>NC_080552.1:22090854-22715854 GCF_028640845.1 Ahaetulla prasina | reverse complement strand
GTATGAACCCAGGGAGAAAGAAAGGGGACTGGGTTTCTAACCTGCCACGATTGCGTAAAACGGGCATTGCCTGGTTTTGTAATTTAAGGGGTTTGACTCCCTCCTTCCTCATCAGTTGCTCTTTTGGCCTCTTTATTAAACCTGCTCGCATTTTGCCAACATTTATCTTGTAGCCCTCGATGGCTGCCACGTGAATATTAAGCAACCTTATTCAGCTTGGGCAAGAATGGCCAAAGAAACAGATGGGACGAGTCCTAAGCTTTCCGCCGTGGGTACAAGGCTCACCAGCTGTTTCCCATCCTTTATGCTAGGAGAGAGGGGGGGGCAGTGGCTTGGCATCTGCAAAAGGTGGATGCCACCCCCTCCCAGCTTTTGTTTGTAAATACAGCTGAAGTTCCAGCCGACGAATGGGAAGCCCACCTCCTCTGTGGTGGGAACAAAAAATCAAAAGGTAAACAATGAAGACTGGTTCCCACCGGCCACTGGACTCCGCCGGCTTTTTAATCTTTTACTTCTAGAACAAATTGATTTCTTGCCAGTCAGCAACTCTTTTACTGATGTTGTCGGCTGGTCTTGTTGAAGATGACCAGGTGCAGGGGGCTGGGACCGTTCTGCTCCACCCTCTTTCTGTAGGAGTTCCCAAGCCCATAAAGCTAATGTGGAGGAGGAGGAGGAGGAGGAGGAAGAGGAGGAGGAGGAGGGGAGGAAGAAGAGACAACAAGAAGTTTCTGGGGCTCTATACCTAAATGGATTGGCCCCAGAGGTGGTATTCAGCAGGTTCTGACCAGTTCTGGAGAACCAGTAGCGGAAATTTTGAGTAGTTTGGACAACCGGTAGTAACAGTTCTGACCCCATCTACTCTCTGCCTCCCGAGTCCCAACTGATCGGGAGGAAATGGGGATTTTGCAGTATCCTTCCCCTGGAGTGGGGTGGGAATGGAGATTTTACAGTATCCTTTCCCTGCCATGCCTATCAAGCCACACCCACCAAGCCAGTAGTAAAAAAAAATTAATCCCACCACTGATTGGCACCATCTCAGTGGTGAGATTCAGCCAGTTTGCACCTATTCGGGAGAACCTGTTGTTAACTTTCTAAGCAGTTCGGAGAACCGGTTGTTGGAAGAAATCTTATTTTGTTTTTTTTTCACTTTCCAGAGCTAATCCTGTAAGGAAGGCAGGAAGGAAACATTTTGGTGGTTTTTCTAGCCTAATCTTTATTGCCCTGCTTACAGAAACTGCCTCTCTGGTTAACCCTTATTACACCCTTATAACAGCTAAGGCGAAGCGCCCATCGATGTGAGTGACGTTGAGTTGGTCACACCCACACGGTCACACGGTCACATGACTACCGAGCCATGCCTACCCAGCTGGTCATTAGGGCAGAGAACCAGTTGTTAAATTATTTGAATCCCACCACTGCACCATCTTCTCATCTGGGTTTAGAAAATGGCTTCAATCTGAACAACTGGACATCAAATCTAAATATTGGGGGATGCCAAGCTTCCAATTAAATGAGGGAGGGGAGGGAAGGGAAGGGAAGGGAAGGGAAGGGAAGGAAGGAAGGAAGGAAGGAAGGAAGGAAGGAAGGAAGGAAGGAAGGAAGGAAGGAGTGAGTCTCAGGTTTGTACTGCTGTACAGTAGCAACAACACCTTTTTTTTATTTTATTTCTTTTTGTCACAACAGTATACACAAACAATTGTCATAGACAAAACAACATATTTTGAAGAAAAAATATATATATATGTAAAAAATATGCATCAACTATCTCAATTTGATATAATGAAGGGAACAATAGGACAGGAACGGTAGGCACTTTTGTGCTCTTATGCACAGACCTGCTTCCAATAACAACTCCAACAATCCACTTTGCTCGACATCCCCTCAAAGGGTCACAGTCAGGAAGCAAGGCAAACAGAAGGGGAGAAGAGAAGACTGCAAAGAGAGGGATAGTTTTGGAGCAATGTGGGATGCAGGTTTAGTCCAGGCATTTCTCCTCCCCCCCCCACAGCATCCCACCTCCTCCAGCCTGGCTGCCTCTTGGCTTCCCCCTGCAAACCGGGGCCAGGGGCGCCCGAGGTGGAGAGCCTAGCCCAAGCTCTGCTCTGATTGCTCACATCCGTCTGCCTCTGCTGACAGCCGGGGCTGTTAGCAGAGTGAGGCTGCGGTTTAATTTACCTGACTTGTTAACAGCTCCCTGCTTTGCTTTTGCTTTATTTTCCCCCCCTCCCCCCTCCCTCCCCTCTGCCCGCTCAGCCTTTGCTTCCCCCGCCCCCCCTGAAGTTCTGGATTGTCAACATTTTCACGTCTCCAGGTTAAGTGGTGAATTCCTACCAGGCCACTAAAATTCCCAATAATCTGATCATTTGTTCCTGGGTCTTGGAAGCTTGCACCACCGTCTGGGCAAAAGAGTTGGGTGGGAGAGATGGATGGACAGCAAGAAACACCCAGCAGTATGACAGCTGTCCATCACGGGAGCTGAAATGTTTCCCGCCTAAGAGGATTCTGAACCTGGCTGTAACGTCTGGCTGCCAGAAAGCAGGTGGAAAAGAACACTGCTGTGGCTTAGACCCTAAAAATGCAGGGTTAAAAATAGTGGCATCAGATAGACTGCTCCGGTTTGCAAGCTCCTGAGGAGTTAAGATATGTACAGAAAGAAATCTGTCCGCAAAACTTCTTACAGCTGCAACTATCTGGAATCGCTGGCTTCTGGTTTTCTCTGTATCTTCCACCACTATAGTAGAAAGTTGCCCTAACAGTCCTGCTTCTCCTCTTCTTCTTCCCTTCCCCCTCTTTCGCTCCCACCCTCCTCCTCCCCTTTCTTCTTTCCTTCTTTCTTTCCTCCCTTCTTTCCTCCCTTCCTCATCCCTCCTCTTCCTCCCTTTCTTTCTTTCTTTCTTTCTTTCTTTCTTTCTTTCTTTCTTTCTTTCTTTCCTCCCTCCCTCCCTCCCTCCCTTCCTCCTCCCTCCTCTTCCTCCTCTTCCTTCCTTCCTTCTTTCCTTCTTTCTTTCTTCTCTTCCTTCCTCCCTTCCTCCTCCCTCCTCTTCTTCCCCTTCTTCCTTCCTTCCTTCCTTCCTTCCTTCCTTCCTTTCCTCCCTCCCTCCTCCCTCCTCTTCCTCCCTTCATCCCTTCCTCCCTCCTCCTCCTTTTTTTTGGGGGGGGGGTTAGTCTATTTAACCAGCTGCCCACAATAAGCCTCAGAAAAGCTTTTCCCCCCCCTCTCCTTTCCACCCCACTTCTTCTCGGTCAACCCAATAAAACAACTGGAAAAACAGAGGATGTCAACACTTGAAATCCAGAGGCTAACTCTGCAAACCAATTTCAATTTTATCTGCATGAACAAATCCAGGCTCGGAAGGATAAGCTGTTTTTAAATGAAAATAAATGGGGAGCCAATAGATCTCAAATGAGAAGTTTTGGCTGCAGTGTATGTATGAAAGAAGAGCTACAGATTTTGTGAAGGGGGAAGTGGGGGGGGGGGGCATCAGACGGCTGATTCCCCCCCCCCCCCGACAATGACAGAAATGCATTTGGCCCCATAGAAAAATCAGGTACAATTGAAAAGACGACAAATTAAATTTAAGCTCAGGAATGTTCTTCATACACACACCCCCCAAACCAAGCCAGCAACTCCATCACAAGCAGAGGGCAGAGGGATAAGGTGGTAGGCATGTGTGAGGTTGGAGCAGAATTTATTTCTGTTTCTTGATAACCTCCAGAACTTTTTTTGTATATAATCAATCGATCAGAATAGAGTTGGAAGGGACCTTGGAGGTCTTCTAGTCCAACCCCCTGCTCAAGCAGGAGACTCTACACTATTTCAGACAAGTGTCTGTCCAATCTCAAGCCTCCACTGATGGAGCACCCACAACTTCTGAAGGAAAGTTCTTCCACTGATCAATTCTTCTCATTGTCAGGAAATTTCTACTTAGTTCTAGGTTGGTTCCCTCCATGGTTAGTTTCTAATCCGTTGCTTCTTGTTCTGCCTTCAGGGGCTTTGGAAAATAAGTTGATCTAGGACAATCTATGACATTCTTGTATTCCTGTGCATCTTTCTGTGACCCAGACTAAAAGGAGTTTCAGTAGAGAGGTCTTTCTTTCTGAGAACATAGCGATGGAAAGCACCTTTTTAGAAGAAAAAGCGGACAACCATTTAGATATGAGCCAGCCGTGTTGCAGCAGCTGCCAAAAAAGCCAAAACAGTTCCAGGCTGCATAAACAGAGGGATAGAATCAAGATCACGTGAAGTGTTAATATACTTTATAAGGCCTTGGTAAGGCCACACTTGGAATATTGCATTCAGTTTTGGTCGCCACAAAGTAAAAAAGATGTTGAGACTCTAGAAAGAGTGCAGAGAAGAGCAAGAACGAGGATTAGGGGACTGGAGGTTAAAACATCGGAAGAACGGTTGCAGGAACTGGGTATGTCTAGTTTAATGAAAAGAAGGACCAGGGGAGACATGATAGCAGGGTTCCGATATCTCAGGGGCTGCCCCAAAGAAGAGGGAGTCAAGCTATTCTCCAAAGCACCTGACAAGTCAGGTGCTATTCTCCAAAGCAGGACAAGAAGCAATGGGTGGAAACTAATCAAGGAGAGAAGCAGCTTAGAACTAAGGAGAAATTTCCTGACAGTGAGAAGAATTAATCAGTGGAACAACTTGCCTGCAGAAGTTGTGAATGCTCCAACACTGGAAGTTTTTAAGAAGATGTTGGATAACCACTTGTCTGAAGTGGTGTAGGGTTTCCTGCCTCAGCAGGGGTTGGACTAGAAGACCTCCAATATCCCTTCCAACTCTGTTGTTGTTGTTATTGTTGTTATTATTATTATTATTATTATTAGCTTCAGTATCTACACTGAATCACCATTCTCCAGATTATTGAGGTCCGCTTAGCCCACGGTGCCAGCAAATCTATTCTAGAAATCATTAAGAACCAATTCGAGACCTTTCTGATTTGTCTCCCCTTTTTCACTCTGGGAAGTCCCCCCAGCCAGTGGCAGGAACCATTAATTCTTCTGACAGCAGTCATTGGAGGACTCCAGTTTCTGATACTGGACCGAACACCACTGTTAGTAAGCATAGATACGTGGTTGGTCTATGCTTTGGTTCTAAGCTAAAAATTACTAGCCTACATGGTCAGATTATCTATCTCGAATTTCTAATCTGTGCTCTCCAAACAGAAATTAGGTGCCCAATTCAGCCATTCCACTCTATTGAGCTGCCGGGCTATCAGCCCCCTCTACCACAAAGATCCTGCAGGAGAAGGGCAGTATGGACAACTGTGGGATCTGGCAGGGTGAGAGCTGTGAACCATAAACACGAAAGGTTTTGCTGTGTCCCACTATAACAGATATAATGCCCTTGCTGACCTTAGTAGGGATACTAAAGTGACAGGTCAAGATAGTTGTGATACTGATAACTCAAACAAGCAGGGGATCGTGGTCTAAGATGAAGAATTTCCTTTGGAAAGGGGAAAGCGCGAATCAGGTATTACACATCGGTCACAGAAGAGGAGCACGGTATCCAAAAAAAGAAGCCACCTTCTGGTTGGTGATTCAATTGTAAGGGATGTAAATTTAGGAAAGGATATGGAGGTTTTGAAAGAGGTCAGGGGTCTGCCAGGTGCTACTGCCAGCAGAGACAAGAGGCATATTCTTAAGATAGTCAAGAATGCCAGTAAGGACGGTGATCTTGATGCTATTGTACATCTTGGCACAAATGATCTGTCCCAAAAGGATGTACTTTCTGTGGAGAATGATTTCCAGAGCTTGGGGTATGAACTTAGTAATATAGGTTGTAGGCTTATCTTTTCAGAGGTTTTACCAGTATATAAGGAACAAAAAGGGAAAGGCCAGCATGTAGCAGAGCCTAAGTAGGGGGTTGGAATAGAAGACCTGCAAGGTTCCTTCCAACTCTGTTATTCTAAAAATTCTGAACTAAGATCTGACACGTTGGGCTCAAGATGTTGAGTGAATCCACTGTGTAGCTTCTAGTTGATGGCTTAGGACTCATCATGCTAGGCTGGTGTTTCCCAAACTTGGTAACTTGAGAATGTGTGGACTTCAGCTCCCAGAATTCCCTACCAGCACGGAGAATTAAATCATCTAAAGATGACCAGAAAGGATGCTTCCTTGAGCCCCCAAAAACCAGATGGACCAAGTCACCTAACTTTTCCAAGAGGAAAGAGACCTTCTCCAAACACCACTGAAGACCAGGGCTTAACATTGGTGATAATAGGATCACTGCATCTCCTTTAAATGAAATATTGAAAGCAACTTCTTTTCCATCAAACCGAAATGCAAAAGAGATGAGTAAAATTTAAAAAAAAAAAATTCAAAATACTTCTTTGTGTATTCCATTAGTCCCTGAAGGGCACCTGGTTGGAGAAGGCTTCTCTATCTGACCAGAACTAATTCAATTGGGGGGCGGCTCACCCAGCCGGCTGATTGGACCAACTCTTCTTAATGAGAGAAACCACACAGTCAGTCTGGCCCCATTAGAAATTCCTCACATAATCTCCAAATTTAATGCCTTTATCATTACTCAATGGATCAGTGAACAAGGGAGCTACAGAAGGACAATTAGAAACATTTCCTTTTTTTTATTCAAAAAAAATTTTTTTTCTCCCCTATCACTCTGGCTTTTATCAAAAGACTTATTTGTTCGCTAATTGCAAATACATAATTTTGCTGGAGACTTAGGTTACATGGCTAATAGAGTCACGAGCAGCAGACGATGGCTTTCTGGGATAAATTCCTATCCAGCCATGTTGAGATTAAAATGGGATTTATTTATCGGTTGCCGTTTGGAAAATAATGCGTTTTTCCTCCTTTCGGTAAGTTTGTTTTTTGTTTTTTGCCTATTTTGCATGAGGTCACCCGCATGCTTTGGGGAGGGGGGGGGCGAAGGAATTAAGAAGCTGAACCTAGAAATTCTGAATCCTGTCCCACTTTCGACCAGAATTCAATACTAGTTCCATGTCTGATTTCCCCAAAAGAGTGGGTCAAACGACTCCACATTAAGGATTCATTTGTATGCATTTTCATGCCCATGTCTCTTAATAGATGCACTTTTCCATAATAAGGACTGCGGGTGTCTGACTTATACCAGGCTCCTAAGATCTGTCCTTCTTTTCATTTTTACGGATAAATACTTCCCTCCATATAATGCCATCTTGTACCTTACTTTCATGGACGTGCATATTTTTATCCACCTCTTCCCAATGAAAATATGCAATTTAAAATTTTAAAAGGTTGGATTCAAACCTGAATTGCATTTTTAGTTCATGGTTTGGTTCCGAAGAGATGAATTAGGTTAAATTTGCAGAAAGATTAACCTCGACTGAATATTCGTCCCAGGCTGAGTCTAAGATCCTCATTTAATAATAATAATAATAACAGAGTTGGAAGGGACCTTGGAGGTCTTCTAGTCCAACCCCCTGCCCAGGCAGGAAACCCTACACCATTTCAGACCAATGGTTATCCAACATTTTCTTAAAAATTTCCAGTGTTGGAGCATTCACAACTTCTGCAGGCAAGTTGTTCCACTGGTTAATTGTTCTCACTGTCAGAAAATCTCTCCTTAGTTCTAAGTTGCTTCTTTTCTTGATCAGTTTCCACCCATTGCTTCTTGTTCTACCCTCAGGTGCTTTGGAGAACAGCCCGACTCCCTCTTCTTTGTGGCAACCCCTGAGATATTGGAAGACTGCTATCGTGTCTCCCCTAGTCCTTCTTTTTATTAAACTAGCCATGCCCAGTTCTTGCAACCATTCTTCATATGTTTTAGCCTCCAGTCCCCTAATCATCTTTGTTGCTCTTCTCTGTACTCTTTCTAGAGTCTCCGCATCTTTCTTACATCATAGTTTACATTTAGTTTGATTTCTTTATGAATATGCCTGTTGCGACCCACATTTTCCCAATGAAAAAGTGAATTTCAAATTTTAAAAGAACCGATTCAAATCCTCATTGCATTTCAGTTCGTTATTTGGTTCTGAAGAGATAAATTTGGGGAATTCGCAGTAAAATGACAATTGGACAAATATTAGTCCAGAATGGATTGTTAATATTTATTTGTTACATTTATAATCCATTTTTCCTTCGAGGAAGAAAAACATCCCATTTTCCAATTTTTCCTCACAGTCCAGGGCTTGACACCAGCCCTTTGAGATGTTAGGAGAAAGTGACTTTTCCTACTTTTAAGTCCCCCACAAACAATTGCCACTACCATTTATAATTAAGTAATAAACCAGCATTTGCCTTTTCTTGTGAATATTATGTTACCTACATCCTTGGATTGAAAAGCTATATCTTACAAGTACAAATTTCTTTTTGATGACTTAGCCAAGTTTGTATCACAATGAAAATTGAAGCCGCATTCATTCCGGGCTCATCTCTGGGCATTTCCCCAAATTTGATTCAGTTTGGAGCGTCCGACGGAGTAAAGAGTAATATCAACAAATTGGATATTTACTTTTTTCCTTCTTCTCGTATTGGCCCCACCCCCACCCCCGCTCTCCCCCCAGCAATGAAACAGCCAGAATTCCAAGATAGGAACAGGTTTGCTGTTTTGGTTACTTCAAAGAGACCTCCTTGGTTCATTATAGAGACCGTCGTAGGGGGCAAAATTGATCTGAAGGAGGCTTAGGGTAGGCAGAGTGAGGAACGCCACATCAGCAGTTGATTTAAATCAATCTTTCCCCCCTTTTCGCTCTGGATTTTGCATGGATCCTAGAACAAAGAAGATCTGCCTTTTAAGGGAACGTGCTAAGAGGGCAAATTATTCACTCCTTCTTTGCCATCTGAGCTCAGCAGGGAAGATGGGAACAGCAGGCGGACTCTTAGTTAAACACTCCAAGTGGGAAAAACAACTTTCAGGTGTGGTTTACGATGTCTCCAGAACTGTTCCCACAAGCCAACATGATGGGGAATCTCTCAGGAACTGTGAATTTCAAACATCCAGAGAGACATAACATACAGTTGGATTCATCCACACATTCTTTCGATATATATATTTTTAAATACATTGATTGGTTGGTTGGTTGGTTGATTGGCTCTATGTTCGATCTCAAGAAGTCTTGATAGCCCAAGAAATGAACAAGTAAGTCCAAAAGCAGCCGTTGCAGGCATTTGATTGGTTTACTAAGGAGGGGACCCAACTCATGTCGATCTCCAAGGTGGACGGTCAGAATGGGACCTTCCTACCTGTTCAGTTATGGAGCCAGATGGAAGAAATCTGCTAAATTGGAGGCAGACCTGGAAAGAGATGTATCTCTGCCATTTTTCATCCTGAAGCAGTTGCAAAGGTGCACTGCCCCTGAGATGTAAGTATGATATATAGGTTTTTTTAATTTGCATTTATATCCCTCCCTTCTCCGAAGACTCAGGGTGGCTTACACTATGTTAGCAATAGTCTTCATCCTATTTGTATATTTATATACAAAGTCAACTTATTGCCCCCAACAATTTGGGTCCTCATTTTACCTACCTTATAAAGGATGGAAGGCTGAGTCAACCTTGGGCCTGGTGGGACTAGAACCTGCAGTAATTGCAGGCAGCTGTGTTAATAACAGACTGTCTTACCAGTCTGAGCCACAGAGACCCTATATAGTAATAGTAATTAATAAGGATATTTGGATATCATGGATTAACAGGTTCATTTTGAAGATGTCTGAGTTGGTGGCCATCACCACTTCTAATGGCACATATATGGTCAGACTTAAAGGCTGATTCACACCAGCCATGCCATTTGATAGCTGTGCTGTCATTCAGGGAGTGGGTGGGGGGGAGGTCCTCAGTTTTGGACATGAGCTTTCCTAGCAGTATCCAAACTATGTGGTGGTTGTGGTGAATATGGGAAAACCAGTGGAGAAGCTATGCCTGTCTTCCATGCAGGGGCCTCTGCTGAAGCTATCAACTTTAACTCTTTAAGAAGCTGGAGCTGGCATTAAAATAAAGTGGTCCAGAGCAAGGGTCCCCTACCTTGCAACTTTAAGCCTGGTGGACTTCAGCTCCCAGAATTCCCCAGCCAGCTTTGCTGGCCGGGGTATTCTGGGAGTTGAAGTCCTCCAGGCTTAAAGTTGCCAAGGTTGGAGACCCCTGGTCCAAAGGACACTTTCCTGGATAATGTAGACATCTGGTGTGATTCAGAGTGGAATTCTGAAGGATCCAAAACCTTCTGCTTGGTGGCAACTAGTGAGAAGATCAACGAAATGTTTCCAATTTGCTGGGGAGTTTTTACTCTGACCACTAGGCCATATTGGCTGTTCCTGGAAAACAAATTGTCCAGAAGACCTTCAGGTACAGTTTAGAGCAGGATGTTTTCAAGAAGAAGTTCTCCAGAAGAAAGAAGTCAACCCCATGGACCAATCACCTGTAGTCTGGCTTGCCTTGGAAGAAATTTATTGTCATTTTCCTAGAAGGCAGTTCTCCCACCTGGGGCAACTGATCTTAGACCTAACGGCATCTGCACAGGTGTGTGCAGGTAACAGAATTTCACAATTTCAGCTTTTTGAAGAGGGAAAAGAGAAGTAACTCAAGGAGGATCTTCTGGCGGACAAGAAACACCAACCCTAACCTAGGCAGGAACAGGTGTGTAGAAATTCATACCCAGACACCAGATAAAACAACATTCACCTCCCCTCCCCACCTCTCCTCGACTTCCATAAATCAAATCTCTAATTCTTCACTGTCCAGCCAGATTGCTCGCTGGGATGGTGATGTATCGCCCTCCCGCCCTTGACAGCTGCAGGAAAATCACTCATGGCCAAAGACAGACCTCTAAATCTGCCATTATAGAGTGCTGAAAGGAAGAATCTCTGTTTTTATAACCTACCTCAGCTATAATAAATATTTAAAATCCACATTAACATCCTCTTATAGTTACAATCTAGCCTCTGTGGAGAAGCGTCCAACTTAGATTTAATTAGCAACTGAACTTTACCGGTGCAAAGTCCAGGTTAGGCCCAGGTTCCAGGCCTCTGGCGGAATGCTTCTGTTTTCTTAAACTACCTACACTGTAATAAATATCGGCCACGTCACCGGCTCTCCCGGTTAGAGACAGAGGTCTTTTTGTGTTCTCGAATGCTTACATTTAATTTAAATGATTGGATCTTTCCAGACGCCTAGGGGGAAAATGATTTTCTTCCTCAGCAGAAGTTCTGCCGTGCTTTTACTTCGAAAAGTTGGCACGACGTCTTTGGCACCAAAGCTGGGGGTGTCGGTAGAGCTTTTGGGGGCAGGTAAGGCGAGACAGAGGCAAGGTAAGTCAAGAAGAGGTCTCTTCCGATGATGAGAAGCTTGGATTGAATTCCCAAGTCCTCCTCTATAGATTCTCCCAGAATCTGGAAGATTCCTCCAGAGTATCTTCCCATTCGGAACGGAACCTATCTTTCTTTGACCAATCTCAAACCGGCAGCCAGACTAAATCCAAAAATCCAGCAGGCCTAACCATGGTTGACATCACATTCCTAGGGTAGGTCCAGTTCTCATTCAGAAAGTCCTTTTTTGGGGGGGAGAAGCTGTGAATCCAACTGTATTGAAGAAAGAGTCTTACCCTTCCTTGAAAAATATTAAGAACGTGGCCGATACGCTTCACTCGGTGGGTTTAACAAGGTAAACACTACATTGTGGGATATATAAATATAAAGAAATTTGATTCTGGAGATTCCTTTCATTTTGATTTTTTTTAAAAAAACGTTCTGAATACTTTGACATTTCCTCTTTTGTCCTCTAAGGTCTTTGCAGAACCCATAATGTATGTACTCGTTGCTTAGGATAAAGGACATCACCTTCACGCTGTGGGTTACTCAGGACCATATATCTTTAAATGTACGGACCCCCTCCCTCTTGGAGGGACTTTAGAAGTAATTTAGTCTTGGGGAGTTAACGTCTTGAGTGTTTCAAGAATACTGTTGATTCTGGAAGGAAGCAAATTGTAGCCTGAAGGAAGATACACATTGATAGGGAACACCATCCCTTGAGTCTGACAGTAACATGAGCTATGGTTAGTTTTCTTTCTTTTTTCTTTTTTTTTTTAACTATTGCTTTTCCAGATGGTTTCTCATTTCTGCAGGACCGCATGCTTGTAAACTTGGGAAGTCTGTGGCTTTGAGAGATCGGTTGAATTCCACCGACCGGTGGTTGGGAGAACTAAGAATAACAGAGTTGAAAGGAACCTTGGAGGTCTTCTAGTCCAACCCTCGGCTCAAGCAGGAGACCCTACACCATTTCAGACAAATGGTTGTCCAACAACTTCTGTTATTCTCTTTACAGGCTATTTTACAGCCTTCTTCATCCAGCATCTTGAGTTTGAAAAGTTGACCAGTCCACCTCTGCCTTCACAATCAAGAGCTCCTGGAAGGAAGACTTGAAGTTGACCACTGATGATGAACGTGTAATTGCTAAAATGTAGAAATGGTTGTTGAAATTTGAAACAGAGGAAGAGCGGGTTAAATATTGTATAATAAACTGAGCAAAGAATTCTGGTTATAATATACAGATATGCATCTATAATGTACAGATCTAAAGAAATTCCACCAGAATACCACATGAGAGAATTTTTCTACAACAGCAGGAATCTTCTGGAATAGTCTCCTGTTGCTGGGCTTCCAGACTTTGGGCTAGAAGACCCTACAAGGAATTGTGTGTGTGTGTGTGTGTGTGTGTGTGTAGTTGGGGGCTGAGGAAATCCTGTTGCAGTGGAATTCCCATCTGCAGCATAAAATGGTGCAGACAGCTCTAAATAGATTGCTGGTTTCATCCATGACCTCAGAAACAAGCTGAGAAGGTGCGGTGGTCCAACAAGCTGAAAGTCAGAATTTCTCTTCATGTGACTTCTGGTTATTCTCTACCCTTGAAACCCAACATTGCTCCTTTGGCGAGGGCTGGTGATCACCTGGAACTATTTTCCCAGTTCTCCAGCTCAGCAGGAGTGTCCATTAGCTGCCATGGTTCGCTGAGGATGGCATGTAAATTCCGGATATCTGTGGTGGGGGGCCTGGCAGCTTATTGGCTGACGTCTTCCGCTCTCAGAAATGGGTCATTTAAAGAGAAAACTGCCAAGTGTTCAATGCCTCCAAAGACTGAGAACATATCAAAACACGTCTCCTGTCTCTATCACGGCACACACAGAGTTGGCATTCAGAAAGGAAGCAGGGCTGGGGGTAGTGGGGGTGGGGACATTTCATGGAATGAACTCAAGGACCCCCAACAGATTCCTACCTCTACAGACACAACAAACCTTTCCCTTCCTTGACATTATCAACCTACGTCGTCCTCAGTGGTTAGGAGAGCAATATGTAAAGCCTTCATCTATGGTAGAGACGTCCTTGAAAATTCAGCCATGGACTTTGGGGAGGAGGGGGAAATGAAGCCCTCCCACTCTAGGCGAGGAACTGCAGTGGTATTTATTACGCAAGACTCCACCAGAAGTGGTGAGTTTTTTTTCCTCCCAAGAAAGTCAAATTGTTTTGATCCAGTTCTTCAAAGCCATTCTTACAGGTAGGAATACTTGGACAATAAACACGGATTCAGAGTGACTAGCATGGATTGGGGTGACCAGCGTGGAATGGGGGATGACCAGCAGGAGTTGTATGTAGCACAGCTCATCTTGGACCATCCAACTTCAGATGATGTGCCTGAAATAGATTGGTGTATGCAGAAAGAGAAACAAAACTTCAACAGCTGGTGGAAAGTTAGAATGTGCGAGATGATTATCACGTTGACAATTATCACAAAAGTAGCTCCTCCATTTGTGGAGATATTTGAGGATCCCCCAATCATTTATTTATAGTTAAGGAATCTATGTCCCTAGAGTTCCTTTTTTAGATTCCCACCACCACCATAAACACATCTGTGGATTGTTTGTCTGATAGACAAACAAAGGTGGACCTCACCCACCCAAGCAAAAGTATCTCCATTCTGGCTATATAACTAGAAGTCCAAAATTACGAGTCTCTTTCTTGCCTATGGTGCACCCTCTATGAGTCCCTGGAGGCCGGGGACAGCAAAAAAGTCACTTCCTGTCCAACCAGAAGTTGGGAAACGGGCCATTTATGGCCTCCGGAGAGCCTCCGGGGGGTGGGGAAGGCCATTTTTGCCCTCCCCAGACTCATAGAGAAGCTCTGGAGCCAGGTGAGAGAGAAAAACGGGCCTACCGGGCCATCATATGCCAGGAGCGAGGGTAAGAGGGGGTGGGGTTCGTGTGCACATGCGCAGGTGTGGGGCACCATAGAATTATGGGTGTGGGTACACGTGCACGACCCCCCCAGCCTCCCCTCCTGGAACGCGATGGCAAAAGGGTTAGCCATCATTGTCCCATGAAATCAGAATCTGGAGGAGTCCTCAATGTGCTCCAAGATCTTTCATTGAACAAATGATGGCCTTGCTCACATTGGAGAATGGGCAAAGACAACCGGTAGGATACCAAGCTGAGTTATAACTCCAGGGAGCAACTTGGTAGCGTATAAGGGAAGGGTACAATTAGCCACTATGCATACACTCCTACGTGTAGACCATTAATTGATCCTTTACATCAGGAGGCAAGGGGGCAAGGATTGATCTGGTGCCTCTGAATGCTTCTCCCAGAGTGAGTCGCCTCCGAGCGGGTTGCAAGTCAAGCCAGCATTACCCACCGCACACTTTAATTAGCTGCGTTGGACCAAGCGGGAACATTTGGCGTGATGGAATTGGGCGGTCGTTGCTTTTGGCTCTGGTGCACCGAAGAAATATGTCTCCTCACTCTGAACACCTAGAGTGAGAGCTAATAACTTGGCCGCACCTGAAATTCAGTGCCTGGCCCAGACCTGAGTCTTTTGAAGCCTTCCTGGTTTTTATTCTTTGCCCATGAAAATGATCCGGTCAGAATAAGGAAGCGAGCGGTATATCAGTCTGTCTGGGCTTTTCATTTGCTGCCTGGATAGCAATTCCTGACAGCTAATATTTCATTGGAAAGAGAGCCAGCTTCCTCCCCCTCATCTCTTTCTCTTTCTGTCTCTTTCTCTCTCTCTCTCTCTCTCCCCTGTTTATGAAGCTGAGGGTAAGTGTTTAATTAGTTGCCTAATTGCCTGGGTAATTGGTAGACATACTCAGCTCTCCAAGTAATCAGTCTGAACAGGCCTTGAAAATATCTGGCCCAGTATTCATTAGTGCAGTTAAATCGTTAAACAGTTACTGTGTTTGGTTTCTGACAAAGCCCGGCTGACAGCTGTGTTGGGCGCATCTCGCTGGCACTTGCAGGCAGCGTTCGACATCCTCCTCCTCCTCCCTGGGATGGGGCAGAGAGGACCTCCTGACCAACTCTCTCACAATCGTGGCTGGGGGTCTAGGAAGGAGGGAGGAGAGGACAGATGGAGAAGCCGTGCTGGGCAAAAGAAGCGGTGATCTCCACGCTGATCTGCAGAAGATGCGGAGATGGTTCTACCCATGGCAGTTGGTCTGGGCTGACCTGTTCCCTTGGGTAGATTTTCCCATTTCTGGAGAGACATGTTCGAGACCCTGAGATGTAGGGTTGGTGGTTGAAACCACCTCCAGCTAAAGGAGACGGGGAACCAGGGGTGAAATGCTACCGGATCAGACCGGATCGTGTCATCCGGTAGCGATCGTGGCCGGTAGTTCGGTGATCTGGTAGCGATGGCGGAGCGAAGCTCCACCCACTCGCCTGGGTGTCATTACTTCCTGGTTTAAACCAGGAAGTAATGTGTTTTTTACGTTCCGCGCATGCAGAGGAACCAGGGTGAAATCTGCTTACCTTCCTTACCGGCTCGGAAGTGCATGTGCCGTGTGTCACATGCACGCACAGACCTTCTGCGCATGCCCAAAACCTTCTGCACATGCACAGAAGGTAAAAAACACATTACTTCCTGGTTAAAACCAGGAAGTAATGACACCCAGGTGGGCTACCAGATCGCTGAACTATCGGCCACGATTGCTACCGGATGACGTGATCCGGTCCGATCTGGTAGCATTTCACCCCTGGGGGAACCTATCTTTTTAGGTAGGTCTCTTAAGGGTCATCAGGTGAGTTGCAAGTTATGAAATAAATAGAGAGGAATAGAGTGCAAACTGAGTGATTTTAAAACTAGGGAATTCCCAGTTGTCATTCAACTCAAACAGACCCATGGGGCAGTCATAAACTGCTCTATAGCTTGACTTGCTACTCTTATTTTCCACCTTTCTTCTAGCAGTTCTGTTGTGCCTCGTCCGCCCCACTCTCCGCAGCCGGGCCCCTCTCATATCCTGTTATCTCAGCCAGAGACTGATAGTGCAGACGAACGGCCTGGCATGCCTCCAGCCCCCAGTCCTGGCACCATGCCCGGACAGACCGAGCAAATAAACCCCTCCCCCACAGCATGTGAGCCTGAGGAGCATGAAGCCAGTCACGAGCTGGAATTGCCGGCAGCTGGAGGATGGACAGATCCACGCTTCCAGAGAATGGAGAGGCGACGTCAGCAAAAGGAAGGGAGGGGCAGGCCTGGATAAGTGCTGAGTCATGGAGCCACACCCCATGGCCTATATAAAGGATCTGCTTTCTGGCATTCTTTGAGTCAGGCAAAGTCTAATCTGGATTGCTGAAGTCACACCTTGGACTCCTGCCTGCCCTGAGAACTCTGACAGAACTTTGGCAAAGCTGCAGAGGCTTTGTGGCCACGCTTAATACAGACTTCCCAGACCTGGCTGTCAGAGGAGGAGTGGGACATGACAAGTTCTCAATCTGCTTCTTTTAGGTTTTCCCCCACAGTAACCCAAGAGGTAGGTTGGGCTGAGGGAGAAGCATTGGCCCAAGATAGCCAGTAGTTGAGGATGGACTTGAACTTGGTGGTCCTATCCTCCTCATCCAATCCTTTAACCACTAGAATATATTTGTTCTCGTTTCTTCTCCATTGTTTTTACAGAAGAATGGAAACTTCTTTGTCTAAGCCAGGGGTGGGGAATGATGGCACTTTTATGACTTGTGGACTTCAACTCCCAGAATTCCGGAGCCAGCCATTGCTGGGCTCAGGAATTCTGGGAGTTGAAGTCCACAAGTCATAAAGGAGCCATGGTTTCCCACCTCTGGAATAACTCAAGATGGCTGATCTTGGTGTGTGTTTTTTTAAAGACTGCTTTCAATCTTGAAGGGATTGCTAAAAATGGATATGCAGCAGAAGATCAAAAAAATGGAAAACCGGGTGTCAGAACAATGCTGAACCACATCAAAGTTAGAATACTGTTTAATGTGTTTTAAAAGTACTAGGAGTTTCATATAAATATTCTCCCTTAGCAAAGAAGCCGGCCGACGTTTGAATGCCTTACCCCTTTTTTTTCCTCCTTCAAACTGAAAACACGCTGTTTAAAACTAACAAATCCAGCTAGCTAAAAACACACAGTCAATCCATGTTTTCACAGCGGGGTATTTGAAAAGAAGAAAAAGCTGGAGTTTCGAAGGTAAACAAATCCTTCCCAGGCAAAGGAATAGCAGCAACGTGAGTCCTACAATTAAGGACCAAAAAGCGACTTTTCCCAGGCTGACTGGCCCCCTCTCCAGTGGTGCTATGAAGCCGTTTTCCATTGCTCTTCATCTTCTCGGCCTACCAGCTACGTCAAGATGATCACCAGCTTGGCTTCAAAGGGTATAGAAGCAACTTGTGTGGCACCTCAGCATCACCATCCACAATTCAACATCATCCAAACAACATATTCCTAGTGTTGCCCCAGGCAGATTGTCTTGGTTGTAGTCCAGGCTGGGCTTCAAGAATTCCTCCAATGGACTGACTTGAATTTGGGGTCCTCGATTCCTTGGGAGATGAAGAGTTATACCATCTCTTGTAGGAAGAAGTTAAGGTCCATTATGTCACCTCAGTCTAACCCAGGGGTCTCCAACCTTGGCAACTTTAAGACTCATGGACTTCAACTCCCAGAATTCCTCAGCCAGCGTTGCTGGCTGAGGAATTCTGGGAGTTGAAGTCCATGAGTCTTAAAGTTACCAAGGTTGGAGATCTCTGGTCTAACCCAATCAAATGTTGTCTTTCCTGCAACATCTTTTGATTAGCTGTTCTCTACCCTCGGTCTTCTGACCTCTTGGTTCCTTCCCCTTGGCTTGTTCACTTCTTTGGGAAGTCCAGCTAGATGTTGGCTGAGCTCACGCACTTAAGATTGTGTTGAAGGATTCAGCAATTTGCCTTGGGCTCAAAGCACTCCTTCAAAAGGAACACGGTCTCCATCAAGCTGCCTGCTCAAATTCCAGAAGGTTGAATCCCACACATGGCCAGCGTGGGGTGTAAGTGTAGGATTCACAAAATGAGCCTCAGGAGATCTGGGCCAAAATATGGCCGGCGACCCTCCAGAATTGCGGTCAGTTGTGCTCCCAGGATACACATAAATCAGTTGTTTCCAACCCTAAGACAAAGCGACAAGCTAACTTCTAAGGGGTTTTCTCCACACATGTCTAGGGTTAAAGGTGAAAAGTCTTCCCCAAATCACAACATTGTTGCTGGGGCAGGGGCTAGAAGTTGACACAGCAGGATTGGGAAATAAGAAAGACAAAGCTGGATGGGTTCCACCGCCTTGAAACCGTCTGCCAGATTCCTTGCAATTCCATCCACTGAAGAAGTACCATGTATGACAAGATTCCGCCTGCAGAAGACCCAACTTAGACAAAGAAGGGACAACAATTGACCTGATTCACCAATGGATCTGCAAGTCTCCGTACCCTGATAAAGAGGCTGGTTAGAGGAATTCTGCCAAGGTCTAGGGATTCAGAAAGTTATGGATGGAGCACATCTGGAGAACATCAGTTTGGGAAAAGCTGGAGAGTGCATCCCTGGTTGAATGGAGAGACTCTTCCTGAACTTTTGAGATCAGGTTGAAAAACAAAAAGACCAAAAAATAAGAAGGTTAGCTGTGGGAACTTCCAGACAAGACTTCGGTTCCCATTATTCCTCAGCATTAACTTTGTTAGTGAAGGTTTACAAGACTGGAGTTTACAGAGTCCTGACAAAAGCGATTCTGTATATACCACCTGGAGCATTCCAATGTTGAGTGTGGACTGACTGTCCATCTATAGACCAGGGGTGTCCCACCTTGGCAACTTTAAGATTTGTGGACCTCAACTCCCAGAATTTCCCACCCTAGAAGGGTTGGACACCCTGATATAGACAATATAGATGTTAGGTATAGAGTTTCAGGAAGTTGGACAAGACCATCTCCAACTCTGTTGTTCTATTATACAATACCACAGCTAGATGGATCATCCCTGTTGTATTCAATGGTGTGTTTAGAGGACAAACCCTTGAGAGACAATATTAAACGTAGATGGACCATCCATTACAGATTCTATTGGCCCACCCATCGTAGAAGAAATATTGAGCTGCATGGATCAAAATTCTCATTTAATCTACACTTTTCATAAGGACGGAACCATCATTGTGACCGACTCAGATTGGATCCTGTAACATTATCCTGGGACACATATTCGCCTTCATTCCTGAACCAACATCGTTCAAGCTTCGCTTTATTCCACTAAGATAAAAAAAAACACCTCCAGCAAGCAAATGACTTGAAACAGTTCCCCAAAGAGTTCCTTTAACTTGACTGAGGGGACCACTTGTTCAGAAGACACAGGGATCAATCGTAGGTGATGATCCACGGCTTGCAGCCTGCCTCTGCTCGGTAGCCTGACAGCGTGAGGCTTTGTTCCCTCTCACATCTGTAAGACATTACACCTGGTGCCTGGCAGAGACCAACGCTTTACAAGGAAGTCCCACAGGCCAAGGCTGGGAGGGAGAAAGTTCCACCTGGGTGGCCCCAGCATTGACAGCCTCTCTCCCTTGTCTTCACCTTCTTCTGATCACAAGGCGGGTGACAAATTGGCTTGCTTTTCAGGGAGATGATGAGAAAAAGCCAGCGAGATTCCCTAAGAGGAAGCAGAGGAGCGTGTTGGACTAGCTCACTTTCTGATCTTGAGGGACCCCAAACAAGGATGCTCATGTAATCCTGCTTCACGGAGGACAGACTTTTATTTGGAGAGCCCGCCAGGGGGAGGGACCAGGGGTGAAATCCAGCAGGTTCTGACAGGTTCTGGAGAACCGGTAGCGGAAACTTTGAGCAGTTCGGAGAACCGGCAAATACCGCTTCTGGCTGGCTCCAGGAGTGGGGGGGGAATGGAGATATTGCAGTATCCTTTCCCTGGAGTGAGGAGGGAATGAGATTTTGCAGTATCCTTCCCCCAGGAGTGGGGTGGGAATGGGGATTTTGCAGTATCCTTCCCCTGAAGTGGGGAGGGAATGGAATGGGGATGTTGCAGTATCCTTTCCCCAGGAGTGGGGTGGGAATGGGGATTTTGCAGTATCCTTCCCCTGCCATGCCCACTAAGCCACGCCCACAGAACCGGTAGTAAAAAAAATTGGATTTCACCACTGGTAGAGACCTTGTCTGAAGGCCTCATAGGTCCACTTCAAGGGCTGCCTGTCTACTGCAGCTTCATGATTTGACCTCTGTCCTTTGATTATTTATTCCTTCTGCTTCTTCTTCTCCTTCTCCTTCCCTCCCCTGCTCTCTTCCCCCCCTTCAGGAATCCAGGGAGATTACCAAATTCTGGTTCTTGCTCTCCTAGTGACCTCAACTATTGTCAATTTGATGTTGCAGTCATGACATATTTATTTATTTTACATCTCACACTTCTTAAACCGCCCCTCAAAGAAGGGCTCTTGGTGGCGGAGTATTACTACTCTAGAGCATTACAACTCTAAGCAACTTAGAGTTGTTGAAGAAGATAATCTAGAGAGGGATATTGTCTGGGCAAAAGGAGTTGAAGCATTTTTTTTAAAAGCCCATAATTTAATCCGGCAAGATTCTGTCCATTAGTGTAAGCAAAGAGAGTCTCTGGCTTGGACCTTGGCTTGTTCATTATGAATGGAGCCTTTCAATTATGAACTCTGACTTAGTTGATTAGCAACAGCTACAGTCCGTCCTGCTCTTGATTCATTGGGAAACCAATATCACAATGGTTCTTCTAGATTAAGAGGCCTTCTTCTTGCCTGGGTTGCCTCGCTTGGCCCATCACAATCTAGTTTTTTTTCTCTCCAGCTGCCTTTCTGCCTTCTCTGACCCCAGCAGCCAGCGTTAATCATGGGCTCAACTTTTCCAGACAGCCCATGTCCACCACACCACCAGTGCCCAGAAGGCTTGTTGTCTCAGCTTGCATTTGTTGGTTCAGTGCTTGCTGGGTTTTAGGAAGCTGTTAGAAGCCTAAAGATCCAGCTCTGTCTTAACATGTTCGCAGCAATTATCCCTCCCCTGGTGCAAGCCTCTTTTTTTTATTGTAGCTTTGCATATTCATTTAAGGAAGACTTACTGCCTGCCTGATGCTGGGGGCTGCTTTCTCAAGGTCAGAGGTTCACTGGTCATCATGCACAAAGATAGGAAGGAAGGGAGGGAGGGAGGAACAGAAGGAGGGAGGAAAAGAGAGAGGGGAAGGAAGGAAGGAAGGAAGGAAGGAAGGAAGGAAGGAAGGAAGGAAGGAAGGAAGGAAGGAAGGAAGGAAGGAAGGAAGGAAGGGGAAGGGAGGGAGAAATGGAAGTAGATTTCAGAAAGGAGCAAAGTGCCCAAGATCTCCTACCAGGGGCATAATTAGCAGGGGAAGAGCATGGCATCTTTTCCATTCTAATCCTAATCCTGGATTAGAACAGAACAGAATTCTTCTTTGCGAGAACTCTTTGATTGTTAACTTGTTTTTGCATATTCCTTTCTGGATCTGAATCTCAGTGGCTCTCTGAGCTTGGCTGTTTACTTGCAGTTGTTTTATTACACAACTAGGCAATGACCTTAGCGATAGAGAATGTGGGATTCGATCCCTGTTTCTATACAGTAACTTACCCTACCAGTTTTGGTTTGTTGGTGGGTGGTGGTGGTAGTTTTCTCCTTGATAGTTACTTGATTAGGCTATTGGTTTTTCTAGATTGTTTGTCTGGTGTCAATCCCTGCTTCTCTAGCCATAGGCCGCTGCAAAGGATCTGTTCTTTCTCACCATCTCTTTTGAAGGGTATGTAAGTGTAGGTTTTAGTTTACACACAGATTTTTTTGATCCCAGGGAGGAAGAGCCCCCCCCCCATGCCCCAAATCTCACCTTGCTACTCAAAATGTAGTAACTGCAGCTATGAGGGCTTTGTCTCAATCTCCATTGGGTGGGTTGAAGGAGCTAAGCACCAGCAGAATTATAAAGATGGAAGATGCTTCTAAAATCCAGGGTGCGCAAAGAACATTTTTGAACACACCCTTCCTGTCTTTCGTTCTTGGCCGGCCCTCTTTTCCCTCCTGGGTGGGGCAGGAGGACGTTAGGTGCGCGAGCGTGGACAACTCCGTGAAAAGAAGTTAAACCAGGGGAGAATTTCCAACGAAGGCACTTTAGCTACTCTCTCCCCTGCTGATTCCTTCACTTTAAAAAAAAAAATGAAAAAGAAAAAGGGAAAATAATTACTTCTAAGGCTCTAACCTTTCCAGCAAGTGACTGTAATAAATAATCCACATGTCCCTTCTGTGCAATCCATCAGTGGGAACGCCTAATTACTTTAGACTCACTTTGAAAACCCTTCCAGTGCCAGTTTCAAATAAATAAAAAATTAACATGGAAACTCTCCAGCGCTGCGCCAGAAGAAAGGAAGGCGTGGGGGAGTTTCATCCAATCTCTCCTTCTAGACTGGAGGGTCTGATGTCTGAGATTGCTCACAATCTAATAATGACCCGGCTGAAGGTGTCCATGGAAAGTTTCCACGCAAAGATTGGGAGGGAGTAGAAGAAAGTGATGGATCTTTAAACCCTTGGGCTTTGGGGAATTGACTTTCTCGGCCCCTTCTTGGCTCTGAAAAGGGACTTAGACTCCATCAAATTCCGCCGATGGAGATAAGGGTGTCCTATCAACTAGCAGCTGCTTTCCTTCTCAGAGTGATTGTGGTCCTGCCTTCTGGATTTGCACCGTTTTGCTAAGTTTGGGAGGGCTATCATCACACCCCAAGTCCACGGCGCTTCTTCTACTTGGGCCATTTGACTTAGCCTATCCTCTCTGTGCCTTCTGTCTCTGCACTGCAGGATGGCCAAAACAAAGATGGCAAAAAAACAAAACAAAAAAACCCTACATTAAAAAAAAAAAGGATACTGAGGAACGGGAGGGGTGGGTTGGGGGGGGGGGGAAACAGCTCTCCGAAGTCCCAGTAACAATAAGATTTGATTTCACTGTGCGCCAGGGGACAATAAATACCTTCCAAACCTCCACAGGAGAATTAATTAAACGAATTTTGCTCTGCCAATTGTTTGTTATTTTTGCTGACCTCACCATGTGGATTAATATTTAATTAGCCTTTAGGAGAAGTGGAAAGCACTTATTAACCTGCTCTGTCAACCTGTCAGAGGTAAAGGTGGGATGCTGGGAACATCTCTGGACAAAAGGCATTATGAAGAGAGCTGGCAGGGGAATTCTTGCCTGCTCGGGAACCAGCCTAGTTTGGGAAGTGGACAATGCTGGACGTACAATTCCTGGTTTCTCTCTTTCCCTACTTCTGTTGGCTTTGCATTTCTCTGACCTTCTTCTTTGGAGGCCACATTCAAGGACAGGAAAGCAGAAAAGTCCAGGGAGAGATTCTTCTCTTTTTCTTCTTAAAGAACCGCCCAGAACAAGGTCCTCAAACTGCTTTCCTAGGAGAAGGGAGATCTTCTTCGTTTTTCTTTTCAGCAGTTTGGGGAACCTTCCTCAACTCAAACTGGCTGCTGGTAGCTCAAGCATACTTCCACGGCCACCTTACTTATACCCCGATGCAGAGTTCCCCAACCTAATCCATCAGTTGAATCTCATCAAGGAGAGAAGCGACCTGGAATTCAGGAGAAACTTCTTAACAGTGAGGACAATTAACCAGCGGAACAGAAGTTGCCTTCAGATGTTGTGGGTGCTCCATCAACTGGAGATTTTTAAGGGAGGCTGGACAGTCACCTGTCTGAAATAGTATAGGGCAGTGAGGGCTAACCTTTTTGCCATCGCTTGCCAAAAGCGGGGGGAGTCACACACGTGCATGCCCACACCCATAATTCTATGCACCCTGCCCCCCCATGCTCCCCCTACTTATGGCACGGTGGGCCCAGTAGGCCCGTTTTTCACTCTCCCCAGGCTCCAGAGCCTTTCTAGGAGCCTGGGGAGGGCAAAAACAGCCTTCCCCACCCCACTCCGGAAGCCGGAAACTACCCATTTGCTGACTTCCGGTGGCCTGGAAGGCCTGCTTTAGCGCTCGCGTGCCCATCACTATGGCTCTGCATGCCACCTGTGGCATGTCTGCCATAGGTTTGCCATCACGGGTATAGGGTCTCCTGCTTGAGCAGGACTAGAAGACCTCCAAGGTCCCTTCCAGCTCTATTCTGATTGAACTTTGGCAACTTGAAGAGGAGTGGACTTCAACTCCCAGAATTCCTCAGCCGGTATGAAGAAACCCATGGCACGTTTTCAGCCTCTCCAAATGATCACGCGCCTTCAGGTTTCCTTGAGAGGAAGGGTTTCAAAGGGCAGCCATTCTAGTTTTGACTGCTGGTTCACTGATCTCTGCTCATCAGTCTTGAACGGGGTCCCATTTCCAGGGTGCCCCGTTTGAGGCTAAAGTAAGGGATCAGCCGTGGTGGGCTGTGGTGGCACAGTGGTCAGAGTGCAGTACCGCAGGCTACTTCTGCTGATCACCAGCTGCCTGCAGTTTGGCAGATCGAATCTCACCAGCCTTCTGTCCTTCCGAGGTGGGTAAAATAAGGAACCAGATTGTTGGGGGCAAGAGGCTGACTCTGTAAACTGCTTAGAGAGGGCTGTGAAGCACTATGAAGGGGAATATAAATTTAAGCACTATTGCTATCACTCTTGCCAACTTTGGTCTATGAACTGGCTGGTGAGGAATTCAACAAACATGGCCTCTGACCAGTGATGGGATTGAAGTAATTTAAAAACCGGTTCTCTGCCCTAACGATTTCTTCCAACAACCAGTTTGCCAAACTGTTCAGAAAGTTAAACACCGGTTCTCCCGAAGTGGTGCAAACTGGCTGAATCCCACCACTGCCTCTGACCAGTGGTGGGTTGCTACCGGTACGTAGCGGTTTGGGAGAACCGGTAGCGCCAACGATCACCTGATAGCGAACCGGTTGCCCTGCCATTCAGATTGGCCCACCCACTCGCCCGGGCTCCTTTTTTACCTTTATCTTCTCAGCTGACTAGCACGGCAGAGTGGCCTCCCCAGTAGAAATGCAGAAGTGGAAAGTTTTTGCAAACTGTGCATCAGAGATGGGTTTCAGCAGGTTCTGACCAGTTCTGGAGAACCGGTAGCAGAAATATTGAGTAGTTCGGAGAACTGGTAAATACTACCTCTGACTGGCCCTGCCCCCACCTATTCTCTGCCTCCTGATGATTGGGAGGAAATGAAGATTTTGCAGTAACCTTCCCCTGCCATGTCCGCCATGCCACACCCACCAAGCCACACCCACAGAACCAGTAGTAAAAAAATCTGAAGCCCACCACTGCAGCATGTGTTTGGCATGTGTGCATGAAGCACGAAGCGTGTGCACTCAGCGTGCACTCAGCGAACCGGTAGTAAAACCGGAAGGAACCCACCACTGCCTCTCACCTTTGCCTTTATTGAGCCATTTAGACTCTGGGTTTTTCTAGAAACGCTCAAATTGTCTTGGAAGACCTCAAATCAACCCTCCTCCTTCTTAAAATCGGGAAAGGGGGATGAATGAAGCCAACGGACCTTCTCCATTTTATTTTTAAATTCCCAAGCCAATGGAACCGGGAGCGGCCATTTCTAGCTGCTGCTTCTCTCACCATTCGTGGTGGTTTGTTCTTCGGCATCGCGGAGAGGAGCAGGAGAACGCTTTCATCCTGAAGAGAAGAAATGGGAAGTCTTAAAAAAAAAAAAGACAATAGCAAACACTGCAGTGTGTGTGTGTGTGTTTTTGTGTGTGTGTGCACACGCATCAAACTTTTATAGCTACCTCTAAAGACTGCTGTATCTTTTGTTTGCTGATTCAGTGCAGCATCGAGTCAATAAACAGCATGTGCTCAAGACATCTATCTTTGATCTCTCATGACAAAATTGGAGTTTCACGATCTTTGGGAAGGCTCCATCCATTTTGCACCCACTCTGGGAAGTTGCGGAGTTCGTAAAGACACTTAAAAGTGATGCCTGAATGCAAAAATATTGGCTGACACTGCGAATTTTGGCTAGAGTGGGCCCAAATTTGGGGAAATAATAACAATAACAAGAGTTGGAAGGGACCTTGGAGGTCTTCTAGTCCAACCCCCTGCCGAGGCAGGAAACCCTACACCACTTCAGACAAATGGTTATCCAACATCTTCTTAAAAATTTCCAGTGTTGGAGCATTTACAACTTCTGCAGGCAAGTTGTTCCACTGAATAATTGTTCTCACTGTCAGGAAATTTCTCCTTAGTTCTAAGTTGCTTCTCTCCTTGATGAGTTTCCACCCATTACTTCTTGTCCTGCCTTCAGGTGCTTTAGAGAATAGCTTGAGTCCCTCTTCTTTGGGGCAGCCCCCGAGATATTGGAAGACTGCTATCATGTCTCCTTCTTTTCATTAAACTAGACATACCCAGTTCCTGCAATCATTCTTCATATGTTTTAGCCTCCAGTCCCCTAATCCTCTTTGTTGCTCTTCTCTGCACTCTTTCTAGAGTCTCAACATCTTTTTTACATCGTGGTGACCAAAACTGAATGCAATATTCTAAGTGTGGCCTTACCAAGGCATTATAAAGTGGTATTAACACTTCACATGATCTTGATTCAACCCCTCTGTTTATGCAGCCCAGAACTGTGTTGGCTTTTTTGGCCAAGTGTTTCTTGACCTTGGCAGCTTGAAGATGGGTGGACTTCAACTCCCAGAATTCTCCAGCCAGCATGCTTATTGGGGAATTCTGGGAGATGAAGTCCAGGTTTCTTCAAGCACGATGGCTGGGGAATTATGGGAATGGAAGCCCACATCTGTTAAAAGTTGCCACGGTTGAGAAACACAGTTCTAAAGACTTAGGCTATATATACATCAGTCTTCATCCACTTAGAATAATTGATTCAATTTGGAGATCACTCCAATTGAATAATTGATTTAATTTGCCGGCTGGAATCAAATCAGAGCCTCCGATACAGATTTCCCAAACCGTTTGGGTGGTGGGCGAGACTCTTCTGCACAAGGAGAGACTCTTTCGAATCTTCCCAATCAAGTCCAAGGCATCGGATTGGAGTTGACAGGTTGATTCAACTTTCCCGTTTGATTTGGAAAGTGGTTTTGATCCGGAGGGTCGATCAGACAGCTTTCAAATCAGAGCTTTGCACAACCCTAATAAGGGCTCCGGAAGGGTGGAAATCAATCATCAGCTTTGCAAGCCTTGGTGGCCACAGACGGTTTCTCATCCCACACCTTTTGTTATTGTGTTATGTTTTTTTTTATTTTCCTATCATTTAACCGCTGTGATTCTTTTACGGTGTTCACCTGGGGCTCCCTTACATGCCCCTTAGGAGGCAATCATGCCACCACATCAATTAGGGAGAAGTTGATGACAAGAGTAGTAAACAGTTCATTAGAAGAAGGTGTATTTTCACATGACGTCTTGGGAAACATGAGCCTGAGCAGAGAGAGAGAGAGGGAGAGAGAAGGAGAAAGAGAGAATGGGAGAGAGAAAGAGAGAGGGGGAGAATGGAAGAAGAAAGGAGAGAAGAAATGAGAGTAAGAAAAGGGAGATAGAGAAAAAGAAAGAATGAGAGAAAGGGAGAGAAAGAAAGAGAAAGAGAAAAGGAGAGAGATTGAGAACAAGAAAGGGAGAGAAAAAGAGCAAGAATGAAAGAGAAAGAGAGAATGAGAGAAAGGGAGAAAAAGAAAGAAAATGAGAGAGAGAGAGAATGAGAGAGAAAAGGAGAACAAATAGAGGGAGAAAGGGGAGGGAGAGAGAATGAGGGGCAAGGAGAATGAATAGAGTGAGAAAGAAAGAGAGAATGAGAGAAAGGGAGAGAGAGAAAGAGAGAGAGAAAGAGAAAGCGAGAGAGCGAGAGACAGAGGGAAGGAAGGAGAAAGAAAAGGGGAAGGGAGAATTTGAGAATGGAGGAGGAGGCAAGCAACATTTACCCCACAATGTGCTCCTGGTAAAGCAGAGCTTGGAGTAGGCTGAGGTAGGAGATACTCCTGCTCGAACGGCACTCTTTTCTTTGGACTTTGGTTCCACCCATAGTTCGGATGGAAAAGCGGAATCTCTCCAAGCAGCCTACAAAGGCCGGGCACAGGAGAGCACAGTGGTCTAAGTTCGCAAAGCTGCCCCCTGCCCCATGGCGGGTGCGGGAGGTCAACTACGGCTCTTGCTTTGTCAAGTTGGGTTGCACATCATTATCCCCCTCGTTGGGAAGCATCTCTCATTATTATTATTATTTTTTGTTTAACGGGGGGAAAAAAGAAAGAAAAGGAAAGAAATTAAAATCCTCCCGAGTTTTATTAAACATGGATGCTGGTAGGTAATTAAATTGCAATTTAATTAAATCCGCCCGCTAAATCCACGTAAGCTTACCGCTTTCTCTCTCGCTGTCCCTCAACAAAACACTCAGCTTTGGAGATGGTGACCATCACCTTCTCCTTCCTGCCTCCTCTTTCGGGGGGGACACATGGTGGGGGCCCTCAAAGAGATCCGCTTATAATTGCATTCAAGCATTCACAAAACCCAATCTTGGTTTGCAAAACTGCAAGAGGTTCTGGGTTCAGCAACTATGCATGGCTGTTCAGTCTTCTTCCCCACTTCAGACCCACGAGCTGGCCTTCAGCCAGTGGATTCACGGCTCTTATCAGTCCTGGCAGAGAAATCGCAGCTGCCTGCCAAAGTTCAAACAAATGACTCATGTAGCAAGACTTTCAGCTCTTTTTGAAAAGCTAAACTTTTGCTTCCCGTGGAGTGAGAGCAGTCCCAAAGCTCCTTATATATCCTGTGGGGTGGGGCTCCTGCCCCACCCTTCCCTTTGATGATGCCGCCTCTCTAATCTTCTGAAGCATGGGTCAAGCCAAGCTTGATTATTATTATCATCTGGATCTGAAGGCGTAGCCTGGGGAAGGGAGGAATCAGGGGATGACGGCCTCATTATGTCCTCCGACTGGTCTGGTTCTGGCTCCTGGAGCCGAACCACAGGAATCGGTGCTCCCATGGTAAGCCTTACCGGCCCTTTCCCCTCACCCTTGGAGTCACTTTCGGGCATGGGGCCAGGTTCGGGGGCTGGAGTCACAACAACGGCTGCCTTTGAGGGGCTGCCACAAAGAAGGGAAGGGAAAGGAGGGGAATGAACCAGGGGTGAAATGCTACCAGTTTGCACCAGTTTGGCCGAACCAGTAGTTTAAAAAAGCTACCGGTTCGTCCGTACCGGTATTTCCGATGATCAGCTGTGCTGCGTTGTTTATAAACCGCTAGAAAGTAGGAAATCCTGCTTTCTAGTGAAGCTAAATTGTGCGGCACAGCTGTTCCCCCCCCCCCGCTGTTCTACTTACCTTCCCAAGCCTCCTTTTTCTGTGTGAAGCATGTGTTTTGTCGTGTCCCACTCCTCCTCTGACGGCCGGGTCAGGGAAATCCGTATCAAGCGTGGCCGCAAAGCCTCTGCAGCTTTGCCAAAGTCCTGTCAGAGTTCTCAGGGCAGGCAGGAGACCAGGAAGTGACTTCAGCAATCCAAATTAGACTTTGCCTGACTCAAAGAATGCCAGAAAGCAGATCCTTTATATAGGCCATGGGGTGTGGCTCCATGATTCAGCACTTATCCCGGCCTGCCCCTCCCTTCCTTTTGCTGATGTCACCTTTCCATTCTCCGGAAGCGTGGATCTATCCACTGCATCGTTTCGTCCCCAGCTGCCGGCAATGCCAGCTCGTGGCTGGCTTCAGGCACACATGCTATCAGGGGGAGGTTTGTTTGCTCAGTTTGTCCGGGCATGGTGCCAGGGCTGGGGGCTGGAGGCATGCCAGGACATTCTCCTGTACTATCAGTCTCTGGCTGAGATAGCAGGAGATGAGAGGGGCCCGGCTGCGGAGAGGGGGGCGAGCGAGGCACAACACGTTTCGTGCATATTGAGAATGCATGTGCAGCATGCGTTAGGTGCGCATTGAGCACGTGTATGCGCAGCGTGCATTTGGAGCACACCACGCATACGCAGGCAGCAAACCGGTGGCAATCCATGGAGGATTTCACCACTGGAATGAACCATCTCCCCATTATAGAGGTGCGGGTGATCTGCCTACTGCTGACCCCCTGTTGTGGAAGCCATCAAAGTTCAGCTTTTGAAACCAGCCAAAGGAAGAACGGAAGAATGGAGGGAGGGAAGACTTTATTTTGCAACACTAATGGCTAAAAGAAATAAAATTTGAGTTTAATAAAACCCAGTTTCCTTTGTTGTTGTTGTTTTTCACTTTTTCCACACAGCAGCTGGACTGTTTTTCCTCGAAGATGTTTCGCTTCTCATCCAAGAAACTTCTTCAGTTCTGACTGACTGGTGGAATGTGGAAGGATCTGGAGATTTCCAAAGGTGACCCTGAGGGTGCAGATAAGCCTCCAAGGTTGAGGACAACGTGGCCTCAACAAGTCTCAGAGGGAGCGCCAAAGACCAGATGACTGCAATGCAACTTAGAACTAAGGAGAAATTTCCTGACGGTTAGAACAATTAATCAGTGGAACGACTTGCCTCCAGAAGTTGTAAATGCTTCAACACTGGAAATTTTTAAGGAAATGTTGGATAACCATTGGTCTGAACTGGTGTCAGAAATGGTGTAGCCATTTGTCTGAAATGGTCTGAAATGCCTGGGCAGGGGGTTGGACTAGAAGACCTCCAAGGTCCCTTCCAACTCTGATATTATTATTATTATTATTATTATTATTATTATTATTATTATTATTATTATTATTATTATTATTATTATTATTATTATTATTATTATTATTATTATATATAAATCCTTCTATCCTCCACCATTCAGCTAGAACCAAAGAAGTTCCTTGGATGAGAAGCAAAACGTCTTCAAGGAAACACAAAGTCCAGCTGCCTTTTGAAAAAGCCCGTTTGCCACAAGGACTGGGTTGCGGGCCTTCTGCAGGGTGGGAGGCAGCTTTATTTCCGCCAGATCTGCCCCCCCAAGAACGGAGAAAGAGAAGGAGACAGAGAGGGATGAGGTGAAAGGCGTTCTTCCCTTTCAAGCGGGCTTTGGAGTCTCCCAGGCCACAGGAGTTAAACGACCCAATCTGTCGTTATTTGAGTTACCTTTCCTTCCCGCCTCGTTCCCTTAAAACCAGGGATCAATCTTGGGTTTTATAAGCACAGAATGATGGCACAGCTACCGCGGCCCCACAGACATGGCTGGCAGCAGGGAAAAACACCGCCAGCACCCCCCCCCCGCAATGATTTCCTCTTATATATTTGGCTAAGTTGCAGGTAGAGGGAGAAAAATGAACCAATCATATAATGAATTCTTTTCCTGGGTCCCAGAACGTCACAATGATTGATATTTATGGATTTTTTCTTTCTTTTTTTCTTTCTTTCTTTCTTTCCTTTTAAAAAAGAAAAAGAAAAGAAAACCTCGTATTCTTTGCTGGGAGCCAAGCGGTGCTGCGTGATATTGTCTGACTCCTGAATCCCACTCAGGTTTAAGTGGTGGGGGGTTCCAGCTACGAGTTTGGCAGCCCCTCCCTCCCTCCCTCCCTCCAAAGAGACACAGATAGTTGTTCACCCTGCAAATACCAAATGCAGGGAGCTCACAGGACCTCCCAACCCCTATCTAACTTCAGCTCATTCAGACAGAGCAAATGGGTTTCCCTGTTAGATCAGATCAAATTTCGTTTCTTTTAGTCATTGCCGTGGCAATAAAGTCCTTCTTCCCTTCCCCCCTCCCTCTTTTCTCTTTTTTTCTTTCTTTCTTTTTCTTTCTTTGTTTTCTTCTTTCCTCCTCCCTCCCTCCCCCCCTCCCTCTTTCTTTCTTCTTTCTTCTTTCTTTTTCTTTCCTTCCTTCCTTCTTTCTTTCCCTTTCTTTCTTTCTTTTTTTTCCTTTCTCCTTCCTTTTTTCCTCCTTCTTCTTCTTTCCTTTCCTTTCCTTTCCTTTCCTTTCCTTTCCTTTCCTTTCCTTTCCTTTCCTTTCCTTTCCTTCCTTCCTTCCTTCCTTCCTTCCCTCCCTCCCTCCCTCCCTCCCACCTTCTCTTCTTCTGTGTGTCTGTCTGTCTCTTTCTTTTTCTTTCTTTCTCTCTCTCTCTGTCTCTCTGTCTCTTTCTTTCCTCCTTCCCTCCCCCCTTTTTCTCTTCTCCTCCCTCCCTCCCTCCCTCCCTCCCTCCCTTCCTTCCTTTTTTCCCAACAACATTATCTACATCCATTACATGGGAGGCTGGATTGCTCTGCCATGAAAAACTCTGCAGCTTTTTCAGTTCCGAAGGGGAAAAAAAACAAAAAAACAAAAGTAAAGCTCTCAAATTTTGATCATCTGCCATCTAATTAGAACAACTTACAAGCTTGGAAGTTTTTTTCTTAAAAAAATTATTACTTTAAGTGTGATTTTGCACTTAATTTGTGATGGATTTCAAAGACTCATTATATTTCTGTGAATCTTGGGTCTCTCGCCTTGGGCACTTTCTCAACTGTGTGTGTCTAGATATATATATATATATATATATATCTCACACAACCCCCTAACCCCAATAAATTAAATAATTAGCTTGCAGGTGAAAAGCGGAAGTTATCCCAACACGGACAAGTGAGCGCAGAGGCCAAAGTGGCTGAGACCCGGTTTGATTCACACGCTTTTAACAGCTTTGAAAGTCAACAATTTCCCCCTTCAGTGGGCGCCCCTCCCAAGGACTCATCTGGTAATTCTATCACACGCACCAAACACAGTAGGGTCCCTTCCTTCCCCATGGCTGCCTTTTCCCAGAACCTTTGGGAGAAGTTTTTGCTGTCTCCCTGGTGGGGGCTGAGCTGGTTAGATGGAGATTCCACACACACCCCAACCCCAGCCTTGTTTTGAAAGTTATCTTAAACATCCACAGGGCTTGCATGCGATTAATTTAATTTGAATTAAATGAAGGAGGAGGAAGAAAGGATGAAGATGAAGATCCTAAGCCCAGGTAGTCCTCCATCTTAATAGAGAACGCATGTGGGAACTCCTCTCTCTCTCTCTCTCTCTCTCTCTCTCTTTTCTCTCTCTCTCTCTCTCTCAAATAAACCCAATTTTTTTGCCTATATAAATATGTTTTTTTTTTAAAAAAAACCTATTTGTTCTAGAGAGATGGTGACAATAATATGGAATTAGTTTGTCATTCTCTCATTCGTTCAATTCATTCATTCATTCATTCATTCATTCATTCATTCATTCATTCTCTCTCTCTCTGTCTCTCTCCTCTCCCCCCCCACCCTCTTCCTCTCTTTTCCCAGGGCAACCTATAACCCAAGGAAGTCCTAGTTGCCCCCCATTTAAATACTAACCAGGACCAACCCAGCTTAACCTTTTCAGCTCAGCCAAAGTTGGCTAGATGCTGCCCTCTGCTGTAATCTGACTGTGGAGCAGAGGGGAGGCAAACTCCCTCCCTCCCTCCCTCCCAACACACACACACACACACAAACAAACACACACACGAAAATGCAGAAGCCTTTTTAGAAGCATTAATTAGGCAACTATTTTTAACATGGCTGAAAATAACCCTCAACCCCTAACAAAGGCTTTAGTTAGAACTCCTGATACTTTCATCTGCTCTGTGTGTTGTTTGTCCATCCTGGACCTTCTAAAGGTCCAACTTGTGGTCAAGAATGAAACTGATAGAAAAAAAGCAACAAAAGCAACAACAAAAAAAGATGGGGGGGGACATTTTCATGATTTGTCCATGGAACTCATTCATGAGAAGGTCTGATGAAGATGTCACACTTGGTGGTGAACATAGCACTCCTCTCCTCCTTGTGGATATCTCAGGAGCTTTCATAAGTAGTTTCTTCCACCTTGTTCATCTCTTATAGAATAGAATAGAATTTTTTATTGGCCAAGTGTGATTGGACACACAAGGAATTTATCTTGGTGCAGATGCACTCAGTGTACATAAAAGAAAAGATACCTTCATCAAGATACAACACTTACAACACTTAATGGTAGTCATAGGGTACAAATTTAACACTTAATGTTACAATACTTAATGGTAGTCACAGGCTACAAATAAGCAATCAGGAAACAATCAATATCAATATAAATCGTAAGGATACAAGCAACAAAGTTACAGTCATACAGTCATAAGTGGGAGGAGATGGGTGATGGGAACGATGAGAAGATTAATAGTAGTGCAGACTTAGTGAATAGTTTGATAGTGTTGAGGGAATTATTTGTTTAGCAGAGTGATGGCCTTCGGGAAAATACTGTCCTTGTGTCTAGTTGTTCTGGTGTGCAGTGCTCTATAGCGTCGTTTTGAGGGTAGGAATTGAAACAGTTTATGTTTAGGATGTGAGGGGTCTGTAGATATTTTCACGGCCTTCTTTTTGACTCATGCAGTATACAGGTCCTCAATGGAAGGCAGGTTGGTAGCCATTTTTTTTTCTGCAGTTCTAATGATCCTCTGAAGTCTGTGTCTATCTTGTTGGGTTGCAGAACCAAACCAGACTGTTATAGAGGTGCAGATGACAGACTCAATCATTCCTCTGTAGAACTGGATCAGCAGCTCCTTGGGCAGTTTGAGCTTTCCTGAATCTCTTGGACAACAGCTCTCATCCTTCTAAGTGGAGCCTTGGAATTCTACACATGGGGAGGTGGGATCCTGCCCCCATGAACGGCCAGGGAGTGAAAGGGGAGATGTACAGCCAGGAAGTGCAATTAAGCACAGAGTGAAAAAAGAGCATGGAGGAAAACTGACACCTTCGGCACCCCTAGAATGAATCTCCCTGTGGCCCCATTAATGGGACGGTGTCCCAGCACCTCATAAATTGCTCAAGTTAGGCTGAGCGGAGACAGGTTGCTTTGATCTGGACACGCTGCCCTGCTTGAACAGGAAGAGGAAAAGGTGGGGTTTTTTTATGGATTACTTGGCTCTCACCAACCTCCAAGTTTTCCACTCCGCTGAAACTTTGACAGCACCTAATGATCAATCAGAGAGGGTTTTTTGTTTTGTTTTGTTTAAATCCCCCCCCACCTCTCTCTCTCCTCTTTTGCTTTCTCCTTGCTGACTCCAGGCAGAACCTTCCATCCTCAACTGTCCTTAATGGACTGACCTAGCTCCTTTCACAAGGACCTCAGAGAAGTTCCCACCGTTGACTTCCCCTGGGTGAGTTTTTCCAGGGCAAGCCACCTCAGGAGACCAAAGGTTAGGGCAAGAGGAAGGACATCTCAAGGAACAGAGCGGGACCATTGAGGTTGGGCTGAGCAGGACAAAGATTGAACAGAACAAGGCTTGGTCTCTTTCACCGGTTGCTAAGAAAGCATGGGTCTAGCAAGACGAAGGCTTCAGCGGTTCCTGGGTGCAGGCTTATGGTCTTCAGATTTCTTCTCAGCAGAATGATAGAGTTGGAAGGGACCTTGGAGGTCTTCTAGTCCAACCTCATGCTCAAGCAGGAGACCCTATACCTGCGATGGCAAACCTATGGCATACATGCCACAGGTGCATGCGGAGCCATATCGGTGAGCACATGAGCTCAACTCTGGCATGCATGTGCGCACTGGCCAGCTGATTTTCGACATTCTGGGCCCACTGGAAATCAGGAAACATGATGTTTCCGGCCTCCGGAGGGCCTCTGGGGGGGGGTGAGGGTAGGGAAGGCCCATTTTTCACTCTCCCCAGGCTCCAGAACCTTTCTAGGAGCCTGGGGAGGGCAAAAATGGCCTCCCCCACACAAGAGGCCCTCTGGAGGCTGGAAACGGCCCATTTCCCAACTATGGAGAGTGAAAAATGGGCCTATCGGGCCCACCGGGCCATCATATGCCAAAAAGGGGGGTCGCATGCGCATACACGGGGGTGGGTGGGTGCATAGAATTATGGGTGTGGGCACGTACGTATGTGACCCCCCCCACACTCCCCCCGCTTTTGGCACGCGATGGCAAAATGGTTAGCCATCACTGCCCTATAGTATTTCAGAGAAGTAGCTGCTCACTCTCTTCTTGAAAACCTCCAGTGTTGCAGCATTCACAACTTCTGAAGGCAAAACGTTCTACTGGTTAATTGTTCTAACTGCCAGGAAATTTCTCCTTAGCTCCAGGTTGCTTCTCTCCTTGATTGCTTCTTGTCCTGTCTTCAGGTGCTTTGGAGCACGGCTCTCCAAACTTGGCAACTTTAAGCCTGGCGGACTTCAACTCCCAGAATCCCCCAGCCAGCAAAGCTTAAAGTTGCCAATGTTGGAGAGCCCTGCTTTGGAGAATAGGCTGGGTTAGGGTTAGGGTTAAGGTTAGTGTTCTGTCTCCTTCCCCACTTCAGACCCACAAGCTGGCTTTCAGCCAGTGGATTCACGGCTCTTATCAGTCCTGGCAGAGAAATCGCAGCTGCCTGCCAAAGTTCAAACAAATGACTCACGTAGCAAGACTTTCAGCTCTTTTTGAAACGGATCGGCTAAACTTTGCTTCCCGTGGAGTGAGAGCAGTCCCAAAGCTCCTTATATATCCTGTGGGGTGGGGCTCCTGCCCCATCCTTCCTTTTGATGGCGTCGCCTCTCTAATCTTCTGAAGCATGGGTCAAGCCAAGCTCGATTATTATTATCATCTGGATCTGAAGGCGTAGCCTGGGGAAGGGAGGAATCAGGGGATGACGGCCTCATTATGCCCTCTGACTGGTCTAGTTCTGGCTCCTGGAGCCAAGCCAAACGAATCAGTGCTCCCAAGGTAAGCCTTACTGGCCCTTCCCCCTCACTCTCAGAGTCACTTTCAGGCATGGGGCCAGGTTCGGGGGCTGGAGTCACGACAGTTAGCTTCTTCTTTGGGGAAGTCCCTCAAATATTGGAACACTGCTATCATGTCACCCAGTAGTGGTTTTCTCTTACCTTCACTTTGGAGGTTTGGAACTTTGAGTGTATGTATGTGTGTGTGCTGGCTTCGCTCGTGTGCGGTGCTTCTTCACATGCATAGAACCTTCTGCACACGCGCAGAGCATCAGTGATGACGTCCGGGCGGGTGGGTGGGTGGCTACCAGTTCGCTCGAACCGGGGCAAACTGGTAGAAACCCACCGCTGATCCTACTCCTCCTTTTCAATTGAAGAGGGTTTTTTTTAAAAAAAATCTTGTTTACATCTTGAACAGTAGACTGAAAAAAAGCAGATATAAAAGGAGCGTGCTTGCTACAATTATCTTCTGCAACGTTCTCCCGCTAAGAGTAGAACCAGACACGAGTTCTGCCTTCCTCCTGTGTAAATGGTTCTTCCGGAGCCTTGCCTAGAAATCCTGCCTGAGGCACGGGGGTCTCTCTTCAGCTCTCCCTATTCCTCCTCTGTTCCTCTCTGGCTCCCGAATGGAATTAGCCCTCACCTAATACGGAATACAAGCAAACAAGAGTTCTCGTTTGGGTCAAATCTATTCTATTGACGGTCTCCATTTGTGCAATTCCGGCTGCAGATTTGAGTTCCCAAACTGTGTTTGAACGGAGCTGCCAACCCCCATTAGCTCCTTAATTGTGGTTAAAGCGCTGAGCAATTCAGATACCGGCACTGCCTGGGCCACCGAGGGGCCTGGTCACGTGGCCGAGAGATCGATATGGATTGAGGTCCCCTGAGCAGGTGGGGGGCTTCGGAGTCGCTCTTTCCATTCCCTCCTACAAGCTGTGCAAGGGGAGAGGGCCTGGTTCGCAGATCGGCGCTTTCCTTCTTTCTTCTTGTTTTCATTATCTGGGTTTTAAACAAGATCGAACCGCCAAGAAAAGTGTTTAGCCAGGGACAAAGTTGGCAAAGGGACCACGCTCAGCAAACAAAACAAGGAAAAGGAAGGGAGCAAAGCAGAAATGGAAATGCCCCATTTGTTTCTTTTCCTCTGTAACTTCACCTTTGGAAAGTACACCTCCGGGCTCCAAGACCACCTAGGTCTGTGATGGTGAACCTAAGGCATGCATGCTACAGGTGGCACGCAGAGCCATATCTATGGGCATGCAAGCATTGCCCTACCTCAATCCAGCATGCATGTGTGCGTTGGCCAGCTGATTTTTGGACCTGCTGGGCCCACCGGAAGTCAGGAAATGGGCTGTTTCTGGCCTCTGGAGGGCCTCCGGGAGGAGGGGAGGCTTGGTGGGTGTGGCAGGGGAAGGATACTGTAAAATCTCCGTTCCCACCCCACTCCAGGGGAAGGTTACTGCAAAATCCCCATTTTCTCCCATTCAGCTGGGGCTCGGGAGGCAGAGAATAGAAAGGGGCGGGGCCAGTCAGAGGTGGAATTTACCGGTTCTCCAGAACTACTCAAAATTTCCGCTACCGGTTCTCCAGAATTGGTCGGAACCTGCTGAAACCCACTTCTGTTCTTCTAGTTTACTTTACCATAAAGCAGAATTAGTGGTGTGATGGCTCAGAGGTTAAGATGCTGGGCTTGTCAACTGGAAAGTCAACAGCCCAGGTTTGAGACCCGAGCACCACGTGGCAAGCCGAGATCCCCTTCCTTGCTCCAGCTCCTGCTCACCTAGAAGCTTGAAAGCACGCAAACGCGAGTAGATAAATAGGTACCAATCGGTGGGAAAGTAACAAGCTTCCTGTGAGTCTTTAGCATATAGCCATGTTGGCCACGTGACCACAGAAATTGTCTTTGGGACAATGGTGGCTTCTTTGGCTAGGAAACAGAGATGAGTCGGACACAACTGGACAAAGGAAACCTTCACTTTTCAAGCAGAATTAGCTTATCTGGCCATGTTTTCTGGCCAGTCCACCTTCCAAGACCAACACACACACACACACACACACACACACACATACACAGGGGGAATCTACCCACCCTCCCACTCATGGATGGAGAGCTGACCTTTGATTTTACCATCCTTTTAAAAAAAAAAAAAAAAAAAAACCGGACAAGGGGACCAGCCGGCTCGGTCCTTCCCACATTCCCAAGGTGCAAAACTAATTTTTTATGCCTGGCTTCCACACGCCACCATCTAATTGGCCCTCCATTTTTCATTTGGTGGAACTTCAGCTGCCCCCCACCCAACCCTCCCGCTGGGAATTCACACCTTTATTATCACTCTTTATTACCAAGCAGTTCCCGGTTTTCAAAAAGCTGCACCAATAAAAGAGAGAGAGGGAGAGAGAGAGAGAGAGAGAAAGAAAAAAAGAAAAGAGAAAAGAGTAGGGTGTGTTTTCCCCTTTCCATTTTTCCCCCCCACCCCGTAGCTTCAATTTTAATTACCAGCGCCAAGACAACTCACATTCTTACCAGGTTGTTACACACTAATTAAAGCGAGAAGGAGTTTATGGAAGGGACAGAGACTTCCATTCTAGCGCTCATCTATTATTTACAATCAGTAATGCAAATAATTTCCAATTTAAACAGGCTGAGCTGGTCAGCCGGACTGGAGGGGAGAGGAGAGGAGGGGGGGGGGCTACAGGAAAGTCAAAGAAGCTTAGGGCCTCCGTGTCCAGTGGATGCAACAAAAGAAAACGGGCAGCCAGATGCTTCGCTGGCTTCCAGATGAGAGTTTCCTGGGGGAAACCCAGGAACAGGCTAAGAGAAGGTTCACCGTTATTTTATCTGACCTGATCTGGCCAGAGTAAAAAGGGTTTTATGCACTACGCAAGAGAAGAGAGTAGTTGTAGCTCAGGGCCGAATGGTCCTTGGTGCTCTCTGAGCCGGCTTGTTTGTTTGCAGACATTTCATGACCCAACTAGGTAACCTCATCAGTGTTAGAAGGGAGTGGGTCTTGAGGAGGAGGAGGAGGAGGAGGAGGAGGGGGAGGACAACTGTGGAGTCCTTGGTGCTCTCTTTCTTGCAGACATTTCATGACCCAACTAGGTAACCTCATCAGTGCTAGAGGGAGTGGGGTTTTCTCTCTGTTTATATATTAGTGTCCTGCTCTGTCAGTGTTGGTGGGGCTGGTCTGAGCCATCCTGGCTTTTGAGCCAAACCCACAGGATGGCAAGGATATTTCCTCTTCTCGCGGAAAGACCAGATAGGATTGTAGAGAGGCTCACCTGAGCAGGAGGAAGGGCCCTTGTCCAAACCCAACCTCAGGTTGTCCCTTCTGCAGAGAAAGACCAGTGAGATCTTTACATCCGTGGCTTTTTTCGCAAGCCTCTTTTTTTTTTTTTTCTAGGTAAGTTTTGCATTCCTTTAATTTCAGCCCGGAGTAAAGATTGGAAAGTGGAAGCGATTGAAGTAAGATCGGATTCTGAAGACAGGTAGGAAGCCATTGTGGGAATTCCTCTCGGCCTTAAACGGAGGCGTCCTCTCCCCCTCCTTGGCCATCGGAATCGCCCAGAGTAAATCCATATCCTGATAACAAGAAGCGTTTTACTTTCACAGCAGTCCTGGGGCCCTTCTGAGTTGCAAACAAATTTACGGTTTCAAATTAAGCAACACCAACAGCACAGCAGGAGTTTAAAACTTTCTCTCCCTGCTTTCACTAGCCACCAAGGGCCTCTCGGCGGTTGTGCGCTACACCAGCTGTACCCCTCTCATCTGGGCTGAACGCTCTTCGGTTTTCCACGGCCCCTCGAAGTCCCCTCTTTAACAGCTAAACAGATGCCTCGTCCTCACATTCAGAAGCCACTGGAGGAACAAACCCCAGTTTCCAATGGCTTTGCTACAGGTTCCATCGGCTTCTCAAAGTAGCAGCCCCCCCCACACACCTTCCATTAATACGATAAATTATTCACCGCTCCTGGATGCCCCAGTGCAGGAGGATTTTTGCTTACCCTTGCATGGCATCGCAGTTTTTACATTCTTTAAAAAAAAAATTGCACGGTTGAGGCGCCTGGCAACGTCTGGTTGACCTTCTCTGAGCTGGGTGGCTGCGGGGGGCTTGGTTGGTAGGAAGACGGGCCTGGGAGGGGGATCGAAGCCTTGCTGGCTTGATCGAGATCGATCCATCGATCCATCGGGTGACGGATTGCGTGCTATCAAGTCCACCTGGAATTAAGGAGAAACTTCCTAATGGTGAGAACAATTAACCAGTGGGACGGAAGTGCCCTTCAGACGTGGTGTGTGCTCCATCACTAGAGAGGAGTGTGCAGATGAGGTGGTCAAGGGTGCGAGAAGTGGAATGGAGATTCTGCTGCCACAAAGAAGAGGGTGTGTGTGTGTGTCAACTTATTCTCCAAAACCTCTGAAGGCAGGACAAGAAACGACGGATGGGAACGAATCAAGGAGAGAAGCAACCTAGGACTAAGAAAGAATTTTCTGAGAGTGAGAACAATTAACCAATGGAACAGCTTGCCACCAGAAGTTGTGAGTGCTTCATCACTAGAGGTTTTTAAGAGGAGATAGGACAGCCACTTGTCTCGTATTATATAGGGCCGTGATGGCGAACTTATGGCACGCGTGCCACAGGTGGCATGCGGAACCATATCGGTGGGCAAGCGAACTCAGCTCTGATTTTCGGGCCTTTTAGGCCCACCGGAAGTCAGGAAACAGGTTGTTTCTGGCCTCTGGGATGGTGGTGGTGCGGAAGGCCCGTTTTTCGCTCTCCCCAGGCTCCTAGAAAGGCTCTGGAGCCTGGGGAGAGTGAAAAATGAGCCTTCCAGTTGGACCGGAAGTTGGCAAATGGGGCGTTTCCAGCCACTGGAGGGTGGGGAAGGCCGTTTTTGCCCTCCCCAGGCTCCTACAAAGGCTCTGGAGCCTGGGGAGAGTGAAAAACAGGCCTACCAGGCCCACTGGGCCATTGTGTGCCAAAAGCAGGGGGAGCATGGGGGGTACCATGCACATGTGCGGAGGGGGTATAGAATTATGGGTTCGCACGTGACCCCACACACACTCCCCCCGCTTTTGTCATGCGAAGGCAAAAAGGTTAGCCATCACTGATACAGGGTTTCCTGCTTGAGCAGGGGGCTGGACTAGAAGACCTCCAAGGTCCCTTCCAGCTTTATTCTGATGGATGGATGATGGATGGATGGATGGATGGACGGATGGATGGATGGATGGATTGCTTCTTCCAAATGCCATGTTTCCTTTCTTTCAGTATCACAGGGAAAATCATGGCTTGCATAGGAAATATAGCTTGCAAACAATACAAGGTTGTATTGTTTACAAGGGGAGGTTGAAAAATATGTAGAAGATGGAAATGATAATATCTTCATTGTATTGTCCCAAAGCTGAGATGGATGTGTCTGTTATGTCTCAAGGAGCTGACCTTGACTCAAAGGAAGTTCTATTTTCCACAAAGCCTAAGAACGTTTCCATCTCTATTAGAAGTTGAGAGTCAATCTGCACAGATGCCACCCAGTGCCAAGTCGCCACAGCTTGGAATTCTGAAAAACCTTCCCCCCATAACCTCCAATCCATAACCCAAGGAGAAGACATCGTAAGGAGGAAGATGGTTATTGCAAGATGTAGACACGATGACGTATGCAAGGCTGACATGACGGAGTGGTCATAATCTGAGAAAATGTGCTGGAAATTCAATTTAAGGCTTCAGTTGCATTTCCCCGGATTATTGATAGGATGGTCAAAAGTTCTTGAGAACTTCAGATTAGAGTCTTGTGTAGCCATGCCTGGAAATGCTAGGATCTCGATCATGGTCATTGAGAACTTCTCTATCTCCCATAGATAAGAAACATTATTTGAGGGAGTCATTGGTGCTCTGAGCTTGGTTGTTTTCTTGCAGATGTTTCATTACTCAAATAGGTAACTTCATCAGTGCTAGAAGAGGGGGATTGTGGGGGGCGGGAGGAGGAGGAGGAGGAGGAGGAACTGTGGGGTCCTTGATGCTTTCTGAGCTTGGTTGTTTTCTTGCAGGCATTTCATTACCCAAACTAGATAACATCATCAGTGCTAGGAACATGATTTGCTAGCAACATCATCTCAACTCAAAGCAATTGCCTCTTATTGGGAAAAGCCGCCCCGCATGTGCCTTTCATTTAAAACCAATCAATAAATTGGCTTAAAGCCTCGATCTGTTATTTTATTTATTCATGCTCTTTGCCGTGGTTCCCCTGTTTCTCTTTGTAGTGGGGCTACCATCAAGTAAGCCCGCGTCTCTTTCAACAGACCTTGATCTCAACAACCCTCACAACATTTCGCCAGCCTGGAAAAGCTCTCACACACTGAGTAGAGACAGGCTCCTTTTGCAAAAGCATCACAACCATGGGGACATCTAGGAAGGGGCGGGGTTACAGCCAAAGAGGGCGGGGAATTCCTACATTCCTTGCCTTTTGGCTGTCTAGCTCAGAAAGAAACCTTTCTCTGATACAGTCCAGAAAAGAGGAAGGGGGGGAAAAACTATTTTGAGGACATAGAAAGCCAGATTTCTTGAAGAAATGATGACTCCAGTTCCCCGTCTCTTTCTCCCCCTTCTTCTCCTCTTCCCCAGCAACCCCCCCCCTCCACTTCCCCGGTCCATCTCTCCATCTCTCCATCTCTCTCTCTCTCTCTCTAATGAGAAAAAGGGTTTTCTAATTTATTGCTTTTACAGAATTGTTCCTCCACAGAGGCACAAATAGCAGCATATCAATAAAGTCATTTGAAGTTGGATATTTCCACCTCTGTCACAGCAAAAAAAATAATTAAAAACGGATTCGCCGGATCATAAATTGCATGCCACTGAGGAAGGACCCCTCCTTAACCCTGTCAGTGCCACGGCTGCTGGGGGAACGGGGCTAGGAACCCACAGGAGATGGGGGTGGAGGGGGGTTGGGCTAGCTTCCTGGAGCTCCAAGTAATTTCTCACCATTAAAAGGGTTGGAAACCCAAATCCATTGGCCCCGGGTGGTTCTGAACCTTGTGACCTATAGATTATAAGGGTGCAGCAGGTTCTAGGTAAATAATCCCCCTCTTTGTCTATCTATCCCTCACTTTGTCGAGAAGACACTATTTCTCAGCCTTGGCCACTCAAAGATGTGAGGACTTCAATTCCCAGAACCCCATGCGTTCAGGTTCCGTCTGCTGGTGGATTTAGCCCAGGGATCAGCAACCCACAGCTCTGGAGCCGCATGCGGCTCTTTGGGCCCTGTGCTGTGGCTCCATGTCAGGTGATCCCACCACTGGCTAGCCCCGCCCCTCACCCTCCCCTCCCAGTCACTCCTCGTCTGGACTGAGAAGGTAAGAGCGATGGCAGGAGATGGAGAAGTGGCCAGGGCAGAGACAGAGAGATACAGAGAGAGGAGGAAAGAGAGAGACATAGAAAGCGAGGGGGGGAGAGAGAGAGAGGGAGGGAGGGGAGAGAGAGAGATGTCAAAAGGATTTTGTGGTTCCCGGAGTTTTTTAACAACTGGTTCTCTGCCCCAATGACTGGCTGGCTAGGTGTGGCTAGGGGGTCATGTGACTGGTGGAAGTGAGTGACATTGAGTTGGCCACACCCACCCAGGTTTTGTGGCTCCCGGTGTTTTCTTTTCTATGGGTAACGGGTCCAAATGGCTCTCTGAGTATTTAAGTTTGCAATCCTCTGATTTAACCGGTGAGAAGAAGCGAAATCTCGTGGGAACATATGAAGAAAGGTTGCAAGAATTGGGTATGTCTAGTCTAGGGTGAAAAGAAGGACCAGGGGAGACATGATAGCAGTCTACCAAAATTTGAGGGGATGCCCCAAAGAAGAGGGGGTCAACCTCTTCTCCAAAGCACCTGAGGACAGGACAAGAAGCAATGGGCGGAAACTAATCAAGATGAGAAGCAACCTAGAACTAAAGAGGGAGAACAATTAACCAGCGGAACCGCTTGTTTCCAAAACTTATGGTGCTCCATCACTGGAGGTTTTCAAGAAGAGATTGGAGAGCCATTTGTCCGGAATAGTCTGGGGTTTCTGCTTGAGCAGGGGGTTGGACTAGAAGACCTCCAAGGTCCCTTCCAACTCGGTTATTGTGCTATTCTGTCATCTATTTGGTTTGTTCTTATGAGACATTTGGCATTTTCAATACTTCCCATTGTAGTAGGCCTGTTTCTGAAGCCCCAGTGGTTTTTCTTAGTTCAGGGGTCAGCAACCATAAACACTCAAAGGACCACAAAGGTCCTAACCAGAAGCCCCCCATTCAATTCTGGAGCCGACTAGAAGTCCGGTTCCCCCACCATAGAGTCTCCACCTAGTGCGGTGTCCTTTTTCCTCTACCTGTCCTGACCGAAAGTCCTATCGATTGTGGAGCTGACCGGCGACAGGGAGCCGCAGCAGAGAGATGAAAAAGCCACATGCGGCTCCAGAGCCGCAGGTTGCTGATGCCTGTCTTAGATCTTCTGTGGTTGGCTCACCCAACTGCAGTTGAATGAGTTGCTAAGTGAATTAATCCGTTCTTATCTGTCTTCATTAGCCTTCTTTAAGGCTTGAATAACACCTTCCTGTTATATCCAGGGATAGTTTGCATATTATTTATTTATTTACCTACATGCTACTGTCCAAGGCGGCTCATATGAATGGACTCCTGGCCAATTTCAGCCCATTTTGTGTTTTCAAATTTTGCCACCTGGCTATCTTTCTCTTCCACTACCTCTTTGTAAGAAAATAAAGAATCAATTTTTGGTCTTTGTTTGCCCAACCTAAGGCTGTCTTGAAATTTCCCCAGAGAACAATGATAAGTATACCTTTGGACCGAGTCTCCGGAGACTGTCATGAAATAATATTGAACAGAAAATGACACTTTATATTGGAAAATCCCAAAGCCGGTGGCCAAACGGAGAAGAGAGAAGGAGAGATTGGATGGCTTTAGATCACTCAACTGAGAAGACACTTCTGTTCTTCGTAGGCCTTTAGGTCTTCTAAATGCACTCTTAATTTCCTTCACCTACTTACAGTAATTCTGGCCATGTTATTAGCTAAGTCGTTTCCCTAGATTTAGTGACTGATTTTCAGGGTTTATAACCCAATTCCAGCTCCCCAAAACACCAGTGAGAATGATCGTAATAAGGACAAACCTCCATAATCTCATTTTGGTGTCTTACTACAGGAAATGGTCACAGAATTTGGAGAAATGCTGACTGAGGGATTCTGGGAGTTGAAGTCTACCCATTTTTTAAAAACATGCTGTTTAGGGAATTCTGGGAGTTGTAGTTCACCCATCTGAAAGTGGCCTCATTTGAAAAACACTGGCCTTAGTTTTTATGTGACATCATTATGTGTTCGAACAGGCACAAGCTAGGAATGAAAAAGGAGAATCAAGATTGCGTGTTTTTGGCATCTCAGACTCACAATTTGGAGCAGGCACACATGGTAATAACTTTTTAATAATAACTTAATTGATAATTTGCCCCCCCTTGCCAAGGCACTTACACAAACAATTAAAATATGATTACAATAAATAAACAGCAATAATTAAAACATCATAAAGCCGGCAGCCGCCAAATCAAGGCAAATATTAAACAAACAAACAAACAAAACCCCACGCACAAATGGCAATTGTCAAAGAAGGCAATGGAGGAGTGGAGGAAAATTCATCCTGTAAATCTCCAGTCAGCTTCACATCTAAATTCTCCCGTGAAAACTGCAAAGATTTTTGGCAGGCTGGCCGTCTTTGGGGAGGAGGAGGAGAAGGAAGAAAAAGAAAAGACGTATTTTGAAAGAGCTATAAATTAATCAGTTTTCCCGATCATGCGATACTCCTTTTTAACTGGAATCCATCCCAGTCTTGGAAAAAGCAGAAAACGAACGCCAAGCCCTCCATACGGTATTGTAATTCCTACCACAAAGTCAAAGCGGCGTATCGAATATTCTCCCAACCTCAATCTATTGTGACAGAATTATAGAGAAAGGAAAAGTGGCAAGAATAAGTTGGAGATCTTCTAGTCCAACCCCCGGCTCAAGCAGGAGACCCTGTACCGCTCCAGACAAATGGCTGTCCAGTCTCTTCTTGAAAACCTCCAGGGATTGAGCACTCACAACTTCTGAAGGCAAGTTCTTCCACCGATTCTTGCTTTTGATTTTTTGCGCTGATAAGCTTCCATCCAAAACAGTGTTTCTCTAGCTCAGCAATTTTAAGAAGAGTGGACTTCCACTCCCAGAATTGTCTGGGAGTTACAGTTTGGAGGAGTACAAAGAAACACCTGTCCAGTCTCTTCTTCAAAGCCTCCAATGATGGAGATGGAGCTTCTGGAGATAGGCCCTTCCACAGGTTAATTGTTCTCACGGTCAAGAAAATTGCTCCTTAGTTCCAGGATTGGTCTCTCCTTGCTTAGTTTCCATCCATTGCTTCTCCTCCCGCCTTCAGATGCATTTCCAGATGTTTAACAAAAGATGTGGCAACTGAGATGATGTAGGGGAAGGTATTTTTGGTGCCCTGTAGCAGAGTAATGTAGACCTCAACCACGCAAAGCAGCCCTAAAAGTCCTTGCAAACTGAACATGTACCAAAAGGTTCAGGTGTTGAATCCATGCAGACATTGAAAAGTAAAACAAACGAAAAAACACGCTACAATGGAGTCACAAGAAAACCAAGTGAGGCTTCAATAGTCCCAAAGGTGCTTTTTTTTCAAGAGGCAACTGGATTTTCTGGTTTCTTGCCTCGGGGGGGGGGGGGGGGGAAACACCTTTATTTATTTATTTATTATTTATTTATATTTTTATACTGCCCTTCTCCGAAGACTCAGGGCGGTGTACAGCCAGAATAAAACAGTAACACAACAGTTAAAAACAATATATCAATAAAAATCTAATTTGATTTGGCTAAAAGTTAAAAATAATAAGATAAAAATGATAAAAGACTCTATAAAACCCCATAAAATTCCCATTGGGCCAGCCCTGCTCGACGAAATAAGAAAGTCTTGAGCTCGCGCTTACGGACAACCAGGATCTGGATGACCGAGAATCTCCATAGACAAAAGGTTTCAAGAGCCTTAAGTGCAGAAGCCCAAGATCTGAGCAACAGGGAAGGACTTTAAGCCGCTTTCGTAGAGTTCTAGACTTGACACCAACCATAACTGGGTAGAAAGTTGAGTTTCATAATGGCATCTCTCCCGAGGGCTCCTTATTTTGGTTGCCCACCACCAATATCTGGCAAAGATGGCACCATCAAGAGAGCACCTCAACTTACCTGCAACTGCGGTCAAAAGTACTTAAGAGAAAAGATGACCTAGCACAGTGAGGGCTAACCTTCTCTGGACCGAGTGTCCAAAACACGTGCAAGTAGGCACAAATGCACACGTCCATGCCCGAACCCCCAAAATGCAATGCACACGCGGGCCCTGCGCATGCCCCCTGCACCCGTGCATATGCCTCGCCCCCGCACATGCTCACATGGGCCCCTGTATGCGTCCACCCCCCCAAGCACAAGCAGCCCCCCCGCCCCGCACCCTGCGCATGCACGGCAGAGACCCAAAGACCAGCTGGTCAGCGGGAGGCTCACGCGCATGTGCAGCAGACCTTGGGTGCCATCGGAGACAGCGCTGTGTGCCACCTTTGCCAAGCGTGCCATAGGTTCACTATCACGGACTAGCCTCTTGTCCTGAGCTGTACAAGTGCTTCATCCGATCGGACAACCTCGATATCCTGGCTGATGAGCCAATCGTTCTTCTTATTGATCAGGTCTTGGTAGAAGTGATTGTGTGGCTGCCCTTTCGCCCTCCCCCTTCACCCTCCGTTTTTTGAGATTCATCTCGCAAGGGGAAGACAAAGTAGCCTCTGGAGATGGATTGGAAAATACAGAAACTTCAGTCAACCTTCATGGAATCCCAAACGACAATTTCCAGCTTGAAAGCCATCTCCTTCGTTTTCCAGAGGGAAGGAGTTGGTTGCATGGAACAGGATCTTGTTTATGAGTCACCACAAACCCCTAAGATCCTTGTTTTGCACAGCACTGAGAAAGGAGAGCTGGACTGATTGATTGATTGATTGATTGATTGATTGATTGATTTGTCACACAGTATATATAAGCATAAGCATGAAATATCATCCACCATCCCAGAAATCAAGGAAGAGATGCAACAATCTTTGATAGGACCCAAACAGAGGTGGGTTTCAGCAGGTTCTGACCAGTTCTGGAGAACCGATAGCCGAAATTTTGAGTAGTTCGGAGAACCCGTTGTAAAAATTCTGTCTGGCCCTGCCTCCCCCATCTATTCTCTGCCTCCCGAGTCCCAGCTGATCGGGAAGAAATGGGGATTTTACAGTATCCTTCCCCTGGATTGGAGAGGGAATGGAGATTTTACAGTATTCTTCCCCTGCCATGCTCACCAAGCCACGCCCACCAAGCCATGCCACGCCCACCAAGCCACACCCACAGAACTGGTAGTAAAAAATGTTGAAACCCAAAGCAAACAAGAGAATCGGCCTCGTTTCTAGACCTCATGAAAAGAAACATCGCAAGACCTAGAAAGAGCTTAAGCGAGATCTTTGTGAGTCAGAAATCTTCATTTTTTTTGGCCAGAAGACAGCAACGGGGGTGGGGTGGGGGTGGGGGTTGTGTGTTCAAATGCACACAAATTTTTGCAAGGCCCCAGAGCCAACTTTGCTTAGCAAAACATTTTGAGAGCCGTGATTTATTGAAACGTACAGAGTGCAGACGCAGACACATGGAGACCCCGTTCTTGGTCCTATTCCATTTTTGGGAGTTTTATAAATAGGAAGAGAAAGGTGTTGGGGTTTATTTTATGACAACTCCTAAAGGGAAATTATGCAGAGTAATAAAATAAAAGCAAATTATAAATGAGGAAAAAGGAAGGGATGAAAGACAGAATAAATTATGAGAGGGGAGGAAGACACCCGTATGTGAAAAACAAAGACCTGTGTTAGCAAAACTGTAGCCCAACGGCAGCTGCTCCTGGTTAAATATTGGAAAAGCGGAGCGTTTAAAACAGAACTTTTGACAGAAAACAGCTTAGCTGGAAATGTAAAGCTGGAAAGCAAAACGTTTAGATTTTTCTTGACTATTTCAGACAGACAGACTCCCCAAGAGGTACGCAAGTTGCGGTTTTATTTTGTGAAGAAGCAAAAAAACGAAGGCTGGCCTCCTTAGATATCGAATCATAACATCTATCCCATTGCAGTTCTACGGCTCCATATTATAGTGATTTTATTACGGTTTTATTTTAATTTAATATATGGTCTCCTGTGTTGTATTGTCCGCACGTACTTACTGACGCTTTATTTAAACTAAATTTGTATATCAGTGGTTGCATGACGTCTGTAGGTATCATATGCTAAATAAAGAAAACAAGAAGCAAAACGAAAAAGGGGAAATGCCAAGCCCTGGTTAAACAAGCCACAACAGGCTGGCTTCATGCATCTTACCAAGCCAAAAATCATGGCTCATATACCCCAATATTCACCCTCCTAGACAACCAAAACCAAACCAATTGTGGCTTAGCATGATACAAGCAAAGCACATTACGTAATGCCTCTGACCCACCACAAGCATATAAGTTGAATAACTAAATTGCTACATAGCAAAGTATCTAAATGACTCAATAACTAATAAAGAATATTTGTAGCTCAGGGTTAAAATGAGGGGTCCTCGGCGCTCTCTGAACTTGATTCTTTTCTTGTAGACGTTTCATTACCCAACTAGGTAACATCATCAGTGTTGGAAGGGAGAGGGGTTTGCTCTCAATTTACTCTTCCTTGCTAGCACGGATGATGTTGCTTAGTTTGAGTAATGAAACATCTGCAAGAAAACAACCAAGCTCAGAGAGCACCGAGGATCCCTCCTTACAACCTTGAGCTACAAATATTCTCCTTTCTTGGAACTAAATAACTAAAGAACAAAGTAAATAACTAAATAACCAAATAACAACTTCAACGTGTAAAATACAGGCATCCTCTTGCTGCGTCCCAAAATACACCAGCTTTGCCATTTTTCTCCTCTAAGCGTGTGTCTCTTGCAAAAACACTCATCTGTTCCACAACAGCCTAAAATATTTGGGGATTCCCCCTTTTCTGGCAGGAGGGGGTGCTCCAAAAAATGCATTAGTACGTATCAATGAATCAACAAGGAGGGACTCCTTAGGGTGCCGTCCGCCAGGCAGTGCCGACTGGCGACACCCAGGGGAAGGGCCTTCTCTGTGGGGGCTCCCACCCTCTGGAACGAACTTCCCCCAGGACTCCGCCAACTTCCTGACCTTCGAACCTTCCGCCGCGAGCTTAAAACACATCTATTTATCTGTGCAGGACTGGACTAGAATTTTAATTTTAAATTTAATTTTAATGGGGTTTTTACCATTTTAATTGTAATTTTAAATTTTGGCCTATTTAAATAAGTTTTTTAATTTAGTGTTTTATCTTGTATTATATTTGTATTTTTATCGGGCTGTAAACCGCCCTGAGTCCTTCGGGAGATAGGGTGGTATAAAAATTTGATTAAATAAATAAATAAATAAATAAATCAACCCAAGTTTTTTGGGCTCCCCCCCTGCTCAGCTTTGGAGAAACGGAGACTCATCTTGAAGGAGAAAGCTAGTCCAGAGAGGAGGGCCAAAGGCTGTGCCAGTTTTATGTATCTCCGGAGTATCTCTGGTGTATCTCCGGAGGGGTGTGGGGGCTTTTTCCGGCCACAGGTGCAAAGATGGGCTGGGTGGGTTGGGAAGAGGGCAGCGGGCGAGAGGTTAACCCTTGATTTAGGCTGGTCACCCTCTGGGGGTGTCGCCGGTGGCAGGGATGCCAAGCCACCGGCCACAGCTGTCACTCGGAGCGATGAATTGCATGCTATGCGAAGGTGTTGACAGGAGCAGCTGGACTTCCCCGAGTGATGAAAAGGAGACCAAATTCATTTTGAGTTCAGACAGACCGGCTTGTTAGGCGCCGCTGGGAGGGGGGGAAGCCCACGAGGAGGAGGAGGAGGAAGCCACAGCAGCAGACGTGCTCCCCCTCCTGGCTGAGAAAGACCCCCACATGCTGAACTCCATTGCAGTGCGGGGGGGGGGGTTGTTTTCTGGAAAATCTAATCTTGCCGTGTTTCTCCAGCTTGGGCACTTTAGGGGGGGTTGACGTCTTCAACACCCCTACGGCTGTGGCATTCTGGGAGCTGGAAGTCCAACCATCCTCAAGTGCCCAGGTTTAAGAAACACAGGCCTAAAGGGTAGTCCTCGACTTACAACGGTTCGTTTAGTAACCGTTCAAAGTTACAACAGCACTAAAAAAATGGGGGATTTAGGATTTAGGACTTATTTATTTATTTATTTATTTATTTATTTATTTATTTAATCAAATTTTTATACCACCCTATCTCCCGAAGGACTCAGGGCGGTTTACAGCCCGATAAAAATACAAATATAATACAAGATAAAACACTAATTAAAAAAACTTATTTAAATAGGCCAAAATTTAAAATTACAATTAAAATGATAAAACCCCATTAAAATTAAATTTAAAATTAAAATTCTAGTCCAGTCCTGCACAAATAAATAGATGTGTTTTAAGCTCGCGGCGGAAGGTTCGAAGGTCAGGAAGTTGACGGAGTCCTGGGGGAAGTTCATTCCAGAGGGTGGGAGCCCCCACAGAGAAGGCCCTTCCCCTGGGAGTCGCCAGTCGGCACTGCCTGGCAGACGGCACCCTAAGGAGACCCTCCCTGTGAGAGCGCACGGGTCGGTGGGAGGCAATCGGTGGCAGCAGGCGGTCCCGTAAGTAACCCGGCCCAATGCCATGGAGCGCTTTGAAGACAGTTACCAAAACCTTGAAGCGCACCCGGAAGGCCACAGGCAGCCAGTGCAGTCTGCGCAGGAGTGGTGTCACATGGGAGCCACGAGGGGCTCCCTCTATCACCCGCGCAGCCGCATTCTGGACTAACTGGAGCCTCCGGGTGCTCCTCAAGGGAAGCCCCATGTAGAGACCATTGCAGTAATCCAGGCGAGACGTCACGAGAGCATGAGTGACCGTGCATCCCCGAGATCAAAATTCAGATGCTGAGCCACTGGTTCATATTTATGACGGTCGCAGACGGTCCCTGGGGTCACGTGGTCCCCCTTTTGTGACCTTCTGATGAGCCAAGTCCACGGGGAAGCTGGATTCACTTAAAGACCGGGTTACTAACTTATCAACCGTGGTGATTCACTTAACAACTTCATCAAGAAAGGTCGTAAAATGGGGGCAAAACTTAACTTAACCAATGTCTCACTTCGCAACAGAAATGTTGGGGGTTCAAATTGCGCTCATAAGTCAAGGACCACCTGTCTTAGATTCTGCAAGAACATTTAGGTGGGAAGCCTGGTTAAAAACCAAGCTCTAGATGGTAGAATCCTTGGCCAACTTCTTTAAAGAAAGTTGTAGCTGCGTTTGGGGTACCAACTGTATCTTCTCTCCTCTTCTTTCTTTACCTTTTATTTTTTTGTTAAAGGGAGTTTTTCCCAAAAATTTTTTTTATAAAAACTCAATTTCTCAGGGTTTTTTTCGCCAGCTTCCAGGGTTATTTCAGTCCCCTGGCAGGATTGGGGTGCCGTGTTTTTGCAAGGAAATTCACAAAGCTTTTCCGGACATGTTTAACCTTGTGGTGAAATGTACTTTGTTATTACTGGTTCTGTGGGTGTAGCTGGGGGGGGGGGGGGGGTAATGTGACTGGGTGGGCATGGCCAACGTTTTTTTTTTACTTTTAAAAGCATTTTTCCGGCCGAAGAAAAAATGCTTTTAAAAGTAAAAAAAAACACACCCTCTGATGATTGTGTGGCTCAGCTGGGCATGGGAGGGGGAGGGATTTTTGCTACCGGTTCTCCGAACCACCCGCCACCATCACTGCCAGATTGGGCGATCCGATCCGAACCGGGAGCATTTCACCCCTGGTTTAATCCTTAATGTATTTTTCCTAATGTTTAGGAATAATATAGTTTCCAAATGACCCCTCCTTTTTTTTTGCAATTCTAATTTCTTTCCCTACAACTCATTCTCCCAGAAAGCTGTTCTCATGTGCATTTTCCTGCAAACTGATCACAACATATGGAGAAAAAAATATGCATTTTGACCCATTACGTCATTGCCTTCACTCTGCGCCACGTGAAAAACTGGGGACACCATGTCAATACTCGCTATGCAATGGTCGTAAGTCGAGGATAATCCGTAGCCAGTTTGTCCCTTCAGACCAAAGGATATTTACGAACTTAGTTTTGGAAAGTGCAGTTTAATTATTTATTTATTTCAGTTATTTCGAACACCCGTATAAATAACAAAGGATGAGAATAATCGTCACCACAGAATTCTGCGCATGTTGCCTGGTGCCCAGTGAAGCACCAGGTCATCAGGAATTCTGAGCCTCCCTTGGTAATCTTAAGGACCTGAAACGTGTAGTTTTTAACAGCAACAACGCTGCAAATCTTCTGTTTCTGATAATTGTGTGGTTAATTATAGAATCCATTAAGGACACAACCCTGCTTAGATGTGTCTTCTCCCACTGGTTACTGGCATAGATGAGGGCATCGTTTCGTGGGTTGACCATGAATTCAGCTGCTGGACCAGGATGCTGTAAAGGTTGTAAATGTGAAAAACCATCCTAAGTTCCGTTTTTTAGTGCCGTTGTAACTTTGAACGGTCACTAAACGAACTGTTGTAAGTGGAGGACTACCATATAGGCTTGTGTTTCTTAAGTCTGGGCACTTTAGGATGGTTGGAACTTCAACTCCCAGAATTCCTCAGTTAGCATCTGTAGACTTCAACTCCCAGATTTCCCTAGCAACATGTGGAGACTTCAACTCCCAGAATTCCTCAGCCAGCATCTGTGGACTTCAACTCCCAGAATTCCTCAGCCAGCATGTGGGGACTTCAACTCCCAGAATCCCCCAGCAACATGTGGAGACTTCAACTCCCAGAATTCCCCAGCCAGCATCTGTAGACTTCAACTCCCAGAATTCCCCAGCAACATGTGGAGACTTCAACTCCCAGAATTCCCCAGCCAGCATCTGTGGACTTCAAGTCCAGAATTCCTCAGCCAGCATCTGTGGACTTCAAGTCCAGAATTCCTCAGCCAGCATGTGTGGACTTCAACTCCCAGAATTCCCCAGCCACGCAGACAAATCCTATTCCAGTCCCTTTTCCATAGAGATAGGACATAATATATGCAGTATAATGCTGTATAGGTCTGTCTATGCATGCCTGTATATGTGTTTTACAAAATGCCAGGATGTTTCGCTTTTATTAAATACTAAATTGACGAGGCCCGGCACTTTATTAAAGTGTCAAAATGAGGGTTCCTTTGTTCTAATTACGGATGCTAACAAGGCAGGCAGCGCTGTGGTTGGAGGCGCCTGGCTGTGGGCAGCTGTGCATCCAGCAACGGATGGGGTGTGCTATTGTTAAATCACACCTTTTACGCTACGATTTGCACCTCGAGGAATCTCATTAATACCCTGTCTGACCAGACAGTAGAGCAACCCTCCTTGGACTGGGGGCTTTTAAAAAATCAGCTCCCCCAACCAACTTTTATGACAGGGTTTTTCTTCCATGCAAAGACTGTCACATCAATAAGGAATATTCAACTTAATTGAATTCCTAATGAAAGAAGATTTCTCCAGGATCGGCTTTGGCAGCTGGGTGTAACCAGGGGGAGAACAATGCAATGTACATTTACTTATTTGTTATTTACCAGTTTTAGATTTTTAAAATCCCATCTTTATTACTTTAGAAGTAACTGAAGGTGATGAACATAATTAATCGTTCTATTTTGCCTGCCACAACAACCCTGTGAAGTGGGTTGGATTGAGAGAGAGGGCAGGACTAGAATTCACCGTATCCTAGTGATTGGCCCAAAGTCACCCAGCCGGCTTTCATGCCTAAGGCAGAACTAGAACTCACCATCTCCTGGTGATTGGCCCAAAATCGCCTAGCTGGCTTTTATGTGCCTCTCAAACGCAGAGTGTGACAAGCTTTATGCCGACTTCATCTCTGCATGTTCTGGAAAGCAAAGGCTCAGGGTGAACAAAGACTTGCAACCAAAGTCAAAGATAAGTTTTAAAAAGTTTCTTTCAACACATTAACAACAAGAAAAAAGTCAAGGAAGCAGTCAGTCCACCAAAGAGAGAAGAGGGCCAAGAAGTAACAGACGGGACAGAGAAAGCAAAACTGCAAAAAAGAAACTATAGTCCGACCTACCCAAAAAACTACTGCAAAAGACAAACTAGAAATAAAAATTAAAAGAAGCAAGAAAATGGAAAGAGAACACCTATCTGACCTTGAAGAATATTCAGCTTTTCCAATTAGGGGACCTGAAGTCCTCGGAGAGAGAGAGCAACTAAAACCTACCAGGGTTATTAACTCAAAAGCCAATTCCCTCCAGAACCCGTTTCCACAGCAGTGAGCAACCATGGTGATGCGGGTTTTAATGACGCAACACACTCTGGCCACATTTCCAAGCAAGGAACACCAACACACCACAATTCTGTACAGCATGAAACAGTGGAAACATCTGAGTCACTAGTGGCAGTATATGTTCACTTACACACAAGCACCCATAAGCACACACACACACACATACACACACACAGAGAGCCAACTACGGGGAGGGAAAGTGCTCATCCAAACATGACCCCGGCAAAGGCTGCTAAATTCGGCCCTAAAATTACATGATTGATCAGTTTTGCTTGCTAACACGTACCGCCGGAATCGGAGATATTTAAGGGTTTTGAGGTCTGTCGTTGGGTTGATGAATTGTTGGAGTTGCAGTTGATTAAATCCACAACCAAATTTGCATAAATGGCTGGGCAGGTAAAAGGTAATTCTTCTCCAGCTCGGTTATATTTCCTGGTAGGCGCATAACAAGAGTATAACATCCCTACGTGGAAAGAATATCAAAGAAGCTTGAAGACCGTAGGTAGACCATAAGCGAGCCATGGTTAAGAAGAGAGAAACAGCCAAAATGAGATGATGAAGGAAGAGCCACGGTGGTATCAAGTAGTTGTTAAGATGATGGATCTAGGGAGATCCATTTGGGTTTCCATCCTAGCCATGGAAGCTCATCCTGCATCTTGGCCGCATCTTCTTCTGGAGAAGACCTCTTAAGAGGTTCCTTGGGCAGCATAGAAACCTAACCGCCAGTCCTCAATCATGGTTTAGAAATCTCCGAAGCTGGCTAGACAGAAACGCTTAGCCAAAATCGAAGGAAGGGGTGAGAAAATGGGCATTTGGGCTTCATGTACCCCCAAAGACAGGTGCCAACTCTTAAACCGTTTTCACAATACCTCTTCTACAATTTTTTTTAACACCCTGGAAAAAGAAAGAAGCAGAAGAAAATAAGGGAAGAAATTGCAATCTAATAATGCGAAGCTGCAATAACCGTTATAATTAATTTATACAAAAGGCTTTATGAAATTAGACCCAATGCCTCCCAAACCCATTTAGAGGGAGGCTCGTTTGCTTGTTAAACTATGGGTTGTGTGACAGCGAGAGGAAGGCGGGAGGGTAGAGGGGGGAGCAAAGGGGGAGCCGAAACCCAACGAGAAGTATTTTTCAATATTTCGTATAATTTTATATTCCTTCTAATATCTCTCCTGCTAATTTCATTATGAAACAGAGACGGCGCAAGTGATGTAATTATCGAAAAGTAATTTTGCAATAAATGGATTTAAATGTGTTGGAGCCCACTCTAAATTCGGTCTCTTGGCAAAAGGTGGGTGGGAAATCAAGAGCAGCTGGGTGGGTTCTGGGTGAAAGCTGAGGCGTCTCCAGGCTCCCAAATTGGGGATCTCATTACATCAACTAATAACATCCACTTTAGCTAGACTGCCAGATCTCCTTCCTTCCCCCAGCCCTTCTTACCATGAGCTTCCTCCTCCATAATACGTTATCTTCCAACCTCTTGTATTAATACACATCTTTAAACCAGCTTTCACAGTCATTGTTAGGTTGCCATGACATCCTTTTAGTGGGCAACCATGATATTTTAAGCTGGGTGTTCTCTTAAAACAGGGGTCTCCAACCTTGGTCCCTTTAAGACTTGTGGACTTCAACTCCCAGAGTTCTTCAGCCAGCTGGCTGAGGAACTCTGGGAGTTGAAGTCCACAAGTCTTAAAGGGACCAAGGTTGGAGACCCCTGTCTTAAAACATAGAGATGAATTTTAACGCTCCTTCGCGTTGAGCTCACCTGGTGGTGACTTCTAAGTTAGGTTCCTGTGGTTTTCTTGGGAACTAATCCAAGCCTTCTTCTGAGATGTTTGATCAGTTTGCTGGCTCCATGGAAGTCTTCCATCAAGGACCAAACTATGGCCAACCTTGCTTAGCATCTAAACCCAGGAAGGCCTCCATCTATATATATAGGTGTATGGATCAAGAGATGCCTTCAGGGTTTGTTGCTGAACTCAGTTGGATTTTAGACCAGTAACATGGGCAACTGTGTCCTACCCAAAAGTTGCTGAAGAACAGATCCAAACAGTATGATCAATGGTCAAGAAAGTTGGGTCTCTAATTTAACAGCTTTGATCTCTGGAACTGTTTGATCTCCGGAATTGTTCAGCACCAAGTAGATCTTGATGTCTTTCTTTCTGTTGGACAGTTTGATGAATCAGAAACAGAGAAGCTCACGAGAAACCTCAAACTGAAGGTCTTTCCTGGGTCAAGTTCTGAAATAATCTCAAGAGAAGAATCTGAGCACACAAGGCAAAATTGTTGTGACGCTGCTGTTGGAAAGCTGGAGAACAGAGTTCCTATCAGAAGCCACCTTCTCAGGGTACGAGAAACACCCATGAAGAGGTCCTACTTTGAAGAAGGGCTTCTTCTTGGCTCATAAACAGCTCTTTTTAGGCCATTCTGAGGAGCTATACCCAGTAGCTGACTTAATAAAACCCAATGGAAGACCAGGGAAATTCTAGATGGTTCACCAGACAAATGTGTCATATTTTTCCTCAGTCACAAAACTGACTTATCGTGACCTTGATGTTTCTTCATGTTGGGCTCCTGTTCAATTAGAAAGAAAACTCACCAAATCTGAATTAGACTCCTTCATTAAAAAGAGAGAGGTTCTCATTACGCCGCTAATTGCTAAATATGGACGTATTCTCTCTTTTTACTGTTCTATTCCACCTCTTAGATACTGAATTTTCTTCTGTTTTTTTTTTCCAGTCCTACATTAGGGCCACCCAAACATTCTTCCTTTTTTTCTTTTTTCAACTGCCAAGACTGTGCAAACAGCACTCAGAACATTTGCATAAAAATTGGTTGCAACAAGCAATTAGCACTTCATTAATAATCAATGAAGTGCCAATTTACACATTGCCCAAAAGCAAATTGTAAATTCAATTTGAGTCTAGAATCGAGAATTCCGGGCTTGGCAAAGAAAGAAGTGGGGTTAGGATGGGGGAGGACTTTTCAGCTCAGCCTCTGCTGGGAATGCACCCGCTCCCCATTCCCCAAAATCCACTCCTGCTTCCAGGATCTGAAGCAATTGAAAACAGGAATGCTTTTTTTTCCCCTCATGGATCTATCTTGTGTTGCATTCTGGGATATCTATCTAGCATTAATGGGGATATTGCAAAACCATAAGAGATCTTCCCTTATTAGTTGGTCCCTTGCTTCCATGTCGTGAGAGATCTTGTCAATCTCTTTTCCATTTTTCTCTTTCCATTCCGGGGGTCGGGGTGGGGAAGACGTTCAATCTAATTGTACCCTAAATTTACCCCAACTTTGGATTTAGAGTAGAGCTAGACACCCAGTGGGCCATTGTGTCAGGGCCAGAGGTGAAATTCAGCAGGTTCTGGAGAACCGGTAGTGGAAATTTTGAGTAGTTCCTAGAACTGGCAAATACCACCTCTGGCTGGCCCCAGAGTGGGGTGGGAATGGAGATTTTGCAGTATCCTTCCCCCAGGAGTAGGGAGGGAATGAAGGTTTTGCAGTACCCTTCCCCCACCATGCCCACCAAGCCAGGCCCACAGAACTGCTAGTAAAAAATTAGAATTTCACCACTGGTCAGGGTTATTCCCTTACCTGAACAGAAAAACCAAATAACCACAGGCAAGTGAAAAAGCAGAGTGTGGGAGGGACTTCCGATTTCCCGCTGGCTTCCCCATTGACATTCCTTGTGGGAAGATGGCAGGAGCATTGGAAATGCGTGAGTGTGGCTGACCACAGAGGCATGGCGGCTCTGAAGTAGCCACAACTTTGCCGAATTTCAATCCTACAGGAACCACTGGATCTCCAAGTTTAGACGAAATGTTTAAGCCAGCCCCTTTTGGGATAGACAGATAGACAAACAGACAAACAGAAGAGTCTGAGTAATATATAGTTTGGTGGATTTACTTTCCCCCTTTATCTGCAAGAGCTGTTGGGGCAGGTTTTTAAAAAGCCAAATCTGTCTTCTTCGAGACTGATCCAATCGAAAAGACTCCAAACAAAATGAAAAGACAATGAGCGACAGATGGGAACGGAGGGGGAGGGGTGGTTCACAACATCTAGCAAGATTGGGACCTGGAACTCCCCAAACAACTAATGTTACAGCAACGCCGACTCCCCCTCCCCTCTGCTTTTTAAAATCTTATATTTATTTAAGAGAGACTTATCCCAGTTTTCCACTTAAAAAGCACTCTGTGCTGCTAGCAAGATAATTAAAAACAGCATTTAAAATATAACTGCAGAAAACCACCCTTAAAAATACTCACTGTTTATTTTTGGCTGAATTCACCCATCTCTACCATTTTCTTTGCCATGATTTATTAATAATAATAATAACAACAGAGTTGGAAGGGACTTTGGAGGCCTTCTAGTCCAGCCCCCTGCCCAGGCAGGAAACCTTACACCATCTAAGACAGATGGTTATCCAACATTTTCTTTAAAATTTCCAGTGTTGGAGCAATTATTGAATAAGCCACCATTGGCTGCATTCACACAACATAGGAAGCCTCAATCAAGATTGACAGTCAAGTCTGGGAAGACATAAGCAAACATCTTTGATTTGCCCCGTTGTATGACTTCAAGCCTTGGATCTCCAGGGCTTTGAGCAACGTTTTCCCCCCAAATCTGGTTAGACGTGGAAACTGTTGTCCTCTGGATGCAGAAATGGATATTCTCCTACTGAATTATGTGATTGTTCTGTCTCCTTCCCCATTTCAGACCCACGAGCTGGCCTTCAGCCAGTGGATTCACGGCTCTTATCAGTCCTGGCAGAGAAATCGCAGCTACCTGCCAAAGTTCAAACAAATGACTCACGTAGCAAGACTTTCAGCTCTCTTTGAAACGGTTCAGCTAATTTTTGCTTCCCGTGGAATGAGAGCAGTCCCAAAGCTCCTTATATATCCTGTGGGGTGGGGCTCCTGCCCCACCCTTCCCTTTGATGACGCCGCCTCTCTAATCTTCTGAAGCGCGGGTCAATCTAAGCTTGATTATTATTATTATCAGCTGGGTCTGAAGGCGTAGCCTGAGGAAGGGAGGAATCAGGGGATGATGGCCTCATTACGTCCTCCGAATGGCCTGGTTCTGGCTCCTGGAGAAGGAATCGGTGCTCCCGAGGTAAGCCTTACCGGCCCTTCCCCCTCACTCTCAGAGTCACTTTCAGGCATGGGGCCAGGTTCGGGGGCTGGAGTCACAACAGCGATGTTCTGTTTCCAACCTTGGACACTTACAGCTGTGTGGACTTCTATTCCCAGAATTCCCGAGGTAGCATGGCCATTGATGAGAATTCTGGGAGTTGAAGTCCACACTCATCATCCATGAATCACTGTGGTTGAGAAATTATGAGCTACAGGGAAGCAGGTTGCAAGAACTGAGAAGGATGGACGGAATAAGCGTGATGGATGAAAACTCAGGTCTGTCTTCCTTGGTATCTCTGGCAAAAGGCGGTTGCTGGTTTTATACGGTTTTAAATTTTGGGAGACCGAACAAAAATGACACTAAGAAAGCAGTTGGGTGAGCAACAGTTGGAGTTTTTTTACCCAGCATGATAAGGAAAAGAAACAGAAAAAGTTAATAAATTTAAACATTTAAGTTATTGATGAAGTAAGAAGAGTTGTTTAATGTGCAAAACATAAGTTAGATCGATCCGGGAGCACACAAATAACTGAAAACTATTGGCACACAAGTATTTTAAGGCTAATTGCAACCATATGCACTTTCTGAGGACATCTCACTTCTAATAGTGCCCGAGAGATTCTGAGGTTAATTGATGCATCTGTTTACCAAGGATTCACGTGGTCTTGGATTTGAGCCCCAAGGGAGCCTGTTATTAAACTAAAGGGTTTAATGAAACACTAAAGAGCAGAGTGGCTAATATCGGAGGAAATTAAATAAAGAGGACAAAACTTTATTTTGCCTTTATTATGGGCATTGGAGAATGACCTAAAAGCTTCTAAAGCAAAACGAGTCCTTGAAGGTCATTGTGGTGGTAGAACTTTTTGGAGGAATTTCTGGGTAGGAAAGGTGGATGATGCCCTCAACAAGCCACGTTGTCTCTTCTTGAGCGAATGAAAATATTCAAATCCCATCTTTCATCCCAGCTGTGGACAGAGAGTCAGAATTCTCCTTTGGTGGCATCTGGAAGGCTTGGTGGGTTGTACAACTTGCTTCCTATGGCCTGGTGCTTGAGTCAGGCAACAGAAGGGAAGGAGACCTTCCAGGACCAGACTTAATAAATAGTTTGACAGTGTTGAGGGAATTATTTGTTTAGCAGAGTGATGGCGTTCCAGAAAAAACTGTTCTTGTGTCTAGTTGTTCTGGTGCGCAGTGCTCTATAGCGTTGTTTTGAGGGTAGGAGTTGAAACAGTTTATGTCCAGGATGCGAGGGGTCTGTAGATATTTTCACAGCCCTCTTTTTGACTCGTGCAGTATACAGGTCCTCAATAGAAGGCAGGTTGGTAGCCATTGTTTTTTCTGCAGTTCTAATTATCCTCTGAAGTCTGTGTCTTTCTTGTTGGGTTGTAGAACCAAACCAGACAGTTATAGAGGTACAGATGACAGACTCAATCATTCCTCTGTAGAACTGGATCAGCAGCTCCTTGGGCAGTTTGAGCTTTCTGAGTTGGCGCAGAAAGAACAGTCTTTGTTGTCCTTTTTTGATGATGTTTTTGATGTGAGTTGTCCATTTTAGATCTTGCAATATGGTAGAACCTAGAATTTGAAAAGGTCTCTAATGTTGATACTGTGTTGTCAAGTATTGTGAGAGGTGGAAGTATGGAAGGGTTTCTTGTAAAGTCTACCACCATTTCTACGGTTTAGCTTATGTATTGTCTCTTCTGAAAGGTTTATCAATGTGATAGATCTCCCTGTGTCTATCGATAGTTGATTTTGGATGATGTTACCTGGTTGGGTAATGAAGCACACCAGCAAGCTCAGAGAGCACCGAATACGTGACAGGTAAAATCTGGGGACAGAGAGACATGTATGGGACTTTGGAATATACAGAACATTGCTTCCTTTCCTAGATGAAAATATTGTCTCTATCACCGAGGGTCCCCTTTGTGGGCCTCTGCTCCACACGCTCCTTAAAGGCCTCAGCAAAGCCTTCCAAAAGTGCCAGATTGAAGAAATCATGCCGTTCCAATGGAAAATTCATTAGCTGGCCTCGGCCATCCCTTTTTGCTTTTTTTAAAAAAAAATATTATTATTATTATTTCTGTTCCGCCCCCCACCCCCCGCTTTTCCCAGCCAGCATCGCGCCTGATCTGTCAGCCTCTTCCATCCTGATTATCTGGAGACGCCAATTTCAAAGAGACATCTTAATAGTGATGTCAACGAATTAATTAGATGTGTTAATGAGCTAAAAGCAACCCAAATTAAATTAATGCAGTAATAAGCACAGACAGCAAAATTAGCTCCAATTTCTGTAAATGATTCTGAACTGTACACATCTCATCCTGCTAGAACATCACCATCCCCCAAAGCTAATCAAGAACTCCAGTGCAATTAACTGCTTAATTACAAAACACACACTCAGCCCGTAAGAGCCAACAGCAGGGAGGGAAGTCTGAACGCATCGAACAAAAAAACAAGAAAAAGAGATGCCTTCTCTTTGGAAGGAAAGAGAAGGGTCTGTTTCTCTTTTCATGCTCAGAAGGTGGCCAGAAGCTGGAAGAAAGACACCAGAAAGACACCGGTGAAAAAGAGAGCTGGGAAGATCTCAAAGGGAATTCCAGTCTTCGGTTCTTCTCACCCATTGGGGGCATCAAGATGTGCCAAGATGGCCGATGGCACAGGGGGAAAGGGAAACGCTGGAGAAATGGACACCAATAGACTTGTTGGGTGTCTTCACCAAAGGTTCCATAGATACTTTGTTTGAGTGGATTCCAGTTTCATGGAAGGTAGCATCCTCCTGGCAACTTGGAAGGAGGAGGAGAAGGAACAGATTGCGATAGAGCAAGAACATTAAACGTAGAGTTGGGTGGGACCGTTTGACTTCCTGAGATGAGTTGGTGCCAATGAAGAAGATGGGGGAGCTTTCAGATAGGATAGATCTTCAGCCATTCTTCTCACTAGTAATTGTGGAGGACTTAGTTTGGTCAAGAAATGATATGGAGTTGGCCAAAATGAGATGTCCTTCTGCTCTACCGCCCCAGGGTGCCTTAAATGTACCTCAAATGTGCCTCCAAACACTGAAGAGAGGGCAGCTTAACCCATGGGCCAAAAGCTAAAGAAGAACTCCTTTGCTTTTGTCATCCATCTCCAGGAATTCAAGTAAAATCCACAGTTTGTCAAATAGCTACAAAAAAATCGACAGGAAGACAACCTTTGGGGTCAAACGGAGCTCACCAGAACTTGGATTGGTGTGTTTCCACCATACATCCTTTCACCTCCACCCTCCGAGGCGGGGACCTTCTCTTAATTTAGGCACCACCTGCTTAGGACCTCAATGCCCCTTTCGGTCAATCATCCCAACATGAGTAGACCAGCTTCAACCGGAGAGACCAATCTGAAAGTCTTCACGTCAAGAGCATTAGCATCAAAGGATACCCTCATGATGTGATCTTCAGAGTTATTAGTTCGTTCAGCGAGAGAGGAACCTCTGCAATAACGATGCGGGTGGGGGGAAGAGAGAGAGAGAGAGAGAGAGATTGACGGTGATAAATCGGAGGGTCTGTCCCTCCCCCTCCCTCCCCACCTTTTATAGCAATTAGTTCAGTCTGTTAATAAGCAAAGGATATTTTTAGTTAATTTCAGTTCCAGTTAATTGATTCAGAAGTGAAACCCAGCAACTGAGTTAATTGATCCATGCATCTTACACAGTAACGGCCATGCAGTCCCTTGGCAACTGTCACTGCTGGGACCCATAAAGAAGAGATGAAAACAGAGAGAAGAACCCATAAAAGTGTGAGAGGATTGCCAGGTGGGGGGGGGAGGAGGAGGAGGAGGAGGAGGAGGAGGAGGAGGAGGAGAAGAAGAAGAAGAAGAAGAAGAAGAAGAAGAAGAAGAAGAAGAAGAAGAAGAAGAAGAAGAAGAAGAAGAAGAAGAAGAAGAAGAAGAAGAAGAAGAAATGATGGTGATGGTGATGATGATGGAGGATTGCTAGGAAGACATGGGGTGGAAATGTGTTCACTGATCTGGACAAATGGACCAGTTCTAGCATATGCATGGGACATCTTGATATTTTTGGACATCTGCTATCTAACCCTTCTCTGTCTGGTGTATTCTTCTCCAGAAGATGGAGGAAATAACACCACTGAAGGTAGAAGGAAGGAAGGGAGGGAGGGAGAGAGGGAGGGAGGGAGGGAGGGAGGAACAGAAGGAGGGAGGAAAAGAGAGAGGGGAAGGAAGGAAGGAAGGAAGGAAGGAAGGAAGGAAGGAAAGAAAAAGACCTTCGGCAACACTGTGATCTACTACTATAGCATCGTTGATATAAAAAAATTCACTTGGCAACCCTGACCTTTATCCAAGGATCCAGGGAGCTCTTAAGCACAAAAGTAATCTTTTCTCTCTTTTTTTTTTTTTGAACAGGACATGCAACAGAGATACGGAGGGGGGGGAAACTCAGCTGTCATTCATCGCCTGGAAAGTGAGGAATTTCTTTGGAAACCCCGGATAGCCTGGCTGCCTTTTGCTGTTTGACTATGAGCAAAATGCACCTTCCTGGTTACTGTTCTTTCATCTGTTCAACTGGGATTAATGACTGCTTAATGCTGGGTGAAGGGGAGGCTAAGCCTTCCCTCGTGTTTGCAAAGTGATTTTTTAGATCCTTCTCACAGAAGAGACTATAGAACAAGCTGATATACGATTTGGCAGGGAAGTGGGGACGGGTCGAGGGAGGAGGGGAGAGAGAAATGGTTCCACCTTCTAAAAATAATTTTCCGGTCATTGTTTCAGAGAGCGAAAGCAGATGGCCAGCTTCATTCCAAGCACCAAAATAATATTTCTCCTTTGACTTTGGAAAGATTGAGCGTTAGATGCTCAAGGATTCAAATGTTCTATTTCTTTTTGAAGCTGTGTAATACAGAAATGGAAGAAAATGATATGAATAGGACAAGGAAGGGGGGAAGGAATGAAGGGAGGGAGGGAGGGGAGGGGAGGGGTGGGGAGAGGAAAGGAAACCAGAAAGGAAGGAAAGAAGGAAAGAAGAGAAAGAGAAGAAAGAGAAGAAAGAGAAGAAAGGAAGGAAAGGAGGGAGGGAGGGAGGGAGGAAAGAAGGAAAGGGAGCAAAGAAAAATAAACCAGGAAGGAAGGAAGGAAGGAAGGAAGGAAGGAAGGAAGGAAGGAAAGAAGGAAGGAAGGAAAGATCTTCTGGTCCATTCCTTCCTAAGCAGTATTGTCCCCTCCCCCCTCCCCCTCCCTTAAATAGCATCTCCTTCCCCTGTTTGCAGCAACTGCTTCCAAGCCAGGAAGGCCGAGCAGGGCAGGAAGCAAAACTTGGCTTAAATAATGCCCCAGATTAACCACGTTTCCAAATGCTGCCCTTCCATTTGTCTGTATATTGGTGAATTATTTACGGTGCTTTGGCAGCCCTCTATGATATACGGCGTAATATAGACAAAGCGCTTGCTGAAACGGGGGCTAATACATCCCCATAATACCAGGATAATTGTGCCGAAGGAAGCTGAGCTTGGCACAACAGGGCGACGTCCCAGAAATGTGGGGCGTCGCAAATCCACCCCCCACCCCACTAACTAGCAGTGGGCGCCCAGATATCAATCTTTCTGCATTGAAACGACAACCAACCGCATGCCTGCCCTTCTATTAACGGATGTGAACGATCAACACATTATTTATTTATTATTCCACTGATTATTACAGCGCTGACATCTATGAGAGAAGGAGGGGGGGGGTCACTCCTGAAAATATATATTTTGGAGCATTCAAACTTGCTGACTAAAATGGAGCCTTCTGCTCTTGGAAAGCGATGTAATAAGGATGGGGAAGGACTTAACCCAATGTTTCCCAGTGTTGGCAACTTTAAGAGGGGTGGACTTCAACTCCCAGAATTCCCCTGGAGAATTAAAGTTATATATTAAAGTTGCTGAGGTTGAGAAACACACTCATGCTTCTACAAACAATAGAGTTGACTAACAAGACTAAGCTGAAACGTTTGCTTCCCTTTATCAACATCAGCGCAACCTAGTGGCTGAACTAAATTATAACACGATCCATCCAGAAATCATTTCTAGTCAAAAGTTGCCTCTGAACCAACACGGAGCCCATGTTATTGGCAGAATCAGCATGAAATGAGAGGGTATTTGGGTCATTTTTCTACAAACTGGTCACTTCAATTGATATTACTAAGCAGGAGAAGGAGAACTTTCTCCCAAGCTCTTTGTTTCGAGATGAATTTTGCCAAGTACAAAATGTCCCATTCATTTCATCATCAGGCCATGCCCGATCTCTTCGTTTACTCCAGTATCAGCTAAAAAAAGTAGAGGATGCACCAACTGTTCTCCCTTCTGTGAAAAACTCAGAATCTTACTTTCATCATTAGATTGTGTCTTGATGTCCCCTCTGCCTTTTGGATCCAGGTGGAGTGAGATGCTAGAAAGCACACCGTGTTCCAAAATTGGACTAGTCAGACAATATTATTTTGGACTTCTAATTATCTCGCTGACTATTTAATGGAAACTGCAACCTCAAGCAGCTCAAAGGAATTCCAGCAACTGCTTCTTAGCAAATAACACGGCTAATTGGACAGGTGATGCTCAAGAAATGATGGTCCAAGCAAGCCATGGGAGACCCTCAAATAGCATTGGAGCAACCATTGGAGGAAGCTCAACAATCTAATGGTGGTACTGGTCACAAATCTTCTATTATTTTAGTTTTGGGCTGTTGTAGTAGAGGGGTGTTTTTTGGTCTTACATTCTTTGGGTGATCGAAAACAAAGTCTTGTTCAACTACCTTACAACTTTCTTGTTCAACATTCTCCCTTCCTTTCCATGCCCACTTTCTTTCCTGCGTTCTTTTCTCAGATCCTTTGAATCACATCTTCAACTTGCAGATTCCTATCCCAGTTGATCCCCTCTTCCACCCAAAACTCCACCACCTTCCTCCTCTTCTCTCCCCACCTTCTCTCCTCTCTGCAAACCATGGAAGATCTCGGATTCCTTTGCATTAACCTCTCTTCCATCCTCTTTGTTTGTGCGTTGACGTTCTTCGGAATTTAATTAAGCAATGTTTTGAGAGCATATTATATATGTTTGAACAATTTCACCGAGCTGACAATATGAGCTATTTGACCTGCAGGAGAGACGTTAACAGTAGTAAAGGCCACCCAATGCAGGTGTTCCACCAGGCCCATTTTCGCTGGGGGGAACCGAGTCGGGATTGTCACCCTTTGACGGGCTTTAATTGGGTCGCTTCACTTCATTTTGTTACTGTGCTTTTCAGATTCTGCAGCGCCCGACAGACAAAAGGCAGGTAACCACGCAAATGGAAAGAGGAGGAAAGAAGCTCAGATATGGCACAGTGGCATATCCTTAGCACTCATGGCAGCATTGTGTCACTCGTTGGGTGTTCCTGGTAGGTGAGGAGACTGAACTGCTTCTCATGTGGTGAGTGGGTGAAACCAGGCTTAATAGCAGTGACTGCGAGAGGGATCTTGGAGTCTTGGTGGACAACCAGCTAAATATGAGCCAGCCGTGTGCGGCAGCAGCCAAAAACGCCAATGCAATCCTAAATTGCATTAACAGAGGGATACAATCAAGATCAAGGGAGGTACTAATACTATAAAGCCCTAGTAAGACCACACCTAGGGTACTACATCCAGTTTTGCTCACCACACAATGAAAAAGATGCTGAGACTCTAGAAAGAGTGCAGAGAAGAGCAACAAAGATGATGAGGGGACTGGAGGCTAAAACATATAAAGAACGGTTGCAGGAACTGGGTAGGCCTAGTTTAAGGAAAAGAAGGATCAGGGGAAACAGGAACGCAGTCTTCCAATATCTCAGGGGATAACCCAAAGAAGAGGGGTTCAAGCTATTCTCCAAAGCACCTGAAGGCCAGACAAGGAATAATGGATGGAAACTGACCAAGGAGAGATTCAACCTAGAAATAAGGAGGAACTTTCTGACCGTGAGAGCAATCAATCCATGGAACAGAAGTTGCCTTCAGAAGCTGTGGGAGCTTCATCACTTGAGACTTTCAAGAAAAGATTGGACTGCCATCTGTCAGAAATGGTGTCAGGTTTCCTGCTTGAGCAGCGGCAGGTGGGGGTGGGTGGGTTGGACTAGATGGCCTATAAGGTCCCTTCCAACTCTGTTAATCTGTTAAATGTGCAAAGCTGTGAAGACCTTTCGAAAGGAAGTCTCCCTTAGCCAAAAGGTTAAGAGCCAATTGAGAGCTCTATGAGAGAATCCAGGGCTGAGCACCGGTCAAAAAAGTCAAGATGACCATCACAATGGAGCCATTGGAGTCTGCCTGCTGTTTGTACCTGCCACAGAAATTAGAAAATAGGCAAAGTATATTGGAAGACTGCTAGCAGGTCACCCCTAATCCTTCTCTTGCTTAGACTAGACACCTCACTTCCTGAAGCTTGTATCTAGACAGGATGGGCAGAATAGAATAGAATAGAATAGAATAGAATAGAATTTTTATTGGCCAAGCGTGATTGGACACACAAGGAATTTGTCTTGGTGCACATGCTCTCAGTGTACATAAAAGAAAAGATACGTTCATCAAGGTACAACATTTACAACACAATTGATGGTCAATATATCAATGTAAATCATAAGGATTGCCAGCAACAAGTTATAGCAATAGCACTTAGATTTATATACCGCTTCACAGTGCTTTATAGCCCTCTAAGCGGTTTACAGAGTCGGCCTCTTGCCCCCAACAATCTGGGTCCTCATTTTACCCACCTCGGAAGGATGGAAGGCTGAGTCAACCCTGAGCCGGTCACGATCGAACTCCAGGCTGTGAGCATATTTATTTATTTATTTATTTTATTTTATTAGATTTTTATACCGCCCTTCTCCCGAAGGACTCAGGGCAGTGTACAGCCAAATAATAAAACCACACAAATATACACATTAAAACAGAAACTTAAAACCAAGCATATTACATAAATGGCCGAAATTTAAAATAATCAATTTAAAACCGTAAAATTCATAAATAGCCCCAATTAAAATTTAATAAAACTTTTAAGCCAGTCCCGCTTGAATAAATAAATGCGTTTTCAGCTCACGGCAAAAGGTCTGAAGATCAGGCAATTGGCGTAAACCAGGAGGAAGTTCGTTCCAAAGCGTAGGAGCTCCGACAGAGAAGGCCCTTCCCCTGGGGGCCGCCAGCCGACATTGTTTGGCGGACGGCACCCTGAGAAGTCCCTCTCTGTGTGAGCGTACAGGTCGGTGGGAGGCATAAGGTAACAGCAGGCGGTCCCATAAGTACCCAGGCCCTAAGCCATGGAGCGCTTTAAAGGTGGTAACCAAAATCTTAAAGCGCACCCGAAAGACCACAGGAAGCCAGTGCAGGCTGCGCAGGAGTGGTGTTACATGGGAGCAACGTGTGGCTCCCTCTATTACCCGCGCAGCTGCATTCTGAACTAGCTGAAGCCTCCGGGTGCACTTCAAGGGCAGCCCCATGTAGAGAGCATTGCAATAATCCAGACGAGAAGTGACAAGAGCGTGAGTGACCGTGCATAAGGCATCCCGGTCAAGGAAGGGGCGCAACTGGCGGACCAAGCGTACTTGGTAAAAGGCCCTCCTGGAGACGGCCGCCAAATGATCTTCAAACGACAGCCGTCCATCCAGGAGAACACCCAAGTTGCGCACCCTTTCCATTGGGGCCAATGATTCGCCCCCAACAGTCAGCTGCAGTTGCAGCTGGCTGTACCGGGGTGCCGGCATCCACAGCCACTCCGTCTTGGAGGGATTGAGCTTGAGCCTGTTTCTCCCCATCCAGACCCGTACGGCTTCCAATACTGCATTCTAATAGGAAGGAGGGAGGGAGGGAGGGAAGAAAGGAGGGAGGGAGGAAGGAAGGAAGGAAGGAAGGAAGGAAGGAAGGAAGGAAGGAAGGAAGGAAGGAAGGAAGGAAGGAAAGGCAATAGCAATAGCAATAGCAATAGCAATAGCAATAGCACTTAGACTTATACACCGCTTCACAGTGCTTGACAGCCCTCTCTAAGCAATTTACAGAGTCAGCCTCTTGCCCCCAACAATCTGGGATTTTGGCAGCAATCCAGACACCAAACCGAAAACTTGGGTGGAAACTTCTCAAATGTCACCGTTAGTTGCCAAACCATTTCCCCACTGGGAAAATTAAGTTGTTTTGGGGTTGGTCTACCAGCAGTGGGCTGAAAGCTCCTGCCTTAAGGTGGCTTTGTGATGGTCTAGCCCCCCCCCAAGACAGGATAATCTGGCCTTTTTAGGTTCCCCCCACCCCACCCCAAACCACTATGGTTGAAAATGCCCAGCGTCTCCTAGCTAGCATCTTGTTTTGAAAGCTTATTCAAGGAAGATGTCTACAAATGTTGGTGTTAAGAAACAGCAGGGCGCCATCTATTGGTCATTTTGCTTACCGGCTGAAAGAGAAAATTGAAATAGGCCACAGGGACTGAGCTTGGTTGGACGCTAAGCAGGGTCAGGCTGGGTTTTTTGATGGGTGGGAGACCCCCCAGGGGTTCCTAGGGCTGTAGACTTGACCAGGCAGCTGAAAACATGTCCTAGAACAAGGTTCTCCAACCTTAGCGACTTTAAGCCTTGGCGGACTTCAACTCCCAGAATTCCCCAAAGCTGGCTGGGGAATTCTGGGAGTTGAAATCCACCAAGGCTTAAAGTTGCCAAGGTTGGAGACCCTTGTCCTAAAAAGCAAGGGGAAGGATTCTTCCCACAAATCGTAGGGAATTGACCATGATCGAAAAAAGGCACAGCGGCAGATGCCTTCTAGACGGTGCTTACAAGAGAAGCAGAATTCCCGACGCTGCATTTTAAAAATTCCAACATGCTGTTTACTTTTTTCCTCTTTGGTTAGTCTTTCCTGAAGATCAGAGCTTTCAAATGTTTAACCTTGCATGCATGGCTTGTTTCATGAGTCCTTGCAAGGATCCGTCAAGAAAGGCCTAGAACCGTGATGGGGAACCTACGGCATGTGTGCCACAGGTGGCAGGTGGAGCCGTATCTGTGGGTACTCAAGTGTTGCCCTAGGTCAGCTCCAGCATTTATTTATTTATTTATTTAATCAAATTTTTATACCATGCATGCGTGTGTCGGCCAGCTGATTTTCGGGCCTTCTGGGCCCACCGGAAGTCAGGAAACGGGCTGTTTCTGGCCTCTGGGGGGGTGGGGAAGGCTGTTTTCGCCCTCCCCAGGCTCCTAGAAAGGCTCTGGAGCCTGGGGAGGGCGAAAAACAGGCCTTCTGGTCCCACCGGAAGTTGGGAAACAAGCTGTTTCTGGCCTCTGGGGAATGGGGAAAGCCATTTTAGCCCTCCCCAGGATCCAAGAAAGCCTCTGGAGCCTGGGGAGACCGAAAAATGGGCCTACCGGGCCCACCATGCCATCACGTGCCAAAACCAGGTGGACCATGCGGGGTGGGGGGCATTGAATTATGGGTGTGGGCACATGTGCACGTGACACCTCCCCCGTGCTCCCCCCACTTTTGACACGTGATGGCAAAAAGGTTAACCATGACTGGCCTAGAATGTAGAGCTATCCTGATAGAAGACAATATTTGTGTGGAAGGGCCGAGGGGTCCCTGGTGCTCTCTAAACTTGGTGGTTTTCTTGCAGACGTTTCATGATCCAACTAGGCAACATTATCAGTGCTAGGAGGGAATGAGGTTTGCACTGATGAAATGACCTAGCTGGGTCATGAAACGTCTGCAAGACAGGTAAAGCTGTAATTCATTCTGTCTCACAAGGACAGACACGCACAAACATACGTGTGCCAGGGTGTAGCGCAGGGGTCTCCAACCTTGTCAGCTGGCTGAGGGATTCTGGGAGTTGAAGTCCACAAGTCTTAAAGTTGACAAGGTTGGAGACCCCTGGTGTAGTATAATGGCTGCCGCATTGAATCTGACCTTCTTTTGGAAATCCAGGAGAATTTCACCCCCTCCGAAGTTTCACAGCCTTCAAGCATCTTCTGTTGTAGTGATCTTCAGTTATTGATGCATCAACAAGACACTTTAGGGCACAGAATTGCCAGATTCTGGCAAATTGAACAGGATCAGTCCAGGATCACGACCAGGATGTGAGACCACCAAGAGATTTCCATTGTAGAATAAAAATAAAAATAAGTCTACTTCTATATTACCGCCGAGAGAGGACCGTGAGGGCATCGCCATAAAGTTATGACAACTCTTGAGTCAATAATGCTCTTAACTCTAATGAAATGAGGACATTGGGAGTCAATCCAACTCGTTCTTTCAATAAAAATAGATCTAACTTTATCGCTGTTATAGAATAGAATAGAATAGAATAGAATAGAATAGAATTTTATTGGCCAAGTGTAATTGGACACACAAGGAATTTGTCTTGGTGCATATGCTCTCAGTGTACATAAAAGAAAAGATACATTCATCAAGGTACAACATTTACAACACAATTGATGATCAATATATCAATATAAATCATAAGGATTGCCAGCAACAAGTTATAGTCATACAGTCATAAGTGGAAAGAGATTGGTGATGGGAACTATGAAACGATTAATAGTAGTGCAGATTCAGTAAATAGTCTGACAGTGTTGAGGGAATTATTTGTTTAGCAGAGTGATGGCCTTGGAAAAACTGTTCTTGTGTCTAGTTGTTCTGGTGTGCAGTGCTCTATAGCGTCGTTTTGAGGGTAGGAGTTGAAACAGTTTATGTCCAGGATGCGAGGGATCTGCAAATATTTTCACGGCCCTCTTCTTGATTCGTGCAGTATACAGGTCCTCAATGGAAGGCAAGTTGGTAGCAATTATTTTTTCTGCAGTTCTAATTATCCTCTGAAGTCTGTGTTTTTCTTGTTGGGTTGCAGAACCGAACCAGACAGTTATAGAGGTGCAAATGACAGACTCAATAATTCCTCTGTAGAATTGGATCAGCAGCTCCTTGGGCAGTTTGAGCTTACTGAGTTGGCGCAGAAAGAACATTCTTTGTTGTCCTTTTTTAATGATGTTATTAAAAGCAGGGGACCCCCAGTTTAAAACCATCCTTGTCCCCCGATTCTTCTGCATTCACCCAGGCCCAAATTATCCATCATTTTTGCTGGGTTCCTCAAGAGCCCTCCAAGCCGTAAAGTCAATCCTACACCTGACAAGAACGTGGCATGAATCTGTTGTGGAATTTTCCGCGTCTCTCAACTCCGGCGCTTAATTTCTCCCTTCCAAAGGAGCCCGTCTAAACGCCTCTCCTCGAGGCACAGAAAAAGGGTCAGCCCATTTCATTATTTAATACCTACACAATGCACTTTTGAAGACGTAAAGTGCTCCTTTAGATGCTAAATATTATTATTAACAACAAAGGGAAGAATTAAATGAGGCAGGCCAGCGGAGTTCAAACAAGGCTTTCTCTCTTTAAAGCCCCTTAAGAGGAGAAACGGTGTCTGCCTCTGAAGTTTGCACAATTTCCAAGGATGAAGCAATTACCCCCTAGAGTAGCTGCACGTGGCGAATTAGAATTAATTGAATGCCGTGCAGGAGGGGGAGGGAAAGAAAGAAAGAAAGAAAGAAAGAAAGAAAGAAAGAAAGAAAGAAAGAAAGAAGGAAGGAAGGAAGGAAGGAAGGAGGGAGGGAGGGAGGGAGGAAGAAAGAAAGGGAGGGAGAGAAAGAGGGAGGAAGAAGAAGAGAAAAGAAGGAAGGAAGGATGAGGGAGGGAGGGAGGGAGGGGGAGAGAGAGAAAGGAAGGAAGGACTAGGGAGGAATAGGGAGAGAGAGAGAGAGGAAGGAAGGAAGGAAGGAAGGAAGGAAGGAAGGAGGGAGGGAGGGAGGAAGAAAGAAAGGGAGGGAGAGATAGAGGGAGGAAGAAGAAGAAGGAAGGAAGGAAGGAAGGATGAGGGAGGGAGGGAGGAAGGGGGAGAGAGAGAAAGGAAGAACTAGGGAGGAATAGGGAGAGAGAGAGAGAAAGGAAGAGGAAGGAAGGAAGGAAGGAAGGAAGGAAGGAAGGAAGGAAGGAAGGAAGGAAGGAAGGAAGGAAGGAAGGAAGGAAGGAAGGAGAGGAATAAATGGAAGAGGGGAGGGAGTTAAAGGTAGTTTTTTTGGTGGCCAGAAGCTGTCAAGATGGTTGAAAGCCACCGCAGTGGTTGTGATGGCCTCATCCTGCTTCTGCTTTGTCCATCAAATAGTAACCTTGAACCCAAATAAGGAGCGTGGTAGAAGCTACTTATTTATTTATTTGTTGTTTTACACATTTGTGAACCGTCCATCTCCCACAAAGAGGGACTCAAGGGAAACTATCCAGAGTTGGCCAAACTGATCTCGAATTTAATGCGAGGGCTGACTGCAGGATTTTGTTCCCTGTCTGGGCTTTGCATGGAGTTCCACCACCAGGTTCCGTCCTGGGGTCTCGAGTGGTGGGCCATCAACACACAGAAGCTCAGATGTCCCCGAAGGCAGAATTCTCAAGCTTTGCGTAGCTCAAGGGTATCCAGCCTTGACAACTTTTAAGACGTCTGGACTTCAACTCCCAGCGTGGCTCACTGGGGAGGGGGGGGAGGGGATTCTGGGAGTTGAAGTCCACAGGTCTTAAAGTCGCCAAGGTTGGAGACCCCTGGCTTAGCTACCCCTGGGAGCAGGGTTATCTTAGCGACTGGCAGGAAAACAGCCCCAGCTGATGAATAGGGGTTCCTTTTACTTTTGCCATCACACAATTGGAAGGAGACAAGGAGGAAAATTAGAACTGCTGCCTTGCTAAGTGGGATGCAGAACCATTTATCAGAAAAATGAATCTTCCTCTCTCTGGCTGGCAGATTACAGGGTGATAGGAAGAAATCAGTCTTAAGATGGATCTGTTTCCCAGGCCATTCCTTTTCCATAAATTAAACCTTCAAATGCTTCCCTTTGACTTAAAGGGAACTGAAAGCGAGATTGAGTTGATGATCGTTATAGCCAATCCATCTGATTTTTTTTTTTTAAATCATTTTATTTGGGCTCTTTTCCAGTTGCTCTGCTCTTTTAGAATTTTCACTTCATCGTATTTCATCTTTGCCTATAGATCTGGCTGTTTGGAACACTTCTTGGGAAACAGGACGCAATTCCTTGCTGAAGAAAAAAACAAAAAAAGATATATATATATATATAAAGTATATATTATATGTTCTTGAATATATAATGTAATTGCTTGTAAACCTGTTATGTAAGGGGAGGAGAACGCATCAGATATTTTTCATATATTTTTCAGCAAATTTTATATTTGATGTCAGTGTGAATGATATTTCTGTCATTTGTTTATTTATTTTTCTTTTTGTACACAGGGTTTATTTTTATTAGGGTTGTCTGGTGGTTGTTAGTGTGTTTCTCCTTTTTTTCTCCTTTATTTTACACTTTAACCTCGTTTTAACCACTCGTGGCTCCCATATAACACCGATCCTGCGCAGGCTGCACTGGCTGCCTGTGGTCTTCCGGGTGCACTTCAAGGTGTTGGTTATCACCTTTAAAGCGCTCCATGGCATAGGACCGGGATATCTTCGGGACCGCCTTCTGCTACCACATGCCTCCCACCGACTGGTACGCTCTCATAGAGAGGGCCTCCTCAGGGTGCCGTCAGCCAAACAGTGTAGGCTGGCAACCCCCAGGGGGAGAGCCTTCTCTGTGGGGGCACCTACCCTCTGGAATGAGCTTCCCCCAGGACTTCGACAACTTCCTGACCTCCGGACCTTTCGCCGCGAGCTGAAGACGTACCTATTCTTTCGAGCAGGACTGGCTTAATAGGGTTTTTAAACATGGATTTTATTGGGGTTTATTTTATATTTTGTATTGTATTTTAAATTTAGGCTTTATTGAATAAGTTTTTTAAATAGTTTTTATTGTAATATATTGTATTGTTTTTACTTGGCTGTTCACCGCCCTGAGTCCTTCGGGAGAAGGGCGGTATAAAAATTAAAATATTATTATTATTATTATTATTATTATTATTATTATTATTATTATTATTATTATTATTATTATTATTATTATTATTATTATTATTATTATTATTATTAACAACCTTGGAAATAAAAAAAAATGTAAAAAAAAGAACCCAAAACAAAACAAGAAAACCTTCTCTGCCCTTGTCTTCCACTGAGCATCAAGAGGAAAGATAAGAAACAACCTGGTGAGGATTTCTCCTTTGCAGACAAACCACCAATTCTTTTTCTGGTTCCTCTCAAAAGGAAACTAATTCCCAGCTCAAGAGAAAGGGGGCGGGGGGGGGGGAATCACTTAAAAAAAACAAAAACCTGCTAGTGTGAATTTACAGAACTGCACAGGGCCAAAGTTTTTAGGTTTTTTGAAGTTTACTAATAAAACCCTACTTGAAAGAGAGGCATTTATGCTTAGCAAACAGTTGGGGGAAACCTACTTTCTAATCTTCCCGACAGCCGATTCTTTTAACCAGCTAAACCGCAGGGGCAACGCGTGGTGCGAACCCAGACCTTCTGCGTGGCAGATCGGGGCTACCCCGGTTTGCGGTCTACGTGGTTGTGTGAAGCCAGCTAACGGTGGCTTTTCAGAAGCGATAGATTGAAAAACGCACCACAGACAAAACCAAGTGCATTTGGTTCACTCCCAGGGGCCTTTCCCAAATCCATTCTCTGCTGATCCAGGACGGAGATCGAGCTGATGTTTATGGCATTTTGTGGATGCGAACGCCGCAGGGTGACAGCAAGAAACTTGGTTATTATGGTTAACCATTATTCTGTTCCTCAGGAGTGGTGCGGTGGCCTACAGGTGGAGCTCTCGCCTCACAATCCGGAAGGTGTGAGTTCGATCCTAGGTAGAGGCGGATATTTCTCTCTCTGGGCACAATGAGAATATACTGTATCTGCTAAACAAAACTCCACACTGGCGACAGGGAGGGCATCCGGCCAGTTAAGCACTCTGCTGGCTCTATTCAGTTGCCCAGACTCCACCCTGGTCATTAAAAGAAGATGATCATTCTTTTCCTTCCTGTCTCTTAGGATACTCTACAACCAACCAAGTGGTAATCATCATTCTGGGAGACTCACAACCTGGTTACCAAGTGCCTGAATGTTGGTTGTGTCATCATGGGGACACTCTGCTGGTCGTAAGGGTGAGGATCGGTCATAAATCACTTTTTCAGTGACTACAGGTAGTTCTCACCTTATGAGCAGTTACAAGGGCACTGAAAAAAGCAACTTATGACCGGTCCTCGCCCTTACAACCACCTCAGCACCCCCATGATCACATGACCAGCATTCAGGTGCTTGGTAACCAACATGCGAGCCTCCCAAAACCAAACCATCAATAAATATATTTATGATGGTTGCAGCCCTTCCAGGGTCACGTGATCCCTTGTTGAGACCTTCCCATCCACTCCCGACCAGCAGAGTCAATGGAGGAAGTCAATGGATCTGCTTAATGACCACATCATTCGTTTAACCTGAAGAGATTTGCTTAACAACGGTTTTGCTTAACAACGGTTAACAACGGTTTTAAAAAAAGGTGTAAAATGGGACATGACTCACTGAACAACTGTGTTTCTCGGCAACAGAGATGGTGGTTCGAATTTTGGCCATAAGTCAGGGACTACCTGTATCTCGAGGACGAATCTTACTATGGAAATAGGATTGAAAGATTCCTGTTTCCTCTGAACGTATAGATGTCCTTCTGCATAACTCAAAAGAGGGACTCAGTAGGAATTTCAATCTCATTTTTTTTATTCTGCCCTCTTGCTCCCTTCCGTGGCCGACCTCTGCCCAATAGTCTTAACAGAATAACAGAGTTGGAAGGGACCTTGGAGGTCTGCTAGTCCAACTCCCGGCTCAGGCAGGAAATCCTACACCATTTCAGACAAAGGGCCGTGGTGGCTCAGGCTATAAGGAGCCTGTTATTAGAACACAGCAGCCTGCAATTCCTGCAGGTTCAAGCCCCACCAGGCCCAAGGTTGACTCAGCCTTCCATCCTTTATAAGGTAGGTAAAATGAGGACCCAGATTGTTGGGGGGGCAATAAGTTGACTTTGTAAATATACAAATAGAATGAGACTATTGCCTTACACACTGTAAGCCGCCCTGAGTCTTCGGAGAAGGGCGGGGTATAAATGTAAATTTAAAAAAAAAAAAAATGGCTGCCCAAGCTCTTCTTAAAAACTGTTAGAACATTCACAAATTCTGGTGGCAAGCAGTTCCACTGCTTAATTGTTCTCACAATTGTTAGGAAGTTTCTCCTTAGTTCCAGGTTGCTTCTCTCCTTGATTAGTTTTTACCTGTTGCTTCTTGTCCTGCCTTCGGGTGCTTTGGAGAAGAGCTTGACTCCCTCTTCCTTGTGGCAGCCCCTGAGATATCAGAACACTGCTATCATGTCTCCCCTAGTCCTTCTTTTCATTCAACTAGACATACCCAGTTCCTGCAACTGTTCTTCATATGTTGTAGCCTCCAGTCCCCTAATCCTCTTTCTTGCTCTTCTCTGCACTCTTTCTAGAGTCTCAACATCTTTTTTACATCGTGGTGACCAAAACTGAATGCAATATTCCAAGTGTGGCCTTACCAAGGCATTATAAAGTGATATTAACACTTCACGTGATCTTGATTCTATCCCTCTGTTGATGCAGTTTTTCTCCCTTCTCCAGAGGGGCCAGTTCGACTGCCCTTCCCCTTCCCCGTGGCTGCCAGAGTCCCCGTGCGAATCCTGCCCACCAACAGGTGTAGGGGCGAAATTCAGCATATGCCATTGCAATTGGCAAGGCCGGCGGCAGACGCGAGCTCTCGGAGGGTCTCCGAGGGTCCCGTTCAGCTGGGAGCTGGCAGCCTTCACAGACACCATCTGGCATTGGCAAGGCTGGCATGGTTTTGCTCTTACCCGGATCGATGGGGCAGGAAGACAGATGCCCGTCCTTGGGATTGCATTCAGGCAATACCACCTGGTATTCTAAGATGTCTGCAGGCTTCCAATCCCCGGGACACGCCGCAGAATCGAAGGAAAAGGTTGGGGCCGAAGGGGACAGGAGGCGGATCCACCTACAGTGGTCACCTCTGTGAAGATCTACCTTCTCAGCAAATGGGTCTCTCGTTTCTCCGTTTGGCTCTAGTTTCCGACTGCCAGAAATCAGGAAGACTGTGGGATCCTTGGAGCTCTGTGAACCTGGAGGCTTCCTTGCAGATGTTTCATGACCCAACATCAGTGCTAGAAGGGAGGTTTGTGAAGAGGAGGAGGAGGAGGAGGAGGAGGAGGAGGAAGAAGAGGAGGAGGACAACGCTTGTGGGATCCTTGGGACTCTCTGAGCTTGGTTTTTTTCTTGCACATGTTTCATGAACCAACTAGGTGACATCATCAGTGCTAGAAGGTAGTGGGGTTGCGAAGAGGAGGAGGAGGAGAAGACAAAGGAAGAGGGGGGAGAAGGAGGAGGAGGAACTGTGGAGCCCTTGATGCTCTCTGAGCTTTGTGGTTTTCTTGCACATTTCATGACCCAACTAGGTGACATCATAGAACTTAGAAGGAAGTAGGAAGTGCAGAAAGGAGGAGGAAGAAGAGGAGGGGGAGGAAGAGAAGGAGGAGAGGGAGGGAGAGAAGGAACTATGGGGTCCTTGGTGCTCTCTGAGCCTGGTTGTTTTCTTGCAGATGTTTCATGACCCAACTAGGTAACATCATCAGTGCTAGAAGGAAGTGCAGAAAGGGAGAGGAGGAGGAGGACTAGGAGGTCCTTGGTGCTCCAAGAGCTCAGCTGTTGTCTTGCAAACATTTCATTTCTTAACTAGGTAATATCATCAAAGCTGCCCTGCGCTCTGCTTGTTGGGACCATTGGCACTGCCCAGGCCGCTACTCTTTGCCTGCTTTTAATATCCCAGAATATCCCCCCACCCCCAAAACGACCCACTCTCTGCCCAGGGACCCCGAATTCTGGCTTGGCGCTGCCCAGGCCACCCCTCCAGCTTCGGAAACGAGCATCTCCCTTCATCCATCATCTCTGGATGCCTCCCAACGCCACGTAAATAATTGAGGGGCACCAGGCATCGTCGGTGCTGCCTCTTGTTTGCAGCACGAATCCGGTGCCAGGAAACTTGGGAAAAAGGCCCAATAATAATGTACAAGTCCAAAGTAATTAAAGTGCATCATTACATATAAATTTGTAATTAAACACTTTATCGTAATCATCCCGCCCAGCGTGAGTCCTGATGAATTAATTAAAAGAACTCCAGAAATTAATGTTTTCCATGTCGGTATTGTTGTACCAGCTTTAGCCATCTCCCTAACTATTTCTGCAGCATGTTGCGAAGTAATTATATCATTACTGGGGGAAACAGGATTGCCTGAAGTCCCAGCAGAAGAAAAGGGAGAGGGAGAGAGAGAGAGAGGAAGAGAGAAGAGGAAGAAAAACAGCCAGAAACGACAAGTGAGGCCCAGGACAGCCCGTTTCAAACTTTCTCCTCTTATGAAAAGCTTTATAGGCTGGGCTAGAGATCCGAGGGGACCCCTGAATATTTGTGGTATCGCTCCCATCTGTTTCAGGGAACGCAGAACACATTCCGAACAACGTTGGCTGGAGATCAGGCCTGCTATTCCTCCAAAGTTTGCAGAAATGGGCTTCTGGTTCTTTATTTTTTAATTTGTTCTCGGGGTGTGTTGGTTTACAGGCAAAGAGGCCAAGAGAAGAGGTGGATATTTACTAGAAATTGGTCCTTACTGCTGGAAATGCAAAAAAGTCCCCGGAACATATTACCACCTCTGGGGGACATGTCCTAAGGAGAAAAAATATTGGTCCAGAATTAAAAACTGGATAGAAGAGATAAGTGGTCATAATGTGGACTTGAAACCAGAGACGTTTCTACTTGGGATATTAAGCAGAACCTACAGTAAAGATATTCAGTATTTGATATTACACATAATCACGTCTGCAAGGATTGTCTATGCACAGTCTTGGAAAAATGAAAAGGTACCAACAAAGGAAGAAATCATCAAGAAAATTCTGGACTGTGCGGAGATGGATAATGAAAGAAATAAAAGAAAAAGAAGAGACAGAATACTATCAAGTATCGACCAAATGGTACGATTGGTTAGAGAATAGGACAATAAAATAGAAATAAATGATGGAGAAGAGAAGGTGACCAACGTGTAAAATATTGTAAATAAATAAAACTAGATATAAAGGGACAATAAAGACAAAGACAATAAAAGAGAGGGAAAAAGGGGAATATATAAAGTAGGTGGAACGAAACTGATATGTAAAAAGAAAACACATATTATGTGTTTATGTTATGCATGTTTGTGTTGTGTTGTGTTGTTGTAATAAAATCAATAAAAACTTTAAAAAGAAGAAGAAATTGGTCCTTAGCATCCTAGCAGAGAAGGCTGAGGTTCAACAGGTTGTAGCAGGTCTGCTGGCCAGGATGTTCTCCAGATGTCGGAGACGGCTGGGGTCCCTTCTAAGCCTCGACCCTCTCTTCTCCTGATTCCCAGTGCTTGGAGTTTGGATAGTGGTCCTTTAAAGCAGGAAACTGCATTTCCCAGCGTTCTTTGTTGTTGCCCGTGCTGAACCAAGGCTCCTGGGAAGTGTAGTTCACCTAAGGAAGACCTTAGCGATTCTTGAAGCAAAGAACGTCATAAATACAGAGCTTGGATTTCAAAGGATTGTCTTCTGTATGATAAGAAATCTTAAGCAAGAGTCAATAACAAGTTGGGCAGCATATAAATTTAATAAACAAACAAACATATTCAACAGGGACGTCTGTAAAAACATCGGACCTCAAAGAGGACTTCCTATTCTGCCCTAATCTTTCCTTCTTTGAGGTGAACTTGGGGTGGGGACCAGTTTGGCCCTTGAAACTCAGCTTCTGAAGGATTTGATGGACGCTGCTTAACTCTGCCAGGAAGGACCATAAGGCTGTGACCCTAAAGAACATAAATCTTAAGTCACCCACTTGATTCTGGAAAGGAATGTAGTTACAGTACCATGGAGAGCTCCAAAGGAGATACCTGGGCAGCTGGACTTCACCTCCCTGCGAAGGGCTTTTTGAGCTCTTCAAGGAAATTCTTGTAGCTTCATGGTTCTAATTGGTGGGCCACCTGCTACAGCTGCACTCTGAGACTCCTTAGAAGACCTTGGCATCTCCAACTCTACAGAAACCCTTAGGCCTCTTCCAGGACCATCATAGGATCTTTAGGCTTTTTCTTGATGCTAAGGTCTTGGGCCAGGAGAGAACTTGAATAATCAAAACCACGTTGAGTCTGGAATCCCATGGAATTGTTTAACGGTGGTTTGAGATCCTTCCGCACTCCAGAACCATGAACAATGACCTTCAAACCATACTAGTCAACGCAAGCCAATGGTTCTTTGGCTTAGCCGGTGACATCATATCAGCATCCAAGGATGCTATGACTTCTGTTGTATCTTTCCAATTGGACAGTACCTAGATACAAACCTAGAATCTAGATCCTCATTCTGTGTCATGAGGGCCAAAATCCTGGCGGGATGAGTAAGTCGGCCTCCTGCAACCTCCCCCTTCCATGACCTCTGCTTTTGTCTCCTAGCCCCTCACCGTGTGTGCAACGACAAACCGCCTCACACAACATGCTGTCACAGGTCACCCTGGAAGTTCATGAACTCAGACAAGCTCTGACAAGGCCCAGCTGGGGGAAGCTGGTGGAACGGAGCAGTTTAATTATTCCTCAGTGGGGTTCCCCTCATTTCAACATAACGTTCTCCACCGCCCAGACATGTCGCTTCCTGGCCTTCCATTTCGCCACCTGATCTTCGCCGCACCACCAAGGGTGCGTGCCGACTGTGAAGCAAGGCTACAGCGCGGGGCAGCCAGGCCTTTGGGCCGGCTTCCAAATGAGGAACGCAGCCCAGGGGACCCACAATCACATCTCCGCAATTGCCAAGTTCTCCTGCTCAGCTGCTCCCTTCCTTTCCCTCCCCTGGAGCCAAATTGTTCCTGCACCAAAGACGGATGAAGGGATCGGGCGGCTGTTGAATTTCGGCAAGTCCAGCTAGAACAATCTTTGGGTGTGCCAGGAGTGGTGTGCCAGGAGTGGTGGGAATTGAAAACCAACATTCCTGGTAGGTTGAGAATCTGGGGGATTATATGATGGTTGCATTTTCAAAAGTAAAGACGTTGCTTGAATTCTCACTCAGGGGAAGAAATCTGATTAAGCCGATTGCCAGTTTAATCTTCAGAAACTGGCCCCGTTTTTGAGGGGAGTTGGAGATCAAGCATGTGTATGTTCTCACACGATGTTTTTAGCTTGTTTGTCTGACTCCCGTTCTAAATCTAAAACAGTTCAAGACCTGGAATGCTTTGCAAGGCCATGCTAAGATCCAGAATGAATCAATTCACCAAATCAATCGGTCAAGTGGTTGTCAGCTCTTGGCAACAGCTGATATTTTTCTCCATGAAAAGTTGCACGAATTATTTTAAACCCCAAAGAGCGCATGGGATTTTTTTTTTAAATCCCGAAAGATGCATTCTTATTTATTTTTAAATCTACAGCATCACATCTTTTTAGGAACTTTGTTATTTTAGATCCAGAAAATTGCATGAATTTTTTTAAACCCCAAATGTTGCATGGTTTTTTAAAAAAATAATAATACAGAAAGTCACCTGAATTGTTTTAAATCCAAAATGTTGCACGGATTATTGTAAACCTCCCAAATGTTGTGTGAACTGTATTCAACCCCAAAGGTTGTATAGATTATTTTAAATCGCCGAAAATTGCATGAATTGTTTTAAATCCAGAAAATTGCATGAGTTATTTTAAATCTATAGCATCGTAGCTTTTCAGGAGCATTTTAGGGCCTCAGGCTCACTGTCAGGACAATCACTATTGAATATATTCTCCTTGTTTCCAGAAATTGCATCCTTGAAAACTTATATTAGTTGGTGCTTTCAAAGTTGTGAGAAAATTGTGAGTCCCCCACCCCCTAAAACGATCAAACTGGATAAGAATGGATAAGAATCGCATGACCAATATTTGATTTCAAGGAAACAATTTAGGGTTTGAGACCTACATTTTCCTCTGCAATCATTAAAATTGTACAGATGAAGCTCAGCTAATGCCGGGGCCAATTCGTCAGAATCTTTTATTGAATTGTCACAAAATAAATGATCCGTAATTCCTAGAAAAATATTTTTTTTGCAGATGGGTTTGTCTTGAAGAGAAGCAACTAGGCTTTTCCGCATTGTTGTTGTTTTTCCTACTAAAATGTATGTTTTTTCCCCCTCCTTTCTAGACACACCTGTCTTTGCACACCAGAAGCTTGCTGGGGATAAATAGCAGAAAATGTCTCTTGGCTTGAGATCTGCTTCCAGAGGCATTTGGCGGGCAGATTTGAGAGGAACTACAAGAGTGGAGAAGATGGCGTTGCAAAGGACCTAATATTTAATTTCTTACTATTATGCCAGAGAGTTTGGCAGGTTTGGTAGACCTGCAAAGAAGATAGAGATGAAATGATGTTTCTACTAAAGACAAGCCCAACCTCCCACGTTGTCCAGGTATGCATGACAAACTCTTGCACAAAATAATGCTCAAATGCACAGCACAGCATAAAGCAAGATTCCCAAACTTAGCTATTTCCCATGATGTCCCACGGACCTTCTCCCTTGGACCTTCTCACCAACATAAAGCAAAATCCCCAAAGCTAATTATATTCCATGATGTCCCATGAACCTTCTCCCTTGGACCTTCTCCCTTGGACCTTCTCACCAATATAAAGCAAAATCCACAATGCTAATTAAATTCCATGATGTCTCATGAACCTTCTCCCTTGGACCTTCTCCCTTGGACCTTCTCCCTTGGACCTTCTCACCAACATAAAGCAAAATCCCCAATGCTAATTATATTCCATGATGTCCCATGGACCTTCTCCCTTGGACCTTCTCCATTAGACCTTCTCACCAACATAAAGCAAAATCCACAATGCTAATTAAATTCTATGATGTCCCATGGACCTTCTCTCTTGAACCTTCTCCCTTGGACCTTCTCAACTTCTCCCATGGGAAAGTCATTCTCCCATGATCTTCCAGATCAATACCCAAGGATTCAAAGGGAGTTTTGGAATAGGACTAGGATGATCTTCCACCCTGCAACATCTCATCCAACCCCCCATCATTTGCACAAAACAAATCACCATGCATTATGTGATAGAGTCAAGGCCATGGCTACCCTGTGTGGCCTCAGTTTTTCCAGACAACATCTGCGAATTGGGTTGATCGTGTTCCTTGAAGTCCTCCACAGAACGTGGGCAGAAGCCAACAGGGGAAGCTTCCCATCTTGACTCTCTAAAGCCAAAGGAGGCTCTTGCTCCTTGTCTCTTCTTAATCCCCTGCAGAACAATTTACCTTTCGGAACAAATCCAAGATGTTAATTAAGATAAATCTACCTCAATTTTTAGATTCTCTTATCCGGCAATTTATCAAAATTATGTTAATTATTTCTGTAGGGCAGCAAAATTATTACCTCTTCCGTGTCTGATTTGTATTAATATTCATAATTTAATAATTCGGCAGCCAAGCCATCTGGTTGGGGAGCCGCGTTGTCGGCTTCCCTCCGCTCTGCCAAAACTGCTCCGCTCTTAACTCACTCTTGCTCTGCGCCCCCCCACTCGGCCTGAGACCAGAATGTCCCCCGTGGCTGCAAAATTATATTTGTACAGAAATTTCTCTCTCTCTCTCTCTCTCTCTCTCTCTGTTGTCTGCCTGTCTGTTTGTCTGTTTGTCTATCATCTATCTGCCTCCTCCCCATGTCTACAGCAGGCTGGGACACCCCCGCTCCCGCTCCTGGCTCCCCTTCCCTTCTGGGGAGGGCTGGACCCCCCCCCGCAGGATCCTGCCCCTCTCCAGAGGCCAGGCGAAGGAAGGGTCCCGTCCCTTCCCGAGCCTCTCCCTGCGCCAACCTCCTCACACCCGCTCAGCTTAGCCGGCAGGTGATCGTAGCTGAATTGACATTTTCCACACTTAGTGATTTTTACACTGTAATTTGACATAATTAATGCCTACATTACTGCTGATAATTTAGCTAGTTAATTAAACTCGGAGGAGATAATTAAGGAGAGGCTACCACTCGGACTGCTAATTGTTTTTGTCATTATTCGAGGTGGGCCGGCAGCTGCCGGCTGAGTCATCCTCTTTTGTCAGCTGACGGGCCCTGTCATATGACAGGGACCCCCCCCCTCCCCAAATAGCAGGGTGGGGTGGAGGGAGGTAGAGAGACCCAAGGCGAAGCTCGGCTGCCCGCCTGGAGCCCCTTGATGGGAGAAGCAAGCGGAAGGTCTCCCTGGTCTTTGGGTCTGGAGCCAAGCCAGCCTGAAGGGTGATGGTCCCACTTCAACAGCTGAGTCGGCCCCTGGGCATTTGGGTGTGCAGATGGCCCATGAATATTCACACGGGCAGCCTGAGGATTCCCCCTGAGGGGGTGGCGCAGGGAGGGTGCCTTTTCAAGCAGGGGACACAAATGAATCCTCTCAGAGGGTACATCGGCCCCTGCACACTCTCTGCGATCCCCAAGGAAGATGGGCCCCCAGACAGGAGAGGCCGAAAGCTGCCCAATGGCAAAAATCCAGCATCTCCTGGAGATGCCAGCTAGGTTAAACTTTGGAGACAACTCTAAGCAGCTCTTCCCTTCCTTGAATCAATCACCAGGAGACGGTCAATTCTAGTCCCACCTTAGTCATAAAAGCCAGCTGGGTGACTTTGGGCCAATCACCAGGAGATGGTGAGTTCTAGTCCCGCTTTTGGCATGAAAGCCAGCTGGGTGACTTTGGGCCAATCACCCTCTCTCTCAGCTCAACCCACCTCACAGGGTTGTTGTTATGGGGAAAACAGAAGGAGGAAGGAGTATTAGGCATGTTTGCCCCCTTGAGTTATTGATAAAAACAATAAAGGTGGGATAAAAATAAATTCAAATGGACTAATGATGAGAATAAGGCCAGGTCAATGTGAGTCTTTTGGGTCTCCAAGAAACCAAGGAGGGAAGCTGCAGCAGGAGAAAGCATCGGGTTCAAAATCAGGAGAGGTCCAGGAGCCCCTTTTCTAAGTCTGCTGGGGTGGGCAGGGGGAGAGGGTTGGACTAGATGACCTTCAAGGTCCCTTCCAACTCTGTTAACCTGTAAAGATCTGTAAAGTCAAAATCAAACTGACTTTTTGCCCTCCTAAACTGGCATCCCCCTCCCCTCTTTATGTCTTCACCATGCCAACTGAGCCAAGCCAAGCCAAGGGAGACAAATAAAATCATTGAGATCACTGAACAAAGGCTCCAAAAAAAAAAAGCACTTTTCTTGCACCGTAATTATTACTAAGTTATTATTGTCTTCTGCATAATTTATTCTGGTTTCTTTTCTCCTCCCTGTAGAAAAAGGGTTCCCACAAGATCTCCCGATGCCCACATCTCCTGGCTACCAACCTCCCCGACTTCTGAACTACCCAGACCTTTTCCAACCCACCTTTCCAACCATGAGGTCTAGAAACTTGCAGGCTCTCGCAGGGAAAGCAAAGGCACTCCCACCACCACCACCACCACCACAAACTGCATTGCTGGGACGGGCCCTTCCTCTTTTCCTTCCTCCTGCATCCTTTCTTTGCATGAAACAGGGGGTCCTCATCTTCAAAGCGGGGGGTGGGGGGAGACGCAGCTCACCCAACTCCTCCTCCTCCTCCTCTGCTCCTGTTTTGTTGGGGACCTTTCAAGGCGCCGTCTGTTCCTCGACAGGAAAAGGGTCTCCTCCCTCCTTCCCTCCCGCCCGCCCACCCGCCACCCCAGGTTCTGTGCCAAATCCTCTCCGCTCGGGCACCGCGCTGGCTTCCCGAATGCCGCTAACCTCCCGAGCATCTCCGCAACTAAGTGTGAGCGGAGCCGTCACAATATTGCCTGCCGACAAAATCAACACACCAACTGGCGTACCTTCTCAAGCCGTCCGTCCCCCCCTCCCCGCACACACAAACTTAGATGCCACGGCTAAGCTGATAAAAGCGCTTCTGCTTTTCCCACAGCCCAGCCCAGCCCAGCCCAGCGCGGCCCACGCACCACCCACCTCCCCTCCCTTGCTAGCCGGTGGGTGGTACCTTGCCTTGGCCCGGCATATGATTTGCAAGGAGCCCCACCCCCACCCCTCCCCTCCTCTCCCTGAAAACCCTCATAAGGAGAAAAGACCGATCCTTGGTGTCTCTGGACTCCTCTGTTTTTTTCTTGCAGAAATTACTCAAAGTAGGTAACATCATCAGGGTTAGAAGGGAGAGGGGTTGCAGAGAGGAGGAGGAGGAGGAACTGTGGGATCCTTGGTGCTCTCTGAGCTTCGTTGTTTTCTTGCAGGCGTTTCATGATCCAGCTAGGTAACATCATCAGTGCTAAAAGAGAGTGGAGTTTGAAGAAAGGAGGAGGAGGAGGAAGGAGAAAGAGGAGAAGGCGGAGAAGGAGGTAGCAGCAGAGGAGGAGGAGGAGGAGGAAGAAAGAGAAAGAGGAGGAGGAGGAGGAGGAACTGTGGGATCCTTGGTGCTCTCTGAGCTTCGTTGTTTTCTTGCAGGCGTTTCATGATCCAGCTAGGTAACATCATCAGTGCTAAAAGAGAGTGGAGTTTGAAGAAAGGAGGAGGAGGAGGAAGGAGAAAGAGGAGAAGGCGGAGAAGGAGGTAGCAGCAGAGGAGGAGGAGGAGGAGGAAGAAAGAGAAAGAAAGAGGAGGAGGAGGAGGACTGTGCGGGCCTTGGTGCTCTCTGAGCTTGGTTGTTTTCTTGCAGACGTTTCATGATCCAGCTAGGTAACATCACCAGTGTTAAAAGAGAGTGGAGTTTGAAGAAAGGAGGAGGAGGAGGAGGAGGAGGACAATGACGACTGTGGGGTCCTTGGTGCTGCCTGAGCTTTGTTGTTTTCTTGCAAACATTTTATGACCCAACTGAGCAACATTATCTGTGCTACAAGAGAAAGGGGTTTGCTCTCTGTTGATATACAAGCCCCTTCTAGCACTGATAATGTTTGAGTCATCAAACATCGGCAAGAAAAAAAGCAGGGTCAAAGAGCACCAAGGACCCCACAGCTCTCCTCCTCCTCTTCCTCTTCTCTACACACCCCTCCCCCACTAGCGCTGATGATGCTACCCAGTTTGGATAATGAAACGCCTGCAAAGATAACAACCAAGGCTCAGAGACCACCAAGGACCCCTCATTACAAGCCTGAGCTCCAAATATTCTCCTTCATTGAAACCCGTCTTTGCAAAGGGCCAATTTTGTCTCACCCAGCCAAGGACTGAAATAGCTTCCAAACTCACCTCTCTATACAGGGGCTCTGGAGCCCCCAATTCCCAGGGGCTCTGGACGATTCAGGACTGGTTCATAGCCCGGGAGCAGACCCAGAAATAAGCAGGCCGATATATTCCCACATAGGGAACTCGTAGCCCTGTCTGGAAGAGGCCATGGAAGCAAATAACATGGAATTGACAGCACAGGAGATGCTTCTTGGGGTGATAAGAATTCGTTGTCATTCAATAGTGAGATTATTATTTCATAAGTAATAATACCAATACTTGGCTCCTTCCAAATTGGGATTAGTGAGGCACAGCTTTGCTTGGGCTTTGCCAAGGCCTCTGCCCCCTGGCTTATTTTGGGCAGCTCCATCCCTGAAACCCTGTTGCAAGCTGGATTGGGCGAAAATAAATGTTTCAAAGCGATACCTGAAATAAATCAAGATCTGTCCCGTGCAGAACTTCTGAGCATGCCCTATTGTGTTCAGGCAGCCGCAGCTCTTCAAAGGCTAGCAAAAACTCCGGTCCCCCGGAGCAGAAGGGGATCTGAACCTGCTTCCCGGCAGGGGTGAAGCTAGATGGCCTCTGGGGGGCCCTCCAACCCATCCTCTTTGCCTCTTGGCAGCTGATGGTCGACTTCTTCCAAAGGCGCCAATGGGGGGGGGATGCTCGGGCTGAACTTTGCAAGGTGGGGGGGAGGAGGGGGGGTGAAGCACCCCTTTGAAAGGCTTCAAATTCCCTCGTCCAGATGCTCGTTTTTACGATTTCTCCTATGAACAATGCCAGGACATCTGGCACCGTGAAACGGCCCTTATTTCGCCAACGCTCCGATTCAGCCCCTCTTGACAGTCAGAGGCGTCCGCAGGCTGGGTCGAAAAAAGTCTAGATGGTAGCCGGCATCGGAGGAATAGAGCTCCTCCTCTTTTGGGGGTGTCAATCATAACTCGTGGCTCCCATATAACGCCTCTCCTGCGCGGGCTGCACTGGCTCCCGGTGGTCTTCCGGGTGCAATTCAAGGTGTTGGTTACCACCTTTAAAGCGCTCCATGGCTTAGGACCGGGCTATTTACTGGACCGCCTACTGCTACAAACAGCCTTCCACCGACCTGTGCGCTCCCACAGGGAGGATCTCCTTGGGGTACCGTCGGTGAAACAATGTCGTCTGGCGACCCCCAGGGGTAGGGCCTTCTCTGTGGGAGCTCCTGCCCTCTGGAATGAGCTGCCTCCGGGGCTTCGCCAACTCCCCGACCTTCGGACTTTCCGCCGTGAATTGAAAACTCTTTTATTCCTCCGAGCTGGGCTAGCCTGATTAAGTAATTTTAAATGGGGTTTTAGTTTTTATATTACTTCGTTTTTAATTTCGGCCACTATTTATATAAATTTTAGTTTTGTTTTTATTGTATATTTATTGTATCTTTTAAATTGGCTGTTAACCGCCCTGAGTCCTTCGGGAGAAGGGCGGTATACAAATGCAATAAATAAATAAATAAAATAAACTTTTTTTTTGACACCCTATCAGCTCTTGAGAGATGGGCACTGCTGGGCATGGCGCCCCTTCCCGCTAAGCCAGCTGGTTATCAGATATGCCATGCCCGTCTTGAAATGCCTTCATTGCCCTGTCAATCTCTCCTGGCCATCTCAGTGGGATTTCACCGTTTTGAGACTGGCGGGCCCTGGGTTCTAATCCTGACCTTTTGGATCTTTTTAAAAGAATGCCAAAGCAACCACGCTTTTGCTGGGGGGTTTTTTCCCCCCTCCCCTGCCGACTGCCAGCCGGGCTCGTTTCATTGCATGTTGACACACAGAACGGACTTCGGTGGCAATTACAGCCTTACAAAACCAATATATAAATATTTATGCCGACATGAAATATTGATTGAAATAAGGTGGCACCGAGCCTTTCCCGAAGTTGAGCAGGGGTGCCAAGGATATTAATCGTATTTTGCCTGCATTGTGCAGTTTTACCTGTTACGTTTAGCCTGGGAACAGAAAATAATTTCTCCTATTGGCAGAGAAATTACAGCTGTGCAAAAGAGGACATCTAGATCAGGGGTCTCCAACCTTGGCAACTTTAAGCCTGGCGGACTTCAACTCCCAGAAAGCCCCAGCCAGCAAAGCTGGCTGGGGCATTCTGGGAGTTGAAGTCCTCCAGGCTTAAAGTTGCCAAGGTTGGAGACCCCTGATCTAGACTGACCCCCCCAGGGAGACTAGAGTGAGCCAGGATGGTGTCAAACTGAGGAAATATGTACCAGGATGTGTCACCTTCGCCCTTTCTGCACTGTATGACCAGTGTGGCAATGTGCATTTTATTGTTCTGCCCTCCCCCAGGTGTGGATGTCCACACCTGACACACCACACAACACACACACTCACACACACACAAAAAAACTTTTTTTTCAGCTGTGGGAACAGGAAGGATAGTTACAGAGTGGACAACTGGTATGTAAAAGATTTTTCATCCAGCAGAAGGAAGGAGGGCACAGAAAGCATTTCAGAAGGGACTTTCCTTCCCTCAGTTTTCCGGACAGTAAAAGGAAACCAATAGTAGATGATATTTCCTCCTCTCTGCAAACCCCACTCCCTTCTAGCACTGATGATGTTACCCAGTTGGGTCATGAAACGTCTTCAAGAAAACCAAGCTCAAAGCCCACCCACCAAAGAGCTCACAGTCCTTCTCCTCCTCCCCTCCTCCTTCTCTGTGCAAACCACACTCCCTCGTAGCACTGATGTTGTTCCCTATTCGGGTCATAAAACATCTGCAAGAAAACAGCCCAGCTCAGAGAGCACCAAGCAGCTCACAGTAAAAATAAAAGAAGTATCGCTTTCAAGATTCGGTTAGTGTAACTTAACACTAAAGATACAGCTGTGCCTCCCGGTTGTGCATCTTGTCCGGCCTACCTCACAGGGCTGACATTCTGGAGAAATACTTCTTTGCATTCCTTCTTTCTTCCCAGAGCAAAAGACACCCCTCCTCACTTCCCAAAAGCATCCGGCCAACGCATCATTTCAACCCTCCAACGGAGACCTCACCTCTGCCGCCGAATTTTCCTTTTTTTTTTTTTTTGCAGCTCGCAACCAGGTTTTCCCTCCTCACACACACACACACACGCACCCCTGGCACCTCCGCCTGTCACGCACATCCACCCCGAGCCTTGCAGCTCTTGGCAGGAAGAAAGACACTAAAGGGGGGGAGGCGGAAACATGAGGCAGCGCGAGAGATAGCAGGAGCAACTGCCATATCAGCCGTCTTCAGGCAAGATAACACGATAAATAATCAATCCATCCCCGTGCAAAATCCTTAAGTGCTTGATGTATCTGTCTGCAAATTGAATCACTTCGCCTGCCAGGAAGTTCTGCCTTGTAAATAAATGAGCCCAGAAAGGGAGCACAAGGGGATGATGGAGATGTAGAGACACACACACAAACACACACCCCACAAGCCCGCATGGCACAGCAGCACCTGGTTAAAAGCTGCTGATTAAATTTTAGCAAAGGAAGAGGCTTTCCTGGTTGTTATTATTATTATTACTATTATTATTTTAAAAAATTAAGAAGTAGAGAATATGATCCCCCCCCATCTTTCCGTTTGGGCTGGGGGAAGGAGAATTCCTGCATCTGGGCTAGGAATTGGATTAGTTCCTAATGGGCTTTTATAAGGTGTCACCGCAGCTCTCCGATGAAGGGGACGGGGCAGTAATATCCTTTATTAACAATTTAATGGACTGGCTGCAACTCCATCTGTCTTCATCAGCACTCCCCAGTATGTCTGGGAGAGCTAGTTTGCGCCCGGACCTGAAACACTGACCTGATGGAAGAGGGAGGTTGGCCATCCATCAGTGTCCACATCCAACTGATGAAGTTAGAAGAAGGGAATAGGTGAGGAAAGTTTGCAGTGGGTGACTCCAAACTTACCTTTCCTGTGGATGTCAAGAAACCTCTAGTAGATATTTTGGGGTCATTACTTAGAGGTTGCCCATTCTTGGAGGCTTCCAAAGCAACTCCATCCTTCAAATTCCTTGGCTCCGCATCATATCTATGGCTTGAAGCTCTTCACGATGTACTTGGGTATCCAGAATCGGGCCTTCTTCTCTCCGTTTCCTGGCCTTCAAAGAGCTTCAGATACAGTCCTAACGTAGCAGCCATTATTCCCAAAGTTTCTCTTGCCTGAGATGGAGAAGAATGGAAACAGGCATCTGTGGCACCTCAAATATTGTTGATGGACCTCAACTTGCATCAGCCAAAGGAAGTCAAGGGCCCCAGAAATCAAGGCCGGCCCAAGTGTAGTCCAATGACTACATACTGTGGATGTTCTGACCGTAACTTCTAAGAACTCTTGGACATTGGCTCCTCTTTAGAAAGGAACAAATAGGTTGTGGACACCAGGTGGCTATCTCGTAGTCCTGTTTTCCCATGGAGGTGTTCCTACTACAGAAACTTCTTTTGTGATTCAGAGCAAACCCAAAGAGGTCCTCCTCTCGTGCTGGTCTTGTAGCTTCCTCAGTGGGTGTCTACACCTGGTCTGGTCGGCTGTAGGGGTCCACGCAGGAAGGAGAAAGGGGGAAGACTAAGCAGGTAGCTCTGCCAGGCACGTGTGATTCAGGGGGAAGAGGGGCAGGCAAAATAATACTTGGAGGACGGACGGGCCTTCTAAGGGAGAGGCTTGTTTCTACTAAAAGTTCTACCTTCAGGAAAGGTGGCATCCTTCGGTCACACAGCTGCAAACGTGGGAGAAGAGGGTGGCTGAGAAGGAGAAGAGGTCTCAAAAATGAAGCTGTTTTCAGCTTTTGGTTCCATCCCTGGAATTATTTACAGCTGCAGGCAAAACAGGACTATGTAGAGCAAGTGTGCTCATTTACATGCTAATTCATTTATACCCTCTGGATTGACTCCGCCAATTCATTTTCAGCCCACTAACTCTTCTGACGTGAATTATATTATCACCTCCAGAATGGCAGCCGGAAAATACAGCAGCAGCGGGGATGGGGTGGGTGGGGGGTGGGGAAGGGAAGTGGGGGGAGGGGCTGCCCTTTGACCCTTCAGATGGCCCTGAGCTGGAACTGGAGCAGAAGAATAGGACTACCTGCTCCTGAAATCACTTGCCAAGGTTGGGGACTCCTCTGCTGCGATGGAGACCGTGGTTGCGTTCAGAGGAAGGGGATGGGAAATGAAAAGAAGGAAGGGACACAGAAAGTTGGAGGGAAAGGCTGTGATTTTTGTCTGGCTGGTCTCCCCAGAAAGATTCAACCAAGAAAACCCTTTGGTTCCTTTCCTTTCCTTTCCTTTCTTTCCCTTCCCTTCCTTCCTCCTTTCCTTTCCTTTCCCTTCCCTTCCCTTCCTTCCTCCTTTCCTTTCCTTCCTTTCCTTTCCTTTCCTTTCCCTTCCTTCCTCCTTTCCTTTCCTTTCCCTTCCTTTCCTTTCCTTTCCCTTCCTTTCCTTTCCTTCCTTTCCTTCCTCCTTTCCTTTCCTTTCCCTTCCTTCCTCCTTTCCTTTCCTTTCCTTTCCTTTCCTTTCCTTTCCTTTCCTTTCCTTTCCTTTTCCTTTCCTTTCCTTTCCTTCCTTCCTCCTTTCCTTTCCTTTCCTTTCCTTCCTTCCTCCTTTCCTTTCCTTTCCTTCCTTTCCTTCCTCCTTTCCTTTCTTTCCCTTCCCTTCCTTCCTCCTTTCCTTTCCTTTCCTTTCCTTTCCTTTCCTCCCTCTTCCCTTCCCTTCCCCTCCCTCCCTCTTTCCTTTCCTTTCCTTTCCTTTCCTTCCTCCTTTCCTTCCCCTTCCTTCCTCCTTTCCTTTCCTTCCTACCTTCCCTTTCTTTCTTTCTTTCCTTCTTTCCTTTCTCCTTTTCTTTCTTTCTTTTCCTCCCTTTTTCTATCTTCTGGACCATTCCCTGTCCCAGCTTCCTTTGACTTCAAAGTCCTTGCTCAGGGAAACGGACAATGCAGCTGAACACTTGCACTTTCTTTAAATGCCTTCGTTTCACTCTCAAACTTGGGCTATTAATTCATATTGTTTGATCAAGACCAGTTAATTAAGTGACTCCCTTGATACGGGCTTTAGCCTTATTTCATTTGTGCATTTTACTCTTGACAGCCATCAAACTTCCACAGGGGGCATTCGGAGAGTCCCCTCTATTTGTCCCACCCCAAACCTGGAGATCTTTCCAGGGGCCTCCAGAAAGCTTGGTCAGGACAGGTGAGACAGGATGTTCCTTCAAGTCACCCCTAAGATGATGAAAATGGCTCTTGTTTTTTTTCTTTCAACCCACTGGCCGGCTTGGCTAAATAAACAGATTTGTGCAGTTGCTGACTTAAATGTGTGTGTGTTGTGTGGGTATCCCTGAATAAGCAAATAACCATGGATGGACCACAACCGGCAAAATATCCGGGCAAACTAAACACCGGTTCCTTTTTGTGTATTGTCCCCCTCCCCCAAAAAATTACTCTCACTTTGGAACAAAAATTCAGCTTCAGCATCAAGAACAGGGCTTCCCTACCTCGTGCTGGCTGGGGAATGCTGGGAGTTGAAGTCCAGACCTCAAAATTGCCAAGGTTGAGAAAGGCAGTTCCCTCCTTCCCTTTGCCACCAGTCTTCCCAAATGGCTCTATCTAAAAAGAAGCCAGGAGGGCCAAAGGCAGGCGCAGAAGCCAAATCCAGACCTCCATTGTCTGGTCTCCAGACCACAGTTGCCAGAATTAGCAGTGTGAGCTGGCAGCTGGATCCTGAAGCACAGAGGTGGACGTCTCAGTCTGCTGCGTTTGGGCAGAAAGCCAAACTCTTCATATTTATACGGAGTCTGGCCAGCCTGGAGGTTTAATTCTGCCTGCCAGCTGCTTGCCAGCCATGGGGGGAAAAAGTCTCGGGTGTTCTTCGGCAGAAGGTTGACATTGAGGGCTTTCGCCTTGGTCAAATACCTAGGACAGAGTTGGACTTGGGAAGTGTTTCTACTCCCATCTATGGTCACGTTATCGGTTCATCTGGTAGAAATATCTGAGCCGGGAAGACACACATCGCACTTCTCCAGTCTATCCACAGGTAAGTTACCAAGATCCTTTGGGCTGTTTTTGAACCAGATCTGGAAGATCCTGGGTTATCTAACCCAACATCACCTGGGTGTCACATCCGTTTAGGGATCCTATTCAATAGGGAGGATGATTTCTGAAGACCATGAAGTCAACTTCAGTGAGGAGATGGGGATAACCGTGAACAAAGAAGCTTCGCCAGACTTGATCCCAGAGTTGTGACCCAAGCCCAGGTAGGTAGTAGTAGACACAATCAGTTCAAAAACAGACTTTATTAGAACAGCTGAGAGCTGAGAATTCACTCATTCTCAGTGTCGTCCAAACTAAATAAAAGCAAATTCTTCCTAACACAATTCTTCAATCTTTTTTTTTTATTATTATTATTTGAATTTATATCCCGCCCTTCTCCGAAGACTCAGGGCGGCTTACATTGTGTAAGGCAATAGTCTCATCCTATTTGTATATTTATATACAAAGTCAACTTATTGCCCCCCCAACAATCTGGGTCCTCATTTTACCTACCTTATAAAGGATGGAAGGCTGAGTCAACCTTGGGCCTGGTGGGACTCGAGCCTGCAGTAATTGTAACTGCAGGCAGCTGTGTGTTAATAACAGGCTGCATTAGCCTGGTTCTTACCAACCTTGGTCTAATTCGGCAAACTGCCAAAGGCTTTTCTTGGCAAAAGTTCAAAAGCAGAAGATGCCGACAAGAAATAAATGCAGCAAGACAAGGAGCAATTCTATCAACGTTGTTTTCCGGCAAAGAGCTAAACCGCGTTTCTGGTCTTTTAAGCCTTATGGGAGGGGCCAATCATCTCTTGACCCTACCCGAGTCGACCTCTTTGCTTGAGCTGCTCTTGCCTTCTGACAGCTCTTCTCATGCCTGCATTAGGAACAGGCTCCTCCTGTTCCTCTGCCTCACTACTGTCAGCCTCTGGAGGCTCCGGAGTTCGCGCCTCACTCCCCGATGGCCCTGGCCCCATTTCTGCCTCCCATGCAGAGCCCTCATCCGGGCCTTCCCCAGCCTCCAGGACTGGCCCATGTTCTTCCTCAGCTTCATCGCTGTCTGACTCCGTTGTCAGCTGCGCAGGCTGCCGGCGGACCACAACACCTAGGAGGGGAGGTAAATCATTGGTTTAGGTGTAGAGGGTACATCCAGATGACTTTGTGGCCATCATTTGCCATTTGGATGATGCAGTAGCTCAAGATAAGTGGAGACTTGCAAAATGGCCCAATCCATCAATACAAGTTTAGCATTTGGGGCAACCACAGGTGTGGAGCAACTAGGAGATGGAAGCTACCTTCTGAACCAGATTGCTCCTTCTGAAACACCACAGAAGACCCATCTCGCTTGATCTGCTCCAAGCTGGGAACAACTGGACTTCTTAAATTTGGACCACAGCAGCTAAATTCATGCACAGACCCAAATTTCTACATGCACACAGCCACCATGTGCAACTGCAAACCTTCCCAAATTCTTCCACCGATGGAATGGAAAGGGTTTTTTTTTTCTTTTTAAAAAAAATAAATAAATAAAGGATGGTTGTGAATTTATAATTTTGCCCGTCCAGTTTGACCTGGAAGCCTCCTCTGATGTCTATCCAATATCCTAAAAGCTTTGAATCTGGAATATTCCCATTTTCAACCGAAAACTACGCTGCCTGGAGCAACGTTTCACAAGATAGAAAGTAAACCAAGATTTTGGCGCTGTTGTGACGGGTGCCTGGAAACTGACATTTTTCCCTCCGCTGTCTGTCATCCCTGCTTCCTCTGCTCACTTGCTGCTCGTTCTCACTGCCGGCAATCAAACAGAATCGTAATCAATTCATTGCTAAATGTTTTATGCTGCGGAGGAAAAAGAGCATTGCTTAAATTGAAACGACACACTTGCACGCATCAAACGAACACAAACAAAAGAAGGGCAAGAACGAAAGGCGGGGAGGAAGCATCTGCTGCTTCTCGACTGCCAAGCATTACTTCTTCATTCATTCATTCATTTATTTATTTATTATTTTTGGCTAAAAACGGTCCTTAGCAGACTCCAGATACTGGGAAAGCCCACCGGCCTCTCTCACCAACTCCAACATCTTCAGAATAATGGGGAGGGGGCTTTGATCATACAGTCAACTTGCAAAGATGTGAAAGTTGAAAGAGGTTGGGTCAAAGTTTTGAGGTTTCCGGGACTTTGTTGGGCTTGGTCTTCCCTTGGCCAACTTACTGGAAGCAACTGTCCCTCAAGAAAGTCTCCTGAATTTTTGCATTCGGGATTCCACTCGTGGTTTAGGTCCATTCCAAGAAGCTGGAGTCACTTTTTCCATCCTTCTGGCCCACCCAAACCCTGTCAGTTGACCCAAATGGGGCAATCCGTGAAGGCTGGGTTGTATCAAAGCCTTAGTCTTCGTGCTTGGTCCTCACCATGATCCTTCTCTAGCTCTTCTGCCCCCAATGTCTAGTTTTTCTTTCAGAATTGGGTTTGCTCATAACTCATGTCCGTTTCAGGTCATGCAACAACTTCTGGATAAATATCAGCTACTAGCCTGATGTCTCCATGGTTTTCTGGTCAAGTCTACCACTCTGCTGGTCCATCTCCTTAGACTTCCGTGACACTTATAGGGGTCAAGGGTACTAAAAGGAGATGTTTTTTTTTCTCCTATCCAAAGCAGAATTTCACTCTAGTTATTGAAGAACCAAATCCAACTGAATCCCATCCACTGTTTTCTCCCAGCTAAGTCCACCAAGACTGCTTTAATGGCTAAATGGTCTCAAAAGTGCCTGTGGCCTACCTGGACCTCAACTGCACCTTTCTCAGTCAATTATCTGGCAAGTTATTTCAAGTATTTCTCTGCTACTCTTAGCAACAAAGGTACTGACCCCTCCAAACATCTGAATACCATTTTAATAAAAAAGATGCTCCTGATTGAAAGAGGTAATCTTCTTCTTCTTCTTCTTCTTCTTCCCCCCCCCCTCCTCCTCCTCCTCCTCCTCCTCTGCCAAATGGCTTTGCCCTTAAGCTTCTGGGTCAGCCAGAAGATGAAATCTAGATTTTACAAAAACTTTGGACATCTACCGTCCCTTTCCTCCAAATTCACAAACTGTCAATCATAGAACATTCTAGTTTTATTACAATGTACAAAAGTAAAAAAAAAAAAAAAGCCCATTTGAATCACCCCACAGGCCAGTTCTGGAGTGAATCTGGTTCTTCAAATCATGAAAATGGAAGTCCAGGGGGTGAAAGTTGTGATGATTTTTGAATGAAAATTCCTGAGAATTTGTTTTTTCTGAAGTCCCTTGCAAACAGACCTGCTGAGAGCTACAGCGCCACCTGGTGTCCAGAAAGCGATTTCTCCCTGGGATCGCACGGAAATCCTTGCAGGGAGACGAACTGAAAGAAATCTTATTTATTGCTGCTTGATCCAAAGTCGGAAGGGAAGTTTCTCTCTTCTTGGAAAAATGAAATGGTACAGTCCCACCAGAAAAAAAAACAAACGGGGGGCAGCCATATACCTCAAATTCTCCTGCAGATAGAGAAAAAGGCATCCCTGGAATCTCAGCTGCTGAAAAGCTTCGTTTGAAGATGCTCAAACTTCACTTGGATTTTTGGCCAATGTTTCCAAAGGCAAAGGGATTGCTGCATTCATATTTCCCCCCAAGGCTTTGCTCCTCACTATCCAAGCATTTCCTGGGAGATCTCCTTCTGCTTCCATTTTTTCCCCTCCGTGGGGCAGCCCAAAAACTTATCCTCCTTAGGAACAAAGTTATCCGAACAGCAAATAGATCCGTAGGTGATGAAGCGCCTTCGTTTGCATTCCCCACCCGTGGATTCAGTTCTTGGGTTTCGATATTCGGAAAAAGCCAAACTTGTTTTTCTTTTTTTCATTTTCCTGGGGGCTCCGAGACACACCTGTGGGGAAGAAATAGCTTCTTAAGACCAATCATTACATAAGGGCCGCAGCTAAAGGTGATTAGGGGTCTGGAGGCTAAAACATACGATGAACGGTTGCAGGAACTGGGCCTGGCTAGTCAAGAGAAGGACCAGGGGAGACATGAGAGCAGTGTTCTAATATTGGAGGGGCTGCCACAGAGGGGAGGGGAGGGTCTAAAGGGAAAAAGGGGAGAGGGGGTAAAAGGGAAAAAGTGATGTTATTATAAAAATATACACAAAGGATGAAACAAACAGTTGTAATTATTAAACAAATAAGATATTGAAATGAGAATAAAGGTAAATAGAAAATTGGGGCTGCTCAAATACCATTCAAGATTGAATTGGAAACAACAAGAGAGAGGGAAAGAAGTAGAGAGAGGAAGAGAGAAGAGAGAAGAGGAGAGGGAGAGATAGAAGAAAGGTAAAAGGGAGAGGAAGAAAAGGGAGGGGAAAGAGGAGTAGGAGAGAGGGTCAGAAAGGGGGGAAGAAGAAAGGAGTGGGGGAAGGGGAAGGGAAGTAGGAAAGAGAAGGAGAGGAAGAACGAAGAAAGTTGGAAGAGATAGAGGAAGGAAGAGAAGGGGAGGAGAAGAAGAAAAGTTGTGGCAAAATAAAAGAGGGTAAATGGTAAAAGAGCAGCCCTGAACAACTACAAATGAAAGTTAAAAGATAAGATGAATGGAAAATGATGGATAAAAGACTGTACATTTAAATATCTTTATGAGAAACAAAAATAAAAACTTCTTTGAAAAAAAAAACAGAGAGGAGGGGGTCAAGCTATTTTCCAAGGCACCTGAAGGCCAGACAAGGAATAATGGATGGAAACTGAACAAGGAGAGATTCAACCTGGAAATAAGGAGGAATTTTCTGATGGTGAGAACAACCAACCAATGGAACAGAAGTTGCCTCCAGAAGTTGTGGGAGCTTCATCACTGGAGGCTTTCAAGAAGAGACTGGACTGCCATCTGTCAGAAATGGCATCGGGTCTCATGCTTGGGTGGGGGGTTGGACTAGATGACCCACAGGGTCCCTTCCAACTCTGTTATTCTGTATTCTATTCAGACAGTTCCCGACTTACAATTAGCAACCATTTGAAGTTACAGCAGCCGTGAAAAAAGTTACGACGGTAGCATTACGATAAAAGTAGTCTTGACCCAAATGGCTTTGTAGGGTTGAGACTTACCAAACTTCTTGATCATGTCAACGAAGATCTCATCTTCTTCCAGTTCCCTAGAGAAGGAAGCAGAGTAGATAGTGCAACCCCTGGAGCAGTGCTAGCACTCCAGATGTTGAACCAGACATCCCCAACATCCCTCAACCTGACCATGAATGGCCAGCGCTGGAGTTCCTTAAGGTTCACCAGATCTGTTAAATACTCTTCCTCATTTAAAAGCATCCTAAAATCACCAAAAGGCGGCTCAGTCTTACTTCCTCTGTCAGGCCCTCAAAACCAAGATAGGTGCACTGAGATTCTTGTAAACAGTTTCCTTCAAGGTCCCTTAGCTACCGATAGAAATTTTTGCCAAATTAAAGCAGACTATTTGCATAAAACCTGGAATCTGGGAGCTATTAAGGAGGAACTGTCTTCACCCGCTTTCTCTCACACAAACTCTCTGAACTGAATTTTTCATTGATTTTTTTTTTGTTCCTCACCCATAGACAGAAATCTTGCCAAAACTACAGCAGATGACTTTCACCATTAAATATATATATATATATATACATATATGTGTGTGTACTGTGGGAACTATTGAGGAAGAACTGTCTTCATCCTCTTTCTCTCACACAAAAGCTCTAAACTTTGCTGTCTCTTGGTCCTCTGGAATGCGGCCTCTCCCTGCTGGGAATCCAGACTACATTCCACTACACTTCCTTCTCCGCAGACCTGAAAACGCTGCTCATTTTAACTCAAACAAAAATAAATAGATAAACGTAGCTAGTTAAAGAGTTTTAGGAGAAGGAAGGGCCGCCGCCCCTGCCGGATGAACAAACAGCTTCCTTGTACAGTATTCACAGCTTCCTCTGCCCAATGGAACTCATCCTCACAGTTAGCAACGCAACCGCAGCCAGAAACTACCGACAATCATCCCTAATTACTCCAAGGCTCTTGCCAAAAAGCCAGACCTGTGACCCTTGTTTGGCGGAAGGAGCTTCTAAAGGAGAGCTGTGGGCCATCCCTACGAAAGGCATAAGGCCGGAAAGTTGCTTTTTGCAAAGCAACCACTTCTGAAGAAATGGGAAAATTGCAAACCGCAGGACAAAAGGTGGCTTCTTTCCCCCCAATTCCCCAACCTTGGTAACTTTAGGACCAGGGATGAAATGCTCCCGGTTCGGACCGAATCGCCCGATCCAGTAGCGATGGCAGCGGCTGGTTCAGAGAACCGGTAGCAAAAATCCCTGCCCTCCCCTCATGCCCAGTTGAGCCATGCGATCATCAGAGGTTTTTTTTTTTTTAACTTTTAAAAGCATTTTTCCTTCGGCCGAAAAAATGCTTTTAAAAGTTAAAAAAAGCCTCTGATGACCACGCAGCTCAGCTGGGATCGTTGCGATCGTCAGAACCTTTTAAAAGCATTTTTTCTACAACTTCTTCAGCTGAAGAGGTTGTAAAAATGCTTTTAAAAGGTTCTGACAATCTCAGCTGAGTTGTCTGATCGTCAGAGCCTTTTAAAAGCATTTTTAACAACCTCTTTGGCCAAAGAGGTTGTTAAAAAATGCTTTTAAAAGGCTCTGGCAATCCCAGCTGAGTTGCCTGATCATCAGAGGCTTTTAAAAGCATTTTTTACAACCCCTTCGGCTGAAGAAGTTGTAAAAAAAATGTTTTTAAAAGTTTTTCTTTAAAAAAAAAGTCAGCCCCACCCACCCAGTCACATTACCACCCCCACCCCCCTCAAGCCATGCCCACAGAACCGGTAGTAACAAATTTTACATTTCACCACTGTTTAGGACATGTGGACTTCCAACTCCCAGAATTCCCCAGCCAACCTTGCTGGGAGACCAAGGGCTGGACAAGGGCTCTTGTCCCTCCAGTCCTCCTGCCCTCCTCCACCCATTCGTACCTGAGTCTGTCCTCATCCAGGTTTTCTACAATTTTGTTCCGATTGTTGACCGTGTCCAAGTACGAGTCAAGGAGTTCCTTCTCCCGAGCTTTCTCCTTCGAAGTCTTCAAGTAATCTGGACGGAGTGGAGGGAAGAATCAGAATTATAGGGTAGGGTCAAGAGATGATTGGCCCTTCCCATAAAGCTTAAAAGACCAGCAACGGCATTTGAGTTCTTTGTCGGAAAACAACACTGATAGAATTGCTCCTTGTCTTGCTGCATTTATTTCTTCTCGGCGTCTTCTGCTTTTGAACTTTTGCCGGGAAAAGCCTTTGGCAGTTTGCCGAATTAATCCAAGGTCGGTGATAAGACTGAAGAATTGTGTTATGCAGAATTTGCTTTGATTTAGTTTGGATGACGCTGAGAATGAGTTAATTCTCAACTGTTCTAATAAAGTCTGTTTGTTTTTGAACTGACTGAGTTTACTACTCCCTACTTGGGCCTGGGTCACAGCAATAGGTTGAAGTTCTTCCCAACTAGGAGAATCAAAGTTATAAAAGCATGCCAAGAAGAGAATGGATGGGATACTCACCGGCTTTGCCGATGAGAGTCCGCAGTTCGGTCTCAATATCCCACTGCTTCACTTCCAGTTTCTGCTGGTTTATCCTGCAGGAGAGAAATGTCACTTTAAGAGACCCAAATGCGCATGTGGGGCCGGTCCAAAGTCTTGCAGCCCTCCTGATCTGATTGCTGGAAGGATTCTACCACGTACTTTTCTTCTTCTTCTTTTAAAAAATATTTTCAGTAGAATTTTATCATGCAATCAAAGTAATTTCAAAAAAGGAAAGAAGAAAAATACAAGGCAGAAGAAAAGAGAAGAAATGAGAGTTTTAAAAAGTGGGGGGAAAGGAAAGAAAATATTCGCATTTCAAAAAAAAAAAACTTTCTGTCAAAGAAGAGGAAAAGAAATAGAGGACGTGCTTGTTTAGCGGCCACAAGGGACTGGCAACTTGGTCGTTAAGCGAAAAGGTTGCTAAGGAAAACTTATGGCTTTAGCTTTCCTTTTGCTTTGCAGATCTGCGAAGGTCATAAAAGAGAGAAGGTCATAAAAGAGAGGCCCGGTTTCAAAGCTACTTTTTTTCAGTGTCCTCACTGCAAACTGTCATTAAATAAGGCAATCACTAAATGAGGATTCCAAATGGTCGCTAAACAAGGCCATTGCTAAATGAAGACTACGTGTAATGAGTAATGATGACCCCCTAGCCCTGCTCTGTGGGGTTTAAAAAGGGAGCCCAAATCCTATATAGTCGGCGACTGGCTGCCCAGAACCGGCCATGAACCGGCCAGCTCCACTCACTTGTGCATTAGCTCGGATTCCCGTCTCAGCAAGATCTGCTTCTCGTGGATCAGTTTGAACCACTCCACCATCAGGGCATCTTCGGAATCATCTGCGCACGGGAGCCAAGAAAAAAAGTCAAACGAGGCATTCTCCATCCCAAAGAACCTCAGACAGACCCTGTGAGGTAGGCCAGGTGGGAAAAGAACCTGGCACCTGCTCCTCCGCAGATGAAAAATCGCCTAATTTGGAACACTTCTCTTAACCTTGTTCGTTATTAAAGAAGGAAAAAAGCAGAAGCCACGTGTTTCTGCTTTCCAGGCCTCCATGAGGACTAGAAACCTGGAAGTTTCCAAACCTCTTTTTAAAAGAAGACTGGAAAGCACCACCTTTCGGCCTTTAACACTTTGGGCAGGGCCCCCTCACCTCCCTCGCAAGCCCGCAGCTGTTTCTCCAAGGAAATGCCCTTCTGCTCCAGCTTGTCCAGATCTCTTCCAATCTGCCGGATTTCCTTCTGGATCTCTTCCTCGGGGACGTAATCCGGGTGGAGCTGAAAGGCGTCAAAAGTCAAGAGTCAAAGCCGCGCGAGGCTCACGGCAGAAAGCAAACGTTCCTGCAAGGTAGGCTAGCAGCTCGGCTGGAATTCAGAGCCTACCTTGGTGGGAGAGATCACTTGATCGCTCAGAGGCTTCCGGAAGGTTCCAGGAGAGGACGGCCGGGCTGAAAACAAAGAAGGAAAGATTCAGCTGCTGCCCGAGGGCCTCCCAGATGTTGCTGAACTACAATTCCCAGCGTCCCTCAGCAATGGCTCTCCTAGCTGGGGCTGATGAGAACTGTAGTTCGGCAATGTCAGATGCTCAGCGATGAGAGAAACTGACCGGGCGCAACCACTGTTTTTGACGGGCTCCATTTCTCCGCTTTGGCGGTGGCTGGTTGAGATTCCCACGGCATCTTCGCTTTCTGCCAGCTGCTGGACACATCCGGATGTGCCACCAACAGCTTCTCCTTCTGGGGTTGAAAAGCCAGCAGTGCTATCATGGGAAGAAGGGGGGGAAAAGAGAGAGAGAGAAAAACTCAACGTATGAGCGTGGACTTGAGTTCCAATTCAACTTTCAGCTATCCCAATGGGCGAGATCCTTCTCACCGAGGACGTGGCCAGGATTGGAGAAAGTTACCAGAGATAGGGGCCAAATAGGCAGGCCGAAATAGAAGAAACTGAGTTATCAAGAGTTCTCTCCCCATCATGAGGACTAGAGTCTTGCTTGAAAGGTTTTGGAAGCCCAGAGGGGAAATAAACCGCCACTGTTCTTATGGGAATTTCCCAGAGCCTGTCAAAACAGGTCTAGTCATACCAGGATTGGGAACTGCTGGGGAGATGACAGAAAGAGACGGCTTGTTGGCGTTTGGTCCCGGTTTCACCTGTACGTTGATCTCCACTTTGTGAACATCCGTAGGTTTTGGGGAAAGCTTGGCTCCATCCTGGCGGGGGGGTCTGCAGGAAAGGAGAGAAGCTGTTGGCACGGATGCCCCACCCACCCAACCAATATTTTGTGCCCAGGAAGGCGGAATTGGGCAAACCCATACCGGACTCTGCAAAACAAACAGAATCAAAACCACGGGAAGCCTCCAGAAATTGTAGATGCCCCAACACTGGAAGTTTTTAAGAAGATGTTGGATAACCATTTGTCTGAAGTGGTGCAGGGTTTCCTGCCTGAGCAGGGGATTGGATTAGAAGACCTCCAAGGTCCCGTCCAATTCTGTTATTCTATTCTGTTCTGTTCTGTTCTGTTCTGTTCTGTTCTATTCTAATCTAATCTGTGGTATTCTATTCTAATCTGTCCTATTGTATTGTATCGTATCGTATCGTATCGTATCGTATCCTGCCCTGTCCTGTCCTGTCCTGTCCTGTCCTCCTTCCCTCCTGTCCTGTCCTGTCCTGTAGTGTCCTGTCCTGTCCTGTCCTATTCTATTCATATCACTTTATAAAACCTTAGTAAGGCCACACCTGAAATGCTGCATCTAGTTTTGGTCACCACAAATTACCAAAAAAAAAAGAAAGATTTTAAGACAGATAGTTCTCAACATCCGACCATAGTTGAATCCAGAATCTCCATTGTAACTTGGTACAGTCATAAGTTGGAGAGGGGACTCGATGTTATGACCATGTTTACAGCAATTGTAAAGCAAATCATCATGGTCATTAAGCGAATCAGATGATGCTTAAGCAAATCCAGCTTTCCCAATTGATTTTCTGGCCAGTGGTGAGTTTCAAAATTTTTTACTACCGGTTCTGTGGGTGTGGCTTGGTGGGTGTGGCTTGGTGGGCGTGTCAGGGGAAGGATACTGCAAAATCTCCATTCCCTCCCCACTCCATGGGAAGGATACTGCAAAATCCCCACTCCCACCCCACTCCAGGGGAAGGATACTGCAAAATCTCCATTCCCTCCCCACTCCAGGGGAAGGATACTGCAAAATCTCCATTCCCTCCCCACTCCAGGGGAAGGATACTGCAAAATGCCCATTCCCACCCCACTCCAGGGGAAGGATACTGCAAAATCCCCACTCCCTCCCCACTCCAGGGGAAGGATACTGCAAAATGCCCATTCCCACCCCACTCCAGGGGAAGGATACTGCAAAATCTCCATTCCTCCCACTCCAGGGAAGGATACTGCAAAATGCCCATTCCCACCCCACTCCAGGGAAGGATACTGCAAAATTCCCACTCCTCCCACTCCAGGGAAGGATACTGCAAAATGCCCATTCCACCCCACTCCAGGGAAGGATACTGCAAAATCTCCATTCCTCCCACTCCAGGGAAGGATACTGCAAAATGCCCATTCCACCCCACTCCAGGGAAGGATACTGCAAAATCCCCACTCCCACCCCACTCCAGGGGAAGGATACTGCAAAATGCCCATTCCCACCCCACTCCAGGGGAAGGATACTGCAAAATCTCCATTCCCTCCCCACTCCAGGGGAAGGATACTGCAAAATGCCCATTCCCACCCCACTCCAGGGGAAGGATACTGCAAAATTCCCACTCCCTCCCCACTCCAGGGGAAGGATACTGCAAAATGCCCATTCCCACCCCACTCCAGGGGAAGGATACTGCAAAATTCCCACTCCCTCCCCACTCCAGGGGAAGGATACTGCAAAATGCCCATTCCCACCCCACTCCAGGGGAAGGATACTGCAAAATTCCCACTCCCTCCCCACTCCAGGGGAAGGTTACTGCAAAATCCCCATTTCTTCCCGATCAGCTGGGACTCAGGAGGCAGAGAAGAGATTGGGGTGGGGCCAGTCAGAATTTTTACTACCGGTTCTCCCAACTACTCAAAATTTCCGCTACCGGTTCTCCAGAACTGGTCAAAAGCTGCTGAAACCCACCTCTGGTTCTGGCCAAAAATCGGCTGGGAAGGTGGCACATCGCAGTCACATGACACTATCCAAACTGTGACCATGACTGGCTGGGTTACAATGGTCTTAACAGCGAGGACAGGTCGTAAATCACTTTTTCTAAGCCTGTCATAATTTTGAACCGTCGTAAATCCAGGACCTCCTATATTTTGCCTTCCCTCTTTTTTAGCACTCACTTGACCGGCTTCAGCATTGATCTCCAGTCTTCTGGGCTCTCCAATTTCTCTTCTGTCCCTTGGGCACCTTTCATTGAATGAGAAACATGCGAAGGAGGGTGAAGCGTAAACCAGCATTCAAGGTTTGCACCCGTCCTCTTCCTCCCGAGTCCCAACCCCCCCGCATGGAGTGAAGTGAATTACGGGGCGGATGTGCAAACACAATGATTCTGCAGAAAAAGTATGCAGCTTACAGAACCGAGGTCTTATTGGTCAATAAGCCGAGATTTATTGCTTTCAAAACGGGTAGAATTGGGTTTGAGTGCGGCTTCCATCCATCCCATCTCACAGCTGGCTGGGGAATTTTGGGAGTTGGAGTCCACCCCTTTTAAAGTCACCCAGGTTGAGAATCACCGGTTTAAACATTAACTAGGATTTATGGAGATTCTCAGTCATCCAGGTCACGGTTGTCCCCAAAGGTGCTTGTTTCAAGTGGGAAACTGGATTTTCTGTGTGTTTTTTTTTTGTGAAGACGTTTCACTTCTCATTCAAGAAGCTTCTTCAGCTCCACCATCCAATCAGAGCTGAAGAAGCTTCTTGGATGAGAAGCGAAATGTCTTGAAAGAAAAACCAGAAAGTCCAGGTTAGCTCTTGAAAAAAAGCACCTTTGGGCTATTAACTAGGAATGAAACTCGGGGTGAAATGCTCCCGGTTCGAACCGGATCCCCTGATCCGGTAGCAATGGCAGCAAGTGGTTCGGAGAACCGGTAGCAAAAATCCCTGCCCCCCCCCCACATGCCCAGCTGAGCCGCGCGATCATCAGAGGTTTTTTTTTTTTTACTTTTAAAAGCATTTTTTCTTCGGCCAAAAAAATGCTTTTAAAAGTTTAAAAAAAAAAAGTTGGCCACGCCTACCCAGTCACATTACCTGCCACACACACACCAAGCCACGCCCACAGAACCCGGTAGTAACAAATTTTACATTTCACCCCTGATTGAAACTATTCAATGGATTCTCTTTGATCGGGGATTTAAATCACGATTTGAACCCAACCTGTTGTATCTGCGCCCCCCGAGCCGGGCCCCCTTCCCTGGCTCAGCTCCAGAAGCCAGAGGCAGGCCAGCTGGAGGAGATAATGAGGCCTCTGTCCCCTGACTCTTGCCCCCCCAGGCCACGCCTACAGACCCAGCTGATGGCAATCAGGCCTGGCTGGACCCTAGGTTTCGTAGGCAGGAGAGGCGGGAACAACAGAAGCAGGGGTGGGGCAGGCCTAGGAAGTGCTGAGTCATGGAGCCACACCGCACAGGATATAAAACCAGCAAGGGCTGCTATGCCTCTTCGTAGCAGGCAAAATCAACTGCTTAACTAAGAGCTGAAGTACTGTTTGTTCCTGGGTGACTCATCGGCATCAAGGGAGATAACAGAGTCACTTGGCAGACGCTCGCTAGTTTGCTGCCAGAGCTGATAGTGCCGGCTAATTAAGCCATTGCTCGGACGGAGGCGAGGGGGGACAGAACACAACCCATCATGGGCACAGGGATGGCAGCTTCCTACCTTTAACCACCATGGGGTCCGCTTTACGTCCAGTGTTGGCCGATGTGCCAATGGACCGATCCTTGATTTTGTTCTGGGGCTCAATTCCGACCGCCCATTTGTGGCTAGGATCCTTGGGGAGATTCACAACCAGATGCGATGTTTCTGCCCCTCTTGGTGTGTCTGCAAAAGCTGGTTTGTTAAAGGGTTTGCTAGTTGGGGGATTCTGGAGCTGAAGACCCCGTGAACCGGAGAGGGCAGGAGAAGACGGGCTGTTGGAAGCAAAAGATGCTTATTAGCTTCTTGGCTGAGCTAAGAAGAGACCGAATCTGCCTCCCTTGCAAAACATGGGAAGTGAGTTCCAAAACTGCCCCCTTCCAGCATATAAATTGAATAAAGAAATAAAATTATAACCAACAGATTCCATACCAAATCAATCCATAAGAGGTAAAGTTGTATTCTTGTCCATTCCAGGGTATGTTGCCCCCACTCTACCCCACCCTGCAAACTCCCCTTTTTGCAAACTTAAACCTGCAATTTAAAGAAACCCAGTTTGGTCTAGTGGTGAAGGCACCAGGCTAGAAAGCAGGAGATGGTGAATTCTAGTCCCGCCTTAACTGTGAAAGTCGGCTGGGTGACTTTGAATCAATCACCAGGAAATGGTAAAGTTTTAGTCTAATCAAGTTCTAGCATTAGTCATGAAAGCTGCCTGGGTGACTTTAAGCCAGTCACTAGGAGAATGTGAGTTCTAGTCCTGCCTTAGCCCCAAAAACCAGCTGGGTGACTCTGGGCCAATCACCAGGAGAAGGTGAGTTCTAGTCTAGTCTAGTTCTAGCCTTAGCCAGGACAGATGACTGGGTGACTTTAAGCCAGTCACTAGGAGAAGGTGAGTTCTAGTATCGTCTTAGCCATGAAAGTCAGCTGGGTGACTTTGGGCCAATCACCAGGAGAAGGTGAGTTCTAGTCTAGTCTAGTTCTAGCCTTAGCCAGGACAGATGACTGGGTGACTTTAAGCCAGTCACTAGGAGAAGGTGAGTTCTAGTATTGTCTTAGCCATGAAAGTCAGCTGGGTGACTTTGGGCCAATCACCAGGAGAAGGTGAGTTCAAGTCCCATCTTAGCCATGAAAGTCGCCTGGGTGATATTGGGCCAATCATTCTCTCTCTCAGCCCAGCCCACCTCACAAGGTTGTTGTTACGGGAAAAATAGGAGGAGAAAGGCATGTTGAATGTCTTCACTGCCTTGAGCTATTTGTATAAAATAATATAGGTAAGTAAATGCCAATGGAATACCAAAGGCTCACCTGTTGTATGCCAAAGATCGGGGCACCGCAGCGCCAACCCCTCCTGGCTGGCTGGTCGAGGGCTGCGGTCCTGGTAAGACGCGCTGAAGGATGCTCCGGGCTTCGTCTTTCTTGCTGTCGCTGCTGCTGGGGGGGACCTGAGTTCGAGAGAGGGCTGTTTTCTCAGAGACTTGAGCAGGCTGGAGAGGAGAGCTGTGATTTCTCGCCGGTTCGAGTTTTCTCGCAGGGATGTCGGAAGAGGCTGGATCAGCCTGGAAAAACTTTTCCCGAGCCTGCTGGATTCTGGAGCGCACCTCTGTCAAAGAGGAAGACACCGGTGGGTCCGGCTTTGGGGCAGGAGGGTGCAACCGAGGAAAATTCGGACTTGTGGAGATCCTGCTGGTTTTAGGACTCCAGGAATTGGTCGGTTCCTGAGCGGCTGGTGGTTGGGGAGTCACATTGTTTTGGAAGATCCGACGTGGTTTGGGCACCGGCGAGGCTGCCTGCGTTGGTTCCAACCCCTTCCCACAATTCCCTGCAGGGGTCTTGGAAGTGACCGTCTTCTTTTCCATCCGGCTCTCCTGGGCCGGAGGACCCTGAGGGAGGTCAACTCCCGCGTGGCGATTGCAAAGGAAGGTTCCCGGTCTACATCCAGCTTTGTAGTTTCCACTTTGTAAAGTGCCGGAGCATTTTTGGCACCTGGAAGCGAAATTTGGGACAAATCGTGACCATCAAAGAGGGGGTCAGATCAGTGGCGAAATGCTACCGGTTCGCACCGGTTCAAGCGAACCGGTAGTGATAAAAGCTACCAGTTCGGCGAACCGGTAGTTAAAAAAATGCTACTGGTTGGTCCAAACCAGTATTTCTGACAATCAGCTGTGCCGCGTGATTTACATTCGCTAGAAAGCAGGAAAGCAGGCACAGCTGCCCCCCTCACTGTTCTACTTATCTTCAAACGGCTCCTTTTTCCACATGAAGTGTGTGCTTGGTGCGCACTGCAAATGCACGCACACATGTGTGTCTTGCATGCAATGTGCATGCATAGACAGCAAACTGGTTGTGATCCGCGGAGGATTTCACCACTGGATCAGATGATGGCTGGCTGGGGAATTCTGGGAGTTGAAGTCCACCCGTATTAAAAGGGCCAAGGCTGAGAAAGGCTGGGCCAGAGCGGACTTTAGAGACCACCCAATCCGTACAGCATCCTTACGCCTCTCCAAATCAGACCCCTGAAGCATGGCATGGTGGGGGGGGGGGTGTCAAGGCCAGCCCCTGATCAAGTCTCCCGGAAAGCCCATACCTAAAGCAATTCCTGTGATACAGCTTCCCGTCCATCAGGAGGCGTTGCACCAAGTGGACATGAGTTCCGCAGATGGCACAGTTGCTCGGTTGGGCATTGTTCTTCTCGGCTAAGACCCGTCTCTGGAAGGCAGGAGAAAACAGGGATTCAAAAGGAGCCCCTCCCCCCTCTATCAAGTCAAAGACCCTCCCCTGTTTCCCCAACAGAGCTCCCTCCATTCTCTATTCTGATTAGTTTAGCCTCGCATTTATGACCGGCGGTATCATCCTGCGATCGTATCATCACAATTTGCAATTTATTTATTTTTTTGCCAATTTCTGCTTTTTAAAAAAACGCCCTAAGATACACTCTGTTGATCCATGGAGGTTCTATCCTGAACTATCCAGCTGTCATAAACACACACAGAGAGAGAATCAGCTTCCAGGACCGAAGGGTGGTGTTACGTACTTCGACTGTCGGAGAGGTATCCATCGCCAGCCTACGCCCCACCACAGCTGGCTCTGCTTTGGGTTCAAGATAAAGAGGTCGCCTGGCTGGTTGCCTTGAACTCGGGACCGTCGGCTCGGGAACCACTTTTTTCTCAGTCGGCTGCTCGCTGGGTTGGGAAGCTGGGCGCTTGATTCCAGCCATCCCTCCAACTGCGGGAAAAGGAACAGAATTGAGATGCCAAGGATGCCAAGGCTCAGAGCGGGCATATAAAAGACACATCCACGGCACGATTGGATGTCTTCGCCCATGAAACTGGCAGCAAATGCAGTTTGATTTAGCTGCCTTTTATTATTAAGGCTGATGGTTGCTTACTTGAGATAACCATCTGGGTTTTTTTAATGAATATTTCTTTTCCCAATTTAAAGAGGCCTTCCTTCCACTCATCCCTCCTTCCATCCCTCTTTGTTTTTCTTCCTTCCCTCTTTTTTCCTTCTTTCCTTCCCTCTTTTTTCTTCTCTCCCTCCCTCCCTCCCTTCCTTTTCTCCCCTTCCCTTCCCTTCCTCTCCAACGCTCTCAGCAATTACCACTCCAGTTTTGCTGCCCTCTAGTCCTTGGATGTAACACTGCCTCTACCCATGGAAGCTCCATCTCTAGCTATCCTGGTTGAAAAGACCATTCCATGGCTTATGTCAAGCTAGCTGCATCTTGGGCGTTTCTCTTTGTTGTTGTTGTTGTTGCTCTTGCTTAATCCTTCCCATCCTCTAAAAGTTTTCAGAGGCTCCATGGGAACCATCCCAGCGTGGTCAGGACTTTACATCAGTCCAAAACCTGGAAGGAGTGAGAGAGAAAGAGAGAGACAGAGACAGAGAGAGGACAGAGAGAGAGAGATACTCACTGGGCGACTTGCCATGGAAGTAATTGTAATATTGGGAGACGTAAGTGAGGATGCTCAGCCGGTCGGGCACTCTGAGGGCCACCATATCTTCAGCGTCCAGCAAAGCCGGGATGCCCAGCTCCTTCTCCGCAACTTGGAAAGCCTGTGAGATGCGAACAGAGAAGTTGAGATGATTTCTTTCTCTTTAACCGTGGCCAAACTATTTTACACGGCAGCCAAATCCATGCACGAGTTCAGGTCCCGAGTCCTGGTGTCAGGGTTCCAAGTAGTAAATCCATACCAAGCACATGAATCCCTCCGAAGAATAACTTTATTGGATATGTCATATTGGCACAGAGCTGGTAAAAAACCGACTCTGGTGGTTTTCACCTAATTAAAAGTTCTTTCCTCAACCCCAAACCATCAGTCACATGGTCCAGTCAAGGCTCTGTCTAGTGGCCTGGTAAAATCACTCCTTCCTCCAGCTAGGTGTGAGACATTGGTGGGTTTCAAATTTTTTTACTATCGGTTCTGTGGGCGTGGCTTGGTGGGCGTGGCTTGGTGGGCATGGCAGTCGGAGGATACTGTAAAATCCCCATTCCCTCCTGATCAGCTGGGACTTGGGAGGCAGAGAATAGATGAGGGCGGGTCCAGTCAGAATTTTTACTACCGATTCTCTAAACTACTCAAAATTTCCGCTGCCAGTTCTCCAGAACTGGTCAGAACCTGCTGAAACTCACCCGTGGTGTGAGAACATCCTTGGTTCCCAAGAGAAAGTATTTTATTTTGGCTACACAACCCCAGGGACTATCTCTAATCCCCGCTCCCTATCCCTCAGCTCCAATGTGGCAGCACTGAAACTCCAAGATGGCTTCAGCCAGGTCAGCTTCAGGGTTGACACCTGGTCTCCTGAGGGAAAACCATGACCCAGGAACAACCTCCTTCCACAGAACTCGTTCATGTCCTCTTGGCAGGCTGAAGAAACCTGTTGTGACCTAAGCCCAAGTAGTTATTACCAGAAACAATCAGTCCTAAACAAACCTATTTTATTAGAACAGCTGAGAATTACTTCATTCTCAGCTTAGTCCAAAACAAGTCCTTCAGGCCTTATCACAAACATTTGTGTTCTTTGGCACCCTGCCAAAGGCTTTTCTTGGCAACGAACTTCAGAAACAAGAGACGCTGACAAGAAACAAAATGTAGCAACGTTGCTTTCCTACAAAGAGCCCAAGAGCCCTTTGCTGCTCTTTTAAGCCTTATGGGAGGGGCCAATCATCTCCTGGCTTTACTCCTGAGTCGTCCTTTTTGCTTCAGCTGCTCTTGCCTTTTGGCAGCTCTTCACATGCGTGCACTAGGAACAGGCTCCTCCTGTTCATCTGACTCTCTGCAGTCTGCCTCTGGAGGCTCCGGAGTCCGCGCATGGCTCCCAGATGGCCCTGGCCCCATCTCTGCCTCCGACACAGAGCCCTTGTCCAGGCCTTCCCCTGACTCCAGGACTGGCCCATTGTCCTCCCCAGCCTCCTCACTGTCCGACTCCCCTGCCAGCTCCGCAGGCTGCTGGCGGACCACAACAAAACCAAGAAAGGGGTTTGCAATCTGTTCTCCATCAACTGCACACTTTCTGTCAAGTTCCCACGCTTCTGCCAAGAACAGGGGACCTACACGGCCTGGGAGGAACACCCCAGAAGTCAACCCTGATGCGAAGGAGAGTTTTCACCACAGGGTTAAAACCCCCGCGCACCACCAAACAGGAGGAAGCCTCCATCTACTGGGAGCGAAAGAGAAGCCAGCACGTGCAAATCGAATCCAGCGAGACAGAGACGGCAGTCTGTCCAGTCTTCTAGTCCTCATCAAAAAGGCTCTTTGGTGCGGTTGGAAAAGAATCTCATTTCCAAGCTTGGCTCCAAGGAGTTGAAGATCGGCCAGGCCACGGAAACTCAACGTGGAGGCCCAGCTCCTTCCCCAGGACATTCCATTCCTCCGGCCCTCGACCCACGCATGCATGGAGCCTTGGACCCGGCACAGAGACTCTGGGTGGTCCAAGGCTCCTTCCTTCTCACCAACACATCTGGCAGCCTTTTGTTCCTCACAACAACTGGCTTTCCCAGGCACTCCACATCCGAGGATCTCAGGTTTCCAAAAACAGAGTAAGGAAGGGGGAACGGAGGAAGGTCTGTTTTCTAGAGGGAAGGGGGGGGATGCATTTCAGGAGGCGGCCAGATCAGAGATTGGCAAGAGGCCAGGGGTGAAAGGGTGTATAAATCTGACCTTTGGTTTTCAAGGAGGCTCCTTGGACGATTGGGAATCTGATCTGCTTGACAGGGTTGTGAGGGGCAAAACAAAGGAAGGAGAAATGACTAAGGTTGACCTGTTGTCCTTGGGACAAGAGCAGAAGGGGATGGAGATGGAGAGACTGAGACCGAGAAAGGGAGATGTAGAGAGAGACGGAGAAGGAAATAGAGGGAAATAGGCGAGGGAGATGGGAGAAGAATGAAAGATGGAGAGATGGAGATGCGGACGGAGAAACTGAGGCGTAGACTGAGAAAGAAAAATGGAGGGAGGTGGATAGATGGAAATAGAGAGAGTAAAAATGGATAGAGAAATAGATTAAGAGATAGATAGATAGATAGATAGATAGATAGATAGATAGATAGATAGATAGATAGATAGATAGATAGATAGATAGATGGATGGATGGATGGATGGATGGATGGATGGATGGATGGATGGATGGATGGATGGATGGATGGATGGATGGATGGGTGGGTGGGTGGATGGATGGGTGGGTGGATGGAGGGACGGGCAGACAGACAGAGTGGTGCAGTGGCCTAGAGGTGGAGCTCTCGCCTCACAATCAGGAGGCTATGAGTTCAATCCTAGGTAGAGGTGGATATTCCTCTCTCTGGGCACAATGAAAATATAGCTGTAGAACAAAATTCCTCATTGGCGACAGGAAGAGCATCTGGCCAGTAAATACTCTGCTAGCTCCATTCAGTTGCCCAGACTCCATCCCACAAGAGATTATGGGGTTGCTAAATGATGATGAGAGATAGATAGATAGATAGAGATGCATCATGACTCCCTCCCCTTGTAAAACTTGCATTCAAGAATCTAAACTTCCATAAATATGTACCTACATTCATAACCACCATATTTCACAATCTTCCCGTCCACCCAACTTACATTTATTTATTTATTTATTTATCTATCTATCACAGCAGCTTGTGGCCAACCTGGATGGAGCAAAGCTACGCTGCAGAACCACAAAACGCCAGGCGCACAAATCGAGACTAAGGTAGCATAAGGTAAATCACCAGCCATCATTCCACGTCGACTTGGTCCGATCCAGATCAATAACGAAACCCTGGCAGCCACTGCTCTTGCCAAAAGGGAATTCAGGATGGCAGCTGCTATTGGTGCTTTGGGCGGTGCAGACATTGATCAAAAGGTCCTCATCCTAGGACAGCTTTCCCTCCGTGCAAATCGACGGTGCTGGAAATCTTGCCAAACTGGTTTTTCTAGACTCTGCCTTGAACTGCAGGCGAAAGTGAGCTCACCTTCAAGATTAATCCACCTGATCTCCCCCTTATTTTTAAGGTTTGAGCTCTTCCAGATAGACTTTGGGGTTCCCTCCAGACCTGCAACCTGGAGACCATCCACATCCAGGGTATCTCAAGTGCCCAAAACAAGATATTTAACCTGTTCCACCCATGCAGCTGATGAACGTTGCAAACAAACAGAAAAAGCTCAGGGGAAAAGTGAGTAATCCTACGCAGGGCAAGCAAACTGCTATTTCTTTTTTCTTTTCTTTTTTTTCCTTTTTAAGGAAAGTTAATGGTGTTGAGTATTTGTTTTATGACCTGCTTGTTCTGATCAAATCTACCTGAGGTCAAGGTGTGCAGGAAAAAGAGACGGGAGGAAAATGAGCCTCGAGGGAAATGAAGAGGAAGCGAAAGAGAAGGGAAAACCACCTTACCAGTGCATTGTTCTCAAAGACGTTTTCCTTGTTCAGGGAAGTGAAGTCTCTGAAACAGAAAGAAAAGCAAAAGTTATAGAGAAACAACAAGTAACAACAGGCCAGGATTCCTCGCTCCACCATGGTGCCTGCCGGGCCAAACTTTCTCCGTAACCTCACAAGCCAGCTTTTCCACCATCAAAGCATGCAGAACACAGGTGGGTTTCAGCAGGTTCTGACCAGTTCGGGAGAACCGGTAGCGGAAATTTTGAGTAGTTTGGAGAACCGGTAGTAAAAATGCTGACTGGCCCCACCCCCATCCATTCTCTGCCTCCCAAGTCTCAGCTGATCGGGAGGGAATGGAGATTTTGCAGTATCCTTCCCCTGCCACACCCACCAAGCCATGCCCACAGAACCAGTAGTGAAAAAATTTGAACCCCACTACTGATGCAGCGTATTCTTAATTTTAGGGTGTTTTTCCCTAACATTCTCCTTGAATCTTCCTTTCCTGGAACTCACATTCCTTGTGATGATGGAAGGTGAACTCGGTCAACAAAGACGGTTAGGGGACTGGAGGATAAAACATAGGATGAATGGTTGGAGGAACTGGGTATGTCTAGTCTAAGGAAGAGAAGGACTAGGAGTAAAATGATAGCAGCCTTCCAATATTTGAGGGGCTGCCCCAAAGAAGAGGGAGTCAAGCTGTTCTCCAAAGCACCTGAAGTCAGGACAAGAAGCAACGGATGGAAACTCATCAAGGAGAGAAGCAACCTGGAATTAAGGAGAAATTTTCTAACTGTGAGAACAATCAACCAGTGGAACGGCTTGCCACCAGAAGTTGTGGGTGCTCCATCCCTGGAGGCTTTTAAGAAGAGATTGGACAGAGATTTGTTCAGAATGGTCTAGGGCAGTGATAGTGAACCTTTTAGAGACCGAGTGCCCAAACTGCAACCCAAAACTCATTTATTTATCGTAAAATGCCAACACGGCAATTTAACCTGAATAATGAGGTTTTACTACCTAAAATAATGATAAACAAGGCAGAGTCCAGCTAATTGTTCTAAGAAAAAAAGTGATGAATGCATTTTTATGCCCCTTCATTTTCTTTCTGCTTTTGAAATATTACGTTTAGGAACAATATAAAAGAAAAACTTTTGTAATATTATTTCTCTCTTTCCTTCCCTCTCTCTCTTTCTCTCTCTCTCTTCCCCTCCCTCTTCCCCTCCCTCTTTCTCTTTCCCTACCCCTCTCTCTTTCTTTCTCTCTCTCTTCCCCTCCCTCTTTCTCTTTCCCTCCCTCCCTCCCTCTCCCTCCCTCCCTCTCTTCACCCCCCATGGGGGAAACGCAATGGAGCTGGGCTGGGGCGATGGCGCGCGTGCCTACAGGGAGGGCTCTGAATGCCCCCTCTGGCACGCGTGCCATAGGTTCGCCCCCACTGGTCTAGGGTTTCCTGCTTGAGCAGCGGGCTGGACTAGAAGACCTCCAAGGTCCCTTCCAACTCTGTTATTCTGTATTCCATAAGTCTGAATGTTTTTGAAGTTTAGACGCAGCCCTCCAGTCTTTGTAACCATGTGAAAAATTTTCCTGTTAACAGCCATGATTCAGTTCGGCTATCTCATCCTGCAGGAATCTACCTGCCCTTACACAGCTATTTCAAGAAAAGAGATCTAGTGTGAACTTCCAATTAACAATTCCTCATGCCTGCTGCAAGTTTCTAAGATCCAGATCTACCTTCTGGGAAATCTCATCCATCCACAAAGAAATCAGGGGTTTGGAAGACAATTGTACTCGTATTCACAGCTGCCTAAAAGGGGTGCTTTTGCAAGTAACCTAAATCCCATCGTGCAGGGAGGAACTGAACTGGCTGGCATTCTCTGTAGCATGAATCGAGTTATTAAAACCACCTGGAACCAAGAAAATCCACCTCCTGTGGCATTAAAATTTCCTTGTGTTAATAGGAGAAAAACTAAAGATCCCACTTCAAAGAATTTGGTTTTTGGTTTTTTGCTGCAACAGCGTTCATACAAATAAAAATTAAACAGGCCGTTAAGAGGGCAGAAAACAATTCAACAGAATTTAGATCAAATGCCTGCAGGAGGTTTGAACAGTCACATCTTTTGGGTAACAACCAGGAAGCTGCCCCAGGAAGACAGGTGAGAAGGAACAGGAGAGAGACGGGATTTCCAGTTTGGGTTTTGGCGATGTAAACAATGAATTTAAGGAGACAGGGAACAAATGTACATATCAATGAAAGAATTTCTTACCGAATTCTTGGGGCTCAGGATTTTACAAGAACCAGTCCAAATGTGAACAATATTCTGATTTACAATCATAGTCTTTCAGCCCAGATTCAGGGCAGTTCTGCCAATACAGAAGGAGTAAGCCAGCTACTCTGTTGAAAGGAGTTGGCACATCACTACGACCTGACAATGAGCCAAACGGGCCATGAAGCCCTGATTTAAATCTCACATCTGTCAGAAATTCACCAGAAAGATTTTGGAAGATTGACACCGTTGCCCTTTTGGTCTTCTAGAGCAACCTCAGCTTGCTCCAGGTAAGGAAAACCAGGAAAACTGACCTGAAGTTCTTGAGCAACTTCTTCTATCAACCTCAGCTTGCTCCAGGTTAGGAAAACCAGGAAAACAGACCTGAAGTTCTTGAGCAACTTCTTCTATCAACCTCAGCTTGCTCCAGGTAAGGAAAACCAGGAAAACAGACCTGAAGTTCTTGAGCAACTTCTTCTATCAACCTCAGCTTGCTCCAGGTTAGGAAAACCAGGAAAACAGACCTGAAGTTCTTGAGCAACTTCTTCTATCAACCTCAGCTTGCTCCAGGTAAGGAAAACCAGGAAAACAGACCTGAAGTTCTTGAGCAACTTCTTCTATCAACCTCAGCTTGCTCCAGGTAAGGAAAACCAGGAAAACAGACCTGAAGTTCTTGAGCAACTTCTTCTATCAACCTCAGCTTGCTCCAGGTAAGGAAAACCAGGAAAACAGACCCAACATTCTTGACTTACTTATGCACATGCCTGTAACTTCCCAACACAGAGCAGCTAATCATGAAAGGGTGACACCCCAACATCCAAGAGGTGTTGGCACCACAACATTATCTTCACAACCAAGCCTTCTGTCCACAAGAGCTTCAGCCTAAGACAGGGGTCAGCAACCCATGTGGCTCTTTCATCCCACTGTTGCGGCTCCCTGTCGCCGGTCAGCTCCACAATCCATAGGACTTTTCAGTTAGGACAGGTAGAGGAAAAAGGACGCCACGCTAGGAGGAGACTCTATGGTGGGGGAAACGGACTTCCAGTCAGTTCCAGAATTGAATGGGGGGCTTCTGGTTAGGACCTTTGTGGCCCTTTGAGTGTTTAAGGTTGCCGACCCCTTGCCTAGGAGGTGGTCTGACCTCCAAGACCAGTGAGGCATGGGGCAGCTCCATCGTGTTGAGACCTGAACTGGTTGTTGAAAATATGGCTCCAGTTTAGACCCACAACTCTCGAGAAGACACGAGGGGAGGGGACTCTCTCTGGTCTTGCTCGTCCCAGACATGACAGCGATGAGATCTTAAGGAGAGGAGGAAGCCCTCCCCACTGATCATCTCCATTCCTGCCCCCTCCTCTGCCGTCTCGCCTGCTTTGCTCACAAACGTTGTCACGTCTAAATGTAAACAACCAACTGTTGTCAGGCCTGTTAGCAGAAGACGTCTAAACATCAGCTGGGAAACGCCCGACAAACCCTTGTTTGTTTTAAACCTTCCTTTCTAAGTGTCATTGCAAACATCTGTTCTGAAATGAATGTTCTTATTTCAAGACAAACAAGAACAAGGGGCTTTCCGGTTATTTTTCATTGAGCCGAGGCAGACGTCCAAGCGTTAAGGACTCACGGCCGAGAGGTCAAAAACATCAAGATGGCGTCTGCGATGCCCATAAAAACTGGGTGGGGCATGGATTGGACCGTCATAGCGGCCATGTTGAATTTTTGGATCTCGTTCGGAGACCCTCCTAAGTCAGAAACAACCACAAAATAATCTCAAAGATCTGTGAACATTCATTTTTATTTATTTATTCAGTTTCTGTAGCGGGCCACCAAGTGACTCTGGGCAGCTTATAATTCTAAAGTTATAAAACAAACATTTTTTTAAAAGAAATGCTGGCTGCCATTTCCATGCTTGGCTTCCTCCGATTTTCTCCTCTCCACCTTCCCATCTCTGTAAGTTACTTTGCTTTTATCGGGCTGAAGACAAGCTAGAAAAACTCACCATAACTGAACCCAAAATTATTTAGAAGGTGCCACATTTGATCAACAGGGCAATGAATGGACTTTCTCCCGATCACATCTCGACCCAAATATTATGAATTGCATTTTGAAAAGTACCAGCAAGTTGTCACGGTTTAGTTTTCTGCCAACTTTCTAGCCTTCCAGAAGCTTCATGGGAGATACATTTTATTTATTTATATATTCAATTTCTTTGGTGCCTGTCTTCCCACCAGGTGACTCTAATCCCGTGATGGCAAACCTATGGCACACGAGCCACAGGTGGCATGTGGAGTCATATTGGTGGGCATGCGAGCGCTGCCCTAGCTCAACCTCTGGAGCCTGGGGTGGGCAAAAAATGGGCCTACCAGGGCCACCGTGCCAAAAGTGGGGGGAGTGGGGGGGCGCATGTATGCGTAGGGGGGTGAGGCACAGTGAATTATGGGTGTGGTTATGTGCGCGACACCCCCCCCCCGTGCTCCCCCTGCTTCTGGCACATGACTGCAAAAAGATTAGCCATTACTGCTCTAATCCATCCCTGAATGCAGAAACTTAGCACATCAAGGGAAAACACTCCATCAGAATTCTGCTGGGGATTTAATTTAATTTTAATCGATTCAGGCCCTGCCCAAGCCAGATCCAAAAGTTGGCAGCTGGCTTTCTATGTGCCAAAGGTTGTTCTAGATAAGACGTGTTCAACCACATCAACCGTGATTAAATGTTATTTTATGGCGTCCGAGTTTAATGATTTCCCCATTGGGATAAATATCATGTTCTTTTCCCTGTAGTTAATGTGTGTTTTCGTGTTTTACGTCTGTTGTTTTTTTCACTCTCTCTCCTTTTTTCTTTTTTGTATGAAAAAGAAAGAGAAAGAAAGAACGAGAGAGAGAGAGGGAGAAACAAAGAAAAAGAGAGAGAAAGAAAAAGGAAGGAAGGAAAGAATGAATGAATGAAAGTAGGAAAGAGAAAGGAAGGAAGGAAAGAAAGAGAGAGAAAGAAAGAGAAAGAAAGAAAAAGAGAGAGAGAGAGAGAAAGGAAAGGAAAGGAAAGGAAGAGAAAGAGAGAGAGAGGGAGAGAAGGAAGGAAGGAAGGAAGGAAGGAAGGAAGGAAGGAAGGAAGGAAGGAAGAAAGAAAGAAAGAAAGAAAGAAAGAAAGAAAGAAACTCTATGGCTCTCTTAAAGAGATTCAAACCAGAGATAAGAATGACTGCTTTGTTCCCAGTGGTCTTAGCATTCCATGGGGGAAGGTCATTTCTTCACTGGGGTCAGTCACATGGAAGGAAATGACAAATACGTGTCCAGCCACAGAGAGTTTCCCTGTTGCTCACAAACTCTTGATTCTGTGGTTGCACTAAGAATGACGTCAGATGACGGGTGAAATTTGGTGGGGAAAATTGGGAAATAAATGAGTTTTCTGTCTAGTTCTCACTGCGAAGGGGACACACGTAGAATGTGTAACGAAAGGACAAATACTTGCTAAACCTTAAACTTTAACTGAGTTTTAAAAATTATTATTTAGGGGGAAAAATACTATTCCAGATAACGGGGGTTATTATACTGGACTTGGTTCTAACTGGGAAAACTGAAAGTTCACCCTGGATTCAAAGGGGATATTTGGAACAAGTAATACTCTGATTGGTCTGTTTTACAAGATTGGTGTCAGAACAGTTAAGATTCTCTCTCTCTCTGTCTAGCTATCATCTATATGTCTATCTATCTATCTGTCTGTTTGTCTGTTTATCTATCTATCTATCTATCTATCTATCTATCTATCTATCTATCTATCTATCATCAATCTCTCTCTCTCATCTATTTCTATCAATCATTTATATGTCTGTCTATCTATCTCTCTATCATCTCTCTATCATCTCTCTCTCTCTCTCCCCAGTGGTGGGATTCAAGTAATATAACAACCGGTTCTCTGCCCTAATGATTTCTTCCAACAACCAGTTTGCCAAACTGCTCAGACAGTTAACAACTGGTTCTCCAGAAGTGATGCAAACTGGCTGAATCCCATCACTGTATCATCTATCTATCTATCTATCTATCTATCTATCTATCTATCTATCTATCTATCTATCTATCTATCTATCTATCTATCTATCTAATACAATCTTATTTTATATATGTATAACATTCACACATATATGGAGTTCACTATAGGTCAGGTCCCATAAGCCAATCCCAGTCTGCTTTATTAATTAATTAATTGTTTTTTCCCAGAGAAAACCTGCCACTGCACAATGTTCAAGGGTCAGGGATCGCATGCGTAAGGAAGCATTTTTTAAAATCAGAAAATAGAAACCCATTTGAATATTTAATGGCATTTATATACTGTAATAAACTGTTTACAGGACCTGACTTTTGGTACGTCCTGTAACATTGGAGCAACTCCTTTCATCCTTGGCTGTTTCAGAAAGCAAAATAAAGCCCAGGCAAACATCGATGCCACGCATAGAAATGCCACCACCAAAAGTGCTCTGCTAACCTTTTGAGGAAAATGTCCGGGCAAATCTTTTCAACGCATCTTTTTCAAAAATAATAAAGGTAACACCCAAATAAAACGGAAGAAACGCATAAATCCAAGGCAAACACCTTAAATACACCCTCCACCCCCAAAGAGGGTTCTTTAGCAGCTTTGTGGCATCAAACCACACCTAAACAAACACACACATACACACCCTTTCCTGCAAAGGTTTATCCCAAACTGGGAATTCCCCTCCCCCACTTAATTCCGAAGGGTGTGAGATGGGGTTGTGGTTGTGCCCTCTGGGAGATGCCCTACAGCCAGTGCATGAGGGACCAAGGATCTCCAGCTTTTGAGGTTCTAGGGGTAGACTGCCTCGGGAGCTGGAAGCTCCCCTTAACTCCCGCGTGGGAAAAACGAGCGGAATTTCCTCCTGCCCTCCTTTCACGCTCCCCCCCCCACTTCTCCCACCCAGGAAGGGGACAACACCCACCCACCCCCGGCGTCACTCACATGAGGTCCGGCCTGTGGCGGTGCAGAATGGCGCAAAAGGCCAGCCCGTCCCGGAACGAAGTAGTCATGTTGGTGACGGAGACGTCCTTGTAGCCTTCGCACTGTTGCTTGCACCAGAGCTGCAGGGCTTGGGTGGGCGACATCCTGAATTGCGGAGGGGGGGCGGGAAGGGCGGGGGTGTTGCAGAGCGGGGGAAGGGGGGGCGTGAAATCGAGCAGGAAAGAGGGATGGGGAGAAAAACAGGGAGGAGAAGTGCGGGGGGGGGAAACGAGCAGGGAAAAGGGATGGCAAGAAAAGCAAAGGGGGGACGAGCAGGAAAGAGGGATGGGGAGAAAAGCAGGAAGGAGGAGTGGGGAGGGTCGAGCAGGAATGAGGGATGGAAAGAAAAGCAGGAAGGAGAAGTGGGGGGAAACGAGGAGAAAAGAGGGATGGAGAGAAAAGCAGGAAGGAGGACAGGAAACAAGGCAGCGAGAGGCGCCGGGCTGTTATTTCTGGAGTTGAAAAGGCCGAGCTGGAAAAGAGAGGAGGGGGCTGCGGCCTTTTTCCCGGGACACTCTCTCTCTCTCTCTCTCTCTCTCCCCCTTTCCAAAAAAAAACAAGAAAGAAAGAAAGAAGGGGAAAAAAGAACAAGAACTTTTCTCCGCGGGCAGCGCGAACTTTACTTTCCGCCGGGATCTTCACGCCTCCTGCAAGTCGCCGCCCCCGCCTCGCCTCGCCTCCTCGCCGGAGGGGCCGCCGCGCAGCTGGGAGGTTCCCCCGGCCCAGCCCCGGCCGCGATCCAGCCGGCCAGCGCGCATCTCCCTCGGCCGGAGGATCCCCCGCAGCCCCCCAGCTGGAGAAGAAAGCGGCGTTCAACGGGCGGCCAGAGGCGCGCGGAGCTCTCCAAACGCCCAGCCCGGCGCTGTCCAAGCGGACCCCCGCAGGCTCCGGATCTGCGGGCCGGTCGAGCCGGGAAGGGAGAGCCGCCAATGGCCGCGGCGGGGCGGGAGCGACCGGGCCCGGCCGAGAAGCGCCGGCTCCGCCTTCCGACGCGGGGAAGGGCGCAGCAGGCAAGCGAGGCGCCTTCGCACTAGCCGGACCCGACCTGGGTCTCCTGGAGAGGATCCATACGAGCCCCGTCCTCTGAAGCTGGAGAGGGAGCCCGGGGGGCGGCTTGTGGGGAGGGGTCGATACGGGGGTGGGAAGGGCGGTGGAGAGAGCGGGGCAGACCCGTTTGGCCCAGTTTGCTGGAGCGCAGCTGTAAAAATGGCTTTACAAGGGCCCTGGGGCCAAAAGAGGCGAAGAGGCAGATTGGGGTAGGGGGCCCTTGCCCCCCACCCCGTCCGAAAAGGAAGCCCCAAAGCAACTTGGCGAGGCCTCACCCCCCAACGGAAGACTTGCAAAAAGGATCCCGGAGCAACTCCAGCCTAGGGGGGAGCTGCTGGTGCTGCTCTTCCCTCCCCAGTTAAAAAGCTGCATTTAAAAACCCACCGTTGGGATTCTAAATGAAGCCCTGCTCTGACCCAGGCCCGAAGGGGAGGGGGAGGGGGAAGAAGAAGAAGAAGAAGAGGAGGAGGAGGAGGAGGAGGAGGAGGAGGAGGAGGAGAAGAAGAGGAGGAGGAGGAGGTGGTGGTTGTGGGGTCTTTGATGCTCTCTCACCTTGGTGGTTTTCTTCCAAACATTTTGTGACCCAACTAGGTAACATTATCTGTGCTTGAAGGAAAAGGGGATTGGGGAGAGGAGGAGGAGTTAATTTGGTTTTGGATCCAAATGCACCCCAATTCTCCTGCGGCTGAGCCCCAAGTGGATTACTGGACTCCAGAGGAGGAACAGGGAATTTCTGGAAAGAAAGATTTGGGAAAGTTCATGCAAATATTAATTTAGTCACAGTTCCTCTTCTCTTGGCTGCTTGCGGGTAGCTAGCCTTTGGTGGAATGGGTTATTTATTTTACATCCTGCTTTTATTGTTTTTCTAAACTACGCAAAGAAGCCAAGGCATCGAATACCCTTTCTGCCTCCTCTTCTTTTCTCCACAACAACCCTGCGAAGTAGCTTGGGATGAACGAAAGAGGCTGGCCCAGTCAGGCAGCGTCTTTCATGTCTAAGGCGGGACAAGAATTCACCATCTCCAAATTGATTGTCCCAAAGTCACCTGGCCAGCTTTCATGTCTAGGGGCAGGATTAGAATTTACGGCCTCCTGGTTTCTAGCCTAACCTGAACCACTAGACGGAACTGACTAATATATAGAGACGTGTGAAGCATCACAGTTGGAAAACGTTTCGTAGACCAGGGGTCTCCAATCTTGGCAACTTTAAGCCTGGCGGACTTCGCCTCCCAGAATTCCCCAGCCAGCAAAGCTGGGAGTTGAAGTCCGCCAGGCTTAAAGTTGCCAAGGTTGGAGGCCCCTGTCCTAGAGGGTCATGTTGGTTGTTGTGTCCCAATCGCACAAGGAAGCCGTGATCGCACGAGTGACCTGGTGTAAACAGGCCTCCGTTGCAAATGGCTCCCACCAAGGACTTCGGGGTGAAAAGTTTTAGCAGAAAGTTCGTTGGCTCAAGCTGAAAATGACCATGAGCTGGCGGTTCCTTGCATTCGATGGTCATAAGTGTGAGGACCAGTCTTAAGTCGCTTTTTTTTCAATGCCACTGTTTTTCAAACAGTCACTGAATTAATGGTCGTAAGTTGAAAAGTATCTGTACTTACACTCTAGAAATGCTAAACTTCCCTTTTTCCATTGAGAGGATTCATGAATTGCCATGAATTTCATGGCAACAAAAATGGGCTACTAGATATATTAATTCCCTTTGCCTGCCTGGATACTGAACTTTGCAATCAGCTGTTTTTTTTATGTAGGATATATTGCTTGTACAGTCCATGTCTTACTATGGGGAGGGAGGGAGGAAGGTGGGGAGAAAGAGGAGGAGAGAAAGAGAGAGGGAGAGGGAGGTATGGAGAGAGTGAGAAGGAAAGGACAGAAAGAGAGAGAGGGAGATAGAGAAAGGGAGGGAGAGAGAGGGAGGAAGGGAGGGAGGAGAGAGAGAGAAAAGGAGAGAGAGGGAGAAAGGGAAAGAAGGAGAGAAAGGGAGAAGAAGATAGAGAAAGGGAGGGAGAGAAAGGGAGGGAGGGAGGGAGGGAGAGGGAGAGAAAGAGAGGGGGAGAGAGGGAGAAAAGGAAAGGAGAGAAAAGGAGAGGGAGAGAGAGAAAGGGAGAGAAAGGAAGGAAAAGAGAGAGGGAGAGAGAGAAAGAAGGAGGGAAGGAGAGAGATATGCCCAACATATAAGTCAGCCAGCCGGAGTCTCTTGACAGGCGCCATATCAATTTAATAAATAAAAAATAATTTATGGAGAATAACCAAAAGGGGCTCCTGTCCTGGTTCCCTCTCTGGTCCACTTCTCTGCTCCCAGCCAAGGAGCCAAAGAGCCACAGCAATGGAATGAAGGGACCCCCCCGCAGATTTTTGCAATTTGGGGAAAAAAATGTCAGAAAAAGCCCAGCAAAAGAGGGTGGAAGCCCAGCCTGGGCTCTGGCAGGCGAAATGACACGAGGGGCCTGTCCCCTCTCCCATCTGAAGAGCGGCTGACTATAAATTGGGTGGAAAGGATTAATAATACATGCCATATAATATATTCATGGTAGTTCCATGGGCATGCTATGGATAATATGCATTAATATATAACCAGCCTTACAAATAATTCACCGTGTTCTCTTCCTTCTAATTACTGGACACCGGGCAGCCTATTTACTTTATGGTAAGGATTAGGAAAGGCATTTAATGGCTGCTGGGCCCCATCCCAAACTTTTCTTTTCTTCCCTTCCTTCCTTCCCTCCCTTTTCTTCCTCTCTTCCCTCCATTTCTTTTCCTTCTTTCCCTCCATTTCCTTCCTCTCTCCCTTCCTTTTTATTCCTTCCTTCCTTCCTTTCATACATTTCTTTCTCTATTCTTCTTTCTCTATCTTCCTCTTCCCTCCCTTTTTCCTTCTTTTCCTTCCTCTTCCCTTCCTCCTTTCCCCCTTCCTTTTTTCTCCCTTCCTTCCTTCCTTTTCCCCCTTCCTTTCTTCCTTTCCTTTTTCTTTCTTTTCTTTTTTCTTCTCTCTCTCCCTTCCTTCCTTCCTTCCTTTCCTTTTTCTTTCTTTTCTTTTTTCTTTTCTCTCTCTCTCCCTTCCTTCCTTTTTTGGTAAAACAGCCCCATTCATTGGATTATTAATGGATTCCCAAACAGTCCGGGCTCAAACAATGCGGCATGAATATTTGATGGCCCATCCAGAGCCGGCCCATTCATCATTTATAACAGGCTGCAAAAACACGATAAAACATTTATTATGTGTTTATAGATCACTTCATACCAAAGCAAAGTTGTGTTATAAATGCATTATTAATCCTCCACGCCGTTTATAGGAATCTCTTGTAATAAGGATTTACCATATGTTGCTCTACACCAGGGATAATAAATAGCATGTCGGCAGCTGACGGGAAATAGATGGACGCCCAGGACTTTTTCCTTCTGGCCGAGGGAAGGAAGCCACGGTCACATCTGCCGGCGTTTAGATAAAACTCGGAAATCGAGAGAGCTGGGCAGAAGACCTGGGAGGAAAGCTCAGCAGAGTTATTAGCGCAGGACTGGCCTTAACCAATAAAACTTTGCAAGCTTTGGGTTGCTTTAAAAGACCTGCTCCAGCCTAGCGTTTGGCCCTGGGTTCAAGGCATCTGTCCATTCCTGGGAGTCTTCCTCCTTCCCGGCATTGACTCTGCTACTGTTTGCTGTTGTCCCTTCTCTTCTCCATCTAAGCCTTATAAATACGCACAAATATTCTCCAGGCGCATGAATGCGAATAAAATAACGACATCAGCTCTGGAATAGTTGCTTCCTGTTGCAAGGCTGGCAATGCGGCGGTTGCATTTTGCATTGTGGTCTTTCGGGTGCGCTTCAAGATTTTGGTTACCACCTTTAAAGCGCTCCATGGCTTAGGACCCGGGTACTTACGAGACCGCCTGCTGTTACCCTTTGCCTCCCACCGACGCCTCACAGAGAGGGTCTCCTCAGGGTGCTGTCCGCCAAACAGTGTCGGCTGGCGGCCCCCAGGAGTAGGGCCTTCTCTGTGGGGGCAGCGACGCTCTGGAACGAACTTCCCCCTGGCCTACGTCAAGTGCCTGATCTTCGGACCTTCCGTCGTGAGCTAAAAACACACTTATTCATTCAAGCGGGACTGGCATAATAGTGTTGAATTTTAATTTGGGGTTTTGTTAATATTTTTAAAATTTTAAATCTAAATTTTTAATTATTAGCCTTTTATAATCTGCTATGTTTTAAATGTTGGTTTTAATTGTATATATCTTGTGTTTTATTTTTGGCTGTACACCGCCCTGAGTCCTTTGGGAGAAGGGCGGTATAAAAATTTAATAAATAATAATAATAATAATTTCACATTGCGTTGCATAAAATGCCTTATAATATCTGATAAAACACTGAAAATAATTCCGTTCTTCTGTATTCTGAAAAGGGGGGTTCTGGGGTGACTCAGGAGAGAGAGCTACAAGAACCCCTCGACTTACGACCACAACTGGGGTGAGAATTTCCGTTGCTAAGCAAGGGAGTCGTTACGTGGCTTGTGTCCAATTTTACGACCTTTTTTTGCCAAGCTTTGCAAGCAAATCGCTGCGGTCGTTAAGTGAATTGCATGGTCATTAAGCAAATCCGGCTTCCTCCGTGGACTTTGCTTGTCAGAAGCCAGCTGGGAAGGTCGCAAGTGGAAATCACATGATCCCAAGACACTAAAACCATTGCGAATACGTGCTGGTTGGTCAGCGCCCGAATTTTGATCACATGAATGCTATGATGGTCATAAGTGCGAGGACCGGTTGTTAAGTCTCCTTTTTTCCAGTGCTTCGAATGTAACTTCGAACGGTCAGTAAATGAACTCTTGTAAATCAAGGACTACCTGGAAGGTACTATTCTGAAGCTAGGTGGCTCAGTGGCTAAGACGCTGAGCTTGTCGATCAGAAGGGTCGGCAGTTCGGCGGTTCAAATCCCTGGTATAGGTCTCCTCCCTGAGCAGGGGGTTGGACTAGATGACCTCCAAGGCCCCTCCCAACTCTGTTACTGTTATAATTTAAGACCACCTGAAAATCGATTGTTCCCAGCAATTCCTGTAAAAACGGCCTTCGCCTCCCTTCTTCAAGATCGCCCCAGTGCTTTGCAAATCGTGATCAAGGAAATGGCAATTAAAAGCCGGGGTGTGTGTGTGTGTGTGATTGTGGGCCAGTAATAAACCAGAAACATTATTTAGTGGCTGCTCAGCTTCCGATCACCCTCAAATATGAACCAATTAACCTCTTCTGCTCTGATGCGGGAACTAAATTAATATGATGAGGCCAAAGAGCCGGCTGGCAGCTGACGGCTTTTGCCAAAGACGAGATCAAGGCTTTGAGAAAGGAAAGGTTTATTTTGGAGAAAATGTCACCCAGCCTGGCGTCGACAGGAGATTCTCCTTGGACCCTTCTTGAGCCCCCTAAATGGACCACGCTTTAGTTCAATTTGTTTTCTTTCATAAAGAGGAACCTCTCTGGGGTAGGTCGAAGTCCAAATTTTAACTTTAATTAATTTTTTTTTAAAAATTATTTTTTTTTTAGAAAAGGAGAACGAAGCCTTTAAAATGAGCAGAACTCTTGCTTGGAAATGGAGCCTCTTCCCTTTGCTCCAAAATTCCAAAACTTTAACTGGGCATCTGGTCTTGATTTCTCCAAATCGGTCTCTTTTACAAGGAGGTTACGTTCAGCACAACTCCCTAGTGAAAAGTTAGGTGAGGTTTCCAGCCACAATCCTTTAAAAGAAAAAAGGGGGGGAAAAGAGACTCCAGACCACAATTCCTAATTTCTGGGCTTTAATTCTTAGCGAGAACGAAGGCTGAGTTAGAATGTTAGAAAAGAATAGAGCTGGAAGGGACCTTGGAGGTCTTCTAGTCCAGCCCCCTGCTCAAGCAGGAGACTGTTATGACCCAGGCCCAAGTAGGTAATAGGAAATTTAGTCAGTGTAAAAACAAACAAACTTTATTAGAACAGCTGAGAATTAACTCATTCTCAGTGTAGTTCAACTAAATTAAAGCAAATTCCTCCCAACACAAATTCCTCAGTCCTATCACCAACCTTGGTCCAATTAGGCAAACTGCCAAAACTTTCTTGGCAAAAGTTCAGAAGACACTGATACAAAATAAATGCAACAAGACGAAGCTATCAACGTTGTTTTCCAGCAAAGAGCCCAAACGCCATTGCTGGTCTTTTAAGCCTAATGGGAGTGGCCAATCATCTCTTGGCCTTACTCCCAGTCATCCTCTTTGCTTGAGCTGTTCTTGCCTTCTGGCAGCTCTTCTCATGCCTGCATTAGGAACAGGCTCCTCCTGTTCCTCTGCCTCACTACTATCAGTCTCTGGAGGCTCTGGAGTCCGCACATCACTCCCCGATGGCCCTGGCCCCACCTCTGCCTCCGATGCAGAGCCCTCATCCAGGCCTTCCCCAGCATCCTCACTGTCCTACTCCGTTGCCAGCTCCGCAGGCTACTGGCAGACCACAGCAGAGACCCTCTGCTATTTCAGATAAGTGGCTGCCTAGTTTCTTCTTTAAAATCTCCAATGATGGGAGTGTTTTGGGCTCCTTCGATTTTGTGGGGTTTTTTCATAATAGAGATATTTCCCCCCCTTTTTTCCCCCTATGTTCTCCCTCCTTTTGGCTAGAGTCTTCTTGCGTTCATAAGCCGTAGCTGCTTTCACATCCTACAACCGTTTGTTCAGTGATCGAAGTTAAGACAGCACTGACAAAAAGTGACTTGTGACTCTTTTTCCAGACTTAACCGCTGTTGCAGGATCCCCGTGGTCCCATGATCCAAATTTGGATGCTTATCCACTGACTCATATTTATGACGGGGTCGCATCAATGTCCCGGGGTCATGTGATCTTTTTGGGTCACTTTCTGCCCGAGTGAAGTCAACTGGGAAGCAGATTCACCTAACAACCATGTCACTAACTTAACATCTGCGGTGATTCACTTAACAACGGTGGCAATAAAGGTCATAAAATGGAGCAAAGCTCACTTGACAATGGTCCCACTTAACCACGGAAATGTTGAGCTCAATTGTGGCTGTAAATTGAGGAGTTACCTGTATTATTTAGCTGCGATTCTCATGGAGCAAAACCTTTTCTCCCAACTTGCACACAAGTTCAAACGGTGTGTAAGCTCCCTGCCCCTTTGCACTAAATTTGTTAGCAAAAACCTCAGTTCTCTCTTTCTTTAGGCTGTTGTTTTTTCCCCCTCCTTCTCACCCCTCTTTTCTCTTCCTCCTCTTCTGCCCTTCCTTCTCTCTTTCTCCTGCTCCTTTCCAGGAAGCGGAGCCCTGCAAGGAGAAAAAAAAAAAAACCGCCTAGCAACAATTAAGAATTTCATTATGATACAATAGGACAGTTATTACACCAGCATAATTATTAAGCCATAATTGCTAATTGTCTTATTAGCATTTAACAATTATGCAAATAAGGGCAAACAGGCTGTAATAGCAATAAAATGACTCCTTTTATTTTTACACTAATAAAAAGAGATTGCAGATTGTGGTGGTGATGGCCGTTTTGCTCTTTGGGAGTTTTATTGGAAATTGCTCAGGAGCCAAACCAAGCACCGGGCAGTCCCGGAGGTTGGGGCGGGCAGGGGGCTTTGTGGGGAGGGGGGGACAGCCACATTCAACCTCAGATGATCATGTGCTTGGGATTTTTGCGCTGGGCAAGTTAGCTGGAAGCCCCACTTCCTGCTCCGAATTCTGCCCGAATAACTGAAGCCCTCGGATGCATTTGCAGCAGGAAAGTAGGCAGAACGCAGAGTCAAGCAGAGGAGCGGCCGGCAGCCTCCTTTCCAGCAAACTGGCTCTCCCCTTTTTTTGACACAGCAGGGGGTCCCCTGCAAATATTCAAATAAGGTGCTAATATTTCATTAATGAATAAATACTGGGAACTGCTGAGTCTCTGGAGACACACACACACACAGTCATCCCAGCGGTGAAATCCAGCAGGTTCTGGAGAACCGGTAGTGGAAATTTTGAGTAGTTCGGAGAACCTGCAAATGCCACCTCTGGCTGGCCCCAGAGAGGGGTGGGAATGGAGATTTTGCAGTATCCTTCCACTGCCACGCCCACCAAGTCACCCCCCACAGAACCGGCAGTAAAAAAAAATTGGATTTCACCACTGCGTCATCCTATCATATTCCTCTTCTGGATAAGCCAACTGATTACCTTCTCCATGTTTTGGACTACAATTCCCATATTCTTTGGATGTCATTGCACCGGGAGAAACTCATGGGGTCCAAGCATCCCTAAAAGTCACGGGTTGCCAACTCTTGTTTTTAAATTATCGACATTTTTTTTTTTGCACTAAGCTGCCTATTTGGAACCTTTAGTTCAACCTTTTCTGGCATCCCTAGGGTCCCTCTCTCAGCTTGGAGGCAGAAGGATCTGCCGAGGATGGTCAAAAAAGTCAAGATGGCAGTCCCGAGAATATATAATCGAAGCTCTGGCTGGTTTTTTTATGTGTGTTGCCAACGGTACGAGTGGGTGAGGATGCATTTATGAGCCCCTCCGGATTCACTGGGCGCCCTGTTTCGCTTCAGCAAATAAATCAATAAATTTGCAAAATAAATGTGCTAATAAAACCCTGCGAGGAAGCCATCTAATGCAGAGAGAGACTGCTTTCGTGCGGGGCTTCGCAGATGCAAATTCGTGTGAGCTGCGGGGGGGGGGGCAACACCCGCCCCCTCTCCCCCCCCAAATCCCCCCCCACATCACAGATGCAATTCAAATCCTGGAAGACAAGTTCTGCAATGGGAATAAATTATGCCTGGGGAACTCTTGAAAACGTTGTTACCTTCCTTGAAATCCTACCATCTCCGATTCTTCTAAGGAATCAAAAAATAATATACATAATAAAGAATATAACAATATTATTCTAAATAATAAAAATATTCTATTCCATTCTGAATTCTGTTCTGAATTCTATTCCTATTCTTTCTACTCTACCCTACCCTAATTCTATTCTATTCTACTTTATTCTTTTCTATTCTATTCTCTAATAATTCTGTTCTGTTCTCTTCTATTTTATTCTATATTCTTTTCTTTTCTATTATATCGTATTATCCTATCCTAATTCTATTCTATTCTATTCCATTCCGATTGCTATCCTATCCTATCCTATCCTATTCTATCCTATATTTTCCCTAGGAATTTTGCAAAGAGGGGAGAGAAGATGGAAGGAATTAAATTCAGATTCCAATCGTGAAGGACCATTTCTGCAATTGGAATCAATTAAGAAGCCCTGAATAGTTGTTGTTTTTTACCATATTTGGAATTCTTCACGGATGCTTCCAACTCTGAACTATTTTCCTCAGGAATTCTTCAAAGGGGGGGGGGGAGAAACAAAGCAGCTGAATTCCAGCTATTTTTTTCCCCCCTCCAATTTCTCGGAAAGCAAACCCAGCCAGCCGCCGAGGCAGCAGCTCTCACAAATCTGGTCGGTCGCTGGCCCGAGTCAGTGCTTAAAAGCCACTCGGTGGCTGGTAAGCCAAATTCATCATCCTTAAGCTGCCCGGGGAAACCACTCCGTGATTAGCCTCGGATTTCATTTCAGGCCCTCTGTGACCACTAAAGCCACGTGCCGAAGCCGAGGCGGCCGAATATAAACGGTTCGTTTTTTTCTCTCTGGAGGCGGAAGCAATTTCCGAGATGAGAAGGCTGCTGGCTTGAGGGGGATTTGAAGCTCTGAGCGAAGTGGAGAGGGAGAGAGAAGCTGGGAAGGCAGAGCAGATCCTTCTGGGACCTTCACCTGGCCTTCCCCAAGATGTTTCCAGGGCAGGCAGTTTGCTTGTCCGGTGGAAGAGACTGGATAACCATTTGTTCTGAAATAGCAGCATAGCCGTTTCCTGCCTAAGCAGGGGGTTGGACTAGAAGACCTCCAAGGTCCCTTCCAACTCTGTGATTCTCTTCTAAGACAGAGTGCCCCTAAATATGGGTGCTCCATCTGCTTATGGCGACAGTTGGCTAATTCTGTCTCTTTGGGGGGCGGGGGCAGGTTTTACCAGGGGTGAAATCTACTTACCTTCCTTACCGGCTCGGGAATGCATCCATGCATCACATGCGCACACAGACCTACTGTGCACGTGCAAAACCTGCACTTGCGCAGGCGGTAAAAAACACATTACTTCCTGGTTAAAACCAGGAAGTAATGACAGCAGGGTGGGTGGGCGGAGCTTTACTCCGCCATGGCCGAACTACCAGCTGCGATCGCTACCGGATTGCGCAATCCAGTCTGATCCGGTAGCATTTCACTCCTGGGTTTTATTTTTGGCCCAATGGGTTGTTACAAATCATTCTTCCCAATTTACTTTTCATACAGTCCTCAGCTTAACAACAGTTCGTTGAGTGACCGTTCAAAGTTGCTGTGGAAAAAGTGACTTAGGACCGTTTCTCACTTACGGCCTTGTGCCATCCCCGTGGTCACGTGATCAAAATTCACTGACTCTTACTTACGACCGTTGCTGTGTCCCAAGGTCACACCGATCCCCTTTTGCGATCTCCCGACATGCGAAGTCGATGGGGAAAGCGCGATTCACTTAAGAGCCGGGTTATTGACTCATCGACTGCCGTGATTCGCTTAACAGCAGGAGGCAAGAAAGGCCGTAAAATGTCTCATTTAACAAACAGAAATGCTGGGCTCGGCTGAGGTTTGTAAGTTGAGGAGTATCTGCATTATTTGGCTGTGATGGAGCAAAACCAAAAAAAAACAATGGAAAACCAAAAACAAAGGGTTGTGTATTTGGAAAGAACATGAAACACAATGTTTTAATTTAAAAAGGGTAAGAAAAACAGCCGGATCGTTTCTCAGGAGGTGGTTTTGATGTTCTATTGCCGATGTGTCCAGCCTTGGCAACGTTAAGACTTTCGGACTTCAAATTCCCTGAATTCCGGGAGTTGAAGCCCAAAAGTCTTAAAAAGCTGCCAAGGTTCGATACCCCTGTTCTACGGGATGGGATTTGATCCCCAGAAAGAGTTTAATGAAGCACCCTAATTTTTTTTGTTTTTTAAGCTGCATATCCTCAAAATAAAATGACCCCTCCTGCTTTGCTTGCGACCACGGATGAAGATGGGGAAATCTTTTCCTTCTCAATCAAAGCAGGATCCAGAATGGAATAAATCCTTGGATCCTTCGAGTCTCTTCTTCTACCGGAAATGTTCCAGCAGGTGGATTTTGGTCTCCTCCACAGAATTCTTCTCCTCTCCTCTCCAGAGTTGCTGGGCAGCTACCTTGGACAAGGTCCACCTTCAGATCTGCTGCCATCCTTCACATCATGGCCTCCATGTGCAAAATCTTCAAGGCTTCCGAGATCTGGGTGCTGGTGTCCATCTGTCCGTACATGCCCACCAGGAAAGCCCTCTGCAACAGGGCTGCCGCGTGTTCTGCGAGGGGGGGAGGGGAAAGGAAAGGTTAGGGAAGTAAGAGTGAAACAAAACACCTGAACGCTCCTCCTTAGTTCAAGAAGGTCTCCTTAGGAAACTTCAAGGTACCTGGGATGGTCTCACCTCAGTCACAGCAGAAGCCGTTAAAATCAGTGGTGAAATCCAAATTGTTTGAATACCGGTTCTGTGCGCGTGGCTTGGTGGGCGTGGCAGGGGAAGGATACTGCAAAATCCCCATTCCTACCCCACTGCTGGGGGAAGGACACTGCAAAATCTCCATTCCCACCCCACTCTGGGATACAGCCAGAGGTGGTATTTGCCGATTCTCCAAACTACTCAAAATTTCCGCTACCGGTTCTCCAGAACCTGTCAGAACCTGCTGGATTTCACCCCTGAATTAAATACTTCGCTTCCTTAAATATCAAATTATAATGTATATCCCATTGCAATTCTATAGCTTTGTTTTGTGATCTATCTATCTATCTATCTATCTATCTATCTATCTATCTATCTATCTATCTATCTATCTATCTATCTATCTATCTATCTATCATCTATAGTAATGGCCAAAATTGTGGAAACCTTTTGGAAAAAGTGTATTTTTGAAGTTTGATGGCTAATAACACCACTTTTTTGGGGAGTTTCAAGATAATCCTATTCCACTGCTGGAATGGCCTGGGAATAGCCCAGACCTTCACCCAATTGTAAATCTAGGGAGCCAACTAAAGAAACTTGTTAGTCAGAAGCGACCCAGCAATAAAACCCAGTTAATAGAAGCCATCATTCAATCTTGGTTTCACAGTAGAACAGCTGCAGAACTCAAAGACTTGGTTCACTCCATGGGAAGACCTTGTAAGGCCGTGATTCACGCTAAAGGTTACCCAACGAAGTATTAACTGACACAGTGATCATTTTTGTATATCTCGTTTTTTCTACGCGTTTCCCTTTTCTTCTTTATGCTGTAACTGCTATTCTAATAGCAAATCCTTCATAGAAGTTTTTGCATTACATTCTTGATTAAATTATCTTTCCATTGATAAATAATTTTATGGTACTACTCCAAACAAAAGTGGTGGTATTAGCTAATTTTAGAAAGTACTTTTCTCCAAAAGGTTTCCACAATTTTGGCCACCACTGTATCTATCATCTATATATAGTTCTCTCTCTGTCTCTCTCTGTCTCTCTCTCTCTCTCTCCCTCTCTCATCTATCTATCCTGACACTTTATTTAAACAAAATTTGTGATTGCATAACGTCTGTAGGGGCCGTATGCTAAATAAATAAACAATTCCTCCTCTTAAAACAAGAATCCCCTATAATACAATACAGGTAGTCCTCGGTTTACGACTGATGGATCACAACTGTTCAATGTTATAACAGACCTGTCTTAATTAACTGATGCATGGTTTATCCCAATGCTACATTCCAGCATTCCACACACACGTCAAGTCTTCCAATATTCTAGATAACAATTCCCATTACCCAGAGAGATGATGGTGAGGGATTATGGGACATTGTAGCTCAGCTCACTCAGGGAGCTACCTTTGGTGGAGGGGGGGGGGGAGGAAGAGCCTTCTTTAAGACCAGTCTGCAAGGCTGGGGCTTGGGTGCCAGGTCAGACGAGTGTCGGGCCTCACCTTGGCAGAGGAGGGTGTATTCTGGCAGGTTTCTCAGGGCGGTCTGGACGACTTCGAAGTCGCAGCTGCCGAGACAGTACATGAAGGTGGGCAGGAAATCAGCCGCGATGCTGCAGGTTTGAAAAAAGGAAAGGAGGAGAGAAAAAGAGAGAGAGACACACACAAAGGAAGAACTGAGGAGAGTACGAAGCAAAGGCAACCTTTGCTAAATTAGGACGGTCAGAAGTAGGGTTGGGGGGTGTTCCCTGGGGTGGGGGGGTGGGGGGTGGCTTCCATCCCGGTACCTGGGATTATTCTGAACGGAGCGTAGAGCGAGGTTGAAAGCCAGATTCCGGCAAGTTTCCTCTTCAGAGTTCATCAGTTTTTGCAAGTGAGTCTGAGAAGGGGAGAAAGGGAGGGGGGGAAACAACGGGTGAGCATTGCCAGGGAAGGTATGTATGTATAGGGAGTACTTGTGCCGAGTTCGAGTCTTTGATTGTTTGCAGATGTTTCACGACCTAACTAGGGAACATCATCAGTGCTAGTAGGGAAGGGGGGATCAGAAAAGAAGAAGAAGGAGGAGGAGGAGGAGGAGGAGGAGGAGGAGGAGGAGGAGGAGAATTATGGGGTTTTTGGAGCTTGGTGGGTTTTTTTGCAGACATTTCATGACCCAAGTAGGTGACATCAACGGTGCCAGATGGAAGTGGAGTTTGCAGGAGGAGGAGGAGGAGGAGGAGGAGGAGGAGGAGGAGGAGGAGGAGGAGAGGGCCCCTTGGTTATTTTCTTGCAGGCATTTCATTACCGATCTAGGTGACAACATCAGTGTTAGAAAGGAGTGGCCTTTGCTCTCTTTATACAAGTAGCTTGGCCTATCGGAACTGAGGTGTGTGTGATTTTCTAACTTTAACCCTAACTCAAATTCTGTTTGATTGTAAAATTTTAAACAGACCCATAAACTACATTTACATGCCATTCAGAAGAGACAATGAAAGGCTAAAAAGGGAACAAAAAGACCAGAACGCGTCTTATCCAGCAACCAACAGATAAGCAGGGATTAACCCCAGACAAACAATCAAGCAGAATACAATACTCGAATCAAGGCGCTACCAAAGGAAAAACACCCCTACCAAAACTGGCAGGAGGGAAAATGCCACCGGAGAGACCCCCCCCACCCAACAAAAAAAAAACAGAGGAGGAGGAAGAAGAGAGTTAACCTACAGAAAAAAAAGCAAGGATTTCCGGCCTCCGCCGAGCCATCTCGTCGATGTCGGTCAGCACTTCCAGGATATCTGAGAAATGGAAGAGAGAGAAGGAGGGAACGATTTGAAACCGATAAAAAAAAAATAAAAGAAAAAGGCAGGAAGGGGGAAGCTGTCCATTCATGGACCTCGTTTTGATATCAAAAAAGTGCCATTTTATACACTGGGGCTGCCCCACATGTTGGCAGCTTTTATTGGCTGTAAACAGACTTCATTAAGGCGGTGTTTTTCGACCTCGGCTGCTAAAGAGGGGCGGACTTCAACTCCCAGAATTCCCCAGCTGGCTGGATACCCGGAAGTTGAAGAATCTCTGGCTGTACAACTTCCGAGTCTGTGGTGGGGCTTGCTTTTACTCACCCTCGACGTTCTGACCCCTGGACAGGCTCTTCATGTAGGGGGCCATTTCAGCAGGGGTCAGTGGCGTGAAGAGGGAGACGCTGACCAGGGGCAAAGATCCAGCTGCAGCCTCATCTGAAACCAGACAACATGGTATAAGTCTAAGTGCTATTCCTATTGTAGGCTGGATCTACCGACTGTCGACGGTTCGATCCTGACCAGCTCAAGGTCGACAGCCTTACATCCTTCTGAGTCGGTAAAACCCAGATTGTTGGGGGCAAGAAGCTGACTTTGTAAACCGCTTAGAGAGGGCTGCGAGGAACTGTGAAGCGGTATATACCGTATTTTTCGGAGTATAAGACACACTTTTTTCCCTCCTAAAAGAGGCTGAAAATTTGGGTGCGTCTTATACTCTGAATGTAGCTTTTTCGAAGCTTTTTTCCAGCCCTAATGATCTTCCGGGCTTTGCCTGCTCCCTCCAACTCTCAGCTGTGAAGTTCTTTTTCAGCCTAATGAGGCGCTAATCTCCGTGGTTTGCCTGCTTTTCTCATTGCTTCTCTCTCCAAAGATCAGTTGTGCTTTAGAATTTTTTTTTTATCCCCAAGCAAGGGATAAAAACCAGCAAACTAATACGCTGAAGCTGACCAGACTAAGGACGTTAGCCCGATGACTACCTGGTAGGCAGATTTTCCCCCCCTATTTTCCTCCCCAAAAACTAAGCTGTATCTTATCCTCCGAAAAATATGGTAAGTCTAAGTGCTATTGCTAGATACTTTCCAGAGCAGCTAACTTCCATGCGATTGTTCTGTTGAGGAATCTGATTTTTACACAAACAACAAATCCTCCGATTATTCAAAAGCTCCACTGGCAAATCCACTGAGGTGATCTGCTTTAGGACCAACGAGGCGACTGACCTCCCAACCACCTGCCAACGAAGGCTCCGAGACTCACCGTTCTTTTCATCTTCGGCTCCCCGATCTGAAGCGCCAGCCCGACTGGGCAGGCTGAGACCGGCCAGAAGAGATTTCAGCATCGCCAGGTCATTGTTGTCCGAGGAAAGGTCACTGCAGGGGAGCCAAAGGTAAGGGTGGAGGCCGTGTGAAAACACTGACCCAGCCATCAACGCCCAACTGGGACCGAGAAGGGGGACTTACTGGAGGGGATCAGAGTGCTTCTGCAGGAAGGAGACGGCGGCTGGAGCGTTGGAGGTGATGTACTTGTGAATGAACTGCACGAATTTGGTGATGAAGCAGGCCAGGTGGCGAGAAGACTTCCGGTAGCTCTGGAGCAAAGAAGAAGCGAGCACAGGTGAGGCCTCAGAAGCAGCCTGGGGAGACCACAACTTCTAGGATCTTCTTAGGACTGACCCACTTAAACAAGACAACCTGGGTTTGTCCCGGACTGCTTCTGAGTCGTGGAGGACCTTGGTCACCTGCAGGGCGGGTTAAGATTGAACCCCGTTTCTGCATAGAGAGCTGTCCCAAGTCCTGCTCAGAAGTAACTGGGATTCCCGGCTTCTATGCCTAAGAAGTTAGAAGAACTGTGGGAGGCCAGGCCAGATGTCATTCTGGGGAGCCCTAAGGTGCTATCTCAGCTTGGCTCATGTGATTTCTATGTTCTATGGCAGGGCTCTCCAACCTTGGCAACTTTAAAGACTTGTGGACTTCAACTCCCATCAAAGCTGGCTGAGGAATTCTGGGAATTGAAATCCACAAGTCTTAAAGTTGCCAAGGTTGGAGAGCCTTGCTCTATGGTGTTGCTTAGTTGGGTCATGAAACATCTGCAAGAAATCCACCAAACTCAGAAAGCACTAAAGACCCCATAGTCATTCTCCTCCTCCTCCTCCTCCATCATTCCACAGCCCCCCTCCCTTTTAGCGCTGATGATGTTTCCTAGTTGGGTCATGAAATGTCTGCAAGAAAATCACCAAGTTCAGAAAGCACTTAAGGGACCCCACACTCCTCCTCCTCCTCTCCATATCCTCCCCGCCTTTCTAGCCCTGATAAAGTTCCCTAGTTGGGTCATGAAACGCCTGCAAGAAAACCACCAAGCTCAGAGAGCACCAAGGACCCCAGATTTCGACCTTGAGCCCCAGAGATTCTCTTCCAAATGTCGTTCCAGGATGGCAACCAAACTGGACTTTCTCTGAGCGATCACCCAACCCTGCTGGGGACGATGCAACCATCTGGCCAACGTCCTTATCTGAAGTAGCCGCCTGCGAAGGAACTCTTTGCTGTCCTGGTGCTTGTGTTTCAGTGCATGTGTGTCTGTGTATGTCTGCAGGACACAACAGCCCTCCCCCCCCTTCCCCAAAGCCGCAGCTCCTCCCCTACCAGAAGCAGCTGAATGAAGGAAAGGAGACAGTCCCACAGCGCCCCCTGGTGCTCGTTCTGGAAAACTTGAGGCTGCAGGAGCTCCAGAATGCCCAGCACATGGAGGAAGAAGGCGAGATGCTTCTGCTGGCGGAATTCCTGGAAATTGAGGTGGATCCGGCCATGCAGCAGAGCGGCGATCATCGGCAGGTGCCTGGGAAGGGACACGGGAGGAAGAGGAGCCACCTTAGGAGGGGTTTCTGGCAGGGAGGGCAGGGCACACTGTGCCGTGGAGTTGGGTGGCTAAATAAGTTTGGTAATAAAAAAAATTGCCATCTCAAAATATCTGGAGCACCATTCGAATGCCATCGGCATTGACAAAATCCCCCTCGGTCAATTGCAAAAGGCAGATTGACTGTGGAACAGCTTCCATCCTGTGATGAAACCTTTAGCATCATCCAAAACATCCACACCTGGAAGGACTCTGTAGGTAAATACCGTTTCCCCCAAAATAAGACCCAATATAAGCCCTAGCATGATTTTTCAGGATGCTCGTAATATAAGCTCTACCCCAAAAATAAGCCCCAGTTAAGATCATCAGCCAGACGGAGGCATTTAATGCCGTATTTTCTCAAAAATAAGAGCTATCCAGAAAATAAACCCTGATGCGTCTTTTGGAGCAACAATGAATATAAGACCCAGTCTTATTTGGGGTGAAACACAATAAAAATGCCAAATCCAGTCTAAACATCTGGCTGACTGTGTGATAAACCATAACAACAGCAATCAAACACCGTTGGCATTGAGAAAATCCCCATCGGTCAATTGCAAAAAGAAGCTGGACTCGGAACAGCTTACATCCTGCGACGAGACCCTTTAACCCCATCAAACATCCACATCTGCCTATCCCAGACCCTTGGCAAGGACTCGATATGTGGATTAAAAATATGCCAAATCCAGTGTAAACATCTGGCTGGCTGTGTGATCACTTGTAGTAAGAAAATGGGTGGGGGGGTGGGGGAGAAGGAGCTCCTTTTTTGAGCTTTGCTGCTTTTTCACGCATTCCAAGATCCAAAGAAAGGGGAAAGGGGAGGGCTCTGGCCTGGAGCAGAAAGGACAAAGTCTCACACTCACACACACACACAAGCTAACAAGGCTGAGTGGGGATGCAACTCTGGAAGCAGAGGTAACACCCCCCACCCACCCACCCCGGTTTCCAAAAGCTCTTGAAAAAACAACCTCCAAATGAGCCAAAAGGCCATGCACCTGAGTAGGAGGATGGGGTGAGCCACAGCCAGCTTCCGACATGCCATATTGGCGTCCCAGAGCCGGCCTTCGTTCATCTTCACATCACCGGCATCAGCAAGGAGGGTTATGAACCGGTGGATCAGGCTGTCCAACTGCAGAGAGACATGGACGTATTGAACAGGTAACCCAGGGAGGTCCGACCATGGCGACTTTTAAGGCTCGTGAACTTCAACTCCCAGAATTCCCCAGCCAGCATAGAGGACTCTGGGAGTTGAAGTTCGCATGTCTTAAAAAGTCGCCAAGGTTGGACACTCCTGAGCTAAATCTTTCTTGCAATTCCCATTACCTTACGAAAACCAAGTCTGCCTCTCCGGCTTTTACCGATTCTGCTTTTAATCCTCTTTCTCCTCTCTTTTGGGTGAATTGAAAAATCTAACAGGAATTCTTGAAATACTTTGGCCACCTAATGAGAAGGAAGGACTCAATGGAGAAGAATCTAATTAATGCTGGGAAAGATTGAGGGCAAAAGAAGAAGGGGACGGCAGAGAACGAGGTGGCTGGATGGAGTCCCTGAAGCAGTAGGCATGAGTTTAAATGGACTCCGGAGGATGGTAGAGGACAGGAAGGCCTGGAGGTACGTGGTCCATGGGGTCGCAATGGGTCAGACACGATTTCGCAACTAACAACAAATTGTGGCTGAATTTTTTCTTACATCAGATCACTTGACTGTAGTCGAGGGTCTGATCTGATTCGGGCGAAGTGAGAACGAAGCAAGGAGGGACTTGAAGCTGTTAGCAGCACAGCTGTCTGTTTGCATTCCTAGGATGAGAGGAGGGCCTGGCCCAAGGACACCCAGCCGGTCGTGCCTAAGGCAGAACTAGAACTCACCATCTCCTGGTTTTCTAGCCACATTACCTTGCATGGGCTGCTGTCAGTGGCCCCTTCGCAGGACAGCAAAGTCTCGGGCATCGGTACCAAGAGCTCCGGCAGCTGAAGATACATTTGCAGGAGGAGATCTTGGCAGTGTTTCCCCATGGAGCTGAAACAGAGATGGAGATTTGATGGAGCGCTTTCAACAAATCAAAACGGAGCTTACAGGTTTTAGCAGGGCTACCATTCCCATCCAAGGTCGAGTTTTTGCTGCTGGGGTTTGCAAAAAGACGAGCCATGTATTCCCTTGGATGCCAAAGAAGGGGTTCCAGGCACATCTGGATGATGGACCCGCAGAAGGATCAGAAAGCAGTTTTGGGATAAATCAGCTGCAGCCCAGAATATGCCGCCCCGGGAAGGGTTTCACAGATAGGAAGAGAGTCACTAAGTCCAGATAACATTCAGAAGTACTTAGGTAGATTCTAAGAAGAGGAGGGGGGAGGAGGAGGAGGAGGGGGAAGAAATGGAGAAGGAGGAGGAGAGGGGGAAGGAGGAGGAAGAAGGAGGAGAAGGAGAGGGGAAGAAGGATGAAGAAATGGAGTGGGAGGAGAGGGGGGAAGGAGGAAGGGGAAGAATATTGTATTTATGTGTTTATGTGTTTTTTAAGTGCCTGTAAACCGCCCTGAGTCCTTCGGGAGATAGGGCGGTATATAAATATGATTAAATAAATAAATAAATAAATAAATAAAGAAGAGGAGGAGAAGGAGAGGGGAAGGAGAAGGAAGAAATGGAGGAGGAGGAGGAGAGGGGAGAAGGAGGAAGAGGAAGAAGAAGGGGAGGAGAAGGAGAGGGGGAGGGGGATGAAGAAATGGAGAAGGAGGAGGAGAGGGGGAGAGGAGGAGGAGGGAAGGAGGAGGAGGATGGGAGGAGGAGGAAGAAGGGGAGGAGGGGGAGGAGAGGGGGAGGAGGAGGAAGAAGAGGAAGCGAAGGAAAGTGGGAGGAGGAAGGAGGAGGAACAGGAGATTCAGCTTAATCAGACTTGCAAGACTCAGTTACTGTTGCCCATCTCAAAAATTTTCAACTTTCTGCAGAACTGATTTCCTGTCCTGGTCTCTTTGCAGGCTAGTCAAAGAGCAAAAAAAAGTAAATCAATAAATAAAAACCCCTTTATTTATTGATCAAGGCAGGCCCACCTCTTCCCCCATTTCTGGATGGAGGAGATCAGGTGCTCGCTGACTCTTTGGATCCTCTGCATGTTCCCATGGCAGCAGCTCAGGAGAAGCGGCAGCCGGGACTGGGTGACCAAGCAGCTGGTCTCTTTGGGGTTCGGGGTTCTGCTTTCCGATTCCGCCAGGATGAGCTCCACCAAGCTCAGCAGTTCGGAGGTCTTCAGGCGCAGGACGAACTCTTCTCGACGTTTCTGTCGGCGGCCAGAAGAAACGGATCAGGCAGGTGCAAAGGGGATCCGATTTCAAGGGCCGGATCGGTCCGGAAGATGGAAATGATCCAGTGAAGACTCAGTTCAGATCAAATTGAATCCAAACCGAATTGGATCCAGAGCTTTAAAAAGTAGGGTTGACGCAAAAGAACCTCTGAATCGACTTGAAACAATCCGCTGCGCAGATCTGGTCAGTTCCACAAATCAAACTGATTGGCTGATTCAAACTGGCTGGAATCAATTCAACCAAATCTTTGCAGGGATCACTTCAAAGGTTTAACTGCAGGTGGTCCTTAATTTACAAGAGTTCATTTAGTGACCGTTTCGAGCTACAGAGGCATTGAAAAAAGTGACTTATGGCCGTTTTCCACCCTTACGACCGCTGCAGTATCCCCTTGGTCACGTGATCAAAACTCAGGACTTTTGACAACTGACTCATCTATATGACAGCTGTCCCGGGGTCAAGTGATCCCATTTTGTGACCGTCTGACAAGCGAAGTCAAAGAGGAAGCCGGATTTGCTTAACAACCGTGCTACAAACTTAACGGAAGTGATTCACTTAACACGAATGTCCGTAAAATGGGGGCAAAACTCACTGAACAACGGCCTCACTCAGCGACAGAAATTTTGGGCTCGATTGTAGTCGTAAGCCGAGAACTACCTGGGTTTGAACGCTGCTAAAACAGATGGATTAAAAAAAGCCAAGATATTCTCCCAACCCAAGCAAGGCTGACAGGAGACATTCCTTGACCTCCGCTGTATCTCAGTACCTTCTGTACCTGGCGGAGGCCTCAAGCTGGCCTCAAAGCTCCCACCAACCACGATCTCTTTATGGCCTTTGATTTCATGGCTTAGATTCCTATCCAGGGAGCTCTGCAGTGGTGGGATGATGAAGAAGGTGGGACTGAAATGGGTTCTCCCCACCACACGAGGTTGACAAGAGACGTCACCTGGCATCCGTTTATTTCAAAACGTGTCTTCAGTCCCACACCTTCTCCATGCCAACATGGTGGCCCGTCATAGAGAAGTCTCAAACACTTGGCTGGGGAGATGCTTTGAGGAACGCATGATCCCATGAGCTGGATCTGGATGGGCCCAAACCTACCTGTGGGATCCTTTGGTCTCTCCCTTGCCAGATCCGGGGCATATGAATGCAGGCCCACAAGAAATCCAAGGAAGCCGTTGGGTCAAAACTGTTGAGAGAGATCAAAGTGAGGAGGCAGCATCCAAACTGTTCATTCACTGTCAGCAAAATTTGTCCAAATAGTTTTTAAAAGGAATATTTCTCAACACACCTTATCTCGCTTGGCAAGCTGCCACGTAACTTGTTTCCAACCGCAGTGCAAGGCCAAACTTGGCACAGAGTCTCTCAGAGTCACGGAGCCCCCTCCCTGTTCGCTCCTCTTTTATTTTCCTATGGGAGGGGCCAATCACCTCCAAGGTGTGGCTTTACTCCTAAGTCGACCCTGCTTGCTGAGTTGTTCTTGTCTTCTGGCATACTGGGAATGGGCTCCAACTGTTCCTCTGCCTCGCTGCTGTCTAGCTCCCTCTCTGCCTCTGACGCAGAGCCCTCGTCCGAGCTTTCCCCAGACCCCAGGACTGGCCCAAGTTCCTCCCCAACCTCCTCACTTTCTGACTCTGTTGCCAGTTCTGCTGGCTGCCGGCAGGCCACAACAGAACGGAGTCTCCTGAACCTTTACGAAGAGAACTTTCTACCCGCTCACTGGACCAGACTGTGGATTATTGGCCGGGTCTTCTACAAACAGGTGATCCTGGCAGCCTTACCTGCACTCTTGGCTTCTGCAGAGCAGAGTTCTGATGCAAGAGTGAAGTGTGGTCCAGCTAGACTGATGAGTCAGGAGGGCCAGAAGGTACGGGCGGAAGGAGAGGGGCTCCGATTCAGATGAATCTTTACCCTGAGAAGGGAAAAGGAAAGGTTAGAAAAGGGGCACCAACAGGCTAGCAGAAGCAACAGTGAGGCAAAGCAAAGATTAAATCTCTAGAACTGATTACACTCAAAATTGTTCCTGCACCTTCAGTTCTGTGTGTATGTGTAGAACCAAGTTTCTTTCTATGTTTTCTGAAAGAATCTGCATCGGGTTCTCCAATTCTTCCTTCTTAAACTTGCTATAGATCCAAAATACATTGTGAGAACGTTAAGGATTCTAAACTTATGACTTGCTTGACTCCGCCACCAAGATCTACTTCTTCTTCGCCTACGCTGATCTCCCTACGGACTTCTGCAGCATCTGCTCCCAGAGAGGGCTGTACAGGCCAAGCATATTCTACTTGCAGATCCTCAAAATAGCAAGGAGCCCAGACAGTGTAGGGCTTCCCAGTTCTTGGGGGATGGCCATTTCTCAACGTTGACCGATGTTCCAGGCCAATCCTCACCTTATCCCAGGAGAACAGCAGTTTCTGCTGGAGATCAGGGCAGCTGCTGACGACCTCTGGATCCAGCAACTCCAACCAATCGATGAAGAGACCAGAGGCGCTTTCGACACTGAAGGAGGAAAACAGCAGGGGGTGGAACGATGGAACAAGGTCCCCAGAGGAGAACAGAAGGAACCGAAGACCGAGAACCCAACTGGAAGAGTCAACCCAACCTGGAGCTCTCCGGTTCTTTCTTAATGCGACTTTCCTCTCTGCACTGGAGCAGCAGGGAGGTCACCACCGAGATGGGCCCAGAGGTAGGGAAATGGGGCGTCATCTCCGTGGCCACAGAGAAGAGGGTCACCAATAACTCCTCCAGATACGGCGAGCGCGTTTTGGTCAGGCCTTCGAGGACTGGAAGGGGAGAAACAAAACCGTTCTGAAACTCAGAGGAGAAGGACAGGCAGGACAGGAGAAATCGGAGGGGGGGGGGACAACCCTACCTTTGCTGACAAGCTCTGGTTCCACATTCCATGTTTTGCTGGACTTCAAGGTGGCCACAATGGCACGGACGGTAGAGCCGATGACTTCAGAGTTGTGGCAGAAGGCCAGAGCATCCGCCAGGTGCAAGAACCCTGCCTGGGCTGCAGTTACAGAAAGGAAAGGGCTGTGAAACGGCACAGAGGGAAGCCACGGTTCCATGCCTGCTAAACAGGGTCAGCGTTGTTACGTTTGTGTGGACGGGCTAGGGAATTCTGGGAGTTGAAGTCCACAGAACTTGATTTGGCCAAGGTTGAGAGAAATGCTGTTCTAGAGGCTACAAATAAAATGCAAAGTCTGAACCAACAGCCTGACTCAAGACAGGTAAGCCATGGCTCAAACAAGGATGTTTGTTCCCTTCTTTGTTGTGGTCCGCCAGCAGCCTGAGGAGATGGCAGCAGAGTCAGACAGTGAGGAGGCTGGGGAAGACAAGGGGCCAGTCCTTGAGTCAGGAAGACCCGGACGAGGGCTCTGTGTCGGAGGCAGAGATGGGGCCAGGGCCATCTGGGAACAATGCGTGTACATGGGAGCCTCCAGAGGCGGACAGCAGAGAGGCAGAGGAACAGGAGGAGCCTGTGCCTAATGCACGCATGTGAAGAGCTGCCAGAAGGCAAGATCAGCTCAAGCAAAGAGGACGACTCGGGAGTAAGGCCAGAAGATGATTGGCCTTTCCCCGAAGGCTTAAAAGAGCAGCAACGAGCCATCGGGCTCTTTGTAGAAAAGCAACGTTAATTCCATTGCTTCTTGTCAGCGTCTCTCGAGCTTTGTGGGGGGTTTTCCCAAGAAAAGCCTTTGGCAGGCTGCCAAAGACAACAAAGGTTGGTGATAAGGCCGAAGGACTGTTTATGAAGAATTTGTTTTGGACTAAGCAGAGAATCAATTAAATCTCAGCTGTTTTAATAAAATAGGTTTGTTCAGGCCTGTATTGTGTTTGGTAATCTACTTGGGCCTTGGTCACAACACTCTTGGCCAAGTGGATCGCGTTTGGATTTTAGTCTTCCACCTTATTCCTATTTCAGGATGGTATATGAGCCCATCCCTTAAGGAGCCACATTTAAGGGCTGCATTCACAAAACAGCCAAAAATTCGTTCGGATTTTGGGTGGGTTCCCCTTTGTGTGAAGCCGCCTGCTGGGCCAGGTCAATGTACTTTCTGAACACAGAAAAGCGGTTAATTTAATCCCTGAGGCTAAGCTTGTAGAGTGACCATATTGAATGTTTAAGAGTTGCCACCAAAGATCTTTAAATGGAAAGTTATCTCACCCCCCCATCCCCCTCAAATTCTCTCCGTGTTCTTCCTACCATCGCTGATCCTGTGCTGGGATGAAAACTGGACCGCAAAGGACTTGAGCTGGGTCCGTAGAAGACTGTCTTCCACCCCTGGGTTCTCCAGCCACTGCAACATCTGCATGAGGACTTTGAAAAACAGCGAGGAGAAGGCCTCGTCTTGAGGAGCATGGCGCTGAGAGGAGGAAGAGGAGGAGGAGGAGGAAGAAGAGGAGTTGGGGTTACGGGCTGAACCGTCGACCTCCAAAAGAGGCGTTAGAAGAAAGTTCTACTTCTTGCTAAGTCTCCCCAGGATGAAGATGTCAACAGTTGAGGTTCCTCCACTACCAGGAAAGAAATCACCTTTACGGCCTTCAAGGGGCTTTGAAACGGGACGTTTGGTTGCAAGACTTGCATAGAGTCACTTGGCAGTGAGATGGGTGGCGTGTACAGTTTTAAAAATCAAATCAAATAAAAAAATCAAATAATAAAATCAGTCTGTGGCTCAGACTGGTAAGACAGTCTGTTATTAACAGCAGCTGCTTGCAATTACTGCAGGTTCAAGCCCCACCAGGCCCAAGGTTGACTCAGCCTTCCATCCTTTATAAGGTAGGTAAAATGAGGACCCAGATTGTTGGGGGCAATAAAAGTTGACTTTGTATATAATATACAAATGGATGAAGACTATTGCTTAACATAGTGTAAGCCGCCCTGAGTCTCCGGAGAATGCAAAAATAAATGCAAAAATAAATAAATAAATAAATAATCAAATCAAATAATAAAATTAATAAAAGCAAATCAAATAAGATTAAAATAATAAAATAAAATAAAAAACAAAACCCCCGCGTGCCACTTAATTACGGCCCTCCCTGGCTCTGCCTGCCCCCTCCTCTCCCCTCAGTCTTTCCCCCCAAACCTTATTCTGTGCAAGGCTCACATAGACCCTCTTCTTATAGTCCAGATTATTCAGACTTTCCTATTCCTCATTCCTTTGGCAAAGTTTGATGGGGTTGTGTGGGCAGAGTCTCATTTCTCAACTGAGAACGCCCGAGCATTGTTCCTGCCCAAAAGGGGATCAGGTGACTCCGGGACGCCGTCAGTGGCCAAGCGTCTGACTTTGGATCATGCGACCCTGAGGATGGTGCAACGGTCGTAAGTGTGAGAAACGGTCACAAGTCCTTTTCCCCCAGTTCTGTTGGAACTTCAAATGGTTGAAGTTAGTTGAGGATGGATCGATAGATTGAAAACCCTTCTCTCTGGGTCTTCTTCCCGCCCCTGCCCCCGACCAAGAGGGAGCTGGCAGCCTCACCTGGTGCTGCCACAGCAGGCGCAGGAGCGGGCAAGCCACAACGTGGTGGTGGTGCATGGCCATGACCAGGGCTCCTCCGTGGGGCAAGTTCAAGAGGGTCGCCAGAGCCTTTAGAAGCCGCGCTGCCGTCTTGGGCGATGACGAGCCGCCTCCTTGGCGCAGGTGGGCCAGCTCCTGGCCGAGGGTCTGCTGCAAAGCCAGGGCGAGGGGCCGCGGGTTCGAGTTCTGCCAGCGGGGGTCCGGAGCCAGGGGAAACAACTGAGCAGGCCGGAGGAAAGAGAGAAGATCAGGAAGGGGGGACCTGTTTTGGCTCACTGCTCAATTCGGAGTGCAGGTTTTTAAGAGACCCGTGCACATTTCTAAAGTTCAGGCGCGACATCCCTGCGGAGGATGGTCTCTTGCAGGCAGAAAAGGAGAAAAGCCGAAAGCCCCGTTACCTGGAGAAGGATACTCGCCAAGTCGGCCTCGGGATCGACAATCGGGAACTGGGCTAAAGCTCGGCTCCTTCCTTGTCCTTCAGGAACCTCAAGGCTGGATTTGATGCGGGGAGCATCGTCGCTCTCTGATGAGGGAGAGGCAGATGAAATCTGGTCGGTTTCAAAGCCCTGTGAGGTCTAAACCCCCACCCCTTACCCACTCACCCACCCACCCACACAGTGTTTCCCCCAGAGCAATGTCTATGGAGATTCTCAACCATCCAGGTCCTGGTTGTCCCAAAGGTGCTTTTTTCAAAGAGGCAACTGGGCTTTGTTTCTCTTTGAAGATGTTTTGGTTCTCATTCAAGAATCTTCTTCGGTTCAGGAAGGGCCCCAACCCTGTTAAGCTTTTCATAAAGTTTTATGCGCCCGAGTTTGCACGCTACATGAACCAAGGAACCCCATCTCTTAAGGCTATGTTGCTAACAGGCCAGCTGTCTTGCTCCCCTGTGTCCTTTGAGTTAGGTGCCTCGATGCTTTCTACTGTTTCTTAATGCTCTGCATTAGGATTTTAAATGTATCTTAAAATTTGGGCTAAATTTGAATAAGTTTTTTAGCTATTGTTTTTATCTGTATTATATGTATTTGATTGTTGTTTTTATTTGGCTATTAACCGCCCTGAGTCCTTCGGGAGAAGTGCGGTATACAAATTAAAATATTATTATTATTATTATTGTTATTGTTATTGTTGTTGTTGTTATTATTATTATTATTATTATTATTATTATTATTATTATTATTATTATTATTATTATTATTATTATTATTTTACTGCTTTAAAGTATTTTTTTAAATTATAATTGTAATCTGTTTTGAATTGCAAGCCGCCCAAAGTCTCCTACAAAGGCGAGGGTGTGTGTGTGTGGGGGGGTCAAACTGTTTTCCAAAAGGCAGGACAAGAAGCAATGGATGGAAACTAACCAAGGAGAGAAGCAACCTAGAACTAAGGAGGAATTTCCTAACAGCGAGAGCAATTAACCAAAGAAATAGTTTGCCTTCAGATATCGCGGGTGCTCCATCACTGGAGGTTTTTAAGAAGAGACTGGACAACCGTCTGTCTGAAATTATATAGGGTCTCCTGCTGGAGGTTGGACTAGAAGGCCTCCGAGGTCCCTTCCAACTCTATTATTCTACGTTCTTATTATGAGATCGGTGGCTGTGGAAGTCAAAGCAACAAATAAATGAGAGTCAAAAGCCAAGTACTGAACCTGGGTGAGACGGCAGGGAGGCGGTGAGAAGGGAGTGGAAGGTTTGCCCTCCCGTGGCTCCTCTTTCATGCTGCACCTCCACCAGGTGGGCCATGTAATCTGTAAGGGACAGGAGAGAGACAGGAGGCCTCCATCAGAGAAGGGTCGAATGAGCCGCGGTGGTGCGGTGGTTAGAATGCAGTACTGCAGGCTACTTCTGCTGATCATCGGCTGCCAGCAGGTCGGCAGATCAAAACTCACCAGGTTCAAGGATTGACCTATCCTTCCATCCTTCCGAGGTGGGTAAAATGAGGACCCAGACTGTTGGGGGCAACATGCTGACTCTGTAAACCGCTTAGAGAGGGCTGCAAAGCCCTGTGAAGCGGTATATAAGTCTAAATGCTATTGCCCTTCCTTCCTTCCTTCCTTCTTTCCTTCCTCCTTTCCTTCCTTCCCTCCCTCCTTTCCTTCCTTTTCTTCCTTCCACATGGTTAGAATGCCGTATTGCAGGCTAACTCTGCCCACTGCCAGGAGTTCGAGCCCAACCTACACAAACTTGACTCGGCCTTCCATCCTTCTTAGGTGGGTCAAATGAGGACCCAGATTGTTGATGGCAAAAGGCTGACTCTGTAAACCGCTTAGAGAGGGCTGTAAAAGCCCTGTGAAGCAGTATATAAGTCTAAGTGCTATTGTTATAGCTTTGGCAGAATCCCAAAACGCCCGGAAGAGATTCCCGGGGCAAGCGAGGGAAAAAACCGATCCGAAAACCTCTTACTCTTGTCCATGATGTTCTGCTCCAGGGTCTGAGGGTCGTGAGAGACCGTTTGATCCAGATACTGCAGAAGTTTGCTCATGCTGGAAACCGGGATGCCAAAGGATTGGACGAAGAGCAGCAGCTGCTGGGGTTCGAGGTCTTGCAACGCTGGAATTAAAAACACCCCCAAATTCAATACCCACCGAAGCAAAACAGGAGGGGGGGGGGCTTTCTTTCTGAATCCACACTGACAAACCGTTCCGCAGCTATTTCTTCAACTGTCATGCTAGACCAAGGGTGTCAAATTCAGGGCCCGGGGGCTGCTGAGAACTGGCCCATGGGGGCCGGCCTGGAGAAAGCAAAGGAATCAGTCTGCCGTGCCTCTGCCAGTGAAAATGGAGCTCGCAGCCCACTCATCACGACGGAACTCTGTTTTCACTGGCAGAGAGCTATCAAAACAAACTAAAAACAAATGGAGAAATGTTTCCCCTTTTCCATTTGTGCATTGTGCAAGAAGGAAGACAGGAAAAGAGAAAGGGAAAGAGGAAAGAAAAAGAAAAAGAAGGGAAGATGGGAAGAGGGCAAGGAAGGAAGGAAAAACAAGGAAAGGGGAAGGAAGAAGGAAAAAGAAAAGGAAGGAAGGAAGGAAGGAAGGAAGGAAGGAAGGAAGGAAGGAAGGAAGGAAGGAAGGAAGGAGGAAATCAGATTATAATGAGAGTGAGGGAGGGTCTCAGGGAAGCCCTGCGGAAGCTCTTGGCCACCACAGGTGCCCCCAACATGACTCCCATGTCATGCCCGCCATGGCAATGCCCCACACACACCCACGGGCACTCCGAGGTCAAACACAACTCTGATGTGGCCCTCCATGAACTCGAGTTTGACACCCCTGTGCTAGACAGACAGACGTACCTTTTTCCAACCTGCTTATATGCATAATTCTGTATATTATGTCATGTGGTGGGGTGACCCTTTGAGAGCTGCATGCAATGAAATTTCACTTTAATGAATGCCGATTAGTGTACATTCAAAGTGACAATAAAACGATTCTTTTATTCTTTTATTCTTTTCTGTTCTTACCTGCATCCACCAACCGAGGCACCTCCGAACGAATCATGCGCAGCTTCAGCCAATCGGGGAGAAGCAGGGCCTCTTCGGAGGTGTCCACCAGGAAAGCCGTGGGGAGTGACTTCTTCTCGGGGAACCAAATGTCCAGCAGGGTGTAGAAGTCGCCGTCGTCCGCTTTAAAGCAACATGGGAGAGCGGAGATATCCGACCTTGGCAACTGGAAGACTTGTGGATGTCAATGCTCAGAAACCGGGAATTGGGGAATTCTGGGCGTTGAAGTCCACAAGTCTTCCAGTTGACCAAGTTGGACACTGCTGATCTAGAAGCACCTGTGACCCACAGAAACGCCCCACCCCCACGGGTCGCTTTCCCAGCAAGCTTTCCTTCACCTTGAGGGGGTCCCAGGGTCAGAAGAATCACCATGGCGTGGACCACTAGGATGTGCATGGTGGCGGTTTCTCCACCGCTCCAGCGAAGGAAGACTTGATCTTGGGATTCCGACTAGAACAGAAACGGGGCAAACCATGAGCAAGGGAGGGCATTCGTTGCAGAAGCTGCTCCCCACTTCAACCAACCGATTCCTTTTTGGAAAATAAGAGCCTCCCCCTCCATCACGGATTTGTGGGTGGGTGTCTACACGAGCATCTAAAACGTTCATTTTGTTTCATATGATGATTTCACGGCTATCTTAACGGAATAACAGAGTTGGAAGGAACCTTGGAGGCAGGGGTGAAATCCAGCAGGTTCTGACAGGTTCTGGAGAACCGGTAGCAGAAATTTTAAGTAGTTTGGAGAACCAGTAGCAGAAATTTTGAGCAGTTCAGAGAACTGGCAAATACCACCTCTGGCTGGCCCCAGAGTGGGGTGGAAATGGAGATTTTGCAGTATCCTTCCCCTGTCATGCCCACCAAGCCATGCCCACCAAACCACACCATACCCACAAGCCACGCCCACAGAACCAGTAGTAAAAAAATTTGGATTTCACCACTGCTTGGAGTTCTTCTAGTTCAACCACCCACCCACCCCAATCAGGAAATCCTGGTCCAGTACAACAGAATAACAGAGTTGGAAGGGACCTTGGAGGTCTTCCAGTCCAACCCCCGGCTCAAGCAGGAGACCCTGTACTGCTCCAGACAAATGGCTATGAAGTCCCTTCTTGAAAACCTCCAGCGATGGAGCACTCACAACTTCTAAAGGCAAGGCATTCCACTGATTCTTGCTTTTGATTCTTTGCAATCATACGCTTCCATCCAAAACAGTATTTCTTGAGCTCAGCAATAGACTTTAACTTCCAGAATTCCCCATTCAACTAAGATGTGTGGACTTCAACTCCCAGAATTCCCCATTCAACTAAGATGTGTGGACTTCAACTCCCAGAATTCCCCATTCAACTAAGATGTGTGGACTTCAACTCCCAGAATTCCCCATTCAACTAAGATGTGTGGACTTTAACTCCCAGAATTCCCCATTCAACTAAGATGTGTGGACTTCAACTCCCAGAATTCCCCATTCAACTAAGACGTGTGGACTTCAACTCCCAGAATTCCTGAGTTAGCATGCTAGCCGGGGGAATTCTGGGAGTTGAAGTCCAGCCTTCTTAAAGTTGCAGAGGCTGCAAAACACTGCCCTAGAAGGCAAGGGGACAAATAGGACTGAGAGGGAGGAGGAGAGAGGGACACTCACCCAGTTGTAAACCTCGTCTCCTTCTTTGGTCTGGCGCATCCGTCTGATGTAGCGTGAGAAGATGGAGAGCAGAGCCACCAACACGGAGTCGGACTCTGAGCAGTAGGAGAGCTTCGAGAAGAGGTGAGACATGATGGTGGAACGCTCCACAATTAGCCTGGCCACGTCCTGCAGGGGAGGAGAGGAAGAAACATAGAGCAGCTGCACAACGAAGGCCTCAAACTCTGAGAAACAGCAAAAAACTGGAATTTGGCTTTTCTCTCCGGCTAGCCTGAGGCCGAAGTCACTTCTCCGTCCACCTCGTGAGGCATGGACAGCCAATCCACCCCAGCTCTTTTCTGGAGAAGACCTGCCCCTCTCTGTCGCTGGTGGCACCGATTTAGAACGGGAGAGAAGATAAATCAAAACTAGAAAGAGAAGGGGACACATCCCGCAGCAGGTAGACAAGAGGAGGTTAGCAGTTTGATCTAGCAGTTGAAGCACCAGACTGGAAACCAGGAGACAGTGAGTTCTAGTTCCACCTTAGGCACGAAAGTCAATTGGGTGACTTTGGGCCAATCACCAGGAAACGGTGAGTTCTAGTTCTGCTTTAGGCATGAAAGCTGGCTAGGTGACTTTGGGCCAATCACCAGGAGACAGTGAGTTCTAGTTCCACCTTAGGCACGAAAGTCAATTGGGTGACTTTGGGCCAATCACCAGGAGACGGGGAGTTCTAGCTTTGCTTTAGGCATGAAAGCTGGCTAGGTGACTTTGGGCCAATCACCAGGAGACGGTGAGTTCTAGTTCTGCTTTAGTCATGAAAGCTGGCTAGGTGACTTTGGGCCAATCACCAGGAGATGGTGAGTTCTAGTTCCACCTTAGGCATGTAAGTCAATTGGGTGACTTTGGGCCAATCACCAGGAGACGGGGAGTTCTAGTTCTGCTTTAGGCATGAAAGCTGGCTAGGTGACTTAGGGCCAATCACCAGGAGACAGTGAGTTCTAGTTCCACTTTAGGTATGAAAGTCAATTGGGTGACTTTGGGCCAATCACCAGGAGATGGTGAGTTCTAGTTCCACCTTAGGCATAAAAATCAATTGGGTGACTTTGGGCCAATCACCAGGAGACGGGGAGTTCTAGTTCTGCTTTAGGCATGAAAGCTGGCTAGGTGACTTAGGGCCAATCACCAGGAGACAGTGAGTTCTAGTTCCACTTTAGGTATGAAAGTCAATTGGGTGACTTTGGGCCAATCACCAGGAGACGGGGAGTTCTAGTTCTGCTTTCGAAATGAAAGCTGGTGGGCGTCTTTGGGCAAGTCCTTCTCTCTCAACCCAACTTACCTCACAGGGTTGTTATTGGAGGGGGGAAGAGGAGGAGGAGGAGGAGGAAGGAACATTAAATGTGTCTGCCACCTGGAGTTATTTATTAAAATGAATAAAGGTGGGATATAAACGAATAAATAATAAGCGAATTTTGGAGCACCAAGGGGAATGCTCTGCAATCTGTCGGGAGACGGAGTTTGCTTTGGTTGCTAAACGAGGAGGCCTCTCACGGACGTCCTCCTCCTCCTCCACCCAACCCTTGACTTCTCTCACCAAAGCCAAGTCGTTGTGTTGGCCTTGTTCCTCCACTGGAGCATGCTGGGACAGATACACCAGGTACGCACTGATGGTCTGCGGGTCCGTCTCCATGTGGATGGCCTGGAACGGGAAACCAAGAGAAACGCAATGTTACACAATCCAGGTCCCGTGTCTGGAGAACCTTCCAGGGTTCACCGCGCCATTCACCTGCTGCAAAGCCACCGCCGTGGTGGTCCGGACGCTGTCGAACAAGGGCAGCTTGGGGAGGTCTCGCAGGAGCCACTGGTAGCTCTGAAGCAGCTCAAAGTCCCAGGAGTCTTCCTCCATCGGGTGCTCCTTCTCCTCCTTCTCGTGGAGGGCCCCTTCGGAAAGCACCAAGGACAGGCCCTGCGGGGGGGAGGAGAACACGGGGGTCGCATCCAGATTGTCCTGCCTTTGAGCTGGACGGTCAAAACAGTCAGCTCCTGACCAATCTGGTGGCTGGCAACTACACATTTTCCCCTCTAAAAAAAGTTATTACATTTCAAAAAAGTATTAAAACACAAACAAGCATAGAAAAAAAAAAGGAGTTGAAAAGGAAAAGGGCAACTGCAAACAAACAAACAAAAGAAGAAATGATAGAAAAAAACATTCTACTTTCTTCGATACAGTGAAAAGCCTAATAACCAGAATAAGCAAGAACTCAGGGGCTAAGACGCTGAGCTTGTCGATCGACAGGTCGGCAGTTCAGCGGTTCGAATCCCTAGCGCTGTGTAACGGGGTGAGCTCCCGTGACTTGTCCCAGTTTCTGCCAACCTAGTAGTTCGAAAGCAGGTAAAAAATGCAAGTAGAAAACAGGGACCGCCTTTGGTGGGAAGGTCACAGCATTCCATGCACCTTTGGCATTGAGTCATGCCAGCCACATGACCATGGAGACGTCTTCGGACAGCGCTGGCCCTTCAGCTTTGAAACGGAGATGAGCACCGCCCCCTAGAGTCGGAAACGACTAGCACATATGTGCAAGGGGAACCCTTGACCTTTACCTTTTCCTTATTCTTTGGGGGGGGGAGTGGGGAGGGGGAGGAAGAGAGAGGGAGGGAGGGGGAGGAGGAGAGAGGGAGGGAGGTGGAGAGACTGACTTCTGGCACAGATATGAGTTTGCAGAAATACAAAAAAATATTTTCAAAAGTAAACTCTCAAGCCTAGCATTATGGGGCTTAAGAGACGAATATGGATGTTTTCAAGCTTCAGGCACGAAGGCCCCCGAAGCCCCTCAAATGCACCCCTGAACAGAAAGCTGATGGCACTCTGGGGAAAGGGCTGACGGTGCACCAAAAACGAGGTTGCATTGCAATATTTTATCCTGTTCTGCCTGGCTAAAAATTTGTATTGTGCCCTTCTAAAGTGGGCACTGACTTATGGGGCCTGGTGTTCCTTACCTTCATGGCCAGCACCCGTGAGGCCACCTGGGATGAGCTGAGGCGCCTCAGGAAGTAGTCCAGCACCTCGCACGTGGTCTGCTCGTCGGCGGTGGGTCCGAGAAGCATGTCTTGCAGACGTCCGAGCAGCTGCCTCTGTTTTTGCTGCCTCTGTGGAGAAGCAGCACCAAGTTATACATTTGGGGTGTGCTTCCCTACTCGCGGTAAAAATGCACTCAGCATTTGGGGGGGGCTGTATCTGAGTGCATCCTTGCCATGGAGGTGCAGTGGTTAGAATGCAGTATTGTAGGCAAACTCTGCACACTGCCAGCAGTTCGATCTGGACCAAAGGCTGACTCAGCCTTCCGTCCTTCCGAGGTGGGTAAAATGAGGACCCAGATTGTTGGGGGCAAGAGGCTGACTCTGTAAACCGCTTAGAGAGGTCAAGCACTGTGAAGCGGTGTATAATTCTAAATGCTATTGCCCTCCCTCCCTCCCTCCCTCTCTTCCTTCCTTCTTTCCTTCGTTCCTCCTTCCTTCCTTCCTTTCCTTCCCTGTTGGCACAGTGGCTAGAATGCAATATTGCAGGCTAATTCTGCCTACTGCCAGCAGTTTGATCCCGATCAACTCAAACTTGACTCAGCCTTCCGTCCTGCTGAGGTGGGTAAAATGAGGACCCAGATTGTTTGGGGCAAGAGGCCGACTCTGTAAACCGCTTAGAGAGGTCAAGCACTGTGAGCGGTGTATAATTCTAAATGCTATTGCCCTCCTCCTCCTCCCTCTCTTCCTTCCTTCCTTCCTTCCTTCCTTCCTTCCTTCCTTCCTTTCCTTCCCTGTTGGCACAGTGGCTAGAATGCAATATTGCAGGCTAATTCTGCCTACTGCCAGCAGTTTGATCCCGATCAACTCAAACTTGACTCAGCCTTCCGTCCTGCTGAGGTGGGTAAAATGAGGACCCAGATTGTTTGGGGCAAGAGGCCGACTCTGTAAACCGCTTAGAGAGGGCTGTAAAAGCACCGTGAAGCGGTATAGAAGTGCTATTGCTAAGTGCCATCCTTGTAAGAAGGATGAAACTCTTGTTCTTCAACATACAGGTAATCCTCGACTTACGACCATAACTGAGCCCAAATTTCATCGCTAAGCAAGACAGTTTTTGAGCTGTAGCCCATTTTACGACCTTTCTTGCCACAGTTCCGAAGTGGATCCCTGCGGTTGTAATGTTAGTAACACGGTTGTTAAGTGAATCTGGCTTTCCCCTTGATTTTGCTCGTCGGAAGGCCGCCAAATGGGATCACGTGACTTGGGCACACTGCCAGCAGTTCGATCCGGACCAAAGGCTGACTCAGCCTTCCATTCTTCCGAGGTGGGTAAAATGAGGACCCAGATTGTTGGGGGCAAGAGACTGACTCTGTAAACCGCTTAGAGAGGGCTGTCAAGCACCATGAAGCGGTATATAAGTGCTATTGCTAAGTGCCATCCTTGTAAGGATGAAACTCTTGTTCTTCAACATACAGGTAATCCTCGACTTACGACCATAACTGAGCCCAAATTTCATCGCTAAGCAAGACAGTTTTTGAGCTGTAGCCCATTTTACAACCTTTCTTGCCACAGTTCCGAAGTGGATCCCTGCGGTTATAATGTTAGTAACACGGTTGTTAAGTGAATCTGGCTTCCCCCTTGATTTTGCTCGTCGGAAGGCCGCCAAATGGGATCACGTGACTTGGGCACACTGCCACCGGCTTAAATACGAGTCAACGGCCAAGCGTCTGAATTTTGATCACCTGACTGTAGGGATGCTGCTACGGTCGCAGTGGTGAAAAACGGACATAAGTCACTTTTTACAGTTGCCGTTGTAACTTCAGTCACTAAACAAACGGTTGTAAATCAAGAACTACCTGCAATGGTCAGGCCAGGATGAAATTCCTGGCGCGACAAATATTCCGTCAACCCTCTTCCCAAGTTGGTTGTTTCGCTTTTCAAATCAAGGTAAACCCAGAAAAGACAGTCTGTTATTAACAGCAGCTGCTTGCAATTACTGCAGGTTCAAGTCCCACCAGGCCCAAGGTTGACTCAGCCTTCCATCCTTTATAAGGTAGGTAAAATGAGGACCCAGATTGTTGGGGGGCAATAAAAGTTGACTTTGTATATAATATACAAATGGATGAAGACTATTGCTTAACACAGTGTAAGCCGCCCTGAGTCTTCGGAGAAGGGCGGGATATAAATGCAAATAATAAAATAAAATAATAATAAAAAGCCGCTTACCTGCCGTTTCTTGGCCCGCTGCTCTTTACTTTCCCCTTCCTCTTCCTCCTCTCCAGAAGCCGACTCATCGGCCGCGTCGTGCAGAAGGAATTCGCAAAGACACTGGACCGGAAGGACGTCCAGCGAGCCTTCGCTGGACTGGACGAGGTCTGCCAGCCACGGCATGGACTGCGAAGAAGCCTAACGATGAGGAAGAGGAAGGAGACAGGAGTCGGTGGTGGAGAAGAGAAGCAGAGAGAGTAGACTTAAGCGGAAGAAACCTCTAATTTTGGGGACTGAAAAATGACTCTGGTTGGGTGGGAAGGGGGTGCCTGTTGCATTTGGGAAAAGAGGCTTGCAATTTTGGGGGGCAGAATGCAGTCTGGAGTTTGCAGAAAGGAGGGGCTCCTTTCCAGAGGCCAACACCCACCCACCCACCTCGCAGAGTTTGGAATGTCTGGTGGACAGGAAGAGAGCAAAGTCAAACTCTCCCTAGCAGTTCGCAGATAGATCTAGAATTATTGCAAAGAACTGCTTCAGTCCGGCAAGATTCTGTCTGCAGGCGAGCGGCAAGCAAGCAACTACCCAGAAGTAGCTCCACATCTCGTTCTTGGTTCTTTGGGCCTGACAGGAGCTCTGCAAACCCTACTGTAGGTCAGTGGGAAAATTGGACAATGCTGCTGTCTCAGAGATGTTAAATAGGCCAAGCCAGTGTGGTGCCAGTCCGGACTCAAAAGAAATACCATACTTTTCGGTGTATAAGATGCCCCAAAAGTAGATGGAAATGTCTGTGCGTCTTATAGAGCAAATGTTGCTAAAGCTCCACCCACCTGCTGGCCCCACCCTTTGGCTTCTGCCTCCCAGCTATTTGCCTCCTTGCAGCAAACAGCCAACAGCCTGGTCAGCTTCAACACAGCCTCTTTTAGCACGAGCAGCTGATTGGCAGTTGGATTGGCCTCCCGGGAATACCACCTATCAGCTGTTCCAGGCTGCGGGGATTGCCGCGACCCATCACCACCACCGCTACCGCCTATCACCACCTTAGTGGACCCCGTTTTCGGCCTCCCCGTGTCCAGTTTTTGGCCTCCATGTGCCCCATTTTCTGCCTCTATGCGCTCCATTTTTGGCTCGTTCTATGCGGCGAAGATCACCACCACTGCCACCTATCCCCGCCGCCTGGAATGGGCCCAAAACGGGGCACGCGGAGGCCGAAAATGGGACGCACGGAGGCCAAAAATGGGGCATGCAGAGGTGGCAATAGGTGGCAGCAGTGATCCCCACAGCCTGGAACAGCTGATAGGCGGTATTCTGGGAGGATGATCCAACTGCCAATCAGCTGCTCCTGATAAATCAGGCTGTGCTGAAGCTAACCAGGCTTTTCGCTGTTTGCTGGAAGGAGGTAAATTGCTGGGAGGCAGAGGCAGATTTCTTGTTTTCCTCCCCAAAAGCTAGGTGCGTCTTATAGTTCGGAGCATCTTATAGTCCAAAAAATAGGGTACTGTTGTTCTTTCTTCTCTTTAGGATTGATATTCAGTGGTAGACTGGCTGCAGTTAGGAAGGTTCCATTCACCAACAGCTGACAACCTTTTCAAGAATCTACTGAATCCTCTTTCAAGATTCAAAATTCTGCAAACATCACTTCATTTCTGGTCCTTCCATCCCTGGACAGTTTCCTGGGAATTCCGACTTTCTGAACATTCTGAAAAATGCATCCCCTCCAGGATTTTTCTAGGCTGAGACTAATCGAGCCTCCCAGCTCTTCACGCTACTCACCTGCCTCTGGATGATGTTGAGCAGGAAGTCGGGGTGGCGGCTACGACACAAGAGATGCCCCAGGCGCAGGGACTGGTTGAGGCTTTTCACCTGATCTAGGACGGGCTGAGGCGGCCTGCGGGGAGGCCCCCTGCGAAAGGAGCAGAAGTGGTGGTGAAGAAGAAGAAGAAGAAGAAGAAGAAGAAGAAGAAGAAGAAGAAGAAGAAGAAGAAGAAGAAGAAGAAGAAGAAGAAGAAGAAGAAGAAGAAGAAGAGGAGGAGGAGGGCTGGGACAGCATCCTAACCCCTCCTCCTTGGGAAACCACCAGGGCTTCTTACTGGGGATCCAAGCTGGTCAGCTGGGACAGCAGGAGGCTGCTGCTCTCTGTGATGGTCTGCTTGGTGGAGGCCGCAGCCAGGTGACCCTCAAAGGCCAGGATCTCCTGCTTCTCCCGCTGAGAGATCTGCAGTTCGCGGCTGATCATCTCCGTACGGGTTTCTTCGTCGGTCAGAGTGCAAGGAGGGTAGGAGTAATTGCTGGCAAACGGAAGGGGAAGCCATTTTAATGAGGCAATGGTTTGTGACTTGACGTTACGCCGTGAGGTCAATAAAAAGCACGAAATAACCTCAGTGTCAGCGTTCCAAGTCACACGCCCAGAGCAAAGAGAACTCCGAGGCAGGTAGATTCCTCAAAGAACAGTTTTATTTGGAGATATTATTATTGGCACAGATGGGTGAAAACCGACTCTGAGAGTTCCCACGGTTTTCACCTACCGTATTTTTCATGGTATAAGACACATTTCCCCCCCCTCCCAAAAGAAGGTGGAAATGTTGGTGCATCTTATGCACCAAATACAGCCATTTTTGGCCTGTTGAAGCACAGCCCCGCATGTCCTGTTTTTGTGAAAAATGGGCCAGTTTTTTGCAAAAAAGGGGTGCGTGGAGGCTTTGGGAGGCCTGCAGTGTGTTCCTGTGGTCTGGGGAGGGCAAAACCGCCCTTTTAAAAAAAAAATGGGCCAAAAGCTGGCCTGTTTTTTGCATTGCATAAACAGGGCACACAGAGGCTTTGGGAAGCCTGCAAAGTGCTCCTGGGGGATGGGGAGGGCAAAAACTTTTTTGTTTTTGTTTATCTCTGCGAAATCTTGGTGCGTCTTATCTTCCGAAAAATGCGATAATTATAAAGTGAAAGTTTCCCTTTCCCCCAAACAATCAATCATATTGTCCAATTGAGGTGCTGGCTGGTTGCTCGGTTATTCCTTTCCTCCTCCTCCTCTCTCCAGCCAGCTGTTGGAATGTCCTTGGTTCCCAGGAGAAACTCTTTTGTTTTGGCTACAAAAGCCCAGCTATCTCTACTCCCTCCTCCCTATCCCTTAACTCCAGTGTGGCAACACTGAAACCTAAAAAAACATGGCCTGGGGGAGGCCAGCTTCAGGGCTGACACTCCCACCTTTTAAGATGGGAAAGAGAGAAATATTTGGGATGGTCTTTCCCAAGTTTGAACCTACTTGGTCATCACCATCTCCATCAGCATCTTTAGTGTGGGATAGTCCTCCCAAGCGGTGAGACCTGCCAATCAAACCAGAGGAGGGCAGGGAGAGGAAGGCGGAAAAAAATTAGAGTGTTGGCAAAATTCCTTGAACAAAATCTCTGCAAAGTCACAGAAAGATCATTAGGGTCATTATAAACTAAAAACAATTTGAAAAGGGGAGTTTAAAAAAAAATCTTATACCAGTGAGATACAGATAGTCCTCGATTTACAACAGGTCATTTAGTGACCATTCAAAACTACTGTTGTGGCCCACCGGAAGAGCTGGCAGCAGAGTCAGCCAGTGAAAAGGTTGGGGAGGAATGTGGACCGTCCTGGAGTCTGAAGAAGGCTCCGACAAGGGCTCTGCATCAGAGGCAGAGAAGGGGCCAGGCCATCTGGTAGTTATATGCTGCCTCTGGAGCCTCCAGAATCTGAGCCCGTTCCCAGTGTGTGCATGCGCAGAGCTACCAGAAGGCAAGAACAATTAAGGGGAAAAAGGGGTGACTCAGGAGTAAGGCTTGGAGATGATTGGCCCCTCCCATAAGACATAAAAGAGGAGCAAATGGTTGTGAGCCTTTGCAGGAAGCAATTAGTTCATGTAGTCAGTTCAAGCTTCGAGAAGTCCTGTTTGACTCTGTGCTACGTTTGGCCTTGCAAAACTAACTGGCAATTAGGTCTCTGGCAGCGTTTCAAGGGAGATAAAGGTGGGTGCTTATCAACATTACCCTGAAGGACTGTGTCAACTCGAGCAGACATCTGTCGGAATCTGCACAGACTGTTTGTGAATCCTTACGGGCTGTGAATGACCATAATTCACAGCCGTCTCAATAAAAAGAGGTTTTTTTTGTTTTGTTTTGTTTTTTGTTTACATTTATACCCCGCCCTTCTCCGAAGACTCAGGGCGGCTTACAATGTATAAGGGAGTAAGACTGTGCTTTCTCAGGAAGCCTAGGTCAGAACAATTACAACAGCACTGGAAAAAGTGACTTGTGACCGTTTCTCACACTTATGACCTCTGCAGCATCCCAGTGATCAAAATTTGGATCCTTGGCAACTGGCTCCTATTTATGACAGTCAGAGTGTCCCAAGGTCAAGTGATCCCTTTTTGCAACCTTCGGACGAGCAAAAGTCCCTGGGGAATCCAGGTTCACTTAACAACCGTGCTACCAACCTCTCCGCTGCGGTGACTTGCTTAACAAATGTCTCACTGAATGACTGAAATTCTGGGCTCTATTGTGGTTCGTAAGTGGAGAACTACCTGTACTACCCATAGCAAGAATGTGACACAGAAAAATAAGAACGGCAATAAGAGTGTGCAAAATTTATAAGTACAACGTTGAAAGTTTTTCGACCCCACCTCCCACTGTTTGCTGTGTGTGTGTGTGTGTGTGTGTGTGTGTGTGTGCGCAGATGTTGTATCTGTGCAGACCCAGGGAGGGAAAACAGGAACCTTCAGTCGTGCCATCCCACCCCTGCAGGAAAGGATTCCCGCTGTCAGACTCACCAATGTTTTCCGGATTGAATGCAGCCACCACAAGCAACAGAGGCCAAGCCTTCCAATAGAGGGTTGAAATAGCCAGATTTGGAGGCTGGTACCTGCGGGAGAGTCAAGGATATAGGATCCTCTAAGGTTTTAACAAAATAATGCAACGTTCAAAAGGGGTGAAAAAAATCAGGACAGAATAGGCTTTATTGTCCCATGTTTGCCGTCCAAAAAGAAAGAAGAAGAAGAAGAAGAAGAGAAGGAGGAGGAGGAGGAGGAGGAGGAAGAATCCCTCCACAATTACCCTGGAGGCAGCTGGATGTTCTCAGGGTGATGGTAGGTACAGAGGTTCAAGACGGCATCGATCAGTTGAATCCTCTCCACTCTCAAGACTTCGAGATCTGAAACCCAAAGCGGGAGCCAAGGTATAAAAAACCTTGCTGGCAAAAAATCTGCATGAGATTGTGCTGGATTTCTACAGTTGGTAGCTAACAGCTAACAGAGATTCTTTATTCAGGCAGCGCAGGGGACCAAGGAGGAGAGGAGAGGAGCCCTCAGGGCGCAGTGGTGAGAATGCAGTATGGCAGGCTAATTCTGCCCACTACCAGTTTGATCCTGACTGGTTCAAGGATTGACTCAGCCTTCCATCCTTCCGAGGTCGGTAAAATGAGAACCCAGATTTTGGGGGGCAAGAGGCTGATTCTGCAAACCGCTCAGAGAGGTCTGGAAAGCACTGTGAAGCGGGATATAAATGCTATTGCTGTTTTCCCTCCTTCCCTCCCTCCTTCCTTCCCTTCCTTCTTATGGTGATGCAATGGTTAGAATGCAGTACTGTAGGCTGACTCTGCCCACTGCTAGGAGTTTGATCCTGACCTACTCGGGCTTGACTCAGCCTTCCATTCTTCCGAGGTGGGTAAAATGAGGACCTAGATTGTTGGGGGCAAGAGGCTGACTCTGTAAACCGCTTAGAGAGGGCCGGAAAGCACTGTGAAGCGGTATATAAGTCCAAATGTTATAGCTATTATGGAAGGAGGATAGGTAATCCTCAACCGATAACAACCCATTCCTCTTAATAACCATTCAAAGTTACGAAGGTTCTGGGAAAAATGATTTGCAACCAATGCTCATGACTGTTCCGCGTCCCTGCAGTCGTTTGATGGCGACCAGCAGGTATTTATGATGGTTGCAGCGTGCCAGGGTCGTGTGGGTCACCATTTCTGATCTTCTCAGAGGGCTTGGAATAAGCTGGGATGATCAGCAGACGCTGCTTCAGCAGCGGCTAAGAAGCAGAGGCCATGAGTGGCTCAAAGAAGGCTCACCGTCTGCCTGCACGGCTGCCGCCCGTTTCACCAGATGGTCGGCCAGCTCCATGGCATCGGCGGGGCCGAGAGGAAGGTCTCGCGACAGACCAATGACCAGGATGCGCATGAGGGTGTCCTCAAGGATTGGCACTTCGGAGCAAAGGCGGAGGAAGAAGCTGGCCAGGAAGAGAAGAGGGTGGGAGATGCTTAGCAGGTTCACACCCAGAGCAAGAGAGGAGAGACCAACTTCCCAACAGAATAAAACTTTATCGTCACTTTAAATCTACACTAATCGGCGGACGTTAAAATGAGATTTCACTGCATTCATCTCTCAAAAGATAAACCGTGATGCATATAGCTACACACACACACACACATGACACAGAGAAACATCACAGTCTAGTTCAGATGTTTACATACACATGGCAGAAAAAAAGAATATTGTGAGTTTACAAGATGGATGGCCTAAGGAACAAAGCTGTCCCAGAATCTAGTTATCCTGCTATGGATTCCCAGAGGGGAGCAACAGAAACAGACCCTGGAGTGGGGGGGGAGGGTCTCTTAACACGGCTTCCAATGCTTCCAACAAACCACCAATGGTGGCTTGGGTACCAGGGCAAGCCACCGATTATGCTTTCCGAGTCGCAAGGCTCAGTTTCAGCAGCCGCGAGCAGCAAACTGGAGTCGGCTACGCTCTGTTAAAGATGCATGATCTACACAGAAGCGGGGAAATTCTACCCCCCAAACCCTTGACGCCCCACCCCCACCACCGCAGGGTTCTAGGTTCAAGTCAAGCTCCGGATTTACTTGCGGTCGCTCTCTGGGGGCCAATTATCCCATTTGTAGTAAGTCTCGGGTTGCTCTGTGAATAGGACTTTGTGGAGGCTGTTTTAAAAACAAAGAGAGAGGTGGGGGGGGGAGAAATGTGGATGAAGCTAAGTTCTCGGGGATCCCCCTGGCAAGGAGGGTTTCCTTGACCCCCACCGGTCCCTTCTCTTACCAGTGGATGTATTCCTTGGGAGCCAGCTTGGTGATGGAGGGCACCACCGTGTGCAGCCACCAGACGGCATCCCGCTGGATGGCTGCGATCTGGTTCTGGAAAGCCCGCAGCCCTTCCAAATCTGGGGAGAAAGAGGAGACCCAGCTCTTCTTAGGGCTGAATCTGGGTTGGATTAACCCCAAATCAGAGCTCAATCTCTCGCACAGACTCCTTCTGCTCCCAAGATCCAGGCAGGAAGGATTGAGAAACCCCAGTGATGGGAGTGTGGTTAGAAGATGGCATTGCAAGCTGACTCTGCATTCCCACAGCCAGGAGTTCGGTCCTGAACAACGGGGCTCAAGGTTGACTTGGCCTTCCATGTTTCCGAGATCGGTAAAACGAGGACCCAGATGGGGGGGGGGGACATGCAAATTATGCTGACATTGCAAACTACCCAGAGAGTGCTGTGAAACAGGGGTCCCCAATCTCTAGGCCGCTGCCCACGAGTGGTCCGTGTGGGTTTTGCAACCGGGCCACGGAAATAGCCAGCCAGTGCATGTGCGCTCACTGATGTCCGCCCCTTGGTGAGGGTTGGGGACTCTCAACCCCCAACCAAGCCATCAAGCGAAGCCTTACTTTTCTTCTCGCCTTTGTCCCAGGCCACGCCGGCTTCCTTCACCTGGGCGGTGATGCTCAGCATCATGGAGACGGCCAGCAGGTCTGTAATGTGGATGACGAAGCGGTCCTGAGGGAGTAAGTGAGGGGGGGGGGAAGAGGGTTAAGACGCCTGCGGAGCCCTGACGGAAGGAGAACGGCGGGAGCGGATCTCGTGAGGACGGGAAGCTAGGCGGTCCTCATTTTAGGACCGTATCGCGTTCCTCACCTTGAACTCCATGTCAGCATACTGAGGCTCCTTCCGTTCCTGCATGAGTCCCAGGCAGAAAGCCTGGAAGTTGATCTCGTGCTTAGTCTGCTTGATGATCTCCCGCAGGAGAGCCCGGGAAGCTCTCAGGTAGTCATCTTTGTTGGTCAGCAAGTCTTGGAAGACCATAGCCAGGAACTGAGGGGAGGAGAGACGGAAGGGAGGAGAGGAGAGGAGAGGAGAGGAGAGAGGGAAGGGAAAGGGAAGGGTAGGGAAGGAGGAAAAGAAGGGAAGGGACACAGGGAAGGGACACAGGGAAGGGGAGGGGAGGGGAGGGGAGGGGAGAGGAGAGGAGAGGAGAGGAGAGGAGAGGAGAGGAGAGGAGAGAAGAGAAGAGAAGAGAAGAGAAGAGAAGAGAAGAGAAGAGAAGAGAAGAGAAGAGAAGAGAAGAGAAGAGGAGCTTCATGACAATGAGTGGCAGGACAAAATGCCAGCTCAAGCAAGCAGTTTTTCAGTGACAGTGAGGGGTGTGTGTGTCATGCAATGAAAACCATCCAGAAGTGCTTTCAAAAAAGTTTTCCTGCAGAAATTATCTCTCTCTTTTATGACAAAGGTTGACAAGTCCTCCAGAGGGGTTGGCTGCTGGGACCCCATGGGATAAATCTGCCCCTTCCTCACAAGAGCGGTGGCCCTGAGTTATCACAAAATTCCACAGAGTGGGAACCCAGTTTGTCCCTCCACAGGTTCTCCCCAAATGGAGCCGTCAGGTGAGCCTGGATGGGGGCAAAACCCCAGAAGTCTCGGGAGCTGAAGCCAGGGAGACCTTCCCTTCCTTGGGATTGGTCATCCCTCTCTTGGTGCTGGCTGAATCTGGGGCTGGACATCCAACGTACCTTTGGCGCTAGTTCCGGGCTGTGTTGAAGGACCGTATACAGGATCTGCATATTGTTGGGGTTTCTGGCATTGGACAGTTCGTTGAAAATCACCGATTTGACCACAGTGCCCAAGTTGTCCCGGTGAACGTTCAGCAGCTCCCTGGAAGACGCTCAGGCTCAGGAGAAGCCCCGTACTTAAGAGGTGAGACTTCTCCCCCATCCCAGTCAGCTGCCAGATGGAAGGTGTGCCTCCCAAAAATTGTCCAACCTTTGCAACTTTTAAGACTTAGAATATAGAATAACAAGAGTTGGAAGGGACCTCAGAGGTCTTCTAGTCCAACCCCCTGCTTAGGCAGGAAACCCTACACCAGTTCAGACAAAGGGTTATCCAACATCTTCTTAAAAACTTCCAGTATAGGAGCATCCACAACTTCTGGAGGCAAGTTGTTCCACTGATTCATTCTTCTCACTGTCAGGAAATTTCTCCTTAGTTCTAGGTTGCTTCTCTCCTTGATTAGTTTCCACCAATTGCTTCTTATTCTAACCTCAGGTGCTTTGGAGAATAGCTTGACTCCCTCTTCTTTGTGGCAGCCCCTGAGATATTGGAAGACTGCTATCGTGTCTCCCATAGTTCTTATTTTCATTCAACTAGACATACCCAGTTCCTGCAACCATTCTTCATATGTTTTAGCCTCCAGTTCCCTACCTAATCCTCTTTCTTGCTCTTCTCTGCACTCTTTCCAGAGTCTCAACATCTTTTGTTGTGGTGGACTTCAACTCCCAGAATCCCTCAACCAGCATGGATGACTGGGGAATTCTGGGAACTGAAATCCACAGATCTTCCAAAGTTTTAAGACTGGACAGTCCTGGTGTAGAAAACCCTGATGTGGTTCTACACACACACACACACCACCAATTAGACCTTCTCCATCACGTAGGGTTCTCCTGCTTTGGCCTTGCCTGGAGCATTCATTCAATGATTCCACCCCCACCCACCCCGCATCGCCCCATTTCTGTCTGCCTACCTCACGCAGAGCATGTAATGATTGAGAAGGACTTTGGGCTTCAGGCGGATCTTGATGAGGTTGGAGACTACTTCCACGTCCTCGGAGCTGTGGGTGTTGCAGTTCATGCAGACAGACATGAGCAAGTCCTGGGCCGGCCGAGTGAGCTGCAAAAAAGAGGAATTTGAGACACGGGCCCTGCGACAGACCCCACCCGGTTAAGGATGGGGAAAGCCACGTTAGATCCTTCACCATAAAAAAAAAGCTGAGATTTTAGCCATCTCAGCCAAATTAATGACTTTCAAATCTCAGCTTTTTTAAAAGACAATACGCAGGAAAGATATTTAATTGAATGGAAAAAAATGGATTGATTATCTACAAAACAGATATCAGATTAAGAAATATCAGATTGCCTTTGAATAATTAGGAAGTATTATTTTATGTAATGGGGAGGGGGTTGGGAGGTGAAAAGATTTGGATGAGGTTAATTGGATTAGAAGGGAAAATTTTACTCTATGTTTGGTTTATGTATAACAATACCTTGTGATTGACCGGGAAGCCCGGGGAAGGAGGGGGAAGGGGTTTTCTGGGAGGGAGGGGGGAAAAAGGGGGGGAAAATGTTTTTGTTTCTTAAAACCTTTTCAATAAAAAGATCCTTCACCATAAACACTTCAACTCTTGAGCCATTCAGCTCAGCATCGATTTCTGAGTGATAATAATGTTCTAGGGCCGTGATGGCAAACCTATGGCATGCGTGCCCGAAATGGCACATGGAGCTATGTCACCTGCCACGTGCAGCGTTGCCCATTTCAGATTTCTGGCGCGCCTGCGCATGCGACGATCAACTGGCCTTTTTGCATGCGGCAGTGCCGGAAACTGGTCTTTCGTTTTCCTGCATGAGCTTGTGCGCCAGCCAGCTAATCATTGCACGCGCAAGTCGGAATCCATTCACAGGCTAAGCTATGCCTCTTAATTTCTAGAACCAAGTCCAGAATCAGCCGGAAAAACAACCGTTTCTACATCTTGGGCCAGATTCCGTCTTACTGTCAATCCGATCGGAATTCACTCTCATCCCACCCGATTCTCTGGAGCAGATCCTTCCAAAAAGAAAGGCCGCCCTACCTTGGGGTTCTGCAGCCACATTTCCAGTCTCTGCACAGCCATCTGCCGGATCTCTTTGTAGCCACATGTAGCGGTCAGAAGGCGCAACAGATTCCGGGAGACGTTGTCCATCGGCTGGCGCCTGTTCAGCTGGTCCCGCAACATATCCAGAACGTATTCCTCCACACTTTCGGCGAGGTCATCATACCTGGGCCAAAAAGAGTGGTGCTTTTACAAATTTACCTGGGGCTTCTAGCAGGCACTCCCACCTTAGTTCAGGATTCGGAGTAGGTAAAGGCATCAAAGTAGAAAAGGAGAAATAAGAAATAATAAAGGCTGTGAAAATATCAACAGACCCCTCGCATCCTGGACATAAACTGTTTCAACTCCTACCCTCAAAACGACGCTGTAGAGCACTGCACACCAGAACAACTAGACACAAGGACAGTTTCTTCCCAAACACCATCACTCTGCTAAACAAATAATTCCCTCAACACTGTCAAACTATTCACTAAGTCTGCACTACTATTAATCTTCCCATCATTCTCATCATTCCCATCACCCATCTCCTTCCACTTACGACTATAACTTCGTTGCTTGTATCCTTACGATTTAGATTGATATTGTTTCCTGATTGCTTATTTGTAGCCTATGACTATTATTAAGTGTTGTACCTTAGGATTCTTGATGAAGGTATCTTTTCTTTTATGTACACTGAGAGCCTATGCACCAAGACAAGTTCCTTGGGTGTCCAATCACACTTGGCCAATAAAGAATTCTATTCTATTCTATTCTATTCTATTCTATTCTATTCTATTCTATTCTATTCTATTCTATTCATTCTTGAAGGACAGCTCAAAGACATATGCAGCTATGTTTAATCAAAGAAAAAAGGGACTTGGTTTTTGCAAGAATTATCCTTAAAATATTGACATAATTGGTTTGTTTTATTTCTTCCAAAACCCATAGCACCCTCTCCACCAATTCTTCTGTCCAACAACAATCCTAGACTGAGCTGAGATGAAGAGACTGGCTCTTAATCTTCCATGGCTGAGGGCAGACTTGAACCCAGGACTCATTTCTGCTTCAGTGACAGCATCTCTGATCTGACAGCTCTGAGACTAGGGGAAAAAAGCAGAATTCCCCCATGGCAAGAAAATTTGTCTTCCTAGGCGAAATTTGCAGCACTGGGAAAATCTGTGTTCGACCACAAGGTTGTCTAAAGGTATGCAGGAAGGCAAGGCCAAAACATCCCGGAGATGCCTCATTGGAAGCGCTCAAGGTTGGAACGTCTCAACCTAGAAACATTTTTAACATCTGTGCGGAACTTTCCTGGAGACACATGAACACAAGCAGCAGAGAGGAAGGCGCTACCTGGGCATCAGGTGGGACTCCTGCTCAGGGCTCATTTTGTCCTCAGCTATCAACAGTTCGCTCTGACTGTCTTCCTCCTCTGGAACCGAAGGATGAGGGCTGTTTCCTAGAAGGTCCACAAAATGAGAACGACAGTCATCCGAGAGAGTCACAGTCTGCCCTCAAAGGTCAGAAGGACCTACAGCAGGAGTCAGCAACCCGTGTGGCTCTGGAGCCGTATGTGGCTCTTTCATCCCTCTGTTGCGGCTCCCTGTTGCTGGTTGGCTCCACAATTGATAGGACTTTTCAGTTAGGGCAGGTAGAGGAAAAAGGATGCTGCGCTAGGAGGAGACTCTGGTGGGGGAACCGGACTTCCGGTTGGCTCCAGAATTGAACAGGGGCTTCCAGTTAGGACCTTTGTAGCTCTTTGAGTGTTTAAGGTTGCCGACCCCTGACCCATAGTTTACAGGGAAAACAATTATCTTTAAACTTGGCTTTGTACCCCTGTCCACTCACTCTCTGCAGGTATAGTTGTAGGTTCCTGGAGGGCTTTGGCCCGGCCTCTTATTAACCACAGTTTAACGTTGCATCTATTTAATCAACTGTAGCAAAGGGATAAGCACCATAAGGTAAAGGTTCCCCTCGCGCACATGTGCTAGTCGTTCCCGACTCTAGGGGGCGGTGCTCCTCTCCGTTTCAAAGCCGAAGAGCCAGCGCTGTCCGGAGACGTCTCCGTGGTCATTTGGCCGGCATGACTCAACGCCAAAGGCGCATGGAACTCTGCTACCTTCCCACCAAAGGTGGTCCCTATTTTTCTCCTTGCATTTTTTACCTGCTTTCGAACTGCTAGGTGGGCAGAAGCTGGGACAAGTAACGGGAGCTCACCCAGTTACGCAGCGCTAGGGATTCGAACCGCTGAACTGCCGACCTTTCAATTGACAAGCTCAGCGTCTTAGCCACTGAGCACCATGGTGTCCCCCTAATACTGTCAAATCCTCCAATCCAACTTCCTTCCTTCCCTTTCCTCTTTCCCTCCGTTCCTTTTTCTCGCTTTTATTTTCTCCTTCCCTCCTTCCGTTTCCTCTTTCCCTCCCTCCCTCCCTTCATCCCCCTTTCTCTCCTTCCTTTATTTCTCTCGTTTTTATTTTCCCCTTCCTCCCTCCCTCCCTTCTCAAACCCTACTTTATCTTCATCTGCTCCCAAGAAGTCCTCTTACCAGCACTGAGGTCCCCTCCACCACGTCCAACCTCTACGTGAGACAAAATACTTTTCGGGGGCATCTTGGTGCCAAACGCCGTCTGAATGTTTTCCACAAAGGTCTTGCAGTGAGGGCTGTCCACCCAGATCCGTTCCCCCAGCGAATCCTCCATGTAAACCTAGAGGAGGAGGAGACACCTTCACCTCTTCCCTGAAGTGCCCAGCGTTCCCTTCAATCCTACGAAAATCCCACCACCTCTATGTCAGCCCACCTTGACAAATATCTCAGGCCAGTTTTCGTCTTCCTCGTAAGCCGCCATGAGGAGGTTGCAGGCCAAGACAGACACCAGGTTGTTCCCTTTGGCTTTGAAGTTGATGGAGGCATCTCGGCGGAGGAGGCTGCACAGCGCCTGGGGAAGCAAAGGGTTCCTGAGCATGTGAGGAAAAAGTAGCCGGAATGCCAGTCCTGCTGGAGAAACTTTAGAACGGGCCTGGATGGTTAAGCAGAGATGGGCCACGCTTGAACAGGGATGGGTAGACTGCATTTCCATTTTTTAAAGAATCTGTGCGGGGCTCAGGGACAAGAAACCTTGTGCAAGGTGGGGCTGCCACAAAGAAGAGGGCGGAAACCTATTCTCCAAAGCCCCTGAAGGCAGGACAAGAAGCAATGGATGGAAACTAACAAAGGAGAGAAGCAGCTTCGAACTAAGGAGAAATTTCCTGGCAGCGAGAACAATTAACCAGTGGAATGGCTCATCTTCAGAAGGGCTGTGGGTGCTCCAACAGAGGAGGTTTTTAAGAGGAGACTGGACAGCCTTCTGTTTGAAATGGGATATGGTTTCCTGCTTGAGCAGAGGGTTGGACTAGAAGACCTCCATGGTCCCTTCCAACGAGGTTATTCTGTTATTCTGATTCCGCCTGCCCCTCACCTCAATCACTCCTTCTGTGGCGAAGATATTTGGCTTGATTTTCGCCAGGTACATCAAGGTCAGGTAGAGGGTGATGTCAGGCTTGGCCCGATTCATTTTCAGCTGCTTCACAGCTCCGCACAACACCCCTTCGATGCGGTCATCATTGCCTTCAGCTTCGGCAGCCTCGATCTCGTCCAGCAGAGCGTTGGGGGCCACTGTTAGCAAAGGGAAATCACGGCAGCTATTTGGCAGCCCAAACTCCCACTAAACCCCCCACTACGGTGCAGTTGGGTATTTTAAACAACTACAAGAACAACATTTATTGGGTTCCAGACAGAAGCTCCAATATCTTCTCTTTTAAAATTCTATTTAGCCAACAGGCATCTCAAACTATCAGAAAATCATTCAATACATCATCATCTTCCTTTAAAGACCCCGTAATCCCTTGCGAGGTAGAGTCTTGGGCAACTGAATGGAGCTGAGTGTTTACCGGCCGGATGCCCTTCCTGTCGCCAATGCGGAGTTTTGTTCAGCATTGAACAAATATTCTCATTGTGCCGAGAGAGAGAAATATCTGCCTCTACCTAGGATTGAACTCACAGCCTCCTGATTGTGGGGAGAAAATCATTCAATACCTACCTAGTAAAATACATTGATAAATATCCTCCCCACAATTTTGGGGGGAGAAAATGCTGCCCATCCACCCTCATCCCTTATAGACTTTACCTTCAATAGGAATGACGGACGGTTCTTTGATGGAAGGCGAAATGGCTCGCTTCTCAGCCACAGCAGCCTCGGCCAAACGTCCCAGAGCGCTGAGAGGGGGTGTGGAGGAAAGTTTGGGGCGCTTGGTCAGTCCGGAGGTGCTGGACAAAGCAGCCGCCGCCGCCTCGCGCTTCCGCTCGGAGGGCAACCCAGATGATGTGGGCTTGAGCAAGGTGGCGGCCGTCTTGGACTCTCCCACCTGGCCTTTGGAGCCCAAAGCGATGAAGTCCCCCGGAGGAGGGTGGCCTAAGGTGGGAAAATGGAAGAAGAAGATCAGGTAAGGTTGTGGGGAGCCCCATGAGGCCTCCTTCTGAAAGACCCCCCAGAAATCTCCATCGGCCGTAATGTAAGTGACTTGGGCACTGGAGGCAAGGATTTCCCAGTGGGGCTGAGGACACCCCCCCCCCCCAAGGGGGATACAAAGCCCCTCAAGTGACTTGTTTGATTGTTGTCGCTAAAGGAATGCAGGTTTCGGAGTGGGGGTGTATAGGGGTCTTATTTTTCCCATCACCCATCTCCTTCCACTTATGACTGTAACTTTGTTGCTTGTATCCTTACGATTTATACTGTAATTGATTGTTTCCTGATTGCTTAATTGTAGCCTATGGCTATCATTAAGTGTTGTATCATTAAGGGTTAAATTTGTACCCCATGACTATTGGTAAGTGTTGTAAGTGTTGTACCTTGATGAACGTATCTTTTCTTTTATGTACACTGAGAGCGTATGCACCAAGACAAATTCCTTGTGTGTCCAATCACACTTGGCCAATAAAAATTCTATTCTATTCTATTCTATTCTATTCTATTCTATTCTATTCTATTCTATTCTATTCTATTCTATTCTATTCTAATGATTCTTAACAAATGTATCTTGTCTTTTTATGTACACTGAGAGCATATGCACTGAGACAAATTCCTTGTGTGTCCAATCACACTTGGCCAATAAAAATTCTATTCTATTCTATTCTATTCTATTCTATTCTATTCTATTCTATTCTATTCTATTCTATTGATTCCTAACAAATGTATCTTGTCTTTTTATGTACACTGAGAGCATATGCACCAAGACAAACTCCTTGTGTGTCCAATCACACTTGGCCAATAAAAATTCTATTCTATTCTATTCTATTCTATTCTATTCTATTCTATTCTATTCTATTCTAATGATTCTTAACAAATGTATCTTGTCTTTTTATGTACACTGAGAGCATATGCACTGAGACAAATTCCTTGTGTGTCCAATCACACCTGACCAATAAAAAATTCTATTCTATTCTATTTCTGTAGGCTGCCCAGAGTCACCGTGAGTAGTGGACTGGTGTGTGTGTGAGGGGGGTGTCAGCCTGCAAGAAAATTATCAATTTTCTTAATAAAAAAATACATCAGAGTACAGGTAGTCCTTGACTTATGACAAGAGTCCAAAATTTCTGTCGCCAAGCAAGACGTTGGTTAAGTGAGCCTTGCCCCCATTTTACGATTTCTCTTGCCACAGTTGTTAAGTGAATCATTGTGTTTGTTAAGTGAGTCACCCGGTTGCTAAGCGAATCTGGCTTCCCCTTTGACTTGGCTTGTCAGAAGGTCGCCAAAGGGGATCACGTGACCCCAGGAGACGGCAGCCGTCATAAAGAGGAGTCGGTGGCCAAGCGTCTGAATTCTGATCATGGGACCAGTGTGAAAAATGTTCTTAAGTCACTTTTTTTTTCCAGCACCTTTGTAACTTTGAACGGTCACTAAATGAACCACTGTAACTCGGGGACTACATGTAGCCGTTCTACCATGCAGAAACTGACCGGCCGAGAAAGCCTCCCCTCCTTGCTGTCGTCCTCGACTTACAACAGTTCATTTAGTGACCCGTTCAAAGTTACAACGGCACTAACAAAAGTGACTTATGACCATTTTTCACACTTACGACCATTGCAGCTTCCCCCCCCATGGTCACATGACCAAAATTCAGCCACTTGGCGACTTGACTCGTATTTATGACGGCGTCCCGGGGGTCATGCGATCCCCTTTTTGCGACCTTCCGATGAGCAAACTCCAATGGTAAAGCTAGATTCACTTAACGGCAGCACGAATAACCCATCCACAGTGGCGATTCGCTTAACAACGGCATCAAGGAAAGCCCCTAAAACGGGTTCAAAACTGACCGAACAAACAGAGATGTGGTCGTATACGTCGAGGACTGCCTGTAACAGCAAAGCCGAGAGGGAGGAGGGGAAAAGAGGGTGGTGGGGAGGGGGAGACAAAAAAAAAAACACCAGCCCTGCAAGGTAGGCCAGCCCAAGAAGCCAAAGCTCCTGTAGGATCAGGTTTATCTTTTTTGATCGAAAGAGAAACGTTCAAGAGAATAAAGGTCTCCGCTTTCTTTGAGGGGGAAGTGGGGGTCTTGGAGGCGACCCTCCCCCCCTTTCCAATTTGGAGACCACCACCCCATTTGTGCCCCCCCCGACACGTGTCTTCTGGGGGAACCCCAACCCCTTCCTCGCGAGGAGGCGCCCCCCCCACAGACGGGGAGGGGGGGCGGGGGGAGGACCCCTCCCCTCTTTCACCAGCCCCCCTCCCCCCCCCAATTACCGGAGGGCTTGGCGGAGGCGCTGGGGCGGCGCGCGGCCGCGGGCTTCGGCCTGTTCATCCTGCGGCGAGGGTTGGGGGGGGCCTGTCCTCCCCCACACACAAAGAGGGGGATTTGAGGGGAGGGGTCGTCCCTGGGAGGGAGGGAGGGGGGAGCGCGGAGCTGCCGGTTCCTCCGCTGCGGGCAGCGGAGATGGGAAGGAAACCGGAAGTCCCGCCCGTGGGCCCGAAAGCGGCCCCTCTAGGAAGGAGGGTGTTTTTCGGCCGCCACCGGCGGTCAGGAGGTGGAACTGCAGCCTCTTCGCTTTTAAACGGAGCCGAGTCGGATAAATCATCCGGTTGCCTGGAAAGGGACGGGCGCTTGCGCCCCCGCGCGGCTGAAAGGGATAACCGCATCTAACGATCGTCAAAGTGTCTTAGACTTATATCCCGCTTCACAGTGCTTTACAGTCCTCTCTAAGTGGTTTACGGAGTCAGCCTCTCCCGTCCAGCCCACAATAATCTGGGTCCTCATTTGACGGACCTTGGAAGGATGGGAGGCAGTTAACCTTGAACCGGTTAGGATTAAAATCCTGGCAGTGGGTAGAGTCAGCCTGCAAATCTGCATTCTGACAATTGTGCCACTATGGGAAGGAAAGAGGGAAGGGGAGGGAGGGAGGGGAGGGGAGGGAGGGAGGGAGTCCTTGAATTACAACCACAATTGAGCTCATAATTTATGTTGCTAAGTGAGAAATTTATTAAGGATCGAACTCCAAGCAGTAGGCAGAATTAGCCTGCAATTCTGCGTTCTAACCACCGTGCCACCATAGCTGTTAAAGATCCTGGATGTTTCTGTTGCAAACGCCAGAATGCGCATTCAATTGATGGAGGATGTTTCGGAGTCACAGGATTAGAGGAAATGCAACGCTGGGAACCCTCAGCACCTGGAAAGGAGCCCATCTTCACCTGCCATGACGAAGGGGATTAGTTTGGGGTGGGGGAAGGGGAAACAGCCAGTCCACAGATCAAGAACACATCACATTGTATTTTATTTCTTTCTTGGTACAGAAACTTGGGGAAAAGAATCAAGCAGAGTTTAAAAATATACCAGTATATATATTCCAAAAATAATAATAGAGCAACCGCTCTAAAGGGACAAAGCTCACATTTCTTTTTCCTTAGTCTTCCTAACGCACCACAAAATTGCACAGCAGATGTTGATGTACAGCAGTGTAGGTGAAACCTGACAACTTTGAAACATGTGGACTTCAATTTCCAGAATTCCCCAGCCAGCCAAGCTGGCCTGGGGAATTCGGGGAGTTGAAGTCCACCTGTCTTCAGGTTGTCACATTTAATCAGCACTGCTACACGTTAGATTTGTTGATTTTTCTGGCTACCCTTGCCATGTCACAGGACAGCTAAAGGAGAAATTGTCCTGGACATCTTTATGGTGATGGTCCATAAACCCTTTGCTCATGCCAAGGTTGACTTCACAGAAAGTGGGCACTCCAAAGAACAGGCTTAGCTAACCCTATCGTGGTTTTCCTGGTGGTAGCTGCTGTGGCTCTTGAGCAGCGCTGGGAATTTCGGACAGGTTGAGCAAGGAAGAAATCTCCCTGCTTTGTTTATAGTTTATTGTCATTGCACGTGGTACAATGAAATTAAATGCTGTCTTCAGTACTTGTACTAAAGGGAAAACAAAATTCCCCAAACCCCAGCAGTCGGGAAAACTGTGGGTGGGGAAAACAGTGCAAATTGGATTTTCTGAAGTAGAAATCTAGGCATTTTAGCACAGTATATAGACATTCATTCTGAGGGTGAGTACAGGGCAAGGCGAAGTGCCCTCCCTATTTCGGGGTGTGTTGTTAATGCTGAGAAATATACCCCAAGTTTCACGCTAGCGTGCAAAGAGAGCTAAACCTGCCCCATTGGCAACGGTTCTGAAGCAAACCGTTCCGAATCTCAAAATTTAAAAGCCAAAAGTTGTTCCGTGCAACAGATTATCCTTGGTAAAGTTGCAAGCATGGTTAAAGAAATGTTATTGGTTAAATAGGCTTCCATGACTTGGCCATCCAATGGCAGAGAGGATCAAGGGTGGCTAATAATAATAAGGGCTGGGCATTTGGGCTCGGTTCTCGGTCCAAGGTGCTTCAGAAGTGTTAATTTACCTGTCAGGAACGAAGCAGGTTTGTTACAGGGTGAAATATCACCCTTCACCATTGCGGGTTTTACCAACAATGCTAGCAAAATACTTTGATACTGAGGTAAGGATTCATGGTTGTCCCAAAGGTGCTTTTTTCAAGAGGCAACTGGACTTTCTGGTTTTTCTTTGAAGACATTTTGCTTCTCATCCAAGAAGCTTCTTCGGCTCTGACTGGATGGTGGAGGGATGGACCCAGTCAGAGTTGAAGAAACTTCTTGGATGAGGAAGTGAAACGTCTTCAAAGAAAAACCAGAAAGTCCAGTTGCCTCTTGGAAAAAGCACCTTTGAGACAACCATGATCTGGAGAACTGAGAATCTCCATAGACATTTTCCTTTCCTCCTTTCCTTCCCCTTTCCTTCCCCTTTCCTTTCCTTTCCTTTCCTTTCCCTTCCTTCTTTCCCAAAAGTGCTTTTTTCAAGAGGCAATTGGACTTCCTTAATTAAACTGCGGAGAACTGAGAATGTCCGGCATGCCCACCGCCCAAGTTCACACAACGGTAGAGAGAGAATTCTCAGTAAATCTCAGTCTGCTGACCCAAACGCCAGTGACTCATCAGGAACCCAATTCCAGTGTCTTTGACTCGAAGGTCTCCTTTTTCCAGGAAAGCTGCAAAGCGCCACTCGCGGAGTGGGAAATGTTTGGCAACATGCGACGGAGCGAAACACGGAAGACGGTGAGAGGTCTGTGTGCCGGAAAGCATGGAGCAGAAGCTGTAGACGAGAAAGGCCTTTCCCAAGAAGCAGGAGGAGGCCATTGGCCAAGCAGGAGGGCCTTTCCCCGAGAAGATGTGAGGAGACCACGACACGGCTCAGCTGGGGCGGCGCCACCACAGAGGTACGTGGGGATCCCACGCCGAGGGTTCCCCACAGGCAGCGGATTCTCTCCTCGTGGCGGTGGGTTCGTCATGCAACCAGTGCAGAGGAAATTCTCCTGGTCTCACAGCCACCGAACGGAGAAACCCTGGCTGAGGGGAAGCTGCAGGTTGTTCACGTGGAGAACCTGGGGGGATGAACGCAAAAGAATGCCAAGTGAGTGGGTGGCACCATTGCTTTACGGAGTTGTTCTCATTCCTGCCGTTTTCCTACTCTACTTTTTCTACTAGCAAGAACACTTAGACTTATATACCGCTTCACAGTGCTTGACCGTCCTCTCTAAGCGGTTTACAGAGTCAGCATATTGTCCCCCAACAATCTGGGTCCTCATTTTACCGACCTCGGAAGGATGGAAGGCTGAGTCAACTGTGAGCCGGTCAGGATCGAACTCCTGGCTGTGAGCATAATTAGCCTGCAATACTGCATTCTAATAGGGAGGGAGGGAGGGAGGGAGGGAGGGAGAACCCACAAGCTCGGAGAACAAACCTTCCTCCTCATTCCCTCCATGCACAGCACTATTAAGAAGCATCTTCTATAAAATTAAAAACAGCCCAATTGTGAGTTTAAGGAGATAGGCATCAGTCACTTTTGAAGATTATTGACTAGTAAACCAACTTGGGTCATTTTTCATGTAACAAGAACCAAATAGACGGAGCCTTTCTCCCTGCTGGCAAAGCGATTCTGGGAGTTTATTTATTTATTTATTATTTACATTTCTATACCGCCCTTCTCCGAAGACTCAGGACAATTTACAGCCAATTTAAAAAGACATATACAAAAATTAAAACACAATATTTGAAATTTAAAAATCTGAAACCATAAGGCCGAATATTAAAATAACAAGTAATAAAACCACCCGATTAAAAATTACTCTTAGGCCAACCCTGCTCGGTGAAACAAAAAAGTCTTGAGCTCGCGCTTAAAGGCCCGGAGGTCGGGAAGAAGGCGTAGCCCCAGAGGCAGTTCGTTCCATAGGGTAGGTGCCCCCACAGAGAAGGCTCTTCCCCTAGGGCCGCCAGCCGACATTGTTTAGCTGACGGCACCCCGAGGAGACCCCCCCCTGTGGGAGCGCACAGGTCGATGGGAGGCTATTGGCGGCAGTAGGCGGTCTTGTAAGTAACCTGGTCCTATGCCATGGAGCGCTTTAAAGGTGATCACCAACACCTTGAATTGCACCCGGAAGACCACCGGCAACCAGTGCAGCTTGCGTAGGAGAGGTGTTATATGGGAGCTCCGAGACGCTCCCTCTAGTTGAAGTCCACAAGTCCTAAAGTTGGCAAGTTTGGACACACACACACATACACACACACACGGTCTGAATCATTAGTTGGTTAGTTACCTGATTGGTCAAATAAGTGAAGGGCCAATTTTTGCCACTGACGGTGACCGTTTTCGGCTCTTCCCGGACTCCATAGACGCTGAGTTTATCCACTGTGATGTAGGTGGCTTCGGTATTGGAATGCAGGATGGTGGAGATGAAGGTGTTCTGGAAGAGGGAGAAGGAGACTTCAAGATACGACCTCTTAGACGACCCTCACTCTGTCAAGGACCTCAGAGTACTCGTCTCAAACGATCTAAGCCCCAGAGCCCACTGTAACAGCATTGTCAAAAAGGCATTAAGAGTTGTTAACCTAATCTTGCGAAGCTTCTTCTCCGGTAATATTCCAAACTAGGGCATACAAAACCTTTGCTAGACCAATTCTCGAATACAGCTCGTCTGCCTGGAATCCGCACTGTATATCGGACATTAATACAATTGAGTGAGTCCACAGGTATTTCATGAGAAGAGTCCTCCACTCCTCTGCTCACAACAGAATCCCTTATGCCACCAGGCTTGAAATTTTGGCTTGGACAACTTAGAACTACGCTGCCTTTGGTCTGACCTAAGCGTAATACACAAAATTATCTGCTACAACGTCTTACCTGTCAATGACTACTTCAGCTTCAACCTCAACAATACACGAGCACCCAATAGATACAAACTTATGATAAACCGTTCCAAACTGGATTGCAGAAAATACGACTTCAGTAACAGAGTGGTCAACGCCTGGAATGCACTACCTGACTCTATGGTTTCTTCCCCAAACCCGCATAAGTTTAACCTTAGACCCGTGATGGCGAACCTACGGCACCGAGCCATATCAGTGGGCATGCGAGCTTTGCCTTAGCTCAGCTCCAGCTGATTTTCAGGCCTTACGGGCCCACCGGAAGTTAGGAAACAGCTTGTTTCCTGCCTCCGGAGGGCCTCCAGGGGAGTGGGTGGGGAAGGCTGTTTTCGCCCTCCCCAGGCTCCTAGAAAGTCTCTGGAGCCTGGGGAGGGCTAAAAAAGGGCCTTCCGGTCCCACCGTACCATCACGTGCCAAAAGTGGGGGTCGCGTGTGCATGCGCGGGGAGGGGAGCAATGGATTGTGGGTGTGGGTGTGCATGCACACGACCCCCCCATGCTCCCCCCCGCTTTTGGCACACGACGGCAAAAACGTTAGCCATCACTGCCTTGGACTGTCTACTGTCGACCTCACCCCATTCCTAAGAGGTCTGTAAGGGGCGTGCATAAGCGCACACCAGCGTGCCTACCGTTCCTGTCCTAATGTTCCCTTTGGTTGTATTCATTTTGTGTGTTTATTTCATGCTTATACTTATACCTGTTATCTCATACATGTTTGACAAACTAACTAACTAAATAAAAATAAATACATAAGAGTCCTACTTGAAAGAGAACCGAGCAGAAGAAGCTCCTTCCTCCTCCCGGCTGCCAGGTGGGACCTTCTTACCTGCGTGACATTGAACACCAGGTAGGAATAGTCGCCCTTTTCAAAGGTGTCCAGGCTGTCGCCATCGTCCCAAAACAGGTCTCCCCAGGCGTTGGAGGTCTGGGATAAGGCTGCGATCAGGGTCAGAGGGTTCCGGCGTGTTAGCCAAGTGCTGCCTCCGGGTTTCTGAGACACGCCAGCAGAGGGAGGGAAGGAGAGGAGAGGAGAGGAGAGGAGAGGAGAGGAGAGGAGAGGATGTCACTTGGGACAGTAAAAAATGTTCATCCATGCAACCCTGTCTTTCCCTTCTGCTTGTAGCCCAGAAGCCGCATTTTGCTGGTAGAGACTGTGACATAATGACCAAAAGTTTTGCAACCTCAAGACTGAAGAAGAAAAAGCTTTTCTTCCTGGTCCATCTCCAGGTAGCTTTCCGTTTTATTTTCCAGGTCTGTATTTTAACTTTCTAAGTTACCGTATTTTTCGGAGTATAAGATGCACCTTTTTCCCCCCTAAAAGGGGGTGAAAATTTGGGTCTGTTTAAATACACAGAATGTAGCCCTGCCTGCCCGCTGGCCCCCACCCTGTGGCCTCTGCCTCCCAGCAATTTACCTCCTTGCGGCAAGAAGAAGAAGCCCATTTCAGCTTCAGCACAGCCTAATTAGCACAAGTTGATCGGCCTCCCGACTCTCAGCTGTTTCAGGCTCCAGGGATTGCCATGGCCTATTGCTGTGCCGGCCTCTGCTGCTTGCTGCAAGGAGGTAAATTGCTGGGAGTAGATTTTTTTCTTCTTCTGCTAATCAAGCTATGCTGAAAACGAAAATGAAAGTAAAGCAGGCTGTTTGCTGCAATGAGGCAAAATTGCTTGGAGGCAGAGGCAGATTTCTTTTTCTTGTTTTCCTCACCAAAAAAAGGTTGTTGCGTCTTATAGTCCGGAGCGTCTTATACTCCAAAAAATAGGGTATTTGTTCTCACTGTTAGGAAGCTTTTTGCCCTCCCCAGGCTCTAGAGGCTTTCCTTGCGCTCTGGGAGCGCAAAAACGGCCTCCCCTAGGCACTGGAGGCCCTCCGGTTGGCTGGAAACGGGTCCATTTCCAGACTTTTGGAAGGCCCATTTTTTGCCCTCCCAGAGCCTCTGCACACGCCCTGCACTTACCTGCATCCAAAACGGGCTGTGTGAAGACTCCTGGGAGGGGCAGGGTGGGCTGGGTGGGGTCAGGCAGTCCTTGCAACTATCGGTTCGGCGAACCAGATTAAAATTAACACCCGATTCACTCGAACTGGTCCGAACCAGCTGAATCCACCCCTGATCTTACGGAGGGAGAGAGGATCAGGTTGGTCGCGTACAAGCTTGCCTAGAGAATCCTCGGCTCTCAGAAGTTTATCCACAATCAGTGGGGGTGGCGAAGAGTGAGTAAGAGCATCTTTTGGTCTCACCTGAGTCGGCAGGATGGTGCCCTCTCGCAGATGGACGTTGATGTGGTCCAGAGGGGCCGCCATTTTCAAGCTCTCCCCGCTGCTGTTCACCGAAGATCCCTGAAGAGGACGAGGAGAAGGCCTCAGATGGGCGTGAAGGACCACGGTCCCCTCGAAGTCTAAGAAATGGGGTTCACCTGGACTCCAGAGAGGTGGGAGGACCATGACAGGAGCTCAAGGGCTGGGTCCAGGGGTGGGCTCCTGGGGGTTCGTCAGGGTTCGGCCGATCCTCTAGCCAAGGATCACCGGGGTTCGGTGAACCCCCAAATGCCATCCCTGGATGGCCACGCCTACCCCTCCCCTCCCAGGAGTTTCCACATAGCCCATTCATCATTCTAGGTAAGTGAAGAGGCTGCGCGGAGAGTCTGGGAGGGCAAAAAATGGGCCTACCAGAGGTTACGGAAGTCCGGAAAGAGCCCTCCAGACCCCGGGGAAACCAGTTTCCACCCTCCCGGAGGCTTGAGAAAAGCCTCTGGAGCCTGGGGAGGCTGAAAAAGCCCTCCCCCCACCCCCGCTGTGGTGCAGGTGACCAACTAGGCCACGCCCACCATGGCAACGCCCACCCAGCAACAGGGCAGCGAACCTGTTGCTAAAGGATCTGAAGCCCACCCCTGACTGGGTCCTTACCGTGTAGTAATCATACCAAACGCCTTTGGGGAAGTAACCAATCACTGAATCTGCGCCAGGTTCCAGAACGGGCGTTACCAGCAGGACTCGGCCCCAAAGGAACTGCTTCTCTACTGCGTAGGTGGCCTCATCTTTTGGGAACCTACCACAAGGGGAAATCATTGCAATACCGTCTGCGTCATGTTAAGAAGACCCACCACAACCATCCAGGGCTCCTTGAAAAGATCTTCAGTTGGTAAGCCTAGGCCAGGGGTCTGCAAACTTGGCTCTTTAAAGACTTGTAGACGTCAACTCCCAGAGTTCCTTAGCCAGCAAAGCTGGTTGAGGAACTCTGGGAGTTGAAGTCCACAAGTCTTAAAAGAGCCAAGTTTGCAGATCCCTGGCCTAGGGACCATGATGCAAGTGCCATCGAGACAATCCAATCTCTTCATGCAAAACTTTATTGAGTACATCACTGTGGCACGATCGAAGGCAAAACCAGATCTAGATCTTTCCCGCCCTAAGCCCCATAGTTAAAGTTCACAATCTTACACACACACACACACACACTAATTAGCTCAGGTCAGATTGGCTGATACTTTCTCCGGATATTGTCGTGGGAAAGTCTTTCTGTCTTCTGTAAACACCTGCTGAAGTGTTCTTGGCCCTCACGCAGACATCTTCATATCTGGGCCATGTTTCTCTGTCCCGGTCCCTCCCCCCACCCCACCCATAGTTCGTTGCCAAGCTGAGATGCAATAATAATGGCAACAGCAACATATCTTTGAAGCTTGACACTCAGCTCCATACACCAGTCCATGGGAATAAGTACAAAAGACCTCATCCAGAGCCAAGATCCAAAGCGAGGAAGAACCTCACCCAAAAGCCAGAACTTAGCTCTGAAACACAGGCTGTTGTGCCTTTCCCAGGTCTGGAAACCTGTTGACCTAGAGATTGTGGGAACCAACTAAATCTGTAAAGAACCCTCTTCTGCAGGGCTCAGCCCCGGGCATTAAAGGAAGAAAAAATGGTGGATTTCCCCAAAGGAAGACCCCCTAAGAAAAAGGATGATCGGTGTTAAAAAGTATTCTGTATCTTCTTTATCCTTTATCTTTAAAGTTAACCTATTCATTTCCACACAGTCTAGTATTTTTTTTTAAATTATATTTTCATCTGTAGGAGTTTCCTCGTTTTTCCATTGTTTTATCAATCGTTAGACAATAAAGGTAGAAATTAGAAACTGGAAGAATACTATTATTGTTACCAGAATTATGTATATGTAAAATGACCCAGACAACACACTGTTTACTAAATGCTTATATATGTTAAGAAAAAGTATAAATAAAACTATTTAAGAAAAAGAAAAAGAACGATCGGGTTCATTACAAACTATATTCTTCCTTAAAGTGCTTCCCAAACTCCCTCTGAAGTCCCATTTCTGAAATGTTTTGCAGTATTGTCTTGCAGCTCATCCAAGAATCGTCCCTCGGACGCAGCCAAGGACTTACTCAAAAAACAGGGGGCGGGCGACCGTGTCCCCTTGCAGATGAGCCCGATGGAAGAGAGAATACAGCAGGGGCAGCAGGGTGTAACGGAGTTCTAGAGCTGCTCTCATGGCTGTCCGGGCTGCTGGGCTAAAGGCCGTGGGATCTTGAGCCTGTTGAGAGGGGAAAGGAGAGCGTGAGCGAGGGCTGTAGGGTAGAGTGGAAGAACCACGTTGTGGCCCGCCAGGGGAGCTGGTGGCAGACTCGGGCAGTGCAGAGGTTGGGGAGAAACATGGGCCACTCCTGGAGTCTGGGGAAGGCTCTGATGAGTGCTCTGTGTTGGAGGCAGAGATGGGGCCAGGGCCGTCTGACAGTTGTCAGCTGCCTTCGGAGTCAGACATCAGTGAGGCAGAAGAACAGCTGGAGCCTGTTCCCAGTGTACGCATGCACAGAGCTGCCAGGAGAAGGGAACAGCTAAGGAACAAGGGTCGACTCAGGAGTAACGCCCCAGGTGGATGGTGAATGGCCCCTCCCAGAGGGAATAAAGAAGAGCGAAAGGGGAGTGGAGTTTGCAGGAGACAATTAGTTTGCTTAATTGGTTCGTGACTCCTTGCCAAGTTTTGAAGATATTGGCTTGGCAGCTCCCCAAGCCAGATAAGGTCTTTGACTGTAAATTCTCCCTTGAAAGACTTCGCCGGATGTGAATGAGAGGAATTCACAGTAACTTAATAAGAAGGGACAAGGAGTCTGCTTCATGCTCTTGGGAAGCCGAGGTCAGAATAAACCAACAGTCCAGAAGGCATCAGCGAATCACTTTTCAATGCTCTCAAAAATACTTACAGAGCCACCCATGAGGTTTTCTAGGAGTCAGTTGTAACTCAGAGGAGACATTAACGTCTTTGACAAAGAATGAATAATCTGAACTCTTGCTTGGCAAGGGAGCTATATTGCAACAACCTTTAGGTACATCCAGTGTCATGGAGCTCTTCAGAAGAAGAGTCGGAGAAAAAGGATTCCCAGAATTCTCTGCACGAGTCACAACAGAGAGAGAACTCTCAAGTCACATACAGAGATGCAACGGTGAGCTCTTCCTTCACGCTTTTCACACGGAAAGGAAAACTTTTTTGCATTAAGTCCGGCTCCAATTCTGTCCTTTGGTTTACAGAAACAAGGGATGGAAACTTCTGTTCTAGTACTGGACGGGAGGTGAAGGTAGAGAATTGGGGTAAGGTACCTGAGAAGCGGGGAAACCACCCACCCCTCTCCTCCCTCACCTTCTCAAGTTGAGTGTTGTGATTGCGTGAAAAAGGATAAAAGGCCCCCAGCTGCATCCAGCGAACGCAGAGCTCTTCCGAGGTGGAGCTGGAGAAGCCACAGATGTCGGCCCCGACCAATGGGACTCCGAAGAGACTGAAACTCAGCAGGCCTGGGGATTTGGACAGAGAGGCCAAATGAGGTCAACCTCTAGCCACAAAGGTCACCGGAATGTTTAGACATAGTCCAGGACGAGGTCTCCTAATTATGGAAGGATGTCCCAGGTATTTTGGCCAGGTATATTGTTCAAAATACAAAGATAAAGGGCCTTGAGCTAGGTTTGGAAATATTCAGAATGCCGGTAGCTCTGATAGGTTATTGCTCTACTGGCAAATTACTTGTAAGTTTCCCATTTACAAGTTTCGGCACCCACTTCCAGCCATGCCTGTGGGACAGCTTTGTACTGACTTTATAAAACGCACACAGATAATGAGGGGAAGCCTATGTATGACAGGAGCAGCAGATATTCAAAATTGCATCCGAAAGCAGATGAGGGGTACCTGGAATGGACCAAAACATATCCTTCCATTCGCTCCGGTTGTCCCCCAGCCAGTGTCCAGAATACCTGCCCTGACTTGGGAAAGTGGAACGTGAAATAATGAAGGGTCTCTTCCCTCGGATTTCAACCAGAGCCCTGCAAGGAAAATAAAAAAAACAAACCTAGTCAAGAATAATGGACTTATTTGGGAAGCTGATGAATCCTCAGCATGGCAAAAAAAAGGAGGGGAAGGGGAAGGAGGAGGAGGAGGAGGAGGAGGAGGGAGAGGGACAGGAGGAGGAGGAGGGAGAGAAGGAAGAGAAGAAGAAAGAAGGAAAGAGGAGGAGGAGAAAAAGGAGAGAAGGAGAGGGAGGGGGAGAAGAAGAAGAGGAGGAGGAGGAGGAGGAGGAGGAAGAAGAAGAAGAAGTCGTGGTGGAGAAGGAAGAGAAGAAGAAAGAAGGAAAGAGGAGGTGGAGAAAAAGAAAGAGAGGGAGAGGGAGAGGGAGGAGGAGGAGGAGGTGGTGTTGATGATGATGGGCCTGCAAACATCCTATTGCTGTCACCTCCAAAATACACAATTCCCAAAGGCAGGGGAGCCTGGCCTACCTTGAGGTGGCCTTGGCTTCCATCAGCCCATAGAGGTTGTGGAGATTGTAATGCACAGAGAGACTCTGCTTGGCTGAAGCGCAAATAGTCTTTGCAGAAAGAGAACCTCCCAGGATCCCTAATGGAGACAGAGAAAGGGAGGTGAGGAGACGAAAGACCCGGCATGGATGTCTACTCAGCAAGTCGTGTCTGCTCAGGTGTTGCACTTCCAAACCCAGCCAGTGGGGTGCTAAGGCAGGAGTTCATCCTTGCGCAGATATACAGATCTATCACGGACTTCTCTTTGTGGGGGCAAGCAATGCTCTATGGAAAAGGAGTAAGAACTGAAAAGGAGGTTCTAGAACCGAGATCAGGAATCATGACCTTCTTAGATGTCGTTGAGCTACAGCTCCCAGCAGCCTTCACCAACTGGAACATGGGCTTTTGCAAACTTCAAAAACCCAGATTCCCACCCCAGCTTTACAAGAAGGGCAAGATTTTGGAGCTTCGAAATAGCACTTGGGCTGGTGACTCCCATCTTCTGGAAGCAGTTCTAGAACCTTCCTGAAGGAGCTTCCTCAATTTCTGAAGCCCTAGTTGGTGTGTGGTATGTAATGTCATCTCCAATGAGTTCCTTGCTAGCTTCAGCAGACCTGGATGTTTCTCTGTACTGTTACCTGAGATGACCAGAAACTAGGAAATGCACAACAATGTTTTTGATAGGAACTTCTGCGCTATATTTGTAATAACTGCTGGTTACCTTCAGGCTCCCACCTGGGCAGAGCTAAAACTCAGGAAACAACCCCATCAACCAGCAGCTCTGCTGAAGAAGCTTATGTAGTACGGAGGTTCATGAAAGGGTTGGTGCCAGCTGTGCTGTTGCAGATTTTAAGTGATGGTGTTTCTTACCAGGCACGTAAGGTGGGTTGTCTAGATCTCCTTTGGAACACCCTTCTGTTGAGCCATCAATAAAGTTGGATGGTTCATTCATGTCCTAAAGCAAAGAAATCTGGAGGAAGTTAAGTAGACCCATTCAAAGTCTGGCTGCTGAACTCGATCTACACTGGCCTTCTACAACCAGGAGTAATCTGTCAGGGATATTCTGTAGAGATTCTCAGTCATCCAAGTCATGGTTGTCCCAAAAGTGCTTTTTCACTTCTCAGCCAAGAAGCTTGATGGATGACTGAGAATCTCTACAGACTTTTTGCTATACAGTTTGGGATGGACACCCTTGGAATGGTACGGGAGTAGGAATGGATTTCCAGAGGAAAAAGAATTGTAGACTACAGGAACCAGGAACACCGCTCAGGTGACCCTGAGGACACAGATAAACAAAAACCAGGAGTTTGGCAACACCTTTAGTAACAGATGAAGTAAGCTGTAACTCACAAAACCCGATGCTTTTGTGAGTTTCTCACAATAAAAGATGTGCTCATCAGCTCAAGAAGACTGATCTCTTTTAATAAAATGTGTTAATCGGAAAATGTGCTGCTAGACACACACACAGGCACAAACACAAACCCGATTTCTCTTGCAAATGGAGTTCCTGACTTGGCACACTAGCATTATATCTATTTTCTTTTTCTTACTAACGTCTAGTTCAGAGTCACCCATGTCTTGCCACCCAGAAACCAAGAGGAGTTAAGAAGGAGACGTACGATCCAAAGGCCGTCGAAAGGAACTTGAGCGTGAAGATGTTTCAGATTTTCTAGCCACCATTCATAAGTGGTTGGGTTGGAAAAGTCAGGATAAGCAGTGTAGCCGGGCCAGACCTGGTGAAAAAAAATGAAACTTAAAAAATAATGCTAAATTCATTTGAAAATAGCTGGGCCAGTGATAATGGCCCATATAGAGTTTATGATAGGAAAGCTTGCCCGAGAAAATGCATCCGAAGTTTGGTTATTATTTTGTTTTAGGGCTAGGGAAAAGATTAAAATAGCACCAGTTTGTTCATATTTCAGGAAAACATTGTTTTCCGGCAAAGAGCTCAAACACCGTTGCTGGTCTTTTATCTCTTATGGAAGGGGCCAATCAACTCTAAGCCTTACTCCCAAGTCGACCCTGTTTTCTTAATTGTTCCTGTCTCCTGGTGGCTCTCCGCATGCGCAAACTGGGGACAGGTTCATGCTGTTCTTTTGCTTTGCTGCTGTCAGACTCCGGAGGCTGCACGTAACTATCAGATGGCCTTGGCCCACTCTCTGTCTCCGATGCAGAGCCCTCATCTGAGCATTCCCCAGCCCCCAGGACTGGCCCAAGTTCCTCTCCAACCTCCTCACTGTCCGATTCTGCTGCCAGCTCTGCTGCCACAACAATTCCCTTTGAGCAGAGCATCCATTTGAAGTGAAGAAGGAGAGCAGACACTCACCATTCAATCAGAGGTTTCCTTTGGTGTTGTTGATGAACACGCCGCGCTTCAGGCCTTCGTCATAAGGCCAATAAGAGCCCGGAGGCTGAACGCTACTGATTCCAGGATCCTGAGAGAAAATAACGTGAGAACCAGCTGTTTTACGCAGCAGTTTTCCCAAGCTGGGCGACTTCCAGATGTGTGGCTAGAATTCTCAGAAATGGCCACAGCAGCTGGCAAAACCTGCAAGTTAAAGTCTACACATCTGGATATTTTTAAGGCCAGCATTCCAGGACCGGCTCCAAAGGATCCTTTATTTTATTTTATTTTTTTATAATATTTTTTAAACATTATATTTTAAAAAAATAAAAAAAATATTAAACATAAAAATTCAATGTCTATATAAACAGTGTGTTGTCTGAGTACAGTTGATTTTGAGAAATAGTAATAATAATAACAATAAAATAGCATCAATAATAAACACATAGTAATAATATTTGCTTACCCATTTTAGTAAATCTTCAATGAAATTAATCATTCTCTTGTGCTTTTAAGTTTCTAACTTCTGTTTCTGTTAGTTAGCCATCGATAAAACAGATCCCACATTAAAAAAATAATGCTAAATTCATTTGAAAATAGCTGGGCCAGTGATAATGGCCCATATAGAGTTTATGATAGGAAAGCTTGCCCGAGAAAATGCATCCGAAGTTTGGTTATTATTTTGTTTTAGGGCTAGGGAAAAGATTAAAATAGCACCAGTTTGTTCATATTTCAGGAAAACATTGTTTTCCGGCAAAGAGCTCAAACACCGTTGCTGGTCTTTTATCTCTTATGGAAGGGGCCAATCAACTCTAAGCCTTACTCCCAAGTCGACCCTGTTTTCTTAATTGTTCCTGTCTCCTGGTGGCTCTCCGCATGCGCAAACTGGGGACAGGTTCATGCTGTTCTTTTGCTTTGCTGCTGTCAGACTCCGGAGGCTGCACGTAACTATCAGATGGCCTTGGCCCACTCTCTGTCTCCGATGCAGAGCCCTCATCTGAGCATTCCCCAGCCCCCAGGACTGGCCCAAGTTCCTCTCCAACCTCCTCACTGTCCGATTCTGCTGCCAGCTCTGCTGCCACAACAATTCCCTTTGAGCAGAGCATCCATTTCAAGTGAAGAAGGAGAGCAGACACTCACCATTCCAATCAGAGGTTTCCCTTTGGTGTTGTTGATGAACACGCCGCGCTTCAGGCCTTCGTCATAAGGCCAATAAGAGCCCGGAGGCTGAACGCTACTGATTCCAGGATCCTGAGAGAAAATAACGTGAGAACCAGCTGTTTTACGCAGCAGTTTTCCCAAGCTGGGCGACTTCCAGATGTGTGGCTAGAATTCTCAGAAATGGCCACAGCAGCTGGCAAAACCTGCAAGTTAAAGTCTACACATCTGGATATTTTTAAGGCCAGCATTCCAGGACCGGCTCCAAAGGATCCTTTATTTTATTTTATTTTTTTATAATATTTTTTAAACATTATATTTTAAAAAAATTAAAAAAATATTAAACGTAAAAATTCAATGTCTATATAAACAGTGTGTTGTCTGAGTACAGTTGATTTTGAGAAATAGTAATAATAATAACAATAAAATAATAACAATAAAGTAACATCAATAATAAATACATAGTAATAATATTTGCTTATCCATTTTAGTAAATCTTCAATGAAATTAATCATTCTCTTGTGCTTTTAAGTTTCTAACTTCTGTTTCTGTTAGTTAGCCATCGATAAAACAGATCCCACGTAAAAAAAATAATTCAGTTTTTTCCAAAGGGTCCTTCAGACATGACAGATTGTGTTTGCTCATTCGAACAGCTTCGTAAATAAGCCTGTAAGAGGGTCTATCAAGGTTTGTAATTGGACTCTTCGAACTGTCAGAAGAGGGACAGAGAATAGCCTTCGTCCCGGAAGCTGCAGTATTTCTGTTCTGGCTCAAAGTTTTGTTCTGGGAAGACTCGTCTACTTCTGAAGGGTCTACGAGAACTCACCCCAAGACAAATTGTCATGGGGAAATTCAATGCAAGATAACTCAAGAGAGAGAGACAAGTGAATTTCAGCGGGCCTTGTCTTGCGTTAAGTTTAGATTTAGGTCTGAGGCAGGGGTGAAATCCAGCAGGTTCTGACAGGTTCTGGAGAACCAGTAGCGGAAATTTCGAGCAGTTCGGAGAACTGGCAAATACCACCTCCGGCTGGCCCCAGAGAGGGGTGGAAAAAAAGATTGTCTCTCCGTGGGTTTATATTTATACACAGCACAGAGACACGTTGGCTGGAAAGAGAAATCCATCTTGCATACAAACACACACATAGACACACACATACACAGACACACAACCTCCACCAAAGCATTCACAGAAGAAATGGTTCCTACCAGAATGAGCACATAGTATTGTCCGTGCTTATGAAGATCTTCCACCATCTGGGGCAGGCTGGCAAATCTCTCGGAGTCCACAGCAAAGTCTCGAGAGCTGTTCATATAATCGATGTCATTCCACTGGGCATCCTGCATGCGGAACCAAAGAGAGGATTAAAGGGAAGCCTCTCCAAGCTGGCGGGGGAATCCAAATCTGGTACAGAATGAACCAGTTTGGAGATGTTGTGGCCTGCCAGCCGCCGGTCCCTCCAGCAGCCAAATCAGAGGAGGAGGAGGAGGAGGAGACGTGGGGGGTCAGGGTCAGCATCAAGGCAACCTGGGAGCTCTGAGGAGGAACAGCTGGGTCCAGTGCCAGATGTGCGGATACGCAGAAGGCAGAGGAAAGGAGAGCAGTGGAAATCTATGGGCTGGTCCTTGGGATGGAAGAGCCACCTCTGCTAATAAAGCCCCATCCTAGCTGTGGGGATAGAAGGCAGGGGGACGGAGATGAATAGGTGTGGCAGACAACTATTTATCTTCCGACCAGGAGTTGTTAGCCTGCGAGAGAAACTTTTTGCCGGGGTTTCTGGCATGCCTAATAAAGGAATCTTTTGAGTTCACGTCAGAGGGTTTGTCGTGTTTGGGGAGCTGGGTTAGAACTGGAGATGGCTCCTCTGAAGAACACGAAGATCCATTCCATGGGCCTCGTTTGTTCCATGGTAGGTTTGAGGTCTCATCACGAGGCAGAGGAGACACAATCACTCGGTTTTACGGGGCTACAACGGCCATCACCCCAAGCAGTGGCAGGGCAGAGCAAGGAGAGGGCAGACTGAATTCCTCTTCTCTTCCTTTTTGGTAGGCTCCTGTTGTTTTTTACCTGAGGGATCTGAAAATTCCGCATAGCTTTGACTGTCTCCCACGTCTTGTTGCTTGTCCCATACCCCCAACGGCAGAGATGGAACCCCAGTCCCCAAAAGGGGGGCATGGCTGGAAACCCTGAAATGGAAGTGGTGGAAATTCAACATATCAGCCTCTCAAGTCGGACTGGAGTCTGCTGGGCTACGTGACTATCTCTTTTTGTCATAAATTAATGTCATTTTCTTTCTGTGTTTTTTTTTTCTTTGACAAGAATTTTTATCATGGTGGGGCTTTCCCCCTTATTTCTGTGCCATTATTTTAAAAGTGACAACAGAAGAAATGTCATTGAGGAAGGTTCTCCCGGCAGAGAAACAAAGCCAACAAAAACAGCGCAGTCGTTCCTGAATTGATGATCTCTGAATTGCATTTGCTTTGGAAGGTTTCTCAGATAAGAACCCAAAACACAAATGAAATCAAAGCTGGAAGGCAGGCCTCAGCTCCATGCATGAGTGAATAAACTTCTCCTTATGGGCACCAGGTGCTCCTGGGTAAGTATTGTGGTCTGCCAGCAGCCTGCGGAACTGGCAATGGAGTCAGACAGCAATGAGGCTGAGGAAGAACATGGGCCAGTCCTGGAGGCTGAGGAAGGCCCAGATGAAGGCTGTGCATCAAAGGCAGAGATGAGGCCAGGGCCATCGGGGAGTGAGGTGCGGACTCCAGAGCCTCCAGAGACTGACACTAATGAGGCAGAGGAACAGGAGGAGCCTGTTCCTAATGCACGCATGAGAAGAGCTGCCAGAAGGCAAGAGCAGCTCAAGCAAAGAGGACGACTCGGGAGTAGGGCCAAGAGATGATTGGCCCCTCCCATAAGGCTTAAAAGACCAGCAACAGCGTTTGGGCTCTTTGTCGGAAAACAACATTAATATCTTTGTCTTGCTGCATTTGTTTCTTACTGGCGTCTTCTGAACTTTTGCCAAGAAAGACCTTTGGCAGTTTGCCTAATTAGACCAAGGTTGGTGATAGGACTGAGGAATTGTGTTGGGAAGAATTTGCTTTGATTTAGTTAAACTATGCTGAGAATGAAGTAATTCCCAGCTGTTTGAATAAAGTTTGTTTGTTTTTGAACTGACTGAGTTTCCTACTCCCTACCTGGGCCTAGGTTACGACAGTAAGTCTCTGGGTCACAGCCTTCCCCAACTAGACACCCTACATACAGTACGCTTGCACCCCCCACTTCTGCCCCCCACCCATCAGCCAAACTTTCTTGGCTCCCGTCAGAGCTTTTCCCACTGTACTTCTGATTCTTGAAATACTCACCAATCACTTGCTGGTATTGCTGGACCACCAAGTTGGGATCAGGTCCTAAAAAGATGTAAAAATCTAAAATCCCCCCGGTTGTCCTCCATGTCAGGGCAGGAGCAGGCTGAAGAGCCACCTCTGGACCATGAAAGAAGAAAGAAGGGAGTAACATCAAATCTGTTTGGGGGGAACCACCATTCCCACATGCAAAATCTGTCCACATTTTGAAGAAGTGCACTCTTACGACTTTCAAAACCTTTTCCATTTTCATACATACCAAGGGGGGAAAAAATTAGACAGGCTTTCAACTCTATCTACTGTGTCTCTGATTTCTCTTGAAGATGCAAGAATAGAATCGGTAACTGACTGGTACATTTCAATCAACCCCTGTGCCTTTCAGCTCCATTCCCTTATGAATGACTTTTGGCTTCACTCAGCAGTTTTTGTCTAGCAGTTCTGGGGCAGGACGCGATGGCTCAGCGGCTAAGACGCTGAGCTTGTTGATCGAAAAGTCGGCAGTTCAGGGTTTGAATCCCTAGTGCCGCGTAACGGGGTGAGCTCCTGTGACTTGTCCCAGCTTCTACCAACCTAGCAGGTCAAAAGCACGTAAAAATGCAAGTAGAAAAAATAGGGACCGCCTTTAGTGGGAAGGTAACAGCATTCCATGCGCCTTTGGCATTGAGTCATGCTGGCCACATGACCATGGAGAGAGATGTCTTCAGACAGCGCTGGCTCTTCGGCTTTGAAACGGAAATGAGCACCGCCCCCTAGAGTCGGAAACGACTAGGACATATGTGCGAGGGGAACCTTTGCCTTTACCTAGCAGTTCTGGACAAAACATAATTGATGCAGAGAAAAACCCTCAGCCCCCAAGAGCCTGTCTTCACAGAAGCCCTGGTCTTCAGAAGCATCCTAGAGGAGGTCAAGAAAAAAACCCTGCTGCTCTCGTTCTTCCTTGCCCTCGGGAACAGACAAAAATCAAAAAGGTTTGCCCACTTCGACCTAAATAGAAAGGAAGCTGGTTCTGCCTGCAATCTCAGGTAATTCAGGTCATCGGATCCTTCTTTCACCAGCCGACCTCTACATGCAAAGGGTCAAGAACAGAAGTCCAGAAAAGTGAGAGGCCTGCAGCCGACAAAGGTGCGGTTAAACGCTCAGCGGTTGCTAAAGAGGCCATCCTGAGCCAGGAAACAGATGTCTTGGCTCCAGAAAGTGCCTTCATGACCGCATTTTCCCCTCGTTACATCTCGCAGAATTGTACATCCGTTCAAGTAGTGAAAAAGGAAGAGGAATGGGAATCAGGCCGTCTCTGACTTACAATCATTCCCATTAGGAAATGTCTGAACTTATAATGGTGCTGAAAAAGATGACTCACAAGTAATCCTTGCATGTTGTACCTGCGCAATGGTGCAAAATTGGGCATGGCTCACTTAACAACTGCCTTGCTTGGGTATGAATACTCTGGTCTGGACTGGGGTCATAACTCGAGGAACAGCTGTAAGTTTTCTTTTCCAAGGAGATGAAGTTGATTTTGACTTGGCTTTTGACTCAGACTAGACTTTAGAAAGCAGCGGTCCTATGGATGCTCATGAACGGAGTAAATAGCAATAGCCGTAGCCCTTAAGACTTATATACCGCTTCACAGTGCTTTTTACAGACCTCTCTGAACAGTTTACAGAGTCAGCATATTGCCCCCAACAATCTGGGTCCTCATTTTACGAACCTTGGAAGGACGGAAGCTGAGATGGTCAGAATCAAACAGCTGGCAGTGGGCAGAATTTGCCTGCAGTGCTGCATTCTAACCACTGCGCCACCATGGCCCTTCCTTCCTTCCTTCCTTCCTTCCCTACTTAGCAATAGCACTTAGACTTATATACCGCTTCACAATGCTTTTACAGCCCTCTCTAAGCGGTTTACAGAGTCAGCCTCTTGCCTCCAACAATCTGGGTCCTCATTTTACGAACCTTGGAAGGACGGAAGGCTGAAATGGTCAGAATCAAACAGCTGGCAGTGGGCAGAATTTGCCTGCAGTGCTGCATTCTAACCACTGCGCCACCATGGCCCTTCCTTCCTTCCTTCCTTCCTTCCTTCCTTCCTTCCTTCCTTCCTTCCTTCCTTCCTTCCTTCCCTACTTAGCAATAGCACTTAGACTTATATACCGCTTCACAATGCTTTTACAGCCCCCTCTGGGTGGTTTATAGAGTGAGCCTCTTGCCCCCAACAATCTGGGTCCTCATTTGACCCACCTCGGAAGGATGGAAGGCTGAGTCAACCTGGAGCCTGGTGAGATTTGAACTGTACATGAAAATAAAGGAATGGCCCAAAATAGGCTTGCAAGGTAGCTACATTTCTTCACTCAAGATATTTGGGCTCCATACTAAACACCTCCAGAAAGGAATAAAGGAAACACACACCCATCAAGTTGCTGTTCAGGAGGAAAACCCCGTGGGCAGCTCCGCCTTTCTCCATGAGAAGATAGAATGGGTGGACGCCATAGAGATTGTAGGACTCCTGAAAACAATAATAGAGAGGGGAAAAAACCTGTATCCTCTTCATTTCAATTTTTTTTCTTTCCACATCCAATCATCAGGGTGATTTGAAACTGAGGCAGAGGAGAACTTCCTTGAATCAGGCCAAAGTTGCATCCCCTTGTGTTTCATAGCTGTGGACCAGAGGCCTCCAGGAAGTCTACTGACCAAACGTGGACAAACCCCAATTTCTTACTGCAGTTTCATTATATACAGAGAGATGCTGGTTTGAACTGAACAAGTATACAATCACTGTTACAAGACAATATAAGTTGTTACCACCCAGAGTGTCCATTCTGGCACATGGATATCCAGAGAAGGAGGGAACCAAGAAAAAAAATGTAACCCCACTGTTATGGTCCACCAGCAGCCCTGCGGAGCTGGCAGCGGAGTCGGACAGTGAGAGGCTGGGGAGGACGATGGGCCAGTCCTGGAGTCAGGGGAAGGCCCGGACGAGGGCTCTGCGTCGGAGGCAGAGATGGGGCCAGGGCCATCTGGGAGCGATACCCGGACTCCGGAGCCTCCAGAGGCGGACTGCAGAGAGTCAGATGAACAGGAGGAGCCTGTTCCTAGTGCACGCATGTGAAGAGCTGCCAAAAGACAAGAGCAGCTGAAGCAAAAAGGACGACTCAGGAGTAAAGCCAGGAAATGATTGGCCCCTCCCAGAAGGCTTAAAAGAGCAGCACTTTGTAGGGCTCTTTGTAGGAAAGCAACGTTTAGCTGTCATCCCTTGTTTCTGAACTTTGTGGGGCTTTGCCAAGAAAAGCCTTTGGCAGGGTGCCAAAGAAGACAAAGGTTTGTGATAAGGCCGAAGGACTTCGTTTAGGACGGATTGTGTCTGGTAATAACTACTTGGGCCAAGGTCACAACACCCACTGAAAATAAATGAACTCAACTCAAAACCGACTCGTAAGCCCAGCAAAGAAACCTACTGTAGGAGGGATGTCTCGGGCCCAGAGAGGCAGCGTGTTCCATTCCAGGTTATGCAGGAAATGGCTCTGATGTTCTCCCAACCCGTAAAGAAATATGGAAGGCAGAACCGTGGAAATCTGGAGAAACTGGTCCGTAAAAAACAGGGGAGCCACTGTTGTGTTCAACCTACAAGAGGAAACATCCCAATTAAGGGAACAATAACGCGTTTTCTTTTTTCTTTTTTTAAATTTTTGCGACTTAAGAAGAGCTTTTCAGGGTGACAGCAAAGAAATATTGGAAATCAATAGCAGTGACGGATCATTCAGATAGCAACACTGTCAAACTATTACTAAATCTGCACTGCTATTAATCTTCTCATCTTTCCCATCACCCATCTCCTTCCACTTACGGCTGTAGGACTGTAACTTTGTTGCTTGTATCCTTACGATTTAGATTGATATTGTTTCCTGATTGCTTATTTGTACCCCATGACTATCATTAAGTGTTGTACCTAATGATTCTTGATGAAGGTATCTTTTCTTTTATGTACACTGAGAGCCTATGCACTAAGACAAATTCCTTGTGTGTTCAATCACACTTGGCCAATAAAAATTCTATTCTATTCTATTCTATTCTATTCTATTCTATTCTATTCTATTCTATTCTATTCTATTCCTCTAGTCTATTTTCTCTTCTCTTCTCTCTTCTCTTCCTCTCTATTCTCTTCTCTTCTCTTCCTCTCCTCTATTCTGTTTTCTATTCTATTCTATTCTATTCTATTCTATTCTATTCTAGTCTAGTCTAGTCTAGTCTAGTCTAGTCTAGTCTAAAAACCTTTAAATGTTGAGCAGGAGGCATTCTGACCATCTGTGGTCCCTGACCGGCTGTCCTTCATGAAGGTGAACACACTGGAGAGCAACACAGGAAACGCAGCAATGTGACAATCATGTGACAATGTGACCATCATGATATCGGGATTCCTCTTTTTTTTAAAAAAAAAAAATGCTGATTTCAGAGTACGGAGCTCTTGCGCAACCCCTCTTGGCTCTTACAGGGACAGGGAGGGCCAACAGGCAAGATCATCTTTCTCGCGAAAGAGCAGGAGAAAACCACTAACCTAGAGGAGAAAAAAATGCTTACAGAACTGTCCCTGAGAGTCTCCGCTTCACGATCAGGCCGAAAGGCTCCTTGCAGAACTCAACGGAATAGAGAGGATTCTCTGCCCTCTTGGTGGCTTGAGGAACGTCAAGAGGCACCTCATACCGAGGATTGGTGGCATCGATGATCTACAAAGAGCAAGAGAAGCACAAACAGGCATCGCATGGAAACGAAGACCACGTCACGAAAGGGCCGCAAGAACATTTTGCAGATGCCTCACCTTGACGTGCAACCGAGAATCTGTTTCGAACTCCACCCTGAGCTGCAGCTTCTCAAGATCTTTCGGATAATAAGTCTTTTTTTCTCTGGTTAGAAAACCCACCAGCCCCAGGTCGGTCTCATTCGTGCTCCCCAAGGTGTAGCTGGGAAAATCAGGGGGATAAAAGCACCACGGAACCCCGTTGAGTCTATCGAGGGGCGTCTCGCCCTCCGCAAAACAGCATCCCCGACTCTCACAAAGTTCTCGCGTCACAACCACACTTTTCTCCGGGTAGCAGTCAAAGCGACGGTTCTCTGGCACAGAGGTGCATTTGGACCAGAAGGAAACCCCGTGCTGATCCCACCAAATCTGGCCGAGAACCCAAACGGTCACCCCGCTCAGGAGGGCAGCTACTGTCAAGAGGCCCCCACCTAGCCACCAAGCCGACAACTTCTGATGGCACAATGGTTTTCCATCGGCACCTTCCTCCTCCACCTCGCTGATCCGAGAGACATCTGTGCTCAGCTTCTGATAGGACTTCATGGGGGCAATTGCTGCTGCTGCTGCGGAAGGAAGGAAAATAAAAGAAAGGTGACTTTAACTCTGGTTCCTGGGATCAGAATAGAATAGAATAGAATAGAATAGAATAGAATTGAATAGAATTGAATAGAATTGAATAGAATAGAATAGAATTCTTTATTGGCCAAGTGTGATTGGACACACAAGGAATTTGTCTTGGTGCATAGGCTCTCAGTGTACATAAAAAGACAAGATACGTGTCAGGCCTGGAAACCATACTAGACTTTAGGGTTCCAGACGCTGCCACATTTTTCCCTTGAGGGAAAGAAGGGGGGCTGAGGGGTATGGTAACATTCTTCAAGCGGTCAAGGTCAGATGGTGTTCACATCTGCAGGAGGAGTGGCGAGAAGATATTCGAATGAACTGGGAGAACATGGGACCATGTGACCAGCAAAGGGGTTAGGGGGGTGGGACTCTTGGGGTTTGTATAACTGGGAAAAGAATCCGGAAGTTCAGTTTTGGAATTTCACTCATCGTGTGCCAGTTTCCTCATGCTAGTAAAGAACTCTGAAAGACAATGGCTTCTGAGTTTTTTTTATGCAGAAGAGGTTTTTCTGGAACCTTGACAATACATTCGTCATCAATCATAAGGTACAACACTTAATGATAGTCATAGGGTACAAATAAGCAATCAGGAACCAATCAATATTGTAAGAATACAAGCAACAAAGCTACAGTCATACAGTCATAAGTGGAAGGAGATGGGTGATGGGAACGATGAGAAGATTAATAGTAGTGCAGATTTAGTGAATAGTTTGACAGTGTTGAGGGAATTATTTGTTTAGCAGAGTGATGGCGTTCGGGAAGAAACTGTTCTTGTGTCTAGTTGTTCTGGTGTGCAGTGCTCTATAGCGTCGTTTTGAGGGTAGGAGTTGAAGCAGTTTATGTCCAGGATGTGAGGGGTCTGTAGATATTTTCACAGCCCTCTTTTTGACTCGTGCAGTATACAGGTCCTCCATGGAAGGCAGATTGGTAGCTATTTTTTTCCCTGTAGTTCTAATGATCCTCTGAAGTCTGTGTCTGTCTTGTTGGGTTGCAGAGCCAAACCAGACAGTTCTAGAGGTGCTGACGACAGACTCAATGAAAGGGAGTGAGAACCAGCAAAGTTATTTACACTGCAGGGATCTCCAGATCACATTCCTGCAAGGTAGGGGGATAACAGTACCCTCTGAAGGCGATCTGAAAGGTTCCTCCAATACCGGGGTCTCAACTGAGCGAACTCAATTGATTGAAGGGACGGAGGAGATCCCATCATGGCTTCAATGCCTCAACTGGCTGCTAGTTTGGAGGCTTCTAACTGTGGCTTTTCTGATGGCGTTAGGGAAGAAACTGTTCTTGTGTCTAGTTGTTCTGGTGTGCAGTGCTCTATAGCGTCATTCTGAGGTAGGAGTTGAAGCAGTTTATGTCCAGGATGTGAGGGTCTGTAGATATTTTCGCAACATCTAACCCCAAGATAAGAACATGAAAACATTTTCATTCAGGAGCCTGGAGGCTTTGAAGCGCTGTTTGGCTACAGAGTCACCAAGGGCCTTAGATCTGAGGTCATTGTCAGCTGTCTTCTGCTCTCTGGTCAGCCCCGCTTTCTACTTTCTACGGCAGCAACCGTAGCCATGTTGCTCGTGAGGAGGAATCATAGAAATTCCCAACTCTCCCACCGAAATGCAGTCACTAGATCAGGCTGTGCATGGGTGGACACAACCACAATGCACAATCCTTGGAGCTTCTAAGAAGCCCTTAGAGTCACGATGGTTAGAAATCAAGGAAGAAGGGGCCAAGGAGAGAACCCTAGGGGAAAGCGGGTGCAGAAAGCAAAGTTTACTCAAGCCACAAACAAACCTTTTTAAGGGTTTCCGACACTGGACAAGTCACCCCTTCAGGGCTTATTAAGTTACCTGGCTGAGGTCAAGAGGAAGGCCAGCCCAGAACTAAAAAAAAAAGCAAAGCAAACCATACCTCTCTCTCTCTCTTGTCTCTTCTTGACAGAGCAACAGCCGGGAAGGGGAAGAGAGCCGCCCAGTGTGCAATACTTGCAAAACACAACAGTAAATCTTCTACAATAAGCGCCTGCATAAAAGGAATTCTGCTTGCCCTCCAAACAGGGCATTGCAATCATTCTTAAGCTCTGAGGTTCTTGTTGTTCTTGTTGTTTTTAAACGGCATTCTACTCCAACTCCTTGTCTTCCCTTCGGTACCTGGCCTTACCCAGCATGGAATAGAATAGAATAGAATAGAATAGAATAGAATAGAATAGAATAGAATTTTGTATTGGCCAAGTGTGATTGGACACACAAGGAATTTGTCTTTGGTGCATATGCTCTCAGTGTATATAAAAGAAAAGATGCGTTCATCAAGAATCATAAGGTACAACACTTAATGATAATCATAGGGTACAAATAAGCAATCAGGAAACAATCAATATCAATATAAATCGCGGTGGCTCAGTGGTTAAGACGCTGAGCTTATTGATCAAAAGGTCAGCAGTTCAGCGGTTTGAATCCCTAGTGCCATGTAACGGGGTGAGCTCCTGTTACTTGTCCCAGCTTCTGCCAACCTAGCAGTTCGAAAGCACGTAAAAAATGTAAGTAGAAAAATAGGGACCACCTTTGGTGGGAAGGAAACAGCGTTCCGTGCGCCTTTGGCGTTGAGTCATGCCGGCCACATGACCAGAGATGTCTTTGGGCAGCACTGGCTCTCCAGCTTTGAAACGGAGATGAGCACCGTGACCGCCTCCTAGAGTTGGGAACGACTAGCACAAGTGCGCAAGGGAGATCTTTACATACACACACACACACACACACACACACACACGGAATATATAGATATATTGTAATGAAAATTGAATGAGGAAATTATACATTGAAGTAATAGTCACACCACTTCTATGTAGCAACAAGAAATACTGGACTGCTTGTTATGGTTTGAATTAGAAACTGGCAGAAATGTCATTTCTTTATGTGTCCTTCTCCTTATGGAGACTGTTTTCTTTCAAGGTATGAGGGGTGTGTCTTTTTTTTAAAAAAAATTAAATCTGTGATGCATATAGAAGGTACCGTATTGGTAAGTGCAATAGGCAAAATAACACATTGCACCAAAACTGAGAAGATGAAGCAACAGAGGGTCTATTGGACCAGATTTAATGTGTTAAAAGGATTGAGTTAGTGTCTGTCTGTGTTTTTCAACCTCCAAAACTGGAATTCTATAAATTGGGGGAGTGCAGACTTCTTAAAAGTTCCAGAAACTGATCTTTATTAACATTTTAAGGGTATATTTTTAGTACTGGCATAATATTTTTAATATTTTTAATATTTTAAATTTTAACTGGGGTTTTATTATTTTATGGTTTATAATTTTAAATTTTAAATTTTTAAATGTTGGCCATTTTTTCTAATATGCTCGGTTTTAAATTGTCGTTTTAATTGTATATTTTTGTGGTTTTTATCTTTTGGCTGTACACCGCCCTGAGTCCTTTGGGAGAAGGGCTGTATAAACATTTAATAAATAAATAATAAATAAATAATACTTATCTATTCATTATTCTACCTATTTTTTCTGACTTTATTTGCACTGCTAATATAGCAGTCTGCTAAATTATACTGCTTGTACTTTGTCATATCCTCGGATCGTTATACAGACCACTAAATATATACATAATTATTTTAAAAATAATAACTCCAAGCCATCCATCAAACTCTGCAAGGCTCTTTCAGAGAGGCTGGGCAAAACTCCCTGGTTTATCCGCCCTACGGATGGGGAGGGTGGGATCTAGGGCTCCAAGCAACATAGGCAACCAAGTGAGAGAAAGAATCCCCCGCCTCTCTTTTACTTATTTTTTTTAAAACCAGGGAGACCCTCCCGAATTCATTCATGCCTTATTTCCGCGCTTTCTTTTCCCCCAAGAATGAAATGTTGTGGGCGTGGCCAGGCCGTGGGCGCGGCTAAAAGAGACCGACTCTAGCGATGAAGGGGGCGTGGCGTCCTCTCTCTCTCTCTCCACCTCTGACGTGAGAAAGCTGAGAGAGACATCTCATCCCGGAAACCAGACGGAGAGCTCCGATTGGTTGGAAGCGTTCAAAATCAAAGTCTGGGCGGGAAAAGAAAAAAAAAAAACAGGGGGAGAAGGAGGAGCTTCGCGCGCGCGTGCGATTGGTTGTTTTGCCCCCTCCCCCTTTTTTTTTTTCTGTTGTTCCTTCTCCTCCGCTCATTCGCCGCACGGGCGCCAAGGAGGAGGCGGGAGGCGAGACTGCTGCCCGAAAGGGAGGGGGGGAAAAGGAGGAGGAGGAGGCGCGCGCAGCTACCCCCCCCTCAGAGTCGCCCGTTGGCGGGGCTTTCCCGCCTCCGTCTCCTCAGAAGCCCCGCCGGGCAACGGCTGGTCGCCGGCTGAGGGCCCGAGCGCTCCAGGTGAGGCGGCGGCGGGAAGGGGGGGAGAGGAAAGCCTGAGCGGCGGGAAGAGGAGAGAGGAAACGGGGGTTGGGGGTGGGAGGTAGGGAGAAAGGAAGGAAAGCGAACGTTCTCCGCTGAGGGAAAAAGAAACGGCCTGGGCGGCGCCGCCTCTTTAAACGCGCGCTTGCGCAGACACGAGAGGGCGGGGCCTAAGGCTGGACGGGGCGGGGTTTTCTCGTGGCGCACGTGGCGTTTCCCGCGTCGCTTTTTTTTCCTCTCTCAATGGGATCGAGTTAAACCGGCCGCTTCACAAGCGGAAGGCGGCCGGCTTCTCCCCACCTCTTTCCCGGGTGGGGGGAAAGATGAGCCCCCTTCTTGATTCAAGTCCCTGCGGGGCATCTGGGCGCCTCGTGGGGATCTGGCGGGTGGACGGAGCCCCCCTCCCCTACCCCCAGCCACTTGGTCAGCTCCGCAGGGAAAGCGGAGCCCTGACCCTAACCGGGCTTGGCGCGTCCGACCTGCTGGAGGAAGGGTGGCGTGAATACGGTTCTCGTGGGTCAGAAGCAGGCAGCTGAGACCCCGTGGCGGGGGTGGAGTGGGGGGGGGGGCTTGTGTGAGTATAGGGTTCGTTTGCGGGTATGTATAGACCAGGGGTCCCCAACCTTGACAACTTTAAGCCTGGAGGACTTCAACACCCAGAATTCAAAAGCTGGCTGGGGAGTTCTGGGAATTTGCCAAGGTTGGAGACCCCTGGTATAGACGACGTGGAGAACTGGTTTGACCTGGTATAGCGTGAATGGGGCTTTGGGGGGGCGGGGAGCAGCTTTTCCGGCGAAGTGGTGGAGGGGAGTTGTGTGAACGGGGCTCCTGCGGGTCAAGGTCCCCCTTGGAAAAGAAGTTTCTTTTGACAAGGTGGGGCGAGGAAACTGCTCTTTTCTTTTAATAGCTTTCCCTCCCCCACCCCTTCCCAAAGGGCCCGGCCAGCTCTGCACCTCACCGAGCATTGGAGGCACTTCTCCCCCCACCCCCCACCCCTCGGTATCTACCTGCCATCTAGAGAGTATTTCTTCATTTATATGTAAATACATGCAACCCTGCTTTGTCTCGGGACATTGGACATGCAGGAAAATGCATCCTTAGGCACCTAGGGATTAATTAATTATTTATTTTATTTTTATTTATTTTATTAAATTTCTATACCACCCTTCTCCCGAAGGACTCAGGGCGGTGTACAGCCAAAATAAAACACAGAATATATACAATTAAAAGAATTTAAAAAGAACTATTACTGTGCGGCCGATAATTAAAACGTTTAAAAGTTTAAAATATTATTAAAACCCCAATTTAAAACAACTATTTATGCCAGTCCTGCTTGAATGAATAAATATGTTTTAAGCTCATGACGAAAGGTCCGAAGATCAGGCACTTGACGTAAGCCAGGGGGGTAGTCCTCGATTTACAACCGTTCATTCGATGATATTTGAAGTTATAGGGGCACTGAAGAAAAGTGACTAATGACTGTTTTCACACTTGTGACCGTTGCAGCATCCCCATAGTCGTATGATTTGCATTTGGATGCTTGACAGCTGACTCACATTATGACGGTGGCCATGTCCTGGGGTCATGTGATCACCTTTTGCGACCTTCTGACAAGCACAGCCAAAGGGGAAGCCAGGTTCACTTCATAACCGGATTAACTAACTTGCCGACTGCAGCGATTCCCTTAGCAAATGTGACAAGGAAGGCCGTTAAATGGGGCAAAACCCGCTTAACAAATTTTTTGCCTTGCAACATAAATTCTGGGCTCCGTTGTGATTGTAAGTCGAGGACTACCTGTACTGCTGTAACCCTGTTTTTTTAGCCAACAGGTGTTTTAGGGAAGGCTGTAAAAACTCCCCAAAAGGGACACAGTGGCTCAGTGGCTTAAGACACTGAGTTTGTTGATCAAAAGGTCAGCAGTTCAGCGGTTTGAATCCCTAGCGCTGCGTAATGGGGTGAGCTCCCGTGACTTGTCCCAGCTTCTGCCAACCTAGCAGTTTGAAAGCAGGTAAAAAATGCAATGAGAAAAAATAGGGACCACCTTTGGTGGGAAGATAACAGCGTTCCATGCGCCTTTGGCGTTGAGTCTTGCTTTAAGCCAGGACATTGAATAAGTCGCCAATTTGTGAGATTAAAAATGTTTCCTACACCTCGGTGACCCAGCTTACCAGCCCACCAAGCCATAGTCAAGGCACAGGGAAATGCAGCCGGCTTGCAAATTTATTTGGTCTGAGAGAAGGATTTCCCCTCCAGTAAAAGCATGGCTGAATTGGCAGCCAGATCTGTGTTTTTGTTGTACCAGTCTGTGTTTATTTACAGTGATATACACTAATGCTACTTTGTGTCAGGAAATTACCTGCATCCATAAACAAACACTTAACTGTCACTCCTTTTGTAGCACCTGAATCTAGACTGCTGGTATTATTTTCCAGAGCAAGCCTAGGCCTGCATTTAAGAGCCATAAACTTAATTCATATTTTTTTGCCCTTATCTGTTGCTACTGGAATTTCCCTCTCCTCGGGACAAAATCAGTTAAAACCTGGGAAGCCCCTGGCTTCAACCCTCACCTCCGTCCTGCAAAAACAACACCCAATGAAACCACCTTAAGGAACTGCTGTTATATGAATCTTATTTTCACTTTCAAAAGAGAGAGAATAATCACCTTCCCACAAAGAAGGGGTTTAGGTGGCTGGGGTTGCAATTGGGTTTTTCAACTTTTCCATTTGTGTGTACAGATAGTCCTTATAAGATAGTGACTTATGACCATAATTGCGACTAAAACTTATGTTGTTAAGTGTGTTTTGCTCCATTCTTGCCACCATTGTTAAGTGAATCCGGCTTCCCCATTGACTTTGTGACCTCAGAAGGTCACAAAAGGGGATCACATGACCTCAGGACACTGCAACCATCATAAATATGAACCTGTTGCCAAGCACCTGAATTTTGATCACATGATCATGGGGATGCTGCAAAGGTCATAGCATAAGTCACTTTTTTTCGGTGCTGTTGTAACTTCGACCGGTCATTAAATGGACTGTTGTAAGTCGAGGGCTATCTGTACTAGCTCCCAGAATCCTACCATTCCTGAGGCTTCTGGGAAGTTGGTACCAATTTGTAAGGGGGTGGTGGTGCTAGATTGCATAAGGCTGTGATGGTTGCAACACCGCAAAGGCTGAGTGACCAGTGGCCTGCTGAGCTAAGAAAGGTCTACCTCTAGATAGACGTAGATAGATCTATTCTAGAAGTTCTTAAATTGGTTGTTTTCTTGTGTGTAATTGGCTGGCAAGATTTGAATGATTGGGAATTGATTTGGAAAGTTTGAGGGGTTGTCCTCAGAAGGGAATTTTACACGTGTTGAATGAATCAGCAGAGCATCATATTTGAGGTAGAAGACGCTTCTGAATCATTGTATTTTTACTTTTCGTTTGGAACATACATGCACACTTCTGCCTCTTTTCCATCCAACTGCTTCAAGAAACTATTCAGTGCATTCTACCTCCATGCTCCCTACCAACATGCATCAGCAGGCATCGGGCGCTTGGAGAAGACATGCAGCAGGTATGGGGTTGGGGGGGGGAGCAGTTGCTTGAACTGGATGCTGCAGTGGAGTGGCCGGTTGCAAAAATAGCTGGGCCTTTCCTGTTCTTCAAAGCGATTCGTCTCTCTCAATATTAGCAACTGGAGGTACTTTCACAAAACAGCTCCAACTCTGAATTCTAAAAGAGGAACTGATGCTTAATTCTCGCCTTCCGTGTGACCACCTATGAGGCTATCCAGGTTCTCACAAGGTCTTGATTTCATGATTAATGATGTAACAGTAGCAGTGTTGGAAGGGACCTTGGAGGTCATCTAGTCCAACCCCCTCCTCATGCAGACCTATACTAGGGATTCGAACTGCCGACTTTTCTGATCAACAAGTTCGGCGTCTTAGCCACTGAGCCACCTAGCCAGGCTAAATGGTGAAAGATGCTTCTCCAGTCTGGGAGATTGGCTCACTGGTTAGACTGGACTAGAGGTGGACATCTTAGTGGTCCCCATAAGAGACCCGTCAGTGCCTAGTTTGTTCAAAGAGAAGCTTGCCTGCTTCTTCAGTGTTTTTGCTCAAACCAAGTTACTTCTGGTAACCTTACAGGCCGATTACGCCAAAGGCTCCCCTTCTACTTCCCCCAGATTGGATGTAAATAAAGTACAGGAAGTCCTCAATGTATGATCACAGTTGAGACCAAAATCGATGTTGCTGAATGAGACATCTGTTAAGTGAGCTTTGCCCCCATATTACAACTTTTCTTGCCATGGCTGTTAAGTGAATCATTGCAGTTAAGTTGGTTGTGTGTGTGTGTGTCTGCAGCATAATTTAGGGGGTGGGGGAGCTAAACCACCCAGTGCAAAAAAAATAATGCCATGAATTCTGAGAGCTAAGGCACCAAGAGAAGGAGGAATTCCCCAGCTTGTGAGATGAATGGCTTCCAAAGATGAAATCATTTCAGTTCTGATACCTTTTCCTTCTCCCTCCTCCTGTCTCCCCTTTCAAAGCTAAGAAAGGGGCCAGTAAAGACTGTTTGAATATAAAATTAGCCCAAACTTCTCTATGGCAAGGACAAGCAGTAGATACCAGAGAGGAATACTGTGTTTTTGCTGCCTTATCGTAATAAATGGGGGCTCAGAAGAAGATAGAAGCTACTTCCTTTTCTTTTTTCTTTTACATGAAAAAAGAAATTTTTAAGGTCCTCTGCAGTCCCGTTCAAATGACTTCCCCCAGCCAGCCTGCTGGGGTGTAATATTGAATTCATTTACCTTTCTGCCTCGGCACCGAGGAAAGCCACAGCTCGCTGTGTTTGGGTTTTTTCCCCCCTTCGTGTCTCCAACGCCCGAGAAATCTTCCTCCTTGCAGTCACTTCCTAAACACGATCAACCGGATGTTACCCAGCGGCAGCTGGCGGTATCAGCAGGGCTTTGCGCAAATTATAATTAACCCTGTTTTGTACTTTGGAGAGAGCCTGAACAGAGAAAAGTGGAGCTCTGCTTGGAACAGAAACAACAACAACAACAATAATAATAATACCACCACCACCAGTCAATGGTATTTGTGATGCATTTTTGAATGTTCAGTTGACTGAGTTTCATGTTTAATGAATAAAGTAAATAATAATAATAATAATAATAATAATAATAATAATAATAATAATAATAATAATAATAATAATAATACCATTGACTGGTGCTAATGGTTGATATGAGTTGCTGCCAGTGTCCTAGGTATCAACCAAGTATCTTCTTAAAATATATGATGTTCCAAGTAGCGCAGTTTTTTGCAGTTCTGCTGGTGTTATCACAGGAAGCTGCAATTTCTTGGTGTGTTTTGTAAAATTCTTGGACATGGTACCAGATGCCCCGATGACAATGGGTACATTTTTAAATGTTCAGTTGACTGAGTTTCATATTTAATGAATAAAATAATAATAATAATATGATGCCAGGATGCTGGCAGCAACCCGTATCAACCATCGACACCAGTCAATAATATTTAAATGAGTTTCAAGTTCAATGAATAAAAGTTTATAATAATAATAAAACTCTTGCCTTTACCATAGATGGAAGCTTTGGAAAAAAGATGTTTTGGGAAGGCTACCTGGGGGCAGGGCGAAGTGGATTTTGGTACAGGTACTTGCTCATCCTTTCCCAGCTCAATGCGTTTCGTACTCATTTGGGACTACAGTTTCCATTGGCCCCAGCTGGGAGCGAGAGTTGGTTCAAGTTAGTTTTTATGTGTGAAAGATCCAGAAAAGCTCATTTAAAGCGGGAATGCTGGAAAGGTCTCAAATACATAAAACGTGCTTTAGGTTTTCATCCTTTTGCAATATTTTAAAATAGCCCCTCGCTCCTGACCAGAGGTAATAAGAGATGAAGTTAATGGGAGCCTGCATTACTAATAGCACATTAGCCGGCAGGATTTCATTTTGGTACTTGTAGAATCTGCAGCTTGTTTCCCCTTTGGCAAAGCAGGCTTTGAAACACCTTTTTTGGTGGTGCGGACAACCCGCCTTGTGTGGCTAGTACGTCGCGTGTGAATCCAGGTAGTCAGGTTAATTGCATAAAGAATGGTTGTGCAGGACCCTTCCCCGATCTCCATTAGACGTTCCTCCTTCCTTCCTTCACTGCTGCGTGGTCCTTGTTATCCAAAGCTGGCTGCAGCTTTTCCCCAGACCATGGAAGGCTCTCCGGTCATTGTCCAGAAATCACAAGAGAGAGAACTGCGCCTTGGCAAAAGTCCCTTTCAGTCAGTGGCCCCTGACCTTCCCTCTGTGGTGAGTTTCTTCCCCTGCTGGCTCTGATCACAGGGAGGACATAGGCTATCCGGATGAGTCCTCCATGCTGCCGCTCTCACCCTCTGTGACTCGCCTGCTGTTTGAATTGCCCCACTCCCATTTATGCATATACAGGCAGTCCTTTTTCTTATGACCCCAGCTGAGCCCAAAACTTCTGTGACATGCTTCAGATCAGATGGAAACAAGTTAAAGCAGTTTTTTTAAAAAAAACCAGAAGCTCAGAAACAAGAACACTATAGTGCAGAGATCTCCAACCTTGGCAAATTTAAGCCTGGAGGATGTCAACTCCCAGCTTTGCTGGCTGGGGAATTCTGGGAGTTGAAGTCCTCCAGACTTAAAGTTGCCAAGGTTGGAGACCCCTGCACTATAGAATACTATAGAAATAGTTGTTAAGTGGAACAGAAATAAACAATACAAAGGGAAGCTAATGCTTTGTGTTATCCCGAAGCCAATCACATTCTTTCAGACTGGCCTTATTGAATGCCACCTGTAGATATTTCTATTTCGGGGCAAAATTTGAGTAGATTTTGCTAGCAGGTAGGGCAGCAAAAAAGCAACCATAAACCTCAGTGTGTAAAACTGCAACAGGTGGGACCCAAGACAGGAGACGGTTGTCCGAAGACTCTAAAAACGTGAACAAGTGGGGGGGGGAAAACACGGGAACTCTGCATTGGTGGCACCTTTCTCCTGGATACCGAGTGTGTTTGCACACATCTTTTTCCATTGGTTGGTTGTTACATTGCCGGGAGAGCCAGGTCTTTCCCTGGTCAAAGATCAAGAAGCTTTTTCGTTTGTTTGTTTTAATGCTTGGGGATGGGATGGGGCCTGAAATTTGCTTCATTTCCCACCCTTCCCCCTCTTTTAAAACTTATTTATTTTTCAACGTGTTTTTGAAGTTCCCTTTTCTGGAACAACGGCCAAGTCCGGTGGGGTGGAGGAGCGTCTTGCTTTTTGCCTTCTAGGGGTTGGGGAGGGGAGAGGGCCGGGGCGGGGTGGGCAGGCCGACCGACCAGGGGGAGGAGGAGGAGGAAGTGTTGCTGGCTCTCTGGGAATGCGAGCTGTTCCCCCACTCTGTAAACAGCTGGTGACTCATTGCATAGCTATGGCACTGGAGCGATGCGTATGCTAAGCCATGCTGCGTGTGTGTGCCTACCCCAGGATAGGGAAGAACGGTGTCCACTCGCCTTGCTCTCGGAAAGGATTCCCGGAGAGACCCCCGCCCACCCCACCCCCTGCCCTGCACCCTGGCCTCGCTGCCTGCAGGTGCCTCCTTCCCCCACGCCCCGAGGAGGGGTCCCAACCTTGAGCGGGCTCCTGGGACGCCCGGCAATCGCTTCCAAACATGAGGGCAGGAGAGGACAGCTGTAAAGGCATGAACAAGGGTCTGGGAAAAGCTTTGCAAATCCAAGGTAATCCTTCTCTTGCCCCTGCATCTCCCCAACTCCTCCTTCTCCGCCTTGCTTCATTGTCTTTCCCCGTGGTGTGGCTGCCTTAGAACTTTTGCACCTGGGGCCGCTGGCTCCTTTGCAGGAAGCCAAAAGTGGTGTGGCCACCTTTGGTTCCCTCCCCCCCCCCCCGCATGCTCCCGGCTGTGCTTGCCCTGAATGACACCCTGTCATTCGAGCCGTGGTCCTTCCACGTGTGAAGTTCAGGCCGTTTGCATCCTGACCGTTTTCAGTGAACAAAAAAACCCAGGCTTCTCTTGTCCTGCTTTGCGCTCCTTCTGTCTGTCTCTCTCTCTCTCACAGGGTTTCTGCTGCATTCTCAGCACTGCCTGTTTGCTCCAGACCTTGAATCTAGTTGGGGGGGGGGAGCTTCTGGTAGTTCTGTTTCTGTACAGTTAAACTTTGAAAGTGAAAGATCAAGATCTTAGAACGCTGCCCTGAGATTCTTTGGTTTGGTTTGGTTTGGTTTAGTGTGTGAGGAATGTGTGGGGACAGGTTTCCTTTGCTTAGTAAGCAGGAGGAGGCAAGTTCTCCCTTCTCGGATGGTCTTATTGCTTCTCTATTTCTTTAAAAAAAAAAAAGACGGGGGGGCGGGCAGGCGTTGCAGAGGCGTGGTCTTCAGTGGGGCAGCTCTGAGGGGCCCGAGGAGGAAGGGCCGGGCGAAGGGATGTCCAGTGCCTGTAAGAAAACTTGGTTTTGCTCCTCTGCCTCCCAAGGCAAGAGCCACAGATCTCCGGGTTCTAGTTTTGCACTCGTTTGAGGAATGAGGATGGTGAATGGTGCTGATTGCCACAAGTCAAGCCAGGAGCCGCTCGGGCTGAGCCAGCCGCCAACAAACCCTCCCCCCTGCCATCCTCTTCCCCCCTTGCTCTTTCTCCCCCATGCATCCTGAAAGGCCTGGATTTGTTGTCTCTCTCTGTCTCTCCCCTATGCCTGTGCACAGAGATGACCCCAAGTCATGATTTGCTTTTGGGCTTCTCTTGTTTCCATGGTTACCATCTCAGGGTTGGCTACTTTCCCAAGGTCACCATAGCAACTATCGGAAGGAAATCATGCTTGGGATGCTTTGGCTAGATGTCGTCTTCTCCTTTTTTTATTTTTATTTTTTATTTTTGGTAATGATTAGAACCTGTGACATTCTGTAGACGTGCATGGAGAACCAGGGTTTCCATTGCCACCAGCCCAGCCTTGTTTGCTTCTTGGATGGGTGGGTGGCGGCCCGGGGAGGGAAGACCCTCCGATCCGACGGTCTCCCATGTCTGGCACTGCAGCCTCCCCGAGCCTGTGCTTCCTAGGCACGTCAGCTTTTCATGTTCGAGCCCGGCTGGTGTGGCCTAAGCTGGCGGGGAGAAGGAAGCCACTGTGATGTCACAGCTGCATTGCCCTCTCCATCGGTGAGGGCTCTCTGAAGCTGCTCCAAGGGTGTCTTCCTCCTCCTCCTCCTCCTCCTCCGTGCGGTGTGATGCAGGTGAAGGCTCTGCACTGAAGTCTAGACAGTCGGTCTCGGAAGTAGTTGAGAGTACCTGAGGTGAGAGTGAAGGGCAGCCGGAGAGCGCGGAGGGGCATTGCTGCTGGGTCACTTCTCCTCGTGCTGGAAGACCAGAGGGGCTCCTTCCTTCAGCCGGTGGGCTGAGACGATGCCAGCCCAGTAAGGAAAGGGGTGTCTTGTTTTCTCTGCTCATGAGACGCCCCCCCTCCCTCCGCTTCATCCTCGCGTTCTCATCTGTCGATTCGTGCTGCCTTGCAAAGAACGGGTCACTCAGACTCGGGAGCAGCTTAACAGGTGGGGCTGGGAAGAGGTAAGGGACTTTTCTGCCTTCGAGGAGCTAGGAAGAGAATGGTCGCCTGGTGGATTGTTTTTGTTTTTTTAACGGAGAGCATGGGATGAGGGTGAAGTTGGGGTTGGGTTTTGGAGGTGGCATTCTCCTGCTTTGGAGATAAAAAAGCTCAGAAAGCGAACTTGGGGCTAGCTTTAAAGGTTTGGAAAAAAAGGATTTGGCTTTTTGGAGGGTCCGTTCTGAGCAAACCGAATCTCTAGATGAACTGAAGTCTTCTGGATCCAGAAATTCCATCTCTTAAAACTCGGGTCCGGCAAGGGAGGGATCAAGATTCAAACGGCCATCTGTTTTCAAAGCCAGGATGAGGAAACAGCCTTTCTGGGTGGCTGGTGGTTGAAATGTGCCGTTACGCTGGGAAGTCATCTGAGGACTCTGGGTTCAACAGTGTGGAAAGTCTAGCCTAGCTTGCGGTGTGAAAGTCAGGAAAGCTTGGCAGAAATCTCATTAAACTCCTGCTGCCATCATTCCTCTTTTCTCTTTTCATTACGGCACCCCAGATTGGACATAAGGAAGACTGGGAAGAAATGTTATTCTCATAGAAGCTGCTTTTTTAAAAAAGAAAGAAATGCTATCATTATTATGAGTTGGTTGATGAAATCTCTTGCTTGTTTGTATCTTGTAATACAACTGTTCATTTAGTGACCACTCAAAGTCACAATATTGCTGAAAAAAGTGACTTATGAGTGTTTTTCACACATACGACCACTGCAGCATCCCCATGGTCACGTGATCACAATTCAGACCCTTAGCAAATGACTTATATTTATGATGGTTGCAGTGTCCTGGGAGTCATGTGATCCCCTTTTGTGACCTCCTGACAAAGTCGTTGGGGAAGCCAGATTCACTTAACAAACTGGGTGACTAACTTAACAACTGCAACTTAACGACGGTGGCAAGAGAAGTCATAGGATGGGGCACAACTCTGCAACCTAAATTTTGGGCTCCATAGAATAGAAGAGAAGAGAAGAGAAGAGAAGAGAATAGAGAATAGGATAGGATAGGATAGGATAGGATAGGATAGGATAGGATAGGATAGGATAGGATAGGATAGGATAGGATAGGATAGGATAGGATAGAATTCTTTATTGGCCAAGTGTGATTGGACACACAAGGAATTTCTCTTGGTGCATATGCTCTCAGTGTACATAAAAGAAGATTGTGCTTGTAAGTTGAGGACTACCGGTAGTCCTAATGGATGAGAATGCTCCTATGGAAGTCCAGGATCCTGAGAGATTGGGGATGGATTGAGTGGCTGGGGAGGTAAAGTTTAGAAGGCAGATTTTTTTAAAAAAGCAACCTCTAATAAACCTTGTGTGAAATAGCACTGACAGGACATGTGCCTGTCTACGTTTGAACGAAAATGCATCATTCTTTTCTCTTAAGTTGATCCTTAGCCTATTTCTTCTCTCTCTCTTTTCCCTCTTTTTCTCCAGTTGCAATTTCTGAGCAATTCTGTCCAGGTGACTGTGTCCAGGTTATGACGACTAATCCAAAACCAAACAAAGCATTTAAGGTAAGGCTCAGTTGGATTTTTTTTTTTTTAAGTGGCATCTTCGGTGAACTCAAGATGCCAACTCTTGGGTCCTCACTGCCCTTATCTAATCTAATCTAAAATCTAATTAAATAAATTCCAAAAGTCAGTCTATGCCCCAAAAGTAAAATATGAGGGTGTCTATCTTGAAGATGACAAGCTTTATTTAGCCATCAGAAACCTTCTTCACTTTAGCAAACTCAAGTTGCCTCTAACTCTGGCTTGGTTATGCAAATACTCTAAACACAAATTCCTCATCAGAGAGTTGGGGTACGGTAATGTTATGCGGGAATTATGGGGACCCAGGAGGGGAGAAAGAGATGCTACCTACAGAAATGATTGGATAAGACAGCAGAGCACAGAGCTGCATAACTGGTGGGGAAAGAGACTCAGAAAAGGATCTCCCTAACTTTTCAGGCTGAAAAAGCAATAGCGAGAGATTCGTACTTTCATATTTTCAAGATTCTGTTAACGTAGCCTTCTAATAAAGTAAAATTAGCTCATGGGGTCATGTTTCCTGTCTGGTCTACAAAGGGTTGACAGTTGGCTACTTGTGCTAATTACAGAAACAAGTCAGTTACCGAATAACATTAACTTCTTCAAAATCGTAATAACTGTAACGTTGAGCAATATATTTATAAGTGAGGAGGATACTCCGAACGGAGGCTAAGAGGGAAACTGCAGGCACAAAATAGCAGTTTGAGTCAAAGACAATTACTACTTCTCATGGACATAAAAATATAAGTCCGGGTTTTGTTTCCTTTGGATTCTAACTCAAAATTCTAAAAATAGCAGAATTCGTTCCTACTGGCTGCTCTTGACAGTGAGCACCTTGAACAGTTGAACACCTTGGAGTTTTTGGCGATTCTTTGGGGCTGCCCACACAAAACGCTTCCTGGTAGATGATCTGGTGGTCATGAAGGGGCAACCATGAGAAGCAGAGGAGGGGGCTCCAACCTTAGCCACTTTAAGACTTATGGACTTCAACTCCCAGCATTCCTCAGCCAGTGCATGCTGGCTGAGGAATCCTGGGAGTTGAAGTCCACAAGTCTTAAAGTGACCAAGATTGGAGACCTCTGACCTAGTGTGACATAATCACGAGTTATGTCCTGTTGGTGTCCTTAGGTCAAGGAAGAGTCGGGAGAAAACGCCCCGGTGCTGAGCGACGATGAACTCGTCTCAATGTCTGTGCGGGAGTTGAACCAGCACCTGCGAGGTCTCACGAAAGAGGAGGTGATTCGCTTGAAGCAACGGCGGCGGACACTCAAGAACCGGGGCTACGCGGCCAGCTGCCGGATCAAGCGGGTGACCCAGAAGGAGGAGCTGGAGAGGCAGCGGGTGGAGCTACAGCAGGAAGTGGAGAAGCTGGCTCGGGAGAACAGCAGCATGAAATTGGAGCTGGACGCCTTGCGCTCCAAGTACGAAGCCCTGCAGACCTTTGCCCGCACCGTGGCCCGTGGCCCCATCACCCCCACCAAAGTGGCCACCACCAGCGTGATCACCATCGTGAAATCCGCCGAAATCTCCTCCAGCTCGGTGCCCTTTTCGGCAGCGTCCTAATGTCCAAGGAGGAGAGAGAACTGGCTGTCTGGCTAGAAGAGAGGACTTTCCAGAGACCGCTTTCTCTCTCGAATCAGAGGTCCGTCTTTTCCCCCCAAAAAAGGAGCCAGCCAGCCACGTAGCGGCAGACTCTTTGAAGGGAAATTTAACCGGCTGCTTTACCTCTCGTTCAGTAAGCCTTCGAGGCTGAAATTGAAATTCCATATCCAGCCCTGCAGAAATCCAAAGGAGGCGCCTTGCACAGCTCTTCCTTGTGGTCTCCTTTTAAGTCCCAATCGAAACGAGGTATCGAAGGAATGTGTGCTAAATGAAAATTTCAAACGGATAACATGGTAGAATCATCGAGCCATAGGAAAAAATAATCTCTCTTCCTCCAGTTAGGAAAAAGAAAACGCAGCCCCATCGTAGCTATCTTTATAGGTTGTGGGTGATCAAGATTTTGGAACAGTTCCTGCATCCAAATTTTCATAGCCCCAGGTCTTTTCTCTCCAAATTCAGAAAGCCTTGGTGAATGTTCACCTCGTCGTCTGGTCCCTGGTGCTGCTCCATCCCTGCTGGAGGTCCTTTTGGTCAGGGGTCCAGCAAAACGGAACAGCGTCTACAATGCAAAAATGTCACTGAAGCTGCTTCCCATGATGTGCCTGTGAATTGGGTCTCCTTTTTGATGTGCTGGTGTGGCTTCCAAACAATACATTTTGGTCTGTGTCATCATCCAGGTTCTACGGTATCGTAGTGGGGGTGGGTGGGAATGAGAAACATACGGAGAGCAGGCGGCGTGGGGCTGGCATTGGTGGCTAGGTTGTGGGGGGGGGGAAACCTAATTTACCAGAAGAGGAACTTCTGAAAAAGGATAGTGCTATAAAATGATGCCTTTGAATCAGCATGACTTAGAAACATGAAAGCTTTGTGAATCAAAGACATGCCGGGGAAAAAATTTAGGTTTTGGGGGTTTTTTTTGGACAAGAAAGATTTAAAAAGAAATATGAATTCAACCCACAGTCTTATCCATAATATTTCTGCTGCCGCTGCCCTCTTGTTTTGGTGCTCTTTAACATCAAGAGATGTCAAAAGTGAACACGCAGTAAAAAGCAGAAAGAATTAGGTCTAATCATCTACAGGGAATTGGGCTCAGCAAGCCGAAAGATAACGAATTAAGCAGAGGAACACGGGAAGTTGGTATTTTTGGGGGCCGTGGGGCGTGGGGTTGGAGTTAAATTGGGACGTGGGCCTTGTGGTTCTGAGAAACGGGGAGAAAATCAGAGCTCGTCACCAGGGTGAGAAGGAGGGACGCAAGGCTGCTGTTTGTATGTGTGCAAAGAATGAGAAGTGCAGGTGGACTTGAGTTTGCTCAGACATGAGGAGGTTGTCCGTATGGAGAGCAGGGAAGAGAGAAGGCAGTTTTTGGATTGACGGAGAAGGCAGAGGAGTGAATGATGGTTAGAGTTGGGTCGTAGGTGAGGGCTGACAAGGGAAAGAAGGCTGGGAACTTGGAGTTGGGAGGCGAGTAAGTTGCCCTTTCAAAGTCCCTTTGTGCTGTTTTGTAACTTCCAATGTGAGAACTGAAGCCTCAGATAAAGGCCCCTTCAGATGGGTCGGTAATAAAATTGCTTCCCCCTTCTGCTTAGCTGAAGCCAACCCACCAGAGATAAAGTTCCAATTTTCTATTGGAAGCTGGGAATGCAACATTTGCATGGTGGCACCGTCCAGATGTTCTGCCTCACCCACATCATGTGGCGATCCAGGACTGATTCTTGCTGCCCAGGCGTCTTGCATGTTTGCATCCCCTGTCTTGTCAAACGCGTCCTCTCTATTGGGGTTGGATTTGAACTGAAGACCTTGTTTCCCTCAAAGGCTAGTTTTTGTGGTGTTTTCTTGGGGTGTCTTAAAACTCCCACTTACATTCCCTTGCAGCTAATACCGGTAGATCATGACCTCTCTTCTGTGGGTGCATTCATAATTGAAAGCAAATAAGGAAGAGTTGCTGGCCCTTAAACTCGGTGTAGGTGTTGGGGGATAAGTGCATCCTGGAGTGGAGTTACTAACAGTGTGAATAGAGCACTTAGTGGTAGTCGGGTGCATGATCTTGTATCACACCTTCAGCATATGCAACCTTCTTGGCCCTTAATGCTCTTCTGTGCCATTCAGTAGTTCACAAGTGAGGGTCTCCCTCCGGCCTCCCCTAGCCCTCTTGAAGACCAGTTAACGTCTGGTTTTTATCTTTGCTGCTTTGGACTCCCTCACAAAAAGTTTGAGGAAGAAAACAAATTGAGTTGCTTTATGTTGTTTTGTTTTCCTTTGGAACACCCTGGGGCCTCTGCAAGCTTCCTGAATCCTTAAAAGCAGAGGAAGGGGTTAGATTGCACTGTCTGAGATTCAGAAAATAAATGCCAGTGGCCCAAGCAGGCATAAGAATGTCAAAAATGTCAGATCCTCCCCTTTCCCTCCGGGGCCCACTGGAAGCTGAGCTCTGGAAAACGAGGGCCAAGTTAACGGGGCTCTACAAAGATGGAATAAATGTTTAGAGGTGCCTTCCCCAACCTGATGTCCCCCAAATACATCTCGCTGCAGCTCTCCTTGGCCCTTAGTCAACAAGGGCCATGATGTTCCTAGCTCCTGGTTGAAAGCTGCTACATCTGAGGAAGACCTGGACTATTGATGATGGACAACTGCCCCGTCCATCTTAAATTATAATGGTGCTCTTTCTGGATTGGCTGTGTGCCGATTGCCCTGCAGCTCTTGACTCTAGCTTTGTTCCTAACCTTGTTGAAGTTCCCTTTATCTCTGGTGTTGGATGGGCAACCCTTGGTTAGCTCCAGAAGAGGTCCTCCATTTTTGTGGAATGCTTCCTTGTCCTCCCCTAGCCCATTGTTTTAGGAGATGGACAAGCAATAATGGACCTAAACAGAATTTGTTGGGAGGTGCTCTGGCAACTGTAGACCCACTGAAATTCTTGAGGGTATCCAAGGGAGCTCCAACCAGAGTGCCAGTTAACACCATTGTGGTGGCCTTGAGTTGGTAAAAGCTACACGTGGGCTTATCCCTAGAGCAGAGGTCTTCAAACTTGCCAGCTTTAAGACTTGTGGACTTCCAACTCCCAGAATTCTCCAGCCAACTTTCCAAGGAGTTGGAAGTCCACAAGTCTTAAAGCTGCCAAGTTTGAAGACTTCTGCTCTAGAGAGTTTTTGCTGTGATTAGGGCCTCTCACACATTGACCAACCTCTCTGCACTTTCTTCCTAGCAGCTGCGGACCCTTTGGCCACCCCTGTCACATGCAGGTGGTACATGGAAGGGGAAGCCAACGGCTGGATCATGGGACGATGAGGCCGTTGCACAGGACGAGATGATAGTTGGACTAACCCTCTGGTTAGGGGAAAACACCTCTAAAGGAAGGAGTCCTCTGGACTTCCAAGTGTAGCTATCTTTGCTGCTATTTTGGAGAACGGAGAGTCGCTTCTGTGGGGTAAAAGCATCTCTCCCCCTCTCCCCCCCCCTTGGGTTGTGTCCATTTCCCTTGCAATCAGGCGTCGAAAGGCTTAACTCAGAATTAAAAGCTGTTGATACCATAGTCATGGTAGGTAATCCATATTGGATATCAATTTAAGGGCCACTTGGAAATATTTGAGAGACATATGCATATAGATACAGATATATGTGTGTGTGAGTGTGTGTGTATATATGATTATATATACATATATATATATATATATATAAAATAATTATATACATTTTACCATACAGGTTCTTTTTGTAAGAGATATGTGTAATTTTGTTGGTTATCTTATTTAAATCTATCTATATACCAGTTTCCAAAAAAAAAAAGAAGAAAAAAAGGACAGGAGGGACCTAAGAATTGGTGGCTGCTTTCTATGCAGGGGTCACTTTAAGACTTGTGAACTTGTGGGAGTTGAAATCCACAAATCATAAACTGGCCCAAAGTTAGAGATGCTTGAGTTGATGGATGCTCTGAGCCTGGAAGTGTTTTTCCCTCCACGATTCCCCTTCCAGAAGGATGGGAACACCCCATCCATCACCCCAAGAAAGCGAGAGAGCAGATACCTCCTCCTCCTCCTCCTCCTTGTTTTCCTGCCTTTAGGGACTCTTCTCACCACAAAGCTTTGGGAAGAAACACAGCCCCGTGTTGTGTGCAAAACCACTGCCGCCTGTTAGAAATGCACGTTTCTTTCTTTCTTTTTTTTAAATGCCATTTTTGTTCAACAGCCACTTCTCCCTTTCCTGCTTCTTAAATCCCTGGGAAGTTTTTTGGGGTGGGATGGGGGGTTTTGGGGGGATCCCACCACCTACTGGGAAGACCAGCATACTGTGGCTTCAAATTAGCGTTTTTCAAAGGTGGCCATTTTAAGATTGGGGAGGGGGGACTTCAGCTCCCAGAATCTCCCAGTCAGCCATGCTGTGCAGGGGAATTCTGGGAGTTGAAGTCCACCCATCTTAAAGCTGCTGAATTTGAAAAACACTGATTTAAACGTTGCTAATGTGGGGATAAAGGAAAACTTCCTGGCGTACCATAAACTAGCATATTAGATGCAAACAGTGCTTGGCACTTCTCTTAGATGCTAAGATTTTTTTTTATAAAGTAGAGATTTAATTTTTTTTTTTTTAAATCTCTCTCCCATGGATGATATGACTGAAAATTCTTGGGTTGGTTCAGCCTCTTGTCTCACAAGACACGTGATCATCCTTGGATAATTGAAAGCTGATTAACTTGGCTTACACATTAGTCTGGAAGGATGCGTTTGGATACCAAAAAATGCACAGCACACAAGTGATTTAACTCTCCCTTACGGAGGGAATTCTTTCCTGTTTTTATTCTGATTGTATTTTTTTTTGTTTTAAGTTGCAAGCTGTCCAGAGTTGATTTGGGATTGGGCAGTGCCTCTGTCAAATCAAATAAGAGATAGCATCTTAATGGTGTATGTAAAAACCAAAGCAGTGGCCTCTATGAAAATCGGAGGAATTTAATTTTTTTTTTTAAGAAAAGAGGTTTTCTTGTAAGATGGCTTTCTTTTCCCTACCGCCCCTCTTTTTTTTCTTTCTTTCTTTGCGTTACTACATGCTTTGGAAATTTAGCATGTTTTTGTTGCTGTTGACTGATCCTAGTATTTCTCCTTGCATCATAAAATTATACTTTAAAAAAAAAAACATACATGGCTGCAGATCTGGGCTGCAAAAAAACCCCCTCAGATAGCAGAAAAGAATTTTATTTATCTCTTTTTTCCCCCTCTCCTCTGGATTTTTGCAGCTCAGATCCAAAAGCTTTAATCACGAGACTGTTCTACTCTGTGGTTTCTGCAAACTTAATTTTGTTTTGGTATTTATTTTTGTGTTGCTTTTTTATTATGAAATAAATTATTGACATATCAAGGAATGTGGGTGCCTGCCCCATGAGGCCTATGATGTCCGTCCATCTGTGTGTGTGTGTGTGTATGTGTCCAATCTATTTTCATTTGACATCCTCTTCCCCCCACCCCCCACCCCCAATGTTAATTTATTGCTGTAAATTTGAAGCTGCAACCGTTGTGGCTTTTTGGTAACCTTTCCAATAAAGCACCTTCTGGTTTCAGATTGGATCTTGTCTGTGATCAGAGTCTTTGATAGTCATGGAACATATAAGTTCAATTTATTATTAGCTGTACTATTTCAAAGTTTTATCTAGTGCGGGGGTTTCCAAACTTGGCAACTTTTAAGACTTATGGAGTTCAGCTCCCAGAATTCCGCAGCCAGTATAGCCCACAAAATTGCCAGGTTTGGAGACTCCTGATCTAGCACAGTGGTTCTTGTTTCTAACTTGGCAGTTTTTAAGAGGAATGGACTCCAATTCCCAGCATTCCCCAGCCAGCATGCTTTATGATGAGTGGACTTCATGGTAGCAAGGGAATCCTGGAAGTTGAGGTCCACAGCTTCTTAAGATTGCCCAGATCTAGTAGTAATCTGCAGTTTATGACCCCGCTCTGGAGGGGGAGGGAGCATTTTAATATAATTTTGCATGCAGCAATAAGTGTCACATTGCTGTATCTGCCAATAAAAAGTACCATAGGGTGATTATCAAACTCTTGTCAACTTCAAGGCAACCATTTGCAGAAGGGAAGGAAAAAACAGGGATTGATGTGGATGCTTAGAATTTTGCTGTCTTTCAGAAGATGAAAGGCAGCCACAAATCCTGGGTTGTGCAAAACAAATCTCAAGATTTCAGAAGATGAGAAAAACATGACATCCCTTGCATTAGGAAGGCTGAATTGCAAACAGGAGCTGCAGACCAAAGTTTTTCACTGCTATTTAGCATTTGACAAGCCATAAAAATCCTCTACCTTATATCAACAATGTGCTACTTTGTTTTCAATTATGAACTATAGCACCAATGATTAACCACAGACCATCCCAGATTCAACCCAAATGACCACTGAATTGGTGCGTTCTCTGACTCCTGGAATACTCTCAAAGTAAATTTGTTGGCATTAGACAGCAGTGGGAAAAAGTAATACAAATATTTTTATAATTTAAATTTTTTTGAAATGTACAGATTGACACGCGATTCATAACCATCCCTCGGGACACGGGACCCTCCAGAAAGGAAGAAGTTACATTATATTGACACATTCACACTTTCAACATAACGCAATGCCTCTTCTTCCAAGATGAAGTCACAACTCCTCTGGCACCCAAGATACGTTCTAGGATCAGATCACCTTTGACAGCCTGGGTGCAACTTCGTAAAGGAATCTGGCGCTATAATTTCTGACCCTGCTGCAGCACCTTGTGTTGGAAAGAAGAAAAGTGCTTTTATTTCTCTGGGGCTGTGAGCTATTAATTCCCATCCCAGTGGATTGGATCAAAATAATAACAATAATAATAATGGGAATCCAGTTTCAATGGGATTGAGCTGCAATTGCTGAATGAAAATGTTGGTTTCATCCAATTTCGTCCATTCCTATATTGCCTTATTCCTTGTCTGCCAATAATCAGTATTATCTCCATGCACTGGGAATGTGAGGAGCTGCGTCCATTGAGAAATTCTGTTTTCCACAGGCTGCACCACGACCAACAATAAGTGCATCAGAAACTCCTGGATGTTTTTGCCACCCACCACAAGAAATAAGGGCAGATCTGGCTGTATTTAGGAGGTCAACCCTACGTCTGGCGGTGTCTTCCCTCAACAGCCCACTGAGAACAAGAATGAGACGCCTCCGTTGCTTCGTTCGACAATGGAGTCTGATTCAGTTGGCAGCTGCTGGACTGGAGAGAGGCGAGAAGACCTTGAAACCACAAACTCTCCTTCCTTCCAGGCGCCTCTTCACAGTTCGTCGTCGGAGACGATGAGCATCCGTTTCTCAAGACTCTTCGTCTTCTTGCTCTGCGAGGCCTCCACCGGAGGACTCGCGTGGCCGTTCTGTCCGAGCCCGCCTTCCGTCTCCTGCATGGATTGCTGCGTGTATTGTTGGTAGGTCGGGGAGAAATTGTGGATGGCGTCTTGGACGATATCTTGAGGACTCATCGTTTCCTTCAGCCCGCTGGAAATGCTTTGCAAAGGGGCCAGGCCTACTAGAAGAAAAAGGGAAGAGACCAGAAGAGAATCGATGGACAAGCAGACTTGGGGTTTTTTTTTTCCTTCAAGCAAGCCAGCAAGGAGTCATTTCACCTGCACAAACCAGCCTGCCAGGGAGGTGCAAAATTGGTTGAAGGCGCCAGGGAAAAGAAAATGAAATTTGCCTTGATGGTTTTCAACAGGTCAGTTTCTTCTACTGAAGTGTCATGACCTTTTCTACCGCATCTCCCAACCCCTTGAAACTTTCACATTTCTCTTGGGTCTGTTTGGACCTGAACTCGCCTCTGGAGGTGGGATGAGGTCCGTGGCTACTATTTTTCATTGGGCCCCATAAGAGAGAACGCCCCACTTTAACAGATGTCTAGGAAGCTAAGGAGTCCCTTGGCTGTTGGGGAGACCATCAGAGGTGGGATTCAGCCAGTTGTGTCCGGTTCGAGCGAACTGGTAGCGGCAACTGAAGTAGGCCCCGCTCACCCACCCAGATGTAATGCCATCCTATTTTGCCACATTTTCAAGTCTGGGCGCATGCACAGAAGGCATGCACGCTCACATTTGCGAACCAGTAGGGAAGGATAGTGAATCCCACCTCTGGAGAGCACCTTATAATGGAAGCAGGCCATTCCCACCCCCACCGCTTTGGCGGTCTTCTCCCTAAATAAGTTAGAACATGCTCCCAACTTCCTTTGTTTCACCTGCCTTACCTTCTCTTTGGAAAGAAACTGGGGAGAAAATGTTTTTAATCGCAGAATTCTTGCTCATTGGCCTTAGGAACAAGACACCAGGTGACCTTTCTGCTTGCTTTCCCCTTCCTCTCTCTGCCTACCTTCTGTATAACTGAAGGAGCAGATTCCTTTGACTCAAGTTACCTGTGGCGCTTTCCTTTTTCTCTTGGTAAACCTGGCATGTGAAAGCGTAACGGAGAGCAATGGAAGCAAACAGCATTTCAATACAGATGATGAAGTTCTGGTAGCCGGCTGCAACGGTGCCAGCTCCCACCGCCTTCCCGTCAATGATCTGAACTTCTGGGATGACCCCACATTTCTCCAAGATGGCCAGGAGCATCCCTGCAAAATAGGAGTGGTGGCAAAACATGAACAAGGGTTCCCAAGTGGATTTTCCAGAGGTCCAGAAAATGTCTGAAGGAACCTACGTAATTATCCCATACCTCCTACCGAGAGGTTTTGGGGTTGTTTTTTTAATACTGACAAATTGATAAAACACACTAGCAAAATCTACATCTAGGATTTGCTCCAACCTAGTTTTCCACTATTTTGGGGGTGGAAAGGACCCACAAAAAATATATGAGTCCTACTAGAACTAGCCAACATTTTTTGCAAGTTCATCCTTCATTTAATATTTATTTTCTTAGGGCTAGAGACTTCTCGGGGCTTTTTGTACTTCTTGCAGGTGTCGGTCTTTTGAAATTGGGAGCTCCCTAGACTATCTGCATTGCTACAAATGAATTAACTCTCTCAATTGAAATACTAACTAGAGCAGGGGTGTCAAACTCAAGGGCCATGGGCTGGAACCGGGCCATGGGGCCACCCTGGAAACAGCGGAGGCTGGATCATGGGCTGGATCTGGCCTGCAGTGCCACTGCCAGCAAAAACGGAGCTTGGGAGGGCTGTGGACAGCTCTCCCGAGCTCTGTTTCCGCTGGCAGAGGGTTTCAGGAGGCCGTCACAGCCGAAAACGGCGCTTGGGAGCCCATTTTTGTTGGCAGAGTGCTCAGGCCACCACTGGCGCCCTTGTCATGAGTGACGTTGAGCTGGCCAAGCCCACTCTGGCTTCCCAGGTCAAACAACTCTGATGCAACCCTCAATGAAATTTGAGTTTGACACCCTTGAACTAGATGGAGTTAGATTTCTTCAACTTTGCTTTTTCCCTTCAACCATGGAAGGAGCATCTCCTCCCTCTCTCTCTCCCTCTCTCTCCCTCTCTCTCTGAAATGATAGCCCAAACACATTAAATTGACAAGCAGTGTTTCTCACCCTTAACCATGTTAAGAATGGATGGACTTCAACTCCCAGAATTGCTGGGGGATTCTGGGAGTTGAAGTCCACTCCTCTGAACACGGCTAAGGTTGAGAACCACTGGAGTTGGCCCGGGAGGGCGAAAGGATTCATAGAGAACAGAGGTCTCTTATTCCAGGCCTTCAGCCCTCCCTGCCCATGACAGGAAGTAGAGCGACTCGCCTTGCCAAAAGGAGAGGAAGATGACCGCCTTGATGGTGAGAAACTTCAGGACTGGCTCAAAAGGTCTCAGGAAATCCATGGTGGCAAAGTAGAAGAGGAAGAGGGCGTAGAGGGCCAGGCTGACCGAGAAGTTGTAGATGATGGTGATGTAGAGGTATCCATTGTGGATGCTGGGAAGCAAAGAGTTGAAAGAGGCAGAATTCCTCCTTAGGAAGCATTCCCTTTCCAAGCCTGTCGCAGTTTCCCCCTCTTCCTCCCCGTCCCCTCCCTTCTCACTTGAAATCGCCATCATGGTACTTCCCAAACGCTTGGAGAACGATGGTGAGGATGGCCATGACCGGTTTGATGATGCAGAACTGCAGGGTGGCCTAGAAGGAAGCCAAGAAACGGCTCCGTTGAAACCACCCAGCTTCTGTGCCTATGCTGTCACCTCATCCCTTAATCCAGACCTCAGGTTTTGGGTCCAATCTAGGATGGGCCATCTGAGATCCTTCACAAACGCTCCAATCCACCATGGCTTCCACAAATGCCATCATCACCCATGGCTGTCACTAAGAGTGATGAAAGCTGGTGGGTGTCCAGCAACCAGGAAAGCCACAGATTCTCCCATGCTAAGATCACATTTCCACAGTCTGAGTGTCTTTGGGCAACGACTATCTCCAATTTGTCTCTATGCTTATAAAGGCAGGAGAAATTCAAATAATTCACACAATGGAGAACAAGATTTTTGCCTGGGAAAGACGAAACAATTTTTGGGGAGGAATAAATAAAGATAATGGCCTCCCTGGAAGTAACATGATAGCAGTGTTCCAATATCTCAGGAGTTGCCCCAAAGAAGAGGGAGTCAAACTATTCTCCAAAGCACCTGAGGGCAGGACAAGAAGCAATGGGTGGAAACTAATCAAGGAGAGAAGCAACCTAGAACTAAGGAGAAATTTCCTGACAGAACAATTAATCAGTGGAACAACTTGCCTGCAGAAGTTGTGAATGCTCCAACACTGGAAGTTTTTAAGAAAATGTTGGATAACCATCTGACTGAGATGGTGTAGGGTTTCCTGCCTGGGCAGGGGGTTGGACTAGAAGGCCTCCATGGTCCCGTCCAACTCTGTTGTTGTTATGGATGACGGAGAACCGATCAACTGTAGATCTATGAGAGGTTCCTCACCTGCTTGCAGAAGCGAAGAAACCCAATGGAGTAAGACATCCCTCGGAGACAGCAAGTTCCGTAGAGACAACTAGAACTAAGAAAAAGCGGAGCCATCAATCAGCCCAAATGTGGGACCTTAAGATTATATGTTGGGTGTGAAATACGCCCAACTGTAAGCAAGAGCTAGATATACGTTAGCCACGGTCAACTTACACAATGGGCTTCCCTCGGATTTCCGCCATGATGGTACTTTCTCCTCCAAGATATTCAAAGCAGAGGCTGAGGAAGCTGTAAATCACAAAGGCTGCAAAAAAAAGGGAGAGAGATTATTTATTAGAAAGACTCATCCAGCTGGCTTCCATACTTTAGCTGGGACTAGAACTCACTGTCTCCTAGTAATTGGCTCAGAGTCACCCAGTTGGCTTCCATACCTTAGCTGGAACTAGAACTCACAGCCTCCTGGCTTCTAGACCAGCACCTTAACCACCATACCAAACTGACTCTCAAACATACACAGAGCTCAATATGATGGCGGAAATTGTGACCAATTTCTGCCAGATTTTAAACAGGACTGCCTTTCATCCATGCATGTCTACATCCCTACAAATAGGCTGTCCTTCCTGGCCACAATCTGGAAGAAAGATTGCGTAAAATTTGGCCTTTGAACTTGGACCCTTCGGCTCAGTTTATGACCGACTGCCAACCACCATGCCACGCCCATATATCTGGGGTACTAAGTTCTCCAGAGACAGCCATGAATCCCAGCTCACCTTCGTAGCAGTCCCGCACCGAGTCAAAGTAAACGTAGTACTGGTGGCTGCCGATTAGCAGGAGGCTAAGCCAGGAATCGAAGGCATAGATGGGGACGATAAAGAGAATCCGGATGATGTAACGCTGCTCATTGGGAATGGTGTAATTTTTCAGGTGCAAGTAGATCTGAGAAGGGAAAAAGAAGGGAAGACACAACACAGGATCAGATGCAGCATTTCCAGCGAGAAAAACATTCAGAGCCAGTAAGGATCAATGCGTTGTAGCTAGTTTTGTGGGGATGTGGTTGCCTGCATTTGTCTCATCCAAAGACCGTCTTAAGACCAGCCAAAGAGAGTTTTGGGAGCTGGAGGACACAAATACCACACATATCTGCTTGTGTGGCCTTCAACCTGGCATTAGTCCCAAAGATGCTTTTTCAAGAGGCAACTGGACTTTCTGGTTTTTCTTCAAAGACGTTTGCTTTCATCCAAGAAGGTTCTTGGATGAGCTGAAGCAGAGCTGAAGAAGCTTCTTGGATGAGAAGCGAAACGTCTTCAAAGAAAAACCAGAAAATCCAGTTGCCTCTTGAAAAAGCGCCTTTGGGACAACCATGACCTGGATGACTGAGAATCTCCATAGACACAACCTGGCATTAGGTAAAGCTTCAGATCTCCCAAAGCTTCTGGCTTCTAAGCAGCCATGGGAAATCTGGCCTTCCAAAAACGCTTCAGCCAGCACAGTCAGCGGTGTGATAACTAGGAGTGACAGTTCTGTAACTTCCTTCTTCTCTGGGCGGAAACCACAAGCGAACAAGCAGCTGGCAACGATAAGAGGGTTAGATCTTGCCAGGGGGGTGATGGACATGACTTCCATCATTTTTTTAATAAAATAATCAGAATTGAAAGGCAACAGAATATCCTAATATTGGCAGGCCTATAAAGACTTATCTCCAGAGAAAACCCTACTAAACTCAGAAGGCTGAGCTGCCTCACTTGGTAAGTCAAAAACCCTGTAGGATATGATGTCCCTTCCCCCCCCCAAAAAAAAGCCACAAAACCATCAAAACACGGGGTCTCTTTTTCCAAATTGAAAACACTTTCCCTTTTCTCTTTCTAAACAAAACTAAATCAAGCATCTTAACATGGAAACAATACCACGATTCAAGTCCCACATGACCGCTAGAAGCTACAGAGAAGTTCTACGCCAATAACCTCTGACGGCACAGGAAGTACGACTCCACATAGCTGATCAAACAGCCATGGCTTTTGACAGTCTTTCCCCAAATGGATGCCTTGCATATCTGGACTACTCCCCTCTCCCATCTTACACAGCCACCTGGGAAGCCAAGAGTCCCAACAGGCCCATGCAGCGCTACCACCCACCTGGTGGAAAGTAAGGATCAGGGCCGTCCAGACAAACAGTCCTGAGATGGCTTTTGCCGTGGAAGTGGTCAAAAAGAGGGACTGGGTCTCCTGGGAGTGATTCTGATCGGCCCTCAGCTGGGAACCGTCCTCCACGATTAAAGGGCCAGAGACCATCAACGGAGAGAAGAAATGGAACGACGTAGCCACCATGCTGGAGGTCAGGAGCTTTTCCGGGGTGGGAGAAGACCGGTTGGTGTATAGCGTAGTATTCATCTGCTGGAGAGGAGGGAGCAAAGGTGAATGTATTAGGGAGGAGCACCGCATGAGGAAAACTGCCCTGATTGGGAGGAAAGATCAAGGTGAATTGCTGAAGAGACGCAGATTATTCATCACATCCTTGTATCTTCTGTCAGGCTCAAGTGATCAGGAACAGGAGTCGAGCTCTTGTGGCTGCACAAGAACTCTGAACTGATGACGTGTTTTATCTCACCCTCGGGCCCATCCCACTCATCTATATCCTCTTTTTCATCTCTTTTGACCCCCACCTGCTAGTATCCTCTCCCTTCTCCCAGGAGTTCCATGGGGCAGTTCCAGCCTATGCGGGTACGCTGGTCCAAAAGAGATTCAACAAGCAAACATCGCCAGCAAGGGAGAATCTGAATTTTTTTAAATTTTATTTGAATTTATATCCCGCCCTTCTCCGAAGACTCAGGGCGGCTTACATTGTGTTAAGCAATAGTCTCATCCATTTGTATATTATATACGAAGTCAACTTATTGCCCCCCAACAATCTGGGTCCTCGTTTTACCTACCTTATAAAGGATGGAAGGCTGAGTCAACCTTGGGCCTGGTGGGACTTGAACTTGCAGTAATTGCAAGCAGCTGTGTTAATAACAGACTGCATTAGTCTATTGAGCCACCAGAGGCCCTGGATGTGAATTCACATCCAACAAGTGAAATCCCACTCAAACTGGATGCTAAGTGACTTTGATCACCCTCCTACATATTGCAAATTTCTTGGCTTTGAGTGACAGAAATGGATAGCCCTCATGATTGCAGAAGCAACAGCTGGAAGCTTTAAAATTAGCCCATCATCCCAAAAAAACCCCAAAAAACTATGTCTGGCAAAGATTTGAAGAATCCGACATCTTTGCCTCGTTAGACTACTTTGTCCATCTGATTGGCAGGTTCCAGGATTATATTTGCTTTATCTGAAACGCTCCTATTCGAAGCGACCGCTGCATCCTGTTTTTCTCGCTGTGGGGAGGGCTTTGACATACCTACCCTTAAGACTTGAGCAAAACACAGCAGATGTTTTACACACAGCCTCCTGTAGCTGCCGATGATGCAGCTGCTTTAAAGAGCCACAGACAAGGACTCCAAAGCATTGCAGAGCCTTGACGGTTACATTAACAGTACACCCTGTATTTTAAATTAGAAACTCAATACGTTGCTCAAAAGTTTAGTAATTACTGTTATATTTCCTAATTGTTGAGGTTAAAAATGGGGGGGAGAGAAACCTCCTCTTCCTCGTTTCTATTCGACAGAATAGAAACTACAATTATTATTTTTGATTTGAGAGAACCCACACAAGGATAATCCAATGGCTATGAGAAGCACAAGGGTCTTTTCAACTCTGCACCTCTCATTTCTCTTCTCAATGCTGGGAAATCTTTGTTTATGAGCTCCAAGCAAAGCAAAATAATAACGGGTCCAAGCTTCCAGGACTAAATGGGGGTGGAGTTTTGTACGTTCTGGGTTATTCTGGACGGCTCTTTGCTAGCATCCAACTAATAATATACTTATATTTTTAGGGAGGGTGTCTAGAGAGCCCCCTGAGTTGTCACATTTCTCTCTTTAGCGATCCATGCCTTACATTTCTCCCACCTTCTATTCTAGGCATTAAGACACATATACACACTTCTTTTTTTTCACAAGAAAGGCATTCATTACAAAAATAACTTTGATAGACAAACAACTAAGGATAAAGACCAGCTGCTCCATTTTATTAATCTTTGCTTAGTTGAGCTGTAGTAAATTCTGCCCCCCATCTTAGTTGGCCAATGACATCAGCCCCCTATATAGACATTCTGTAAATCTGAATAAATCTTTTTCGCAAGAGGCTTAGGGTTACCATGCCATCTGCTTTTTTTCGGCCCAAACACAGCCCCAAGGTGCCACTCCTTCTCCCCAAACAATCCTAATTTTCCTAACCTTTCCCACTGTCAACTGTCCCTACATTTCACTTTAGGAAAGCATTAGAATAGAACGGCTTTTTATAACCATTCTGTAAGAAAAGCAAACTGGATCACTGGACTTTTGAGGCTGCAATCTTGCACAGATCTGGAATAAGTTGCACCATTAGGACATTTCACCATCCAGTGATTGCACTATAAATCTGGAAAGATTCGTATGACTAAAGCAAAGTCTTTTGAAAAGAAAAAGACCCTCTTAAGACAGGAGTCTCCAACCTTGGCAACTTTAAGACTAGTGGACTTCAACTCCAAAGCTGGTTGAGGAACTCTGGGAGTTGAAGCCCACAAGTCTTAAAGTTGCCAAGGTTGGAGACCCTTCCTCTAATATTCCCTTGGAAAAGGTAAATGTAAAAGTTCCCCTCGCACATATGTGCTAGTCGTTCCCGACTCTAGGGGGCGGGTGGTCATCTCCGTTTGAAAGCCAAAGAGCCAGTGCTGTCCAAAGACGTCGCCGTGGTCATGTGGCCGGCATGACTCAATGCCAAAGGTGCATGGAACGCTGTTCCCACCAATGGGGTCCCTATTTTTTCTACTTGCATTTTTTACATGCTTTTGAATGGCTAGGTTGGCAGAAGCTGGGACAAGTCACGGGAGCTCACCCCATTATGCAGCGCAAGGGATTCGAACCGCTGAACTGCCGACCTTTCGAACGACAAGCTCAGCATTTTAGCCACTGAGCCACCGTGTCCCTTCTTCCCTTGGAAAACCTCAACCTAATTTTCTTCTTCTCGTTGCAAGGATGGCAAATTCCTTCCGGAAAAGGTGCGCCAGTACTACTGTTTTAAGTCACCTGCCCCATTTTAAGGGCTTCTATTAAAAATAATTACATTTTTAATAAAGGGGCAAAGGCAACTTTTTTAATTAAAAAATTGTCTCGTCTCCCTGCAGCGTAAGAGTGATGAAGAGATCGAGCTGTTAGGAGCCACTTCTGGCATATCTGTAATTAAGAAATGCTTTGGTTAAGATTCATTTATTCATCCTAGAATCTAAAAGACAAAAGGAGCCCCATTCTCAACTCAAGGCAGGAAACAATTAAAACTTCCCAGTCCAGCTTCTGTATGAATATGTACTATAAAGACTGAATAAGGGGCTATTTATTTAACCTGGTGATATCACCACTACGCAAATCTCTTCATAGTTTCTTCCTTAATTAAGAGTATCATAATATACAAATGAAAAGAAAGATAGAGAAAGAAAGAAGAAAGAAAAAGAAGGAAAGAAGAAAGAAAAAGTAAGTGTAGGATAAGGGGGGGGGGGAGAAAAAAGCATTGACTTCCAACTTTTTTTTCAACGCAGTAAAGTACAAAATAAAACTACAGCTTCAACTTTTTACTTTTGCATACTTAGTATTTCTATACCAACATATTAATCAGCAGATCCTAGAGTCAAGATTTTTTTATGTCTCGAGAACAAATTTCAAAGTGATTTCCACGTAGAAACCAAAGTAGATTTTCCCCTATTAAAACAGTTCGTTTTGCCATCTCTGCTAACCATCCTTTCCGAATTATTATTATTTAAATTTAATTCCCAACATTTAATTTGGCTTCAATGCCAGTGACACGGTGACCCTAGAAAACTTAACCATTTCAACCGATGAAAGCAATTGCTTGTCTTTAAAAACAGAGAACGACCTTTTCTGGGCCAGTTGAAATGTCCACCTCCTCCCTTACTTACAACCTTATACCTTTTGGCTTTGCCAATTAGCCCAAGTTTTTAGACGTTCCGTTACCTATTCGATGGATCCAGGCTTCTAGCGTTCTTTCCAAACCGAAGGACCGGGCTGACAAATTGCCACTCTCGTGAGCTTTCCAGACACACAAATCTTTGTTACGAATCCACCAGCTTTATTTATGCCCCTTTTCAGCTGCTGGGAGAAGACACTCCAAGACAAAATACATGCTTACTCACCCCCGTGTGGTAGACGATGCAAGCGTTTCAGTGGTCTTATGCTTACAAGTACATGGGAGCCTAAAAATACACCTCTCCCTACTCCTAGGAGGAGGGAAGGAGAAGCAGCGGATGGAGGGCTTCAAGGATCTGAGGAGCAACTCCAGCTGATGGGTGGGTAGTTGAGCAATTCCTCAACCAGAAGAGGAGCACAATCTTGGTAACCACAACACTGGACGATGCAATGAGGTTATGCAGATTATTCCAGCCATCAGCTGACCACCAGAGTCCTCCCCAGGCTCCAGTGTCCTGCTCAGTCAACACTTGGCTCTTCTCTGACCATCGGAGCGCCGGCCAAGGAGGGAGCTTTGGAGCAAGGTACACGCCAGTACTATCACAACATCAAACATTAACCAGCCTGCGAAGAAGAAGCCGGTAGGCAGGGAAAGGAAGTCGCGAGAGGCCTGGAGAGCGTTCCCTTCTTCCTTGTTTGCTTTCCCAAGAACAGAAAGTAGTCCTGCCAGCTGGGAGAGACCCGAAATAGAATAGAATAGAATTTTATTGGCCAAGTGTGATTGGACACACAAGGAATTTGTCTTGGTGCATAGGCTCTCAGTGTCCATAAAAGAAAAGATACGTTCATCAAGGTACAACATTTACAACACGATTGATGGTCAATATATCAATATAAATCATAAGGATTGCCAGCAACAAGTTATAGTCATACAGTCATAAGTGGAAAGAGATTGGTGATGGGAACTATGAAACGATTAATAGTAGTGCAGATTCAGTAAATAGTCTGAATCTGCACTACTTTAAAGTAGAAACCTACTTTAAAAGAACAAATAACCCAAAGAGACACCACTGTCAGGCATGCCTCCGTTCAAAACTCAAGAAAGAAAAACCCCGACTCCACGTTTGTAGAGAAAGGTATTTTTACTGACTATGAACAACTGAATGCAATGAAAGAAAAGCAAAGTCTTAGGGCCATAGTTGCGAAAATTACATATCGAAAGCATCCCCAAATCCCTCCCCCCAAGGACCGAAACTGTCCAATCCACGTCTCCCCAAGGTGTCATGTGGGGTACTTCTTCAGAAGGCCCCCCATCTATCTGGTATGTCGGAACGGTTGACTTTGACAGCTATCAGCTTCTTCCACAGCTGCTCTGAAGCCTGTGAGAAGTTTCCTCCCTTTTTTCAAGACGTCTCCACCAGCTCACTCCCTCCCCCACATTCCCAGATATCAGCAAATCCTCCCCCCTCCTGTTACAATGCAGCCAAAAGCAAGTAAGCATCATAGAGGCCGACACCCACGCTAGAAGAAGTGGACGGAGAATGACCCGAAGCTGCTTTGAAAACAAAAAGTAAGTTTCGAAGTCTCCAGAAAATCCTCTTGCCTTTTCTGCTATCAAAAAGGGATTCTTATCTGTTCCCCTGAATCTAGTTTTTTTTGGGGGGGCAGAAGGTTCTAAGGAAGCCCAGACCACGAAACCCAACTGGGTAAAGAGAACTTATCAAGTTTGCCTGGGAAAAACGAGCAATTCTTGAACACATCAACTGTATCTCAGGAGTTACCTTTGGAAGAACAAAAAACGGTCCAGCAAGCTTCAGCCTAGCTCAAAACGGCCTCTATAAACTTCCCTTAATGTTTCAGAATCACAGCCGGATGCCAACTCACTCATTTGCGACCGCCTTGCTTTACCCACAGTCTCAGTTGTGGCCGTAACTCAGGGACTTCCTGTATTCTGGACGTTATTCTCACCGCCAAGGTAGCCACGCCACCCGTGCCAAGGCAGGGAGGAATTTCGGAGAAGGGTGCATCGCTCCCCTTGGCTCTCGTGAGCCCACCAAACCTGTTGTGTTGCTTTTCGCCAAGATGCGTGGCCCGACACAAGAGCCCGCTCAGCCGGTGCTGGGCCTTGGAAGCCCAGCAGCCGCTTCTCACCTACTGTCAGCTGGATTCTTCCTCCGTGAGCAAAGCAGGTGGGGCTGAGCTCCACCCAGGGCCTCTGTTTATTCGGAGCGATGGGCTGAGCTTTAGTGGCTCACTGGCCAAACAAGCCAGCTCAGCTCAAGTTGCTTTAGCCTGGGGCAGGGCTGGTGTTTTAGCACCTCCTTGCTTAATCAGCAGCAAGCAAACTCTTCAAGGGTTTTCTGTGGGGCGGGCAAAGGGACTGGCATCTTGGAGCCCTTAACCCGGATTCCTGTAGGCTGATATAAAAACCCTCCTTCCGGTTGGCTCAAATGGGTCCTTTGGTTTTCTTGGATCAACGGCAGCAAGATATAATTTGCAGGGACCGTTGCTAGGAATCTATTTCCCATCCTAGATACCAGGAGTGGGTGAGTTCTAATTCCTGCCTTAAGCAATGAAGCCCACGAGATGACCTTAGAGACTGATCACCATGAGATAGTAAGTTTTAGTCCCACCATAGGCAGGAAACCCAGCTGGGTGGCTTTGGGCCAATCAAGCAGGAGACGGGGAATTCTAGTTCCACCTTGGGCAGGAAAGCCGGCTGGGTGACTTTCACTCTCAGCCCAACCCACCTCACAGGATTGTTGTTGTGGGGAAAATAGGAGGAATTATTTGATATGTTTGGTGCCTTGAGTTATTTGTAAAAATAATAAAGGCAGGATGCAAACAAGCAAAATTGTAAAATATTCTAGAGGCCTCCCATTCAAGTATTAAATCTGGTCCAATCTGGCTTGACTTCTAAAATCAAACAAGTGCCTGCTAAGCTCCAGAATTCAGGGCCCTTCCTCTTTAATTACACAACTACACACAAATGTTAGGATTCCTGTGCTGGATTTCAAACTGCTTTGCTAAAGCCGAGGTGCTTGGAAAAAAACGCTCTGTTTGAAATCATTGGGTTCTACATTTGAATTGAGGCCATTACAATTGCAAAGGCAAAACCTTTTGGGCAAAATCAGGCTGGCTAAAATGAAAAAAAAAATTTAATATTAACACAAAGAGCCATACAGATAAGGAGACTTTGTAACATGATCTCCAACATCACCTTTACACAGAAGTAAGTGCTGTCAGTTCCCATTGGGCTTGCGCTCAGGTAAGGGCAGCCGAAGGTGTATGAAATTTTGTCTCCGATTGAATTTTCCAAAGCCTTTCTGTTCTGTGGAACTTCAAAGCAATGATTTTTTTTTCATTTGACCGTATCAGAATTAAATTAAGGAATGCAGAGGTGGACAGATATCACTTAATGTAAATATTTGCTCTTTTGTCCAGAATGCACAGAATCAAAAGTCTGAATTTAGAATATTGGGATTCAGTCTAATGCCATAATCCTCAGTACTTATTTGGGACATACCTTATCAAACTCAGAGGAATTTACTTTACTCAAATCTATTGTATGAAGGCAGACCGTGGGATTATTTTATCTTTCAGTCTGATCTGCTGCTAGATTCATTCCGTAGGCCATTCTTTAATTCTAAAAACACAGCCAGGGTCCTTAATGCTTTATTCTTAGGCATGTCTACATGGTAGAGTTGTTTTTTTTTAAAAAAAATCTTTATATAGCCAGCCTCTCTCAAATAAGTGACTCTGGGCAACCCATATAACAACAACAACAACAAAAAAAGCTAAAAATGGGACGCAAAGCCTGTCTGCTGTCTATTTTGCCATCTGAGATTTTAAAAGTTGCAACAACCCTTATGTGACTTGGTCCACAGACTCTGCTACAAAACCACTGTAGGTCTGAATCGGCTGTGAACCCAATCTATAAACCGGATTGAGCTCAGCTGGATGGGTGACTTTCTACCTGAGTCTCACGTCTGTCTATATTCAAGTCCTCGGCTTATTTTGTAAGGAATAATACTTAAAAAAAAAAATACTGTGCCTTTCTTGCCTCCTTGGTAACAAGATAGGCAGCTTAAAAAGTTAAATCTCTCTCTTTTTCTATCTCTGTATCATCTATCACTGCCTGTCTTTCTATCTATCTGAATAAATGTCTTGACATAAATAGATATAAATCTCTCTCTCTGTGTATCTATCTCTGTACCTATTGTATCTGTCATACCTATCTCTGTATCTATCTCTGTATCTATCTATGGTATCTATCTATGGTATCTCTCTCTCTCTCTCTCTAACTCTGTCTCTCTCTAAAGAGCGTGCAGTACTTTTTCAAACGGCCTCATTCTGTTCTCCGTCTTAAAAAGACTCGTTTCTCTCTTCATAGTCAGCGCCCACCCTCTTGTAATCAACCAGAGAAACTACAAATAAAAAGGTCCACTCAAACTTTCAAGCAAATCCTGCTTACCTGGGTCCTGAAGCTCCGTTTACCTGCTCTGAAAAGCAGACCAGGCTGATGTGAGTCTCCGTTGGGTGGGCGAATTTACCTTACACTTCCTACGCGGTTGCTCCCAGACCGAGACAAATTCGATTTAAGGCTCTTGCTCGTCTGACCCAACCTCGCCCCGTTTCCCGGCTTCGCTTCCCTCCACTGACCCCACCGGACGTCCCGAGTTCCCCCCTCGGTCCCGGTCCCGGTCCCAAGCCAAGCCTGGAACTCACCTGCCCGGCATCCCGAAACCGGCAGGCGAAGGGTGCGAAAGTTACGGCCGTAGATTCTTCTTCCCCGGGGGCCACCCCGAGATTTGCGCTGGGAAGAGCAACCGGGAAGTTTTGCGCGAGTTCCCGTGCTTTCCTCGGGCCGGAGCGCCTCGCAATGCCAACTTCCCTGCCCCCTTGCCTACCTATCTGTGCTACCTGTCCGATCTCCGGCCCAGGAAGCGGCCGTCCCACCTGGCGCGCCGCCCGGCCGCTTCCTCCTGGCTTTCTCAGCCGGCTGCCCGGCAGCACCTTCCCCGGAGACTCCTCCTCTTCCCGCTCCCTGCCCAGCTCAGTGGGGTGGGGAGGCGGCCAGGCTTACCTTACCCGCCCCTTCGCGGCTCCCCGCCACCCCCACCCCGGGGCACCGGGACTCGGGCTAGGCGATCTCTGACCGGGCGGGGAGGATTTGCGCCGCTCTCCTGCCGAATCTGCCCTCTGTGGCTCGGCGTTAACCTTTCGAGGACTTCCCCCTGGTGTGAATTCAGCCCATCTCGTTCGCAAGCTACAGCTTATGCTCAGAATAAGGGAGTCGGAAGGGACCTTGGAGGTCTTCTAGTCCAACCCCCTGCTCCAGCAGGAGATCCGGGAAAATGGCTGTCCGATCTCTTTTTGAAAACCTCCAGTGTTTGAGCACCCACAACTTCCATCTTTCCCCCTCTGATCCAGACTTTTTCAGTCTTGGCCTCTTTTAAGATGTTTTGGATTTCAACTCCCAGAATTCCCCAGCCAGACACGATCATCAACAAATTAGGGTGGAAACAATACTTTTTAAACTTTCTTTTAAAGAGTCAGTTAGACAGACCAACATTACTGGAAACACATTGCAATTCCTTTATTGTTTTACTCAAGCAAAAGAACAAAAAATAACTGCAGTTTCCGAAGATGGCAGCAAAGTTATTCTGAATTTATTCGTCTTGTTTTCGGAATGAGAAAGGATGGAGAGGAAACCCTCAATAGGAAGATACTATTTGTGATCTGAACTACTTCCGATGTGCTATAAAACTGAAATGTAAGGGAAAAAATGAAGTGTGTGTGTGTGTGTATTATACACTGCAGCTGGGAAAAACCTGCCTCCTGTTCACCTCTTGAAACTTCCATGGGTTTCCGCAGAAAAATCCAATTAACTACTAGGAAAACCTGAAGTAAAATTTGTTGAGGCTAATTTCTAGGTAGATGCAACATCATGCTTTTTAATGGTTACAGCAGGTTTTGAAACAGGTATTTGTGAATGTCTGTGTAACACAAATTGACACTGGTTGTGTCAGCTTACCTACAAACGTTCAAGGTTCAAAAAGTGAACATGTACACCAAGGAAGTCCAACCTGTGGACTTCAAGACTTGATTTTAAGACCTGTGGACTTCAACTCCCAGAATCCCCCAGCCAGCACAGCTGGCTGGGGAATTCAGGAGTTGAAGTCCACAAGTCTTAAGGTTACCAACGCTGGAGACCCCAATGTACACAATCAAGTTTGCATCCAAACCAACATGAACCTCAGCCAGACGTCTCTGGGATTCGTAGAATTCTTCCGGGCCATCATTACCACACTTGGCATTGGTGGATGAGTTCCTTCAACATCCGGATACCTTCAATGCTTTTGTCCTTCAGGGCCATGGCCAGTAGAACGGTCTTGTTGCCAGCTTCCTGAGACACCGAGGTGACCAGATGCTTGGCGGAGATGTGGACGAGAGGCTGAAAGCAAACCAAGAAGACCTTAAGAGAACATTTCTCCCCCAACTTCACCTTCTCCACCTCTTCCCTCCATGGTGTGGCCATCTGGCTAAGCCATCAAGAAGGCGTGGACTTTCTTGGGCTCCCAAGGAAACAAAGGGAGAAAGGAAGTCAAGGAGGATACTTGGAGGTTAAACTAAGGTAAGGATGGGAGGAAGAATACCTCATCTTTGCCGAGGAGAACTTTGGTGGTCCACAAAGGTTTGCTGATCCCGTCAGGTGCTGCCTCAGGCTCCACTGAGACCAGGGTCCCCATCTTTCCATACTGGGTCACCACCACCAGGATCGTGGCTCCAAAGGCGGTGCACACCACCTCCGTTGGGATACCACCCACAATTCCTCTAGTTTGCTTTGAGACTGGGACGGGCTGGGTCGCCATAGCAGGAATCGGTCCTCCTTGCCCCTAAAGGAAACCATCAGTAAGGAGGACGCAACCTCTCCAGATGCTTTCAACCCAACTTCTCCGTGAGAGAAGGCTACCCTCCTGCTTCTTGGGCAGACGGTCCTTGATTTGGACCCTGGTTCTCCACAGTTAAGCGTCAGTCAGTACGGAAACAAAGAGAAAGATTGCTTGGCAAGGAAATCTTAACCTTAAGCCCCAATTGTTTCAAGTATCCATCTCTTAAGCGACATGGTGTGTCTGTCTATCTGGATTTCCTTCCTTCCTGTTTCCACCTATCACCTACCTCTCCTTCCTTCCTTCCCTCTTTTGTTTCTTTCCTCCCACTATTCCTCCCTTTCCTTCCTTCCTCCCTCCCTTCCCTTTTTTGTTTCTTTCCTCCCTTTCTTCCTCCCTCCCTCCTTCCTTTCCTTCTTCCCTTCCTTCTTCCTTCCTCTTCTGTTTCTTTCCTCCCTTTCTTCCTCCCTCCCTCCTTCCTTTCCTTCTTCCCTTCCTTCTTCCTTCCTCTTCTGTTTCTTTCCTCCCCTTATTCTTCCCTCCCTCAAGCACAAAGCAAAAAACAATGAATAGGTAAAAAGCACTTTCACTGTGGCTTAAACCTTATGTCGCCCTTGCCTGATTCCCAAATATCTGCGTCCACTTTCTCTCCTGCAAAGCTTTTTACAACGGACTCGGGGGGTTTCCCCTGCTCGGCCCCAAAACACGACCGGCGCCTCGTACCAAGCCTGGAAGGCTGCGGGGCTGCGAGGGGCGCCTTAGCTTGCAGGCTGCCCCCTTCGGTGGAAGCGGCGGAGGCGCTCCAGAAGGGCGGAAAGCAAAACCTTCCCAAGCCGCGCAGTCGTGGTGGGTGGGTGGGCGGCTGATCCGGCGTTAGGGCCTCGTTCCCCGGAGAAGAACAAAGGAAGGCGCAGCGCCCGCCCGGCCTCCGCCTCTCCAGCCAGCCGGGCGTGCGCGCAGGATGCGGGCGGGTGCAGCTGCGGCTCTCCAAGGCCCGTGGCTCGGCTAGGCTCGGTTCTCCACGGCCGGCCCGGACCTAGAAGCTGACCTCCCCTTGCAGCCCGCTTCCTCCGTCCCAGCCCCGCGCTCGCTCCCTCGCTCGCCTGCTTACTTTCCAAGCGCTCGTTTCCTCCCCGTCCGCCGGTCTGGGCTGCTTCTGCACGCGTCCCTCTTCCCGGGCGGAGCGTCAAGCTGGGCGGAGCGTTTCTCCGAAGCCCCGAAGTCTCTGGGCGTGTGCAGAGCGCCTCTTCTGTTTGGCTCTGCGAGGCCCGAGGGAAGTGGACGTTGGGTCGAAGCAAAGCCGGAGGCACCGGCCGCCTCACTGCCCCAAAGCGGGAGGTGGCGCTGCAAAACTAGATGCCAAAGAAAGAATAGAATAGAATAGAATAGAATAGAATAGAATAGAATAGAATAGAATAGAATTTTTTATTGGCCAAGTGTGATTGGACACACAAGGAATTTGTCTTGGTGCATAAGCTCTCAGTGTACATAAAAGAAAAGATACGTTCATCAAGGTACAACATTTACAACACAATTGATGGTCAATATATCAATATAAATCATAAGGATTGCCAGCAACAAAGTTACAGTCATACAGTCATAAGTGGAAAGAGATTGGCGATGGGAACTATGAGAAGATTAATAGTAGTGCAGATTTAGTAACTAGTTTGACAGTGTTGAGGGAATCATTTGTTTAGCAGAGTGATGGCGTTTGGGGAAAAACTGTTCTTGTGTCTAGTTGTTCTGGTGTGCAGTGCTCTATAGCGTCGTTTTGAGGGTAGGAGTTGAAACAGTTTATGTCCTGGGATATGTAAATATTTTCACGGCCCTCTTCTTGATTCGTGCAGTATACAGGTCCTCCATGGAAGGCAGGTTGGTAGCAATTAGGGCAGTGGGGAGCTGCACTAAGGAGCAGGAAGATCTTAGCCATGGTTTATTGACTATTATTAACTATTTAATAATATCATTTAAACTATGATTATATTTTATATTATATTTTGTATTATATTATATTTAAACTATTATTGACTATTTATTAAGGTATAAGTGCATAAGCGCACCTGCGTGCCTACCGTCCCTGTCCTAATATTCCTTTTTTACTTACTCTTTTCATGGATCCAAATTACCTTTATACTTTTACCTGTTATATGTGATTGACAAAATAAATAAATAAAAATAAATAAATACTATGCCGGTGTTTCTCAACCTTGACAGCTTTAAGATGCCTGGACTTCAATTCCCAGAATTCTCCAGCAAGGCTTTCTGGGGAATTCTGGGAGTTGAAGTCCATCTATGGTAGCTGGGGAATTCTGGGAGAAGTCCACATATTCTAGCTGGGGAATTCTGGGAATTGAAGTCTAGCTATTCTGGCTGGGGGAATTCTGGGAGTTGAAGTCCATCCGTGCTAGCTGGGGAATCCTGGGAGTTGGCATCCACACACCTTCAAGTTGCCAAGGTTGAGAGAGACGGCTTTAGGCTAAGAGAGGAACAAGCATTCAGGTTTATGGGTTGTGTGCATGCAGCTTGTGGGTTTAATTCTTTGTCCTTCCACTGCTTCCAGCCGTATGTAACCAATCTGGGTGTGTGAATGGAGAAGTGGGCCTTCCCCAAAACACAACCATTCAATCGAACTCCTAAAAAAACTCAATCATGCATTAAAGGGGGGGGGCTTTTAATACATGGACCCAATGATTAATTGGCAACATCTTTTTATAGTTGATCAGAATGTTCCTAATTAATACAGGCGATTCGCCCAATATAGCAAATGTTAATTTAAACCTCATTGATTTAAGGAGCACTGATTCATACTTGGAGGCATGTCGCCGAGATTAACGGCCCTTATTTGCTTTCCTGAAAACCGCAGATCTTTAATTTCGATATGATTTATTTGCAAGGGCTGATGGACTGGGGGGGAGGGGGGAGTAGGGAGCCTCTGTGGTCTCAAGGGTTGAAAGACACAAATGAATACAAAACCTAGATGAAGTGCTTTCGAACAACAGAAATAAGTCATGCGGGAAGAGCACCAAAAAACACACATTATTATACAGAAAATTTCTGAGAAGCTCTTTCCCCCAGCTGAGAAAATGCTTGCAAACTATTCCACGGTTGCATTGAATTATTATTATTTTTTTTGGTAAAAAAAATATCTTAGCCAACTTGTACAAGACGAAAATGGAAAAAAAGCATGTTCAGACGGCATGCCTCATTTGCGGCCTTCTAGGGTTGTTTGGACTGCGTCTCCCAGAGTTCCATGCGAGGCTGGCTAGGAATCCTGGGAGTTGAAGTCCCTGCACATATGGCGGGTGTGCCATTGAGGAAACTGGGCCAGGAGAACGTTTGCACAGTAATTCCTCTAGAGGGCAGCAGAGTTCCATAGAAAGGCTTGCCACTGCAGAATGCCTTTTCCATGAGCATCTTCCTGCTGGCTGTGGATTATGGTTCTGAATCTCGGTTAGCAATCTTGGTTTATCTTCACACTTTCTGGAAGGGGGCCAAGGATTCCATATCCCTTCTTTCTCCACCATTAAAGCCTTTCCCTACTCCAGTGTTTCTCAATCCCGGGTAACACCACTCCTGCGCAGTCTGCACTGGCTTCCTGTAGTCTTTCGGGTGCGCTTCAAGGTTCTGGTTACCACCTTTAAAGCGCTCCATGGCTTAGGGCCCGGGTACTTACGGGACCGCCTGCTGTTACCTTATGCCTCCCACCGACCCGTACGCTCACACAGAGAGGGCCTTCTCAGGGTGCCGTCCGCCAAGCAATGTCGGCTGGCGGCCCCCAGGGGAAGGGCCTTCTCTGTTGGAGCTCCTACCCTCTGGAACGAACTTCCCCCCGGTTTGCGCCAACTATCTGACCTTCGGACCTTTTGCCGTGAATTAAAAACTTACTTATTTATCCAAGCGGGACTGGCTTGATTTTTAAATTTTCAAATTTTTAATTTTTAGTAATTTTATATGGGGTATTTTAGTCTGGGTCAGTTTGACGGTTTTAATTTGGCCTTTATTGAATATGTATTTTAATTGATATTTTAATTTTGTATATTTAATTGTTTTTAACCTTGGCTGTACACCGCCCTGAGTCCTTCGGGAGAAATGCGGTATAAAAATTTAAATAAATAAATAAATAAATAAATAAATAAATAATCTTGAGCCCCTTGAAGATGGGTGGACTTGGACTCCCAGAATTCCCAGCTGGGGAATTCTGGGAATCGAAATCCACCCATCTTCAAGGGGCCCAAGGTTGAGAAACACAGCCGTAATGTTTACTTTGGCAGGGATGGTAACGACAACTCTTAGTAACGTGGCTTGTTCACAAATTATGATCAAACCCATGTTGGTTTCTTTGATAAGCTACAGTTAAGCATAGTTGCAGAGACGCAACGGTTGGCATGAAAGTCCCCCCCCAACCCCCTCCTCTTGCAACAGAAAACTTTAAAAAAAAGAGATGGGGGAAAAAGCTCAGCCATCTCTTTCCAAGCTTCAGCTAAAACAGAGGATTTCTTTTACATTCAGGAAGGCCAGATGTGGGGAGGGGTCTTCCTCCCTGAATTGGTGAGTCATGCTTCTTTTAATACAAACCCCTCTCTTCTCTCCCGGCCTCCTTTTCTTTAGCCCTGGTTTGGCTGAGATGATCACGGAGGAGGGGAAAAATACGTGCTAATGGGAAATTGATCCTTTGGTGGCATGAAGATTGAGTCACCCTGTGGGAGGGGGAACTGAGGAGGGGGGAGGGAGATACAGGGTGATTTTATTTTGCAAAAGCTTAGCTAGTTACAGAATAGCCTTGGGAGGACCTTGGAGGTGGTCTAATCCAATCCCAGCTCAAGCAAGAGACTCCATACCAGGGGTCGGCAACCTTAAACACTCCAAGAACCATTTGGACCCGTTTCATCTATTGTAATGTCCTTCCTGTTAAAGACTACTTCAGCTTTAATTGCAATAATACAAGAGCAACCAATAGATTTAAACTTAATGTCAACCGCTTTAATCTAGATTGCAGAAAATATGACTTCTGTAACAGAATCATCAGTGCTTGGAATACTTTACCTGACTCTGTGGTCTCTTCCCATAATCCTAAAAGTTTTATCCAAAAACTCTCTACTATTGACCTCACCCCATTCCTAAGAGGACCATAAGGGGCGTGCATAAGCGCACAAACGTGCCTACCGTTCCTGTTCTATTGTTTTTCTTTTCTTCCTCCTATATATATGCTTATACCTCCTTATATTTACTCATATATGTGTTTATATACTATATAATCTTTTGTATGATACCTACATATATTGTTGTGACAAAATAAAAAAAAAGAAAAAAAGAAAAAAGAAAACACCGGGAGCCACAAAACCTTTCCCATGCCTGGCTATTTCCTAAGCAGCCACAGAACTAGCCTATGTAATTGCATTAAACGTTCTGCTTCCTTCTGAAACTTTTCTTGGATTTATCCATGGTTGGCCTACTGGGGGTCGAAAAGCTCAATAAATCATGTGCCGGTGAGTATCACACATTGGCGACTGTAACACATACTTTGAGCAAACAGTGAGCCGCAGCAGAGGAATGAAAGAGCCACATGCAGCTCCAGGGTTGCTGACTCCTGCTCTATACCAGGGGTCTCCAACCTTGGCAGTTTTATGACGTGTGGACTTCAACTCCCAGAATTCCTCAGCCAGCACAGCCTCCATGTTTCCAGTGTTTGTCTTTCTCCCAATTTGGAACTAAACCAGAGGAATATTTCTTCCAACACCCTCCCCGTTTCCAAGATAAAACGAGAACCCCTTCCCAACCGCCTCCACAGAGATGGAAATATTGGCAGAGATGAGCATCCATTTGATGGTCTCTTCCTTCTCCCTTCTTCCTTTCCCCCCAAATTGCTGGGCTCCACCAAGATTATTGCTTAGCCTGGCTGGGCTTCTGCTCACTGTTTGTTTAGACCCAGCCTGGGGTCGCTGCTGAGCCCTGGGTGATTAACGACGGGCATTAATCATCCTACCGGTTCTTGCCTGCCATATTTCAATTAAATGGTAAACTTGTGCTGGAGATCAGTCATTAACTTTCCAGGCATGAGAAATGGTTCTTCGGGGCCCCGTTCGGAACATCCCGTCACAGCTGCATATTGGAAATACGGCTTTCCCCCTCCCTGGACAAAATATTGCAAAGAAGAGATAACCATCCCCTGGGCTGTTCCAGAAGGTGTTTCCCACCCCCATCCTCTGAAAGAGCTACCTGCCATTCAAGATAAGAATTAAAGGGGTAATAGTTTGTTTGAGATCACTGTTTCCAAAACTTTTAAGATGGGTGGATTTCAAAGTGTGGTGCTGGGAAAGATTCCTGAGAGAAAATAGAATAGAATAAGAATTGGAATAGAATTAGAATTACAATAGAATTAGAATTACAATAGAATGGAATGGAATGGAATGGAATGGAATGGAATAGAATAGAATTTTTTTATTGGCCAAGTGTGATTGGACACACAAGCAATTTGTCTTGGTGCATATGCTCTCAGTGTACATAAAAGAAAAGATACGTTCATCAAGGTACAACATTTACAACACAATTGATGGTCAATATATCAATATAAATCATAAGGATTGCCAGCAACAAGTTATAGTCATACAGTCATAAGTGGAAAGAGATTGGTGATGGGAACTATGAAACGATTAATAGTAGTGCAGATTCAGTAAATAGTCTGACAGTGTTGAGGGAATTATTTGTTTAGCAGAGTGATGGCCTTCGGGGAAAAACTGTTCTTGTGTCTAGTTGTTCTGGTGTGCAGTGCTCTATAGCATCGTTTTGAGGGTAGGAGTTGAAACAGTTTTTGTCCAGGATGTGAGGGGTCTGTAAATATTTCCACGGCCCTCTTCTTGATTCGTGCAGTATACAGGTCCTCAATGGAAGGCAGGTTGGCAGCAATTATTTTTTCTGCAGTTCTAATTATCCTCTGAAGTCTGTGTTTTTCTTGTTGGGTTGCAGAACCGAACCAGACAGTTATAGAGGTGCAAATGACAGACTCAATAATTCCTCTGTAGAATTGGATCAGCAGCTCCTTGGGCAGTTTGAGCTTACTGAGTTGGCGCAGAAAGAACATTCTTTGTTGTCCTTTTTTAATGATGTTTTTGATGTTAGCTATCCATTTGAGATCTTGCGATATGATAGAACCTAGAAATTTGAAGGTTTCTATTGTTGATACTGTGTTGTCAAGTATTGTGAGAGGTGGAAGTATGAATAGAATAGAATAGAATAGAATAGAATAGAATAGAATAGAATAGAATAGAATAGAATAGAATAGAATAGAATAGAACGTTGGAAGGAACCTTGTAGGTCATCTAGTCCAACCCACTGCCCAAGCATGAGACCCTAAACCAGGGGGTGAAATCCAGCAGGTTCTGACAGGTTCTGGAGAACCGGTAGCGGAAATTTTAAGCAGTTCGGAGAACCGGTAGCGGAAATTTTAAGCAGTTCGGAGAACCTGCAAATATCACCTCTAGCTGGCCCCAGAGTTGTGTTTTTTTTTTTTACATTTATATCCCGCCCTTCTCCGAAGACTCAGGGCGGCTTACAGTGTGGGGTGGGAATGGAGATTTTGCAGTATCCTTCCCCTTCCATGCCTACCAAGCCACGGCCACCAAGCCACACTCACAGAACCAGTAGTAAAAAAAATTGAATTCCACCATTGAGTTGGATTTAACACAGAGTGGAATCAAATGTATTTCTCCCCCCATCCCAATTGCTGTTTCTCCTTATCCATGAGCTCTGGAAACTTGAAACCAACTTGGATCTTTCAACTTTCTCTTCCTGTGACCTGCCCTGATGCAGGAAGTGTTGTTTTTTTTTTTGCAACAAGGACAGCCAGGGTTATCCAGCCAACAGAAAACCCTGCAGGAACCAGAGGTTGCTCTGCAGATTTTGGAAGGCTGTGAGATCCCATGTATAAAACCCACCCTCCATCCTGTTTGGACTGAACATCTGGGATTCCTTCCTCTACAGCAGATGCTCTTTCCAGAAACCCCTCATCCTTCTTCCCACCCCCACCCACCCCCAGTTTGCTTCTATATTAAAAATAGGTTTATGTCATTTTTATTTAATCAAAGGGTTCATTAAAAGAGAATCAAAGCATGGAAGAACCAAAAAAGAAAAAAGAAAAGAAAAGAAAGAAAGAAACCTCTGGAGGAAGAAAGTATGAAATCGTGGTTAGATACATCAGTCAAAGGCCTGCAGGAGAGCGAGCCTAACCCGTTTCCCGATTAAAGGAGGGGAGCGAAATAAATGCACGTGAATAGGAAACATCTCTCTCTCTTTTTGTGTGTGTGTTTCTTCTGCAGTCCCTCTGGAGCTGCACAACATCACACACATTAGGGACCCCATGAACTTGTTTAATGCGTTTTCGCCTCTCTTCCCACCCGCGACTGTTGTCTAAATTGCCATAATTTCATTTCCCAGTGTTGCACAGAGACTCACTCATGGCATCGCCCGGCTCTGCCCGCCAAAAAAAGGAAGATAAAGAATGTTAATATTCTTCACGGCGCTTCTTAACTCCTCCAAAATCCCAAATTGTTTTCCCCCAAGTGTCCGGCAGTTTGCAAGTTTTCACACAGTCCTGAGGCGCTGAAGGAAACTTCTCTAAATGATTCTTTGGGAGGGAGGGAGGGAGGGAAGGAGGGCGGACATGATGAAAAGCATCACGCTAGTCCTCAGGGGCGAAGGGAGAAACCAACAGAAGTGTAATTTGGGAAGAAAAAGTTTCAGTGTAGGAACAAGAGCCTTCTTTGGGGATGGGGTGCTTTTATCTTGGGGTGATTAAAAGGAATTGAGAGCAGCTCAGACATTTCCATAAGGTTTTGGGCAGGAGGGCTGTGAGGGCAGGGAAAGGGTAGAGCAGGACGAATAAGCTTCAGTAGGACCATAAGGAATGTTGTGCCTCGCTCGCTCCCCCCGCCGCAGCTGGGCCCCTCTTATCTCCTGCCGGACGCTGATAGTACAGAAGAATGTTCTGGCACGCCTCCAGCCCCCAGCCCTGGCACCATGCCCGGACAAACCGAACAAACAAACCTCCCTCCGATAGCATGTGCGCCTGAAGCCAGCCACGAGCTGGGATTACCAACAGCTGGAGACGAAACGATGCAATGAATAGATCCACGCTTCCGGAGAATGGAGAGGCAATGTCAGCAAAAGGAAGGGAGGGGCAGGCCTGGATAAGTGCTGAGTCATGGAGCCACACCCCATGGCCTATATAAAGGATCTGCTTTCTGGCATTCTCTGAGTCAGGCAAAGTCTAATCTGGATTGCTGAAGTCACATCTTGGATTCCTGCCTGAGGACTCTGATAGGACTTTGGCAGAGCTGCAGAGGCACGCTTGATACGGACTTCCCCGACCCGGCCGTCAGAGGAGGAGTGGGACACGACAAGGAATGCTGAGCGCCAAAGAATGGAGGCCTTTGAACTCTGGTGCTGGAGAAGACTCCTGCGATCCACTTGGACTGCAAGGCGATCCAACGGGTCAGTCCTAGAGGAGGTCAACCCCGACTGCTCTTTAGAAGGCCAGATCCTGAAGAGGAAACTGAAATACTTTGGCCACCTAATGAGAAGGAAGGACTCACTGGAGAAGAGCCTCATGCTGGGAACAATGGAGGGCAAAAGAAGAAGGGGACGGCGAAGAAGGAGGTGGCTGGATGGAGTCCCGGAAGCAATCGGCATGAGCTTCAATGGATTCCAGAGGATGGTAGAGGACAGGAAGGCCTGGAGGAACGTGGTCCATGGGGTTGCAATGAGTTGGACATGACTTCGCAACTAACAACAAGAAGGACATTCTTGGAGAAAGAGGGAAGATGGATGGATGGATAAGGATGCAGATGGTTCTCAACTTATGGCCACAGTTGGAATAGAATAGAGTTGGAAGGCACCTTAGAGGTCTTCTAGTCCAACCTCCTGCTCAAGCAGGAGGCCCTATACAATTTGAGGCAGGCGGCTGTCCAGTCTTTTCTTAAAAATCTCCAGTGATGGAGCCACCCACAACATCTGGTGGCAAGCCGTTCCACTGGTTCATTGTTCTCACTATTAGGAAGTTTCTCCTTAATTCCAGGTGGCTTCTCTCCTTGTTTAGTTTAATTGGAACCAGAATTTCCATTGCAAGCAAAGGATTTATTAAATGAATCACACACCCAGTTTTGCAACTTTTCCCATGGGTGCTAAGCGAATCACTGAAGTCATTAAATGAATCACATGGTTGTTGAGCAACTCTGGCTTCCCCCATTGGCTTAGCTTGTCGGAAGCCATCTGGGAAGTTCACAAACATGATCACATGACCCCAATGATCACATGATCATCGTAACCATTCCCCATGGCTGGCTGGGGAATTCTGGGAATTGAAGTCCATGTGCCTTAAAAGTAGCCAAGGTTGTGAAACCCAGAAATTACTCACCCCACAACCGTTGTAAAAAAAAACAAAAAACTCTTCCCAAATTGGATCTTGAACACAGAGTGGAATCAAGGGTATTTTTCCCCTCCATTTTGTTCCCTGCTCATCCATGAGGTCCAGAAGCTTGATCCTTCGAAATCAACTCGCTGTTGTGGTCTGCCAGCAGCCCGTGGACCTGGCAACAGAAGAGTCAGACAATGAGGAGGCTGGGGAGGACTATGGGTCAGTCCTGCAGTCAGGGGAAGGCCCAGACGAGGGCTCTGCATCGGAGGCAGAGATGGGGCCAGGGCCATCTGGAAGCCATGCACAGACTCCAGAGGCGGACAGCAGAGAGGCAGAGAAACAGGAGGAGCCTGTTCCTAGTGCACACGTGAGGAGAGCTGCCAGAAGGCAAGAGCAGCTGAAGCAAAAAGGACAACTCGTGAGTAAGGCCAGGAGATGATTGGCCACTCCCACAAGGCTTAAAAAAGCAGCAACAAGCTGTTCGGTTCTTTGTAGAAAAGCAACGATGATTCCATTGCTTCTTGTCAGCGTCTCTTGAACTTTGTGGGGTTTTTGCCAAGAAAAGCCTTTTTGGCAGGTTGCCAAAGACATCAAAGGTTTGTGATAAGGCCGAGGGACTGGTTATTAAGAATTTTGTTTTGGACGAAGCTCAGAATGAATTCATTCTCAGCTGTTTTAATAAAATAAGTTTGTTGAGGACTGAATTGTGTTTGGTAATCACTACTTGGGCCTCGGTTGCAACACTCGGATCCTCCTGTGGCACGTTCCGATGCAGAAGAGGAAGGATAAACCTGGGCATCTTCTCTTCACTTCTCAGATGGACACCTGGGCATTTGCATTCACCCAGCGGGCAGCAATTATCCATCAACACGATGGGCAAGTCGGTGCGAGAGACACAAAAAGTTGTGTCCTGCTTGCCAAGCTTGCTCTTCTCCACCGCTGTTCCTTTCTAAATTGCTGACATTCCTGCACCGCGCAACTTGCTTATCGTTGCCGGAGCCAGGTGCTCTCCAATGTACCTTATCCGGTTTTTGCATGCTGGCTTAACCGGGCCCAGAAAGGAAATTCTCATTTGCAAACCTAATTAATAGTAATAAGCCATGCTTGGTGCGTGATGATAATAATATCCATGATGGCACGAAAGAGGGGAGGCAGTGGGAGGTTTGCACCTGCAATCTGGACTTTGCTTTCTCCCCTGTGTGGGAGCTTGAAGCCTTTTATGGCCCAATTTACAGAGACAAGGTTATGGGAGGCCAAAAAAATATTCCCAAAATCGCCTAAAAAAGGATCAAAAGGCAGCCATCAGTTTTGCTAAGGAGGGACTGTCTTCCCGTAGCTGGAATGAACACCTTCTATGCCCTGGCAAGGAGACCATCAACCGGCTTGGAGAAATGTTGAAGTACAAATAAAAATGTAATTTTGTTGTGGAGTGGATTTATTCAGCTTCAGCTCGTGGTTTGCTGGAGATGCTTGACTGCCCTCCGTATAGGGAACTCGGAACAGGAGTGAGTCTCCTGTTGGCTATCATTCCTTCTTTCCCCGCAACCGGGAAATGGGCCGGCTGCTTCTTTCCTTCTTGTTATACCGCACCGAGCACCTATTAAGACACCCTGCGCAATAAATAATGATAAATAGAGATAATGCCAACAGCGCAGAGCAATTAGCCAAGTGTGTTTGGTTAAGCAATGTGAGTCATCCCGGGAATCGTCTTTGGGATTGTGCAATTATTTTGACTCACATCACAGGCCCGGAAGGGAGATTTTGTTTTTCCAATTCTAGATGGCCCCTAATTGCTCAGATTGGTGGTGGGCTGGGTGTCAGGAGAGAAAAGGAAGGAAGCAGCCCGAAAGAGTATCTGCAGGGAAGAAGACAAAACATTTGAAGGAGGAGGAAGAAGAAGACATAATGGTGAGTGAGAGGAGAAAGGAGAAGGGAAAGAAGAGGAAGATGAAATAATACTAATTGAGAGAAGGAGGAAGGGAAAGCGGGGAGGAAGAAGGTGGAGGAGGAAAAGAAGGAAGGAAGGAAAAGAAAAAGAAACAAAGAAAAAGAAAAAAGGAAGGAAGGAAGGAAGGAAGGAAGAAAGAAAGAAAGAAAGAAAGAAAGAAAGAAAGAAAGAAAGAAAGAAAGAAAAAGAAAGAAAGAAAGAAAGAAAGAAAGAAAGAAAGAAAGAAAGAAAGAAAGAAAGAAAGAAAGAAAGAAAGAAAGAATGCTGATTTGTAGGAGGTGGTGGCTAGAAAGCCAGAATGACTACAATCCTGAGACAAAAGAATGTGCAAATAAAGAGCAGGGGAATTGCTTCTTATTTAGCAGCTGAATGGACTCAGACTAGGAAGGGAAGGAAGGCCCTTTCAACAAAAGAACAACAAATGTGAACAGGCAGGTCAGGACAAAGCCTTCCCAGCTTCCCTGGACACTCATGGCCGGCTGGGGAATTCTGGGAATTGAAGTCCACCCGTCTTAAAGTGGGAAACCCTGGCGTCTATGTCCCCCTAACAGGTACGCACACCATCCAGATAAAAGGATCCGGCTCAGAACATCTGGCAAAGAAGAACAAACATCTGCCTCTCCCCAGGTAGCTGCAGCCCCACCCCACCCCGTTTGCAAGAGATCCTCTCCTTGCCCGCAGGGCTGAAGGCACCCAGCCAGGAAAACGACGACAATGATGACAACAACAACAACAACAAGAAGAGTGCGACAAAATCAGAGGATACAGACTCTCCGCTTGGCCCCTTGCAAGAGAAACCTTTCACCAAGAGAGAGGAACAGAGACGGAGCGATGGCAGTTGACCTGAGCATCAGGCTAAGTGCCAACCCGGCATGGGAGCTGTTTGCAAGTCAGCGCTTGATTCAATAGCCGGCCCCTTAAATTGACTTTACAGGAGCCCTGGGCAGCCGGGGTGATGGGGACGGTGTGGCTGTTCCCTCCAACAACAATGCAGCAAGGAAGTCCCACAGGCTCCCAGGCCTTAATTTATTTATTCGGAATTATTTCTCCCAAGCAATCTTCTTTCTCGCCTGTTTGCTTCTCTTCCAGCCTCTGGAGAGAGAGAACAGCAAAGGTCTTCGCTCGAAAAGGATGGAAAACACCGGATGCTTGCTAAATCGACTGGCCACCGAAAGACCTCGGGAGACCCTCTTTAATCATGGTTGTGCCCAGGGAAGCAGCTTGCAGGAAATCTGCTGGTCTCTTTCAAGGCTGACCCATTTTACATCAGCACAACTTCGGTTCAGGGTCGGCCTCTTCGGAGACACATTGTGTGTTATCCCCGCGCACGTTGAATGCCCCTCCGGTACTGGAGTCGGTACATGCGTGTGGCGGCAGGCAGGGAAGACGGGAAAAACAAGCAGTTAAAATCAGAAGCCATAAACCGCAGGCTGGAGAATCGGTTCTGGGGAAAAAAAGCTGAACTGGATGCACACTCAAATAATTAAGACGAAACAGGCTGGGAGCTACTGGGGAATGTCTGGGGAATTTGCAGTTGACCTGCAAAGATTTCTGCCGCCTCGCCGTTCCCTGCCGACAATAATGAAGTCCTCACCCCAGAATAAGACTTAAGCATAAAATAAGCCAAGAGGGGAAAGGAAAATAACCTGCTTTTGCAACTGAAGAGTAAATGTCTGTGGAAATTCTCAGTCATCCAGGTCCTGGTTGTCCCAAAGGTGCTTTTTCAAGAGGCCAGTGGACTTCCTTTGTTTTTCTTTGAAGACGTTTCGCTTCCCATCCAAGAAGCTTCTTCAGCTCTGAAGAGAAGCTGAAGCAGCTTCTTGGATGGGAAGCGAAACATCTTCAAAGCAAAACCAGAAAGCCCAGTTGCCTCTTGAAAAAGCACCTTTGGGACAACTGAAGAGTGATGCATCCACATGTTAAAAAATTATTGGGGTAGAACATCGTGGCTTCCTTTTGCGCCTATCGTTGATCCAGTCTGGCCCTATCGAGATTTGCAGTTCCACCAATTTCCTTGAAATCTGCCATCCTGTGCATTCTTGTTGGCCCTTTGTCTTGCTTGTCATCTGCTGGGGTCTTCCAGCTTCTGCTTGGTCTTATGGTTTGTTGTTGGGCCTTAGCTTTTAGGTGTCTCCTTCAGCTCTGTTGTCTTCTCCAGCTGCTTTGGATGGATCATCTAGTTCAGGGGTCGGCAACCTTAAACACTCAAAGAGCCGCAAAGGTCCTAACTGAAAGCCCCCCATTCAATTCTGGAGCTGACTGGAAGTCCAGTTCCCCCACCATAGAGACTCCTCCTAGCGTGGTGTCCTTTTTCCTCTACCTGCCCTAACCGAAAGCCCTATCAATTGTAGAGCCGACCAGCAACAGGGAGCCGCAGCAGAGGGATGGAAGAGCCACATGTGGCTCCAGAGCCACAGGTTGCAGACCCCTGACCTAATTCTTCCTTGGTGGCCCCAGACTGATCCCTCAGGTCTGGCTCTCAGTGGCCACTTCTCTGCAGGCTATTAAGTCCATCTGCAAAATCTTTTCCTCCATCTTTTCTGGACCTCCACAAGTCAAGCGTCATGGAGACATATATGGTCTCCAGAAATTCCAGAATAAAGGCTGAACAATAGTGAGGTCTATTGTTGGGAAACGAAACATCTGCAAGAAAACCAGAAAGCCCAGTTGCCTCTTGAAAAAGCACCTTTGGGACAACTGAAGAGTGATGCATCCACATGTTAAAAAATTCTTGGGGTAGAACATCGTGGCTTCCTTTTGCGCCTATCGTTGGTCCAGTCTGGCCCTATCGAGATTTGCAGTTCCACCAATTTCCTTGAAATCTGCCATCCTGTGCATTCTTGTTGGCCCTTTGTCTTGCTTGTCATCTGCTGGGGTCTTCCAGCTTCTGCTTGGTCTTATGGTTTGTTGTTGGGCCTTAGCTTTTAGGTGTCTCCTTCAGCTCTGTTGTCTTCTCCAGCTGCTTTGGATGGATCATCTAGTTCAGGGGTCGGCAACCTTAAACACTCAAAGAGCCGCAAAGGTCCTAACTGAAAGCCCCCCATTCAATTCTGGAGCTGACTGGAAGTCTAGTTCCCCCACCATAGAGTCTCCTCCTAGCGTGGTGTCCTTTTTCCTCTGCCGACTGGAAGTCTAGTTCCCCCACCATAGAGTCTCCTCCTAGCGTGGTGTCCTTTTTCCTCTGCCGACTGGAAGTCTAGTTCTCCCACCATAGAGTCTCCTCCTAGCGTGGTGTCCTTTTTCCTCTGCCGACTGGAAGTCTAGGTCCCCCACCATAGAGTCTCCTCCTAGCGTGGTGTCCTTTTTCCTCTGCCGACTGGAAGTCTAGTTCCCCCACCATAGAGACTCCTCCTAGCGTGGTGTCCTTTTTCCTCTGCCGACTGGAAGTCTAGGTCCCCCACCATAGAGACTCCTCCAAGCGTGGTGTCCTTTTTCCTCTGCCGACTGGAAGTCTAGTTCCCCCACCATAGAGTCTCCTCCTAGCGTGGTGTCCTTTTTCCTCTGCCGACTGGAAGTCTAGTTCTCCCACCATAGAGTCTCCTCCTAGCGTGGTGTCCTTTTTCCTCTGCCGACTGGAAGTCTAGGTCCCCCACCATAGAGACTCCTCCTAGCGTGGTGTCCTTTTTCCTCTGCCGACTGGAAGTCTAGGTCCCCCACCATAGAGACTCCTCCTAGCGTGGTGTCCTTTTTCCTCTGCCGACTGGAAGTCTAGTTCCCCCACCATAGAGTCTCCTCCTAGCGTGGTGTCCTTTTTCCTCTGCCGACTGGAAGTCCAGTTCTCCCACCATAGAGTCTCCTCCTAGCGTGGTGTCCTTTTTCCTCTGCCGACTGGAAGTCCAGTTCTCCCACCATAGAGTCTCCTCCTAGCGTGGTGTCCTTTTTCCTCTGCCGACTGGAAGTCTAGTTCCCCCACCATAGAGTCTCCTCCTAGCGTGGTGTCCTTTTTCCTCTGCCGACTGGAAGTCTAGGTCCCCCACCATAGAGACTCCTCCTAGCGTGGTGTCCTTTTTCCTCTGCCGACTGGAAGTCTAGTTCCCCCACCATAGAGTCTCCTCCTAGCGTGGTGTCCTTTTTCCTCTGCCGACTGGAAGTCTAGGTCCCCCACCATAGAGACTCCTCCTAGCGTGGTGTCCTTTTTCCCCTGCCGACTGGAAGTCTAGTTCCCCCACCATAGAGTCTCCTCCTAGCGTGGTGTCCTTTTTCCTCTGCCGACTGGAAGTCTAGTTCCCCCACCATAGAGTCTCCTCCTAGCGTGGTGTCCTTTTTCCTCTGCCGACTGGAAGTCTAGTTCTCCCACCATAGAGTCTCCTCCTAGCGTGGTGTCCTTTTTCCTCTGCCGACTGGAAGTCTAGTTCTCCCACCATAGAGTCTCCTCCTAGCGTGGTGTCCTTTTTCCTCTGCCGACTGGAAGTCTAGGTCCCCCACCATAGAGACTCCTCCTAGCGTGGTGTCCTTTTTCCTCTGCCGACTGGAAGTCTAGTTCCCCCACCATAGAGTCTCCTCCTAGCGTGGTGTCCTTTTTCCTCTGCCGACTGGAAGTCTAGTTCCCCCACCATAGAGTCTCCTCCTAGCGTGGTGTCCTTTTTCCTCTGCCGACTGGAAGTCTAGTTCCCCCACCATAGAGTCTCCTCCTAGCGTGGTGTCCTTTTTCCTCTGCCGACTGGAAGTCCAGTTCCCCCATCATAGAGACTCCTCCTAGCGTGGTGTCCTTTTTCCTCTACCTGCCCTAACCGAAAGCCCTATCAATTGTAGAGCCGACCAGCAACAGGGAGCCGCAGCAGAGGGATGGAAGAGCCACATGTGGCTCCAGAGCCACAGGTTGCTGACCCCTGATCTAGTTCTTCCTTGGTGGCCCCAGACTGATCGCTCAGGTCTGGCTCTCAGTGGCCACTTCTCTGCAGGCTATTAAGTCCATCTGCAAAATCTTTTCCTCCATCTTTTCTGGACCTCCACAAGTCAAGCGTCATGGAGACATATATGGTCTCCAGAAATTCCAGCATAAAGGCTGAACAATAGTGAGGTCTATTGTTGGGAAACGAAACATCTGCAAGAAAACCACCAAGCTCAGAAAGCACCAAGGACCCCACCGTTGCTGCTGCTGCTGCTGCTCCTCCTCCTCCTCGCACTGTTGACATTACCTAGTATGGTCATGAAACCTCTGCAAGAAAACCACCAAGCTCAGAGAGCACCGGGTTCAACCCACAGATCAACCCTGAGCTACAAATAATCCCTTCCCTTGGCAAGATCTCGGAGCCCCTGCTTACAAAATCACTGCAGTATCTTTCCATGCGGTCGGCTCCCGTAGCATGTTTCTTCTCTTCTGCAGGAAAAAAAAAAAATCCACGGGGCAGGAGAAGAATGTTTTGTAGAAGACATTTGTGACTGTTGTGGGACTTTTCATTCCCACCATATGAAGTCTCTGGCAGAGCTCTGGTGCTCAACAACCCGAAGAAAAAAAGCCGCTTGGTTCAACTGATCCGTGATCTCCACGGCGTGCGAGGCCTCTTCTCGCCTTTGAAAGGATGCTGGGTAAAGGCTCATTAGTTTTAAGACAAGCTCTTTTCTACGGCTATCATTTTTAATTAGGGAAGCCGTTGAGCTGGCAAAGTTCTCAACTTCTGCTGGAGGCTAAAGACAGAAACGGATGCCATTTCTTCCCTGGCATTGCCTGCCGTGTCCCGCAGAGGACGGGGCTTCTGGTGTTATGAAAGGAGGCGCCACAGTTTGAGTCTAAGTGGGGGAATGGACCTCTGCAAGACGTTGAAGGTCAGGACAGACGTCCGTCCCTCCTCCCTGGTCAGGCAGATGGGTCGCACGGATCTCCCCAGTATCTGGAGACACTCAGAAAGACAATCAAGGGAGGCTCCAATCAAGCTCACATGAAGTGTTAATACTACCAAATAAGGCCTTCAATAATAATAATAACAATAACAACAACAACAACAACAACAACAACAGAGTTGGAAGGGACCTTGGAGGTCTTCTAGTCCAGGGGTCTCCAACCTTGGCAACTTTAAGACTTGTGGACTTCAATTCTGGGAATTGAAGTCCACAAGTCTAAAGCTGCCAAGGTTGGAGACCCCTGTTCTAGTTCAACCCCCTGCCCAGGCAGAAAACCCTACACCACTTCAGACAAAGGGTTATCCAGCCTCTTCTTAAAAATTTCCAGTGTTGGAGCATTCAGAACTTCTGGAGGCAAGTTGTTCCACTGATTAATTGTTCTCCCTGTCAGGAAATTTCTCCTTAGTTCGAAGTTGCTTCTCTCCTTGATCAGCTTCTACCCATTGTCCTGCCCTCAGGTGCTTTGGAGAAGAGCTTGACTCCCTCTTCTTTGGGGCAGCCCCTGAGAGAGGTCTTGGTAAGACCAAACTTAGGAACGCGGTGGCTCAGTGTCTAAGACACTGAGCTTATTGATCGAAAGGTCGGCAGTTCAGCGGTTCGAATCCCTAGTGCCACATAATGGGGGTGAGCTCCCGTGACTTGTCCCAGCTTCTGCCAACCTAGCAGTTCGAAAGCACGTAAAAAATGCAAGTAGAAAAATAGGGACCACCTTTGGTGGGAAGGGAACAGTGTTCCCTGCGCCTTTGGCATTGAGTCATGCCGGCCACATGACCACGGAGACGTCTTTGGACAGCGCTGGCTCTTTGGCTTTGAAACGGAGGTGAGCACCGCCCCCTAGAGTCGGGAACGACTATCACATATGTGCGAGAGGAACCTTTACCTTTACCTTAAGACTACACTTGGAATATTGCATTCCGTTTTGGTCGCCACGATATAAAAAAGATGTGGAGACTCTAGAAAGAGTGCAGAGAAAAGCAACGAAGATGATTAGGGGACTGGCCGCTAAAACATATGAAGAACGGTTGCAGGAACTGGATATGGCTATTCCAGAGAAAAGAAGTACCAGGGGAGACATGATAGCAGTGTTCCAGTATTTGAGGGGTTGTCCCAAAGAAGAGGGAGTCAAGCTATTCTCCAAAGCCCCAGAAGGCAGGACAAGAAGCAATGGGTGGAAACTAATCGAGGAGAGAAGCAACTTAAAACTAAGGAGAAAATTCCTGACAGTTAGAACAAGTAATCAGTGGAACAACTTGCCTGCAGAAGTTGTGAATGCTGCTTCAACGCTGGGAGCTTTTAAGAAGAGATTGTAGGGTTTCCTGCCTGAGCAGGGAGTGGGACTAGAAGACCTCCAAGGTCTCATCCAGCTCTGTTATTCTGTTATTCCACCTTAACACTGATAGATGGATGATGTGCCATTAGGTCCCTGTCAACTCTGAGCAGCCGCAGCGATAAATCTCTCCACCTTAACTGTTTGTTGATAATCGCTGGGCTAAATTGCCCCGTTCCAAGAATCCCTTTTCCCTGACTAAGGAGAACGGGGCCTTCTTGGCTGGAGCAGCAGATGTTGGGCTTGTCAAGTGGAGTGCTGAGACAAGCAAGGTTTCTGGGTTCTTTCCAGAAGGAAGGTGAAAAGCGTCTCAAGGGGGGGAGGACCTCTCTGGAGACCCCCTGCTTAATGGCCAAGCTGCTCCGTGTGTTCAGGAAGGGAAGAACAGGGGTGAGTTGGTGATTGGTAGTTTGAGAAGGAAGGAAGGATGGGAAGAAGGAAGGATGGAAAGAAGGAAAGAAGGAAGGAAGGATGGAAAGAAGGAAGGAAGGAAGGATGGATGGATGGATGGATGGATGGATGGATGGAAAGAAGAAAGGAAGGATGGAGAGTGGAAAGAAGGAAGGATGGATGGAAAGAAGGAAGGATGGAAGGATGGAAAGAAGGAAAGAAAGGTGGATGGAAAGAAGGAAGGAAGGATGGGTGGAAAGAAGGAAGGAAAGATGGAAAGAAGGAAGGAAGGATGGATGGATGGAAAGAAGGAAGGAAGGATGGGAAGAAGGAAGGATGGAAAGAAGGAAAAAGGAAAAAAGAGAGAAAGAGGCAGGAAGGGAGGGAGGGAAGGAAAAAGAAAGAAAATAAAGGGAGAAAAGGGGTGAGGAGGGAAGGAGAGGAGAGGGGAAAGGAGGGGAGAGGAAGGATGGATATAAGGAGGAAATGTATAAAATCCAGGTATCTACAAACTCATTCTGTTAAAAATGGCTGAAAGGCCCTTTCATGTCCTCTCTCTTGAACCTTCCAGATGGGACCACTGTTATGGGGAACATCTGGAGAGGGAAGGAGCTACCAGGCCCAGCCAAAACCAATGAATACTCATGAGCTCCTGGAAGACATATTAGAAGATTTAGTAGGGAAGACCAGCAAAAACTGCTTCGTACAGCAGAGTCAGGGAGTTGACTGCCAAGTATATATTTAGAAGGCCTGAAATCAATATTAACTTAATGCAGTTTATTCTCCCAATAGCAACCTTGATCCATAAAAAGCTGGCCTGGCTCCCAAATTTGAATAGTGTGTGCCTGGGACCCATTAGAAACCCACCCATCCGCCACTGGATGTCAACCTTGCGCTAAACAAATGGCTTTGCTCTATTCCCAGCATCAAACTCTCGCAACTTTTCAATCCTTCCTGACAAGAGGGTTTAAGCCCCTTTGATTATCGAGTCAATCCTTCCTCCTCTTCCTCCTTTTGAAGTTTGCATCGGAGCCAAGGGGATGCCAGGAAAAAAAGAAAGAAAGAAAGCAGAATGTCAGGAACCCGTGTCAATTTCTTTGCTATGTTCCGTTAGAAAACAAGGGGAGGGGAGGGATGCATTATAACGGGGGGCTTCATAAACCGTCAAGGGCTCATGGATTTTTTTGGTAGGCAGGGAGTTGGAGCAAGCAAGATCAAGGACTATAGAATTATTGAAATCACTCAAGCAAGTCAGCCAAGGAACAGACTGCAACAAGGGAAGAGACAGTTCAAAAGAAACAAGCAAGCAAAAGTCCTTCTACGTTCGGCCTCCCGCTGTTGACTGTTGTGACAGATTGAATGTAGCTGTCATGGCTAGATGGCCCTGGCCTGGAAAATGGTGGAGATAGAAGAGAGACTCCTCCAGCCTTCTCACTTCTACCTTATCTTCCTTTTTAAATTTAATTATGTGGCTCAAATTGTTGCTGAGATTCTTCCTTCCCTTTCTCCTCCTCCCAGTCAGCATTACTACTGCTGCTGCTGCTGCTGCTGCTACTACTACTACTACTACTACTCCCTCTTACTCCTCTTCCTCTCCTCCTTCTCCTTCTCTTTCTTCCTCCTCCTTCCTCCTCCTCTTCTTCCTCTCCTTCTCCTCCTTTCTCCTTCTCCTTCTTTCTTCCTACTCCTCCTTCCTCCTCCACTTCCTCTTCCTCTCCTCTTCTCTTTCTTCCTCTTCCTCTCCTCCTCCTTTCTCCTTCTCCTTCTCTTTCTTCTTCTTCTTCCTCCTCCTCCTCCTCCTCCTCCACTTCCACTTCCTCTCCTCCTCCTTCTCTTTCTTCCTCCTCCTCTTTCTTCCTCCTCCACTTCCTCTTCCTCTCCTCCTCCTTTTCCTTCTTTTTCTTCTTCCTCTTCCTCTCCTCCTCCTCCTTTCTCCTTCTCTTTCTTCCTCCTCCTCTACTTCCTCTTCCTCTCCTCTCCTCTCCTCCTCCTTTCTCCTTCTCCTTCTCTTTCTTCTTCCTCCTCCTCCCAACATTTTCTGCTTCAGAATTAAAGCACTCGCCTTTTTTCTTCCTCCTTCAAACGTGCTTGGATTTTTGACCATTTTCATACCATCGCCCGCCCACCCACCCACCCACCCACCCTTCACTCGCTCAGAATATTCGCTGGGGCTTAAACACTGACCCCAGCCCTTTTGCAAAGAGCTTCTCTTTCTCTCCTTTCCCTCCCTCCGCCCAGAAGATGCTCTGTCCACCTTCTCTGTCTTTCATAAACTTCAAAGAGGGCCCGAAATGCCTAAGGCTGGTTGAAGGGGTCAAAAGTAATTTAATATCAGAGGACAGCGGGAAGGGGGGGTGACTGGAGATGACAAAAGCAAAAATCCGCCCTGAACCTTGGTCAGAGAAAAATCTTCCACCTTCCCTTTCATCTTTATGTGCTCACCACCAAATTACTCTCTCTTTGTTATGTCTCATTGGTTGTTTTTCAGAGTTCCAGAAGAGCCGTAAAAAATCCAGGAGAGGTTGCCTGTTTCTGCGATTGGGGATGTAAAACAAAATGAAAAAAAAAGAGAGAGAGAGAGAGAGAGAGAGAAGAGGGAAGGAAAATAAATAATCTTTGAATGGCAGGGCTGGGTTTTGCTGAGCAATAACTCATATGTGGGACTGCCTGGGGTCCTACAAATATTGCAGGCCAGTGCTTTGAGGTTCCCTCTGCATCCATTGTGTACCCCATTTTCATTTTGTAACATGGAAAAGGAATTGCTTCAGCCCAAATTGCCCTCACTTACAACTTTGTTGCCTGAATTTCACAGGAGGGATTAGAGGCTGGGAGATGGGGCGGGGGGTGCAGCTGTAGTTCCTAAACCAACATCCATGGCTACACCCAGTTCTTTTTGCATTTGGGACCACCACTACCATCTCCTCCTCCTCCTCCTCCTCCTCCTCCTCCTCCTCCTCCTCCTCCTCCTCCTCCTCCTCCTCCTCCTCCTCTTTCTCTTCCTCCTCCTCTCTGCAAACTCCACTCTCTTTTAGCACTGATGATGTTACCTAGTTGGGTCATGAAACATCTGCAAGAAAGCAAACAAGCTCAGAGACAACCAAGGACCCCTCAGCCCACTCCTCTTCCTCCTCCTCCTTCTCCTTCTCCTCCTCCTCCTCCTCCTCCTCCTCCTCTTTCTCTTCCTCCTCCTCTCTGCAAACTCCATTCTTTTCTAGCACTGATGATGTTACCTAGCTGGGTCATGAAACATTTGCAAGAAAACAGCCAAGCTCAAAGAACACCAAGAACCCCACAGCCCTCTCCTCTTCCTCCTCCTCCTCCTCCTCTCTGCAAATTCCACTCTTTTCTAGCACTGATGATGTTGCCTAGTTTGGGTCATGAAACATCTGCAAGAAAACAACCAAGCTGAGAGAGCATCGAGGACCCCTCCTTACAACCCTTGAGCTGAAAATATTTTTCTTTTATCGCTTTTTTTTTTTCATCCCAAATTGGCTGATGGCTTAAATCTCCGCTTGGTAACCTAAAGATTTCTGAATGAAACCTATACTAGTTGTCATGGTTTCGTTTGGCTTGGCTGGTAGGGAAGAAATGACCACCTGGGAGAAATATTTTTATTTATATATCAAGCTCATTTGTTGCCAACATTTAGTAATGAACTTCTGCCTGGTTATAAACTCTTATGGGCAGTAACTTCAAAGGCTTCATTGTAGACTTAACTAAGAAGGTAAGCCAGCCAACTTCTTCAAGTTCTTCAACTTCTTCAAGTTCTTCAGATTCTTCAAGTTTCTGCATCCTTCAACAGCCAGGAACAAAAGGATGTTTGTTTATATTGTTATGACAAAATAAATAAATAAATAAATAAATAAATAAATAAATAAATAAATAAATAAATAAATAAATGTCCCTCAGGCCTTCTGCACTGAATCTTCAGGAATGAACCACAGTACTCTTCTCACAGCAGGTGGTAGAGTAGGTGGCATTGGTGACAACTCCCTGGCCTTGGATGACAAAAGTCCATAATTGGTATCAGAGTTGCTTTCATCTGCTGGGTTGAAGTGCTTTGAAATATTTCAGGCAGTTCTTTTCCAGCGGGCCATTTGCAAACTCAGCTCGGAAATTCAATTCCATTGAATCTCTATACTCACACTCACTCACTCTCTCTCTCTCTCTCTCTCTCTCTCTCTCGTGACCAGATCAGAAAGCCAAATTGGACCGTCAGATCAGATGTCTGCTTTTTACAAATTTTTCAAAATGGATTGGGTCATCCAACCCAACCCAACCCAACCCAACCCAACCCAACTCAACCCAACTGGACTCTTCTAGTTTCAAAGGCTGACTGAGGGACATCCTTCAGTTCCTGGTTGTTGAAAAAAAAAATCCAAGATGGCAGCACGTTCACACGCAGTGGCCCCAAGCTCCTGGTAGTTGTGTGTGGGGTGTTTGGAATAATGTGTGTATGGTTGTGTGTGCACAGTGTAATGCAAGGGGCAAAATTTGCCTACAAGAGCACCAGCGTGCCTACCGTTCCTGTCCTATTGTTTCCTTTCATTATATCCAATTAATATAGTTATTACATACTCATACTTATATATATGCTTATATATTGTATAGTTATTTCATGCTTATGCTTATATATACTGTGTGACAAAATAAATAAATAAATAAAAGTTCACATGGTAAGTAGGATTGTGTGTTTGTTAGTAGAATTCACTGAGTTAGGGATTTCCCCCCCCCCCTGTCTTTCACTGGCAGTTGTATTGGGTTGGGGGAGGGGGCACGAAGGGAGGCTCAGCCAATCTCATTGTACACATGTTGTACTCTGACAATAAAGATTAGATTTGATTGATTGATTGAGGTCCGCAGAAAGCTGAAGAACCAAGGAAGGAAGGATCACACAAGCTACTCATATGGATGCTAGTCCAGAATCTTCACAAATTGAGACAGGAACCCCCCCACCAGCCATCTCTTATTAGTGATGTGATTACCGTGGAGTCTCTTTGAAGGTTCTGAATCTCTTCTTCGTTTCTTTCTATCTTTTCCCACCTTTGAAGCCTTCTCTTATATTGATATTGATCGGTTCCTGATTGCTTATTTGTACCCTAGGACTATCATTAAGTGTTGTACCTTTTGATTCTTGATGAAGGTATCTTTTCTTTTATGTACACTGAGAGCCTATGCGCCAAGACAAACTCCTTGTGTTTCCAATCACACTTGGCCAATAAAAAATTCTATTCTATTCTATTCTATTCTATTCTATTCTATTCTATTCTATTCTATTCTATTCTATTCTATTCTATTCTCTAGAGAATTAGGTAACCCCTGTACACAGCCCAAGGCAGCCGCATCCCTTCACTAACCTACTTTCCACCCTCAGGAGCATAACAAATGAAAGTTTAATTTGTGTGTATTGTTCGGACTGCTCAATTGGCCCCGCCCACCCAGTCTCATGGACACCTAGCCACGCCCACCCAGCTGGTCCACATACACCCCCAACAGTCAGAGGGACGGTGAATTGGCCCCCTGTTTAAAAAGTTTGAGGGCCCCTGGTGTAGAGTCTCCTGCTTGGGCGGAGGGGTTGGACCACATGACCTAAAAGGCCCCTTCCAAATCTGTTAATCTGTTATAGTCAAATGCCTCCACCCTCAAATTCAGCAGAGTTATTATGTTCCCCATTCCCACCTTAGACAGGATAATGATGAACACCAGAAAGCTCAAATTACAGTGTCTACTGACAATCCTTCTGTCAGGCAGGAGATGGATTTTTGTATTCTCCTGTTGCAGGTGGGAGTCCATCTAAGGAGGACTTGAATTAGGGATTTTTGCAGCTGATGTACGCAGCCTTAGCTAGGGGGCTGCAGGGAAAGATTTCAGTCTTAACGCCGAGCTCAGCTGAGATGTTCTTTTGACCTCAGAAAGCAGCAGCCTGTCAAGTAGGATGGAGCAGGATGGATCCCAGAGGCAAACGCCGAGCAAAACAAAGAGAAAGACCATCCCTGAAACCTTGCAGATTCCAGCAATTCCCATACATGGACATCGAAGCATGTGGATAATAACATTTTCAGCATTATACAGGCTGCTCCTGTGCAACCTGTGGCTGTGGTGCCAGCATTCACGCGGATAAGGTAATTATCCACTTATTTCAATCCAAAAGAGGTGGGAATTAAAATGATGAGATGCCGGCCAAAGCCGGCTAACAATTTGCCTCTCGCTTTTTTTCCCCTGATGGATTTGAGTAATTTGCTCTGTTTTTCATCTTTTGGTCCCTGCTATTTTTTTTTTTTAATCAGCTTTGACTTAGTGACAGAGAAGTGTGAAATCCAGTATTTCCCCCGAACGATTTTGGTTTTGATTTGAGGGGGGGTGGGGGGGGCTGTGTAGTTTCCCCTACAACAAGCTCAACTCACAAAGGAGAACTCCTGAGGTGTGGTCTTGGTAGTAAAACCACCCTTGGAATAATACGGCATCCCCTTGTGGTCACCACGATATAAAAAAAGACGTCGAGATTCTGGAAAGGGTGCAGAGAAGAGCAACGAAGATGATCAGAGGAGTGAAGGCTAAAACATAGGAAGAACGGTTGCAAGAATTGGGTGTGTCTACCTTAGTGAAAAGAAGGACTAGATGATAGCAGTCTTCCAGTATTTGAGGGGCTGCCCCAGAGAAGAGGGGCTCAACCTATTCTTCAAAGCCCCTGAAGGCAGGAGAAGAAGCAATGGATGGAAACTAATCAAGGAGAGAAGCAACCTGGAAACTAAGGAGAAATTTCCTGAGAGTCAGAACAATAAACCAGTGGAACAGCTTCTCCCCAGCAGTTGTGGGTGACCCATCACTGGAGGCTTTTAAGAAGAGATAGGACAGCCATTTATCTGGAATATTATAGGGTCATGAGTAAAGGGGTTGGACTAGAAGACCTCCAAAGTCCTTTCTAAATGAGGATGAGGCTGGAGGAGGAGGAAGAGGAGGAGGAGGGGAAGAGGAAAGAGGAGGAGCAGAAGAAGAAGAGGAGGAGGAGGAGGAAGAAGAAGAGAAAGAGGAAGGAGAAGAAGAGGAGGAGGAAAGAGAAGAAGAGGAGGAGAAGGAAGAAGAAGAAGAAGAGGAGGAGGAGGAAGAAGGAAGAGGAGGAGGAGAAGTAGAAGGAGAAGAGGAGGAGAAGGAGAAGGTGGGAATCTTGGTTAGCTAGAACACAAGTTTGTTTCAAATATCCCTGGCTTTTAAACTAGGATCAAACCTCATCTTTACAACGTTTAGCAGTCTGAAGGTCCTAAATTTAGATTCTCGCAAGGTGAAGCAATGCAAAGACAGGGTCTCCAATAATATAATATACATACAAATATGATAATAAAAAGATGGCTTTTATTTTTATGCACACCCACAGATTCACGAAAGATTCAATTATCTTCGGCTCTCGGCGTAACACTTTCCCCGTGGGCTCCCAGCCAAGGAAACACATGGCAGAAAAGCATGAGGTTCGCCTTAGAAAGTGTCACAACACGTCTTGCCATTTTTGCTGTCACCAACTTGGCTCCGTTCTGTGGTAGAACACAAACGAGACACAACTTGAAAGGCAAGTGAAAGCTGGGCTGTCTTTTTTTGGGTTCACCGGCGTGATTGAAATTGCAAATTCATTAAAAAAAAGATGCGTTTCCTTTCTAAAAAAATTAGCCATGGTTTCCCGGCTTCTATGAAGCGTGTGGGAATCAGCATTTTTGCTTGTTTCAAGGCCGTGGGATTTCCTAAAGAGTCAGATCGGAGAAGAAGATCCAGCCTGCAGGAATTTCCTGAGGGTGAGAACTATGAAGCGGTGGATCAGGCTGCCTTCTGGAGTTGATGGTGCTCCGTCGCTGGAGGTTGTCAAGAAGATTAGACAGCCTTTTGTCCAGTATGGTATAGGGCCGCGATGGCGAACCTATGGCACGTGTGCCACAGAGGGCACGCAGAGCCCTTTCTGCGGGCATGCCAGCCATCGCCCAAGTCCAGTTCCACTGCCAATGCGCGCACCTCCTGTCGGCCAGCTGGTCTTTGGGTCTCTGCCGTGCATGCACAGGGGCGGGGCCTTCCCCGATCCCCGCAGGTTCCACCGTCCGCAGGTGCCTCTTCATGGCAGGAATGCAGGAGGCAGCTAGGCTGTGATGGGGGTAGAAACTGTGGCGATCGTGCCCCCCCCCCGCACCCGTTTTGGGTCTGAAAAGCCTCCTGCACCAACCTGGAAGCCAAAATAGGGGTCCGGGTGCCATGCGTGCAGGGGGGGCGCATGTGCAGGAAACGCAGGGTGGATGCGCGGGGAGTGCTCACGTTGCATTTTGGGGATTGTGGCACGCACGCGTGCATTTGTGAGGGTGCGTGCGTGCTTTGAGCACTTGGCACCAAAAAGGTTAACCATCACTGGTATAGGGTCTCCTGATTCAGCAGAAGGTCCCAGACTGATGATTCTAAGGAATGCAAACTCTACAAAGATGAGCAGACTCATGACCAGCTCTCAAGCATGGACCTTTTTGAGATCTTGGTCCTGCATTTTGAAGCTCAACTACCAAGGAGAACTCCATGCCAGATGGGTAGGTGAAGGGAGAATATGTTTGGTTTGATCCAGGTGGATGTCTAACCTGGTCCTCCAGATCTCTCAAAAGTGCACCCATCATGGCTGTAATTGAATCCCTCCATTTTGCTGTGGTCCTTCTCTTCTCTTCTCTTCTCTTCTCTTCTCTTCTCTTCTCTTCTCTTCTCTTCTCTTCTCTTCTCTTCTCTTCTCTTCTCTTCTCTTCCCTTCCCTTCCCTTATCTTCTCTTCTCTTCTTTCCTCCATCCCTCCCCTCCCCTCCTCTACCCTCCCCTCCCCTCCTCTCCCTTCTCTTCCCCTCTCCTCTCCTCTCCTCTCCTCACCCCCTTCTCCCTCCCCTCCCCTCCCCTCCCTTCCTTTCCTTTCCCTTCTCTTCTGTTCTCTTTTCTTCCCATCCACCCCCCACCCCCACACCTCACCCAATGTGATAGTCGAGGTTTGAGATAAATCACTAAGTTTCCATTCAATGGACACCTCCAGGAAATCCCGCAAGTCAGGGTGGGAAAGCAACAGGGTCCCCAAAGCAGACGATATCTTCATGGTACATCAAGTCTGCTTGGAGTTGTAGGGACGGTACCAGGCTAAAAACCAGGAGACTGAAGAGTTCTAGTCCTGCCTTAAGGATGAAGCCAGCCGAGTGATCTTGGGCCACGATCCGGTAGCAATGGCAGCGGGTGATTCAGAGAACAGGTAGCAAAAATCTCTGCCACCCCCATGCCCAGCTGGGCCGCGCGATCATCAGAGGTTGTTTTGTTTTGTTTTTTACTTTTAAAAGCATTTTTTCTTCGGCCAAAAAAAAAAATAGAAAAGTTGGCCAAGCCAGGGGGAGGGCCTTCTCTGTGGGGGCTCCTGCCCTCTGGAATGAGCTGCCTCCGGGGCTTCGCCAACTCCCCGACCTTCGGACCTTCCGCCGTGAGCTGAAGACTCTTTTATTCCATCGAGCTGGGCTAGCCTGAATAAGTAATTTTAAATGGGGTTTTAGTATTTATTATTGTTACTTTTAGTACTTTGGCCACTATTTATATAAATTTTATTCTGTTTTTAATTTGTATTTATTGTATTTTTAACTGGCTGTGAACCGCCCTGAGTCCTTTGGGAGAAGGGCGGTATACAAATGTAATTATAAATAAAAAAATAAATAAATAAAAAAGCCCACCCAGTCACATTACACCCCCCCAAGCCATGCCCACAGAACCGATAGTAACAAATTTTACATTTCATGACTGCCCCCCACCCATTTGCACCACTCAGGTGACCCTGAGGATACAGGTAAACCTCCAAGTGGCCTCAACGACTCTCTAAAATGGATGCAAATGACCAGCTTTGTCTGGAAACTTTTTGGCTGAGAAACAAAAGGTCTTCAAGGAACAACAATGTCTTTTTTTTCTTTTTTTAAAACGCTTTTGGGCCACTTCTGAAAAGGTTGCCATAGAAAGCAACATTGACTTGCGGTCCATGCAGTCATCGGGAGTCAAAACTGATTCAGGCCAACAGAGACCATATATGCAAAAACAACCTATCCAGCAATGCTTGTTTGCGTGCGCATCGGACTAAAGAATTTGCTAAAAGACATTACAGGGATTAAAACTGCCTGTGCATTTTAACGCAGATTTTCTGTCTCCCTTATTCCTGGCTCCAGTCTTTTTCCTGAATTTTCAAAGCGATAAAAGTCCAAAATAAATGCCTCTGGAGGCTTTGATTTAAAAAAATAAAAAAGCCCAGGTAATACAGCCATGACCTTGCGATTAAAGCTCACCTTGGTTTCTACATGCATTTAAAAAAAACAACACAACAGTGTTTCTATCACATCCTTCTGGTGGCCATTTTGACTTTTTTGACCTGGGGTTACCCCTTCACGAAAAAAAGGGACAAATATATCCATTGGCTGTACAAAACCCATCAATCTTCTTTTATTTATTATCTCTCTCTCTTTTTTTCCCCCCTAATCCTGGAATGAGATCACAAAATCTTTCATGTTTTCCCTCTTCCTTATTACGGCCATCTGTCTGCTTGGGCTGCTGGCACATTGCTGGATTTTTTTTTCTTCTTTTTTTACAGAAAGCAAAACGGTCCTTTAATTTGCATACTGTGATCTATAAAACCAAGGCTGCGCAAATTATTTCAGAGTATCATGGCTGTCACTCACCAGGATAATGGTCTCCGGAGTAGGGCGAACGCACCCTCAGTATGTGTGGGTGTGCGTAAGATTATGCCCTAGGATCCAGGGAGAAAATAGTACAGCGTCTAAAAAATTTTTTTTCTTCAGACTAAAAATGTAAGACAGAAGTTAAGCTGCGCTGATATGCGTAATATTCTCTCTGTTTTTTTCGCTCTTTGGGGATAGGATTTGTAATGTGCATAATATATTAGCGCCAGAGTACATGCATGCAATTTATAAATAAATGCACCTATATGGGGGGTACTGTTGTTGTTGAGGGTTGAGAATAAACGCAGAAAGAATGCTAGCCTTCCTGCCTTCTGGAATATTCTCCTCTTGTAGGTCATCTAGCCCAACCCCCCACCCAAGCAGGAGACCCTACACCATTTTTGACAAATGGCAGTCTAGTCTCTTCTTGAAAGCTTCCAGTGATGAAGCTCCCACAACTTCCAAAAGCAACTTCTGTTCCATCGGTTGATTGTTCTCACTGTCCTTATTTCCACGTTGAATCTCTCCTTGGTCAGTTTCCATCCATTGTTCCTTGTCTGGCTTTCAGGTCCCTTGGAAAACAGCTTGACCCCCTTCCTCTCTGTGGCTGCCTCTCAAATACTGGAAGACTGCTATCATGTCTCCCCTGGTCCTTCTCTTCACTAGACTAGCCAGGTCCAGTTCCTGCAACTGTTCTTCATAATGTTTTAGCCTCCAGTCCCCTAATCATCCTGGTTGCTCTTCTCTGCGCTCTTTCCAGAGTCTCAACATCTTTTTTATAGTGTGTTGTGACAAAATAAATAAATAAAATAAATAAATAAAACTGGATGCAGGATTCTAGGTCTGGTCTTACTAGGTCTCAATCTTGACTTCCCCGTCCTCATTTTCCTGGTGCTTTGACCACTTCAAGGCTTCCAACCTCAGGGCCTCTGTGGCTCAGACTGGTAAGTCTGTCTGTTATTAATACAGCTGCCTGCAATTACTGCAGGTTCAAGCCCCACCAGGCCCAAGGTTGACTCAGCCTTTATAAGGTAGGTAAAATGAGGACCCAGATTGTTGGGGGCAATAAGTTGACTTTGTATATAATATACAAATGGATGAAGACTATTGCTTGACATAGTGTAAGCCGCCCTGAGTCTTCGGAGAAGGGCGGGATATAAATGCAAAATAATAAATAAATAAATAAATAACTCCCAGGGGTTGATTAAAATGTCTTTTTATGATGGGAACTTGTCATTGCCACACACACACACACACACACCAAAAAAACCCCACAAAGAAACACAACCCACCTAGAGGTAATTAGCAAATTAAAATTTTAAAAAAAAACACCCCGCCATCCTTTTGATTAGTACTCAGCATAATAATTCCCTCCAATTATTCAAAGTTCAGAACTGCAGGGGGTGGGGGAGAGATCTCCGGGAATATTTTATTTATATCCTTATATTTGTCTTTCTTCCAATCAAGTTTGTGAATCTAGTTAATCATCGAGGCTAAAATTTGTTATCTTTGCAGAAGAGCCGAACTGTCAGGGCGCTTGATTATCGCTGGCGGCAACTCTGCTCAAGGTTTTCTGGGTTCGGAAGAGAAAGGGAAGGAAAAGAAAGGTGAAAAGGAAATGGATCAAAAGATGTTCCTGGGTGGAGAGCTTCAGGTCTCAGGAAGACAAATCTGGAGAGGGATTGGAACTCAGCACCAGAAGAAGGCAAAGTAAGACGACCACAAACAAATAAACGAATCTCTTTTCCGCTTAGATTGCAGAGGCCTCCTTAACAAAGCTTGGGTTTAACACAGTGGTGGGATTCAAATATTCTAACAACCGGTTCTCTGCCCTAATGATTTCTTCCAACAACCAGTTCAGCAAACTGCTCAGAAAGTAACAACCGGTTCTCCCAAAGTGGTGTGAACTGGCTGAATCCCACCACTGGTTTAACACCTAGCAGGCATTATGTTCTGGTTGATTTAACCATGATTTGTTGAATGAACTCTACTAGTCCAGTTCATATCTACCCTGGTGAGTCCTCAACCAGGGTTTGCCAGTTACAGTGCCTGGTTTCACGCAACCCCAAAAAAAATCAAACCAGCCACAGGTTGGTTTCAGTCAAAGGTGTTTTTCCCCCCCCAGCCCACCACAAACCAGCTAAACCAGCTAATCTCTTCATCTGATGGACCATTATGAGATGAGCAGCCATGTAAATGATTTCAATAAATGAATAAATAAATAGAAATTTGTAGCTCGGGGTTGAATTGTGGGGTCCTTGGTGCTCTCTGAGCTGGGTGGTTTTCTTGCAGACAGTTTTATTACCCAACTAGGTAATACGGGGCCAGTCAGAATTTTTACTACCAGTTCTCCAAACTACTCAAAATTTCCACTACCGGTTCTCCAGAACTGGTCAGAACCTGCTGAAACCAACCTCTGGCATGGGGACTCCTGGGAGGGGTGGGGTGGGGTGGGGTGGGCGGGACCAGCCAGGAGTGGGATTTGGGGGGTTCTCCGAACTGCACAGAATCTTAGCTAGAGGTTCTTGCGAACCCCCAGCAGCCCACTCCTGCATAAAAGCAACATTTCACCAACCAAAGTAGTATTCAGTTTACTCTTTAGGAATGCAATCAAAAGCCATTTTAAGCTCTTTGCAGATGCTGCCAATTGCCTCTTGCTCACTAGAGTGAATACGTTTCTTTCCCTACCAGATGTACTAAAACCAGACAATGATCTATGATAGAAGGGCATTTTCTAAATCCTGCCTGTCTTCCCTCAACATTTTCTCTCTCCAGCCAAGCCATGAATTGAAGCAGAAAGCAAGCTAGGGTGTAATTTTTCCCCAACAGACGATACGCGGATTGCTTCGCAATCACAATAGCCAGATTTCCCCCTTTACTGAGAAAAAAAAGAATGTTTTTCTCTCCCGTGCCAAATTTCAGGCCCCCGGTCAATTTGAAAAAGTGGATAACAGTGGCTTCACTGGGGGTTTTTTTCCTGTCCGTGGACGGCACAGAGTTCAAGAGAGGCAGGTCATTCTTGTGTGTGGGTTTTTAGGTTTTCTGGCTGGATGCCAACTGAGATGAATTAATTGTTGAGTCGCTCCTGCAAACCCCCACAAGTCCTGGGGAGGTTGAGAATTGCAACGGTTGGGTGTGAAAAGAACAACCATCCATTATCCATCCATCCAATTAATACATCTTCAGTGAAACTCTTGCAGCAATCTTTGTCAACCTTGACAATTTAAAGACTTGTAAACTATAACTCCCAGAAATCTCCAGCCTGAGGAATTCTGGGAATTGAAGTCCACAGATCTTAAAGTTGCCAGGGCTGAGATACACTGTCTTACAGGAATCATTTGCCCGCCAACATCTAAAGATGGTTGAATGCATCAAGTTTATGGTCAGCTCCCCTGTCAATGTGCATTATTCCCTGTCTACTTACTTCCCTCCCCTTCCTTTCCTTTCCCTTCTCTTCCCTACCCTGTGTCTCTTCTCTTCCCTTCCTTTCCCTGTCTCTCTTCTCTTCTCTTCTCTTCTCTTCTCTTCTCTTCTCTTCTCTTCTCTTCTCTTCTCTTCTCTTCTCTTCTCTTCTCTTCTCTTCTCTTCTCTTCTCCTCCCCTCCCCTCCCCTCCCCTGTGTTTCTTCCCTCCCCCCCGAAAGTTCAATGACTCCATCCACTTTATATTCCTTTTCTCATTTCATTATCTCTCTCTCTTTTTTTTTTTTCGGTCTCTCTTTCTTTCCCTGGACCTCTTCCCAGTCCATTCACTCAATCTTCCTTCTATTTAATTCAGGGCTATTTATAGACCTGGCTGATCTTCATCATTGTACAGGCCATTTTTCAAGCTGAATTCTGCAATTTTCTTAGAAATAATGTCGGTTGGGTAGAATGTAACGTTTGGTGCAAAATTTGAATTCAAAATCCTTACAGCGAAGGGAGGCTCTGCTGTTGGGCATCTTCATGGCAAGGGGTAATTTGGCCCTGGAATTGGAAGCTGTTCCCACCACCCCTTTTTAAGTGGGGTTGTTCTTGTTTTTATTATTGTTTCGTCATTGTTGCTGTAGGTGTACACAATTCTTTCATCCTGTGGGAATCTAAGTTACAAGCCTGTATGTATCTGCTTGGAAGCAAGTCTCCGTGAATTCAGTGGGGCTGATTCTTATCTCAGTATAGCCTTGAGACCATATCTGGTGGAAGGGAGGGAGGAGACAGAGAGAGAGAGGAAGGAAGGAAGGAGATGAAAGAGAGGAAGGAAGGGAAGAAGGGAGGGACAAGGTCGGAAGGAAGGAGGGAAGGGAAGGGAAGGAAATAAGGAGGGAAGGGGAGAGAGAGAGAATGGAAGGAGATGAAAGAGAGGGAAGGAAGGGAAGAGGAAGGGAGGAAGGAGAGACAAGAGAGGAAGGAAAGAAAGGAAGGAAGGAGGGAAGGGAAGGAAGGAAAGAAGGAGAGAAGGGGAGAGAAGGAAGGAGATGAAAGAGAGGAAGGAAGGGAAGAAGGAGGACAAGGGCGGAAGGAAGGAGGGAAGGGAAGGGAAGGAAATAAGGAGGGAAGGGGAGAGAGAGAGAATGGAAGGAGATGAAAGAGAGGGAAGGAAGGGAAGAGGAAGGGAGGAAGGAGAGACAAGAGAGGAAGGAAAGAAAGGAAGGAAGGAGGGAAGGGAAGGAAGGAAAGAAGGAGAGAAGGGGAGAGAAGGAAAGGAAGGAAGGAAAGAAAGAAAGAAGGAGAGAAGGGGAGAGAAAGAAAGGAAGGAAGGAAAGAAAGAAGGAGGGAAGGGGAGAGAGGGAGGAAGAAAGGAAGGAAAGAAGGAGGGAAGGGGAGAGAGAGAGAAGGAAGAAGGAAAGAAGGAAGGAAGGAAGGAAGGAAGGGAGGAAGGAAGGAATTCAAAATATCTCTTATTCTTCCCTGACATACTCTGCTTCCTTTATTCCCTCAGGGATGACAGCATATATATAATTTGGCTTGTCTCGAAGATCCAGCACCTGTAAATTACTGCCTGAAAACAACCACCAAAAGCCAGCAGTTTAAAGTGGATCTAAATGGCACCAGCCCTCCCTTTAAAGTATGCCACAAAGCCATTTTTCACTTGGGGAGGAGGGAGGGGAGAGATAGAGAGAGAGAGAGAGAGAGAGAGAGAAGGAAAGGGAGAGGGAGATCTATTCTGCATCGATCAGTCTGAAGAGATGCGGTCCAACCACTGGAAAAGGGCGAGGGTCTTCTTGCCCCTAGGTTGGACTGTGGTCAGTATGTGCTCCAAAGCATCCATAATATTTGGTGGCGGCAACTCTTCCTATCCACTAGGGGGGCTCAGGAGCACTTCCCCCGACAGCCTGTAGAGGGAGCCCTTAGACAAAGGAGGAGCCCGATCTTATTCCAATACTGCAAATCTTCCCTTTGGCGTGGGAAAAAAAACCAACTCCCTTCTGTAATCCAAAATCTGCCAGGTGTACAAACCCAACAAGTTGTGCTGGGGTGCAACACAATAACAACTCCCAATCATTTCTATTGCTTGCCTAAAATGGCCCCAGTTCAAAGTAAAGATCCAGGAAGTCGTTTCTCCCACACCTTTATGAAAAGGTCGGATTCCTGGGGGTAAAAAATAAAGGGTGGCGGGGGGGGGGAGGAAGGGGGCTTAAAATCTACACCTTTACCTGGAAGTTCAGTGTTCTTTAAGGCCCGTCAATGTCTACTATATGAACCCTTTCTCACCATTCAGCCAAGGACGGGAAGGTCCCTATGTGTGGTTCAGTCCCCTCAATGTCTTCCCCTGGAATGACTTGGCCAACACCCAACACCCCCGCCCCCCCCAAAATGTTCTCCTGCCCCAGATCATCTAGGTTTCTCTCCCCCTTTCAGGGACTTGAGTTTCACCCTCTGCTTCCTACTCAAAGGCCCATACTGCTGTTTCTGTTGGCCATTAAATTTTGACCTTCCTTCCCCTCTTTCTTTCTTTCTTTCTTTCTTTCTTTCTTTCTTTCTTTCTTTCTTTCTTTCTTTCTTTTTCTCTTCCTTCCTCCCTCCATTCCTCCCTCTAATTTTTCCTTCCTTCCTTCCTTTCATTCTCAGCCATTCCTTCCTTCCTTCCTCCCCTCTTCCTTCCTTCCTTCTTTCTGTCTTTCTTTTTCTTCCTCTCTCCTCCCTCTCTTCCTCCCTCTAATGTTTCCTTCGTTCCTTTCATCCTCATAACCATTCCTTCCTTCCTTCCTTCCTTCCTTCCTTCCTTTCTTTCTTTCTTTCTTTCTTTCTCTTCCTCCCTCCCTCTTTTCTTTCTTTCTTTCCTTCCTTCCTTCCTTCCTTCTTTCTTTCTTTCTTTCTTTCTTTCTCTTCCTCCCTCCCTCTTTTCTTTCCTTCCTTCCTTCCTTCCTTCCTTCCTTCCTTCTTTCTTTCTTTCTTTCTTTCTTTCTTTCTTTCTTTCTTTCTTTCTTTCTTTCTTTCTTTCTTTCTCTTCCTCCCTCCCTCCCTTTCTGTCTTCTCTGCAGATGGGGAGATGCTCTCTATGGGCAAGCTGTCCAGGCTTCCTCTACCATCTCTGGGAGATGGATGTGTGTGTGTGTGTGTGAGTGTGGGGTGCCCTCCTTGCAGCTGGCTGCCCCAGACTTCAAGGAAGCTGCCACTCATTTTGCTTCCTTTCATTTCCTGCGCCCAAGAATGCTTTCCGAGACAGATGTTACTGGTGGAATTTTTTTGGTGAAAGAATCCCGTCTTCCTATTGACGCCGCTGAGCCTGCACATTCAAAGCAAATCTGTCCCTTTGTTTCTTCTCGCTCTTTAAGTCTTAATTTATTCCCTTTGTTTTGCTCTCTCTGCAAAAAAAAAATATGCGTCCCTATTGTCTCTTCGATTTTCCTCTTCTTCATATCATAGGTTCCTCTTTTGGAGAGTCCGGCAAAACCAAACTCTAGATCAGTATCTCTCAACCTTAATAACTTTAGGATGGATGGATGGACTTTAAGATAAGATGGATGGACTTCAGCTCCCAGAATTCTGGGAGTTGAAGTCCATCTGTCTTCCAGTGATTAAGGCTGAGAAAGGCTACTCCATGTTGTTGCTTGGTGTCATCATCTTACCCCTCGACCCGTAGTTGATGTTGCTGCACCTTGAAGAGCGCAACAATATTGGGCGCGTTGGTGACTGTCAGGGGTCTCTGCAGGGTGAAGGTCACCTCCCCATGTCAACTCCTGATGGTTGCATCATGGTTTGATGTGTTGCAAGAATTAAATGTCATGTAATGTCATCAATGGAAGGAGGAGGAGGAGGAGGAGGAGGAGGAGGAGGAGGAGGAGGAGGTAGTCATCCCCGGGGCTCTCTCAGCTCGTTTTCTTGTGGACATTTCATTACCCAGCTAGCTAACCTCATCCGTGCTAGGAGTGGGGTTTGCTCTGTGTTTGCATACTAATTGCTCGCACCGTCATTGTTATTGGGAGGATTCTTGGTGGTTCCTTCATTAACTCGCGGTTTACCGTTGGCTTGCTTGTCTTAAGCCATACCCTTGGATTTGCCTCCCCTAGGCTCTGGCCTTGCCTCTTCCCAAATCGGGATGCCGAGATATTTCAAGCAGCTAAATAATGCAGTTGCTGCCAAGAAACAAGCTATTTTCCTTGGGAAGAGGCAGGCAAAACGAAAGGATCAGAGCTCAGCACCCAATTAGGTTTCGTCTTTTGCTCTTGATGGGAACGGGGGGGGGGGGAGAAGGGAATCCACACCCTGTTTGTGCCACCTAAAGAGCCAGTCAAAGGTTTATTGGCAATTTGAGGGCGGGAACTCAAAGTTCCCCTTGTATCTTAAAAGCTGCTGGCCCATCATTCTTTCCCTGAGCATCCCCTGTGACTCACACAGAAGCCGAGAGAGCTGGAAGACACAGCTGAGAAGCAAAGGGTGTTGTCAGAGAACACCACACACTGTTTCTCCTCCAGCTTTCTCCCCCCTACCCCACCCCTCAGCTCATAAATTGGATTTTTTCCCCCCTTGGATGCAGGACTTGCAACCATCCAGGGCTGTAATTGCTCAAATCTCCCCGCTTTCTATATTCCAGCTGTCCATATTTGCCTTCACAAGCAACAATCCTCACAGGCTTTAATATGAGGAACGGCGGTGGGTTGTTTTTTGGTGTTTTTTTTTGTTCCTCGCAACCGATCCCCTGGTTGGGGGAAAAAAATGTTTTCCAGGGTCGAAAATATAACAGGGAAATACGACAGAGAGCGAGAGGACAAAAGGATAAAAACAGCCAGGGAAATGAAAGCTCAACAGGTCTGTGAGCCGGACGACAGCTGAAAATACCAGCTTTTGTGTCAGGATGCTGAGGATTGTGGAAATTGTATTCTGTTGCGTGCAGAGCAGGAGAAGACAGATATTTGTGAAGAAAAGCAATTTCCAAGCTTAAGCAGGATATACCAATAGTCCCTATCCATCTCTCAGTCAAGGAAAGCTATGTTGCTAAAATGAGTTCCTGTTAAAGGACAAACTTTTAGCCAGCATTCCGGGTTATGAGACAAATGTTGGCATCAACCACAAAACATCTAAAATACTTCTCAATATTCAACTATCTTAAATGTTTCTCAGCCTTGGCCGCTTTCAGATGGGTGGGCTTCTACAACTCCCAGAATTCCCTAGCCTGCCCTTCAGGTGGATGGACTTCAACTCCCAGAACTCCCCAGCCAGTCAGCCATTTTGACTGGGGAATTCTGGGAGCTGAAGTCCGCTCCTCTGAAAGTGACCAAGGTTGAGAAACACTGATCTATCTATCCTCTTTTGTGACATCAGAGGAGATCCACCAATGGTAGCCTCCCCTGTCAATATATGTAACGACATCACAGCAGTTCAACCAATGGCCTTCAAGGACTCTCCTAACGCTGTCACCTCCCCTGCCCCTCCCTTTGGTTGCCTTTCATTAAGCTGGGCTGCAAAGCCCCAGGTGGGAAGGCATGGGACCTGTAGTCCAACCCATCAGGGAAGACGCCTGACTGAGCGCCAGGTTTCATTCTTGGAGACCATTTAAATCACAAATTTTTCTTATCTAGGGCAAGTTTTTTCCCCCCCTCTTCCCCCTGTCTGCTTTCAGCAGTGACAGGCGTTGTTAGACAACGGCAGGAATGACATCTCCTAGTATTCGGTGCAGAGAGCAGAGTTCCTGGCTAATATATCAGTTGAAAAGCACCTGATAAGATAAATGTCACTTCTGGGGCCCCAAAAGGCTCCTCTTGACAGTGATGGAACGCTTGGTATCCCCTTCCTCAAATTACCCTCCTTCGCTTGTCTTCCGCCCGCGATTCCTGCATAAATACATTTCTCAATGCATACCTGTTAATGGCATGGAAATTTCCTCATTACTGTTGAAGACAAAAACCCAGGCGAGAGGTCTGGGAATTGATCGATTGAAGGTGGATGTTTCCACCGCCTCTTTTATTTGATTTCTTGCCTTCTTTCGAAATTTCTTTGCCTCGCTCTCCTCCTCCTCCTCCTCCAAGCCACCCAGTGTTGTGGCCCACCAGCGGCCAGCAGAGCTGGTGGCAGACTCAAACAGTGAGGAGGTTGGGGAGGAACATGGGCCACTCCTGGAGTCTGGGGAAAGGCTCTGACGAGGGCTCTGCGGTCGGAGGCAGAGATGGGGCCAGGGCCTTCCGACAGTTATCGGTTGCCTTCTGTGGGGCAGAAGAATAGCTGGAGCCTGTTCCCGATGTGTGCATGCACAGAGCTGCCAGGAGAAGAGAACAGCTAAGGAACAAGGGCCAACTCAGGAGTAAAGGCACCGGTGGACAGTGAATGGCCCCTCCCATAGGGAATAAAGAGGAGCGAAGGGGAGGGGAGTTTGCAGGAGACAATTAGTTCAATTCATGAGGGTGAAGATCCGTTCCTGACTTCTTGCCAAGTAATTGCTGCTGCTACAGCCTGGTGTTTGGAAGATATCGGCCTGGCCACTCTCCAAGCCTGATAGAGGTCTGTAGTTGTGTAATCTCATGAACCACTGTTTGCCGGGACTTCACTGGTATAGAAGTCTAAGGGCTATTGCTATTCCTTCCTTCCTTCCTTCCTTCCTTCCTTCCTTCCTTCCTTCCTTCCTTCCTTCCTTCCTTCCTTCCCTCCCTCCCTCCTTCTTTCCTTCCTTCCTTCCTTCCCTCCCTCCCTCCTTCCTTCCTTCTTTCCTTCCCTCCCTCCCTCCCTCCTTCCTTCCTTCCCTCCCTCCCTCCTTCCTTCCTTCTTTCCTTCCCTCCCTCCCTCCCTCCTTCCTTCCTTCCTTCCTTCCTTCCACAATGGTTAGAATGCAGTATTTCAGGCTGATTCTGCCCACTGCTAGGAGTTTGATCCTGACCAACTCAGACTTGACTCAACCATCCCTCCTTCTGAGGTCAGTAAAACGAGGACCCAGGTTGTTGGGGGCCATAGGCTGACTCTGTAAACTGTTTAGAGATGGCTGTAAAGCACTGTGAAGCGGTACATAAATCTAAGTGCTATTGCTATAACAAGAAAGAACAATTACAGAGAGTTCTCGGCTTACGTCCACAACTGAGCTCCAAATTTATGTTGCTAAGTGAGAAATGTGTCAAGTGGCCCCATTTTTCAATCTTTCTCGCCGCATTTGTTAAGTGAATCGGTTGCTAAATGAATCTGGCTTCCCCATTAACTTGGCTTGTCAGAAAATCGCAAACGTGGATCACCTGACCCAGGGACCCTGCCACCGTCATAAATGTGAACCGGTTATCAAGCATCTGAATGTACATCATGTGACCAAGGGGAGGCCGCCACGGTGTGAAAAATGGTCTTAAGTCACTTTCTTCAGTGGCGTTGTAACTTCGAACGGCCACTGAACAAACTGTTTTAAGTCGAGGACTACCTGTGTATCAGTCCCAGCTGGGATGGAGGCTTCTGTTTAAAGTCCAGAAGACTGAAAGTTACGAAGTTGTGCCCGTCCTACCATATCGGGAATGTGGAGCGGTGCCAACTCACACAAAGCCATGGATGGGGACTCAGTGGCAGCTGATAGCGCCGGGACTTAAACGCGACAGCTAATCTTTGGCTGGATGGAGAACGCACCCTTCTCCTTGTCACCCCAGGCTGAGCTTTTCACACCTTCTTCCTCCTGCTTTCCTTCCTTCTCTTTGACCTCCTGAAAGTACTCGTTGGGTCGATAAGGCTGTAAACTCCAATTATCGCCCGCGGATGAGTGGCCGTCGTGTGGCTGTCTCCGCTGGCGCTGTCGTTGTGCTGAGTCCCTCCCCCGCGGTCTTTTAAGTTGCCTTCTGCGCCAGAGCGAATTCGTATCTGTCTCCGAAGGCCGTTGGGTGTCCTCACCTTGAACATCTGTAGAAGTTCCAAAGGTGAATAGCTAATAAGGACCGGAAGCTAGTCTTGCACCGGAGGACAGGCGAGGGGTCCAGATGGTCGATCATTACCTGTTTTTATTAATTGCTGCCTCTACAGCCTTTGATGAGCCCATATGGGAAGCTTTCCTCCTACGACCCACCATTCCAGCTCTCTGCAATGTTCAACCTTCTCTTAATGAAGCCGGATATTCCGACTTGGCTTTCAGGGCTGAACGATTGTTTTCTTAGCAGACGCTCTTGCCTTGATCTCGGGGAAAGCAACACAAAAGGGAAGAAAACAAGGAGGAGAAGGAGGAGAACAACAACACAGGGAACGGGACGTTGCCAGATGTTGTCCAAGGCAACAATGATCTTGTCTTGGCTGCTTAATTACAACTTTTGGAATTTCTCCCTGGATAAACATTTCTTGTCGTGCTGCTTGTTTTGAAATGGAGTTGCAGTTTCTGGTAGACAAAAACAAGACAGGGAGACATTCTCTCTCCCCGCTCTCTCCCTCCCTCCCTCCCTCCCTTTCTTTCTTTCTTTCTTTCTTTCTTTCTTTCTTTCTTTCTTTCTTTCTTTCTTTCTTCTTTCTTTCTTTCTTTCTTTCTCTCTCTTTCCCTCCCTCTCTCTCCCCGCTCTCTCCCTCCCTCCCTCTTTCTTTCTTTCTTTCTTTTTCTTTCTTTCTTTCTTTCTCTCTCCCTCCCTCCCTTTCTTTCTTTCTTTTTCTCTCTCTTTCCCTCCCTCCCTCTCCCCGCTCCCTCCCTCCCTCTCCCTCCTCTTTCTTTCTTTCTTTCTTTTCTCTCTTTCCTCCCTCCTCTCCCGCTCCCTCCCTCCCTCTTTCTTTCTTTCTTTCTCTCTCTCTCTCTCTCTTTCTTTCTTTTCCCCCTTTCTCTTTCTTTCTTTCTCCCCTTCTCTCTTTCCTTCCTTACTTCCTTCTTTCTTTCTTTCTTTCTTTCTTTCTTTCTTTCTTTCTTTCTTTCTTTCTTTCTTTCTTTCTTCTTTCTTTGTTTCTTTCTTTCTCTCCCTCTCTCTTTCTCTCTTTCTTTCTCTTTCTCTCTCTCTTTCTTTCTCCCCTCTCTTTTTCTCTTTCTTTCTCTCTCTCTTCCTTCCCTCCAAAAAATGCTGACAATTTTCCATATCTTTTCCCCCTGGAAATGGTGGATTGCTTGGTTGAGAAGGCAAAGCTGAGTCAAACTATGAAAGCACAAGAATTGGAAATTAGGTGTGCCTGGGGTTCCCTCCAATGGCCTGCATGCAGTTCCCCAAAATATCATAACTAAAAGGTTCTAAGGGTCAAACTGAAGACCCCCAAGTGAAGGAAGAATAAAACTTTGTTAATGAGGTTTCCAACTCTATTTCTTGAGTTAAAGGGATGTGATGAGTAATGCATTCTCTTGTAGGATCCTTAATGCTCTCTGAGCTTGGTTGGTTTTTTTGTTGTAGACATTTCATGACCCAACTAGATAACTTCATCAGTCCTAGTAAGGGAGTGATGTTTGTGGAGTGGAGAAGGAGGAGCAGGAGTAGGAGCGTGGGGTCCTTAGCGCTCTCTGAGCTTGATTGTTTTCTTGCAGACATTTCATGACCCAAGTTGAGAACATTATCAGTGCTAGAAGAGAGTGGGGTTTGTGGGGAGGAGGAGGAGGAGGAGAAAGAGGAGAAGAGGAGGATGAGGAGGAATTGTGGGATCCTTGGTGCTCTCTGAGCTTGGTTGTTTTCTTGCAGATGTTTCATAACCCAACTAGGTAACATCATCAGCACACCAGTGTGTTCTCTTCCATTAGGCTGGAGTCAGGTGGGATTTCAACAAGGAATTTTCTAATCTTGGACCTTGGGTCCATCAACAGAACCTTGTTGGATCAGGAGCAAAGGTCCATCCTCTCCAGTTTTCTCTTTCTCACAGTGGCCAACCAACTGTCTCTTAGAAACCGGATTAAGACAGATTCACTTGTCAACCTCAAGCTTCACTTAACGACTGCAGTGGTTCGCTTAATGACCACAGCAAAAACAGGCTGTAAAATTGGACACAGCCCACTTCGACCACCTCGGTTTAGATGCATTTTCGTGCTGGGATGGCCCTCTGCACCAAAACTGCCTTTCCCCCCCTCCTTCTCTTTGTTCTCCTACCCCAAAGCACCACCTCCCCTCACCCCAAAACCTCAGGTTGGTATTCAGCTCCATTCTTGCGTAAGTCATAATGGGTTAATCTGAAAGAGGATAGCATGCGGTTTTCTTTTTTTTCTTTTTTTTTTAAAAAAACCTCCAAACCCTGTTCATCAATGCAAGGAAACCACAACGGCTTTTAAGGCCTTCTGGCTGTCATCCTTGTTTGAGATTTTAATAATAGGCCACTTGACAGCCAACTGTTTTATAAAACCGCAAAGAAGCAAACAAGCCTCCATCTCTATTTGCGCCTCATCCTTCCCGTTGACTGACAGTATTGAATGAAAAACATGAATCCGTTCCAAAGAGGTTTCTCTATATCGGAGCCGCCCAACCTTGGCAACAAAGTCTTGTGGACTTCAACTCCCAGAATTCCCCAGCCAGCAAAGGCCTACACCAGGAATGGCCAATCTGGGCAACGAAGACTTGTGGACCTCAACTCCCAGAATTCCCCAGCCAGCAAAGGCCTACACCGTGGGTGCCCAACCTTGGCAACAAAGTCTTGTAGACTGGCTGGGGAATTCTGGGAGTTGAAGTTCACAAGTCTTGAAGTTGCCATGGCTGGACACCCTAGTGTAGGCCTTTGCATCACCAGCAGTGTTCCAATATCTCAGGGGTTGGCACAAAGGGGCCGCTGGTGGCTCAGCAGACTAAGTCTGTCTGTTATTAACACAGCTGCTTGCAATTACTGCAGGTTCAAGTCCCACCAGGCCCAAGGTTGACTCAGCCTTCCATCCTTTATAAGGTAGGTAAAATGAGGACCCAGATTGTTGGGGGCAATAAGTTGACTTTGTCTATAATATACAAATGGATGAAGACTATTGCTTGACACAGTGTAAGCCACCCTGAGTCTTCGGAGAAGGGCGGGATATAAATTCAAATAATAATAATAAAAAGGGTCCACCTATTTTTCAAAGTCCCTGACAGAAGGACAAGAAGCAACGGATGGAAACGAATGAAGGAGAGAAGCAACCTAGAACTAAGGAGGAATTTCCTGGCAGTGAGAACAATTAATCAGTTGACTCCAGAAGTTGTGAATGCTCCAACACTGGAAGTTTTTAAGAAGAGATTGGAGAACCATTTGTCTGAAATGCTATAGGGTCGCGTCGCCTGCTTGAGCAGAGGGCTGGACTAGAAGACCTCCACAGTCCCTTCTCACTCTGTTATTCTGTTAATTAACAACCTGATCTTTTTAAGAATAAAAAAAAAAATTGGTTTCACCGCTTGGCCTCCTTCGTTTCCTGCTGACAATCTAGCTCCAAAGATTTGGAGAAACCTCACTCGCTTTGTGGCAGAGCCTCAGTCACACCCATCCCTGGTCCTCAAACTTCTTGGATCGTCCTTCCTCTTTCATCGCCATTTCCTTTAAAAGCTTCTTCTTCTCCCCCCCCTCGCTGTTGTTCCCCCCCTCTTGAAACCGAGCAAAGATCAGCCTGCTTCGCCTGCGAAGGATGAGATGATTTTTGTCTCACCTTGCCGGCAGGCATCCCAGCCCTTAACGCAAGGATTGCAGTGGCTGACGTCACAAGACCCCCTCTGTCATTGCGGGTTGGAATTCAAGGTTGTGTAGGCCAGGAGTTGGGGGTGGGGGGAGGAGGGGAAGAGAGGAGGGGAGGGGCAGTTTGGAAAGAAGGCTGGGCATTCTTTGAGGGAGGTGGGCCAGTTCTCCTTTGAGGTCCCTCACGACCTGGCCTTCAGGATAGGGATGGTCAAAGATGAGGGGAGCTGCCATCTCAGAACATCAGGCGGGAGTAGAGGCATGCTCTTCTCCTTGCTCACATCTGGGCTCGGCTATGTCTCCAGCCTCTTGACTTTAACATAACATCAGAGTTGGAAGGGACCTTGGAGGCCTTCTAGTCCAACCCCCTGCCCAGGCAGGAAACCCTACACCATCTCAGTGAGATGGTTATCCAAGAAAATGTTCTGAAGGCTTTGAGCTTGGTCTGTCTGCTCTTCTTTGCTTCTCCTTCTGCACAATATTACTTAGTTGGGTCATGAAGCGTCTGCAAGAAAATAACCAAGCTCAGAGAGTATCAAGGGCCCATAGTCCTCCTCCTCCTTCCCCTCCTCCTCCTCCTCCTCCTCCTCTTCCTCTTACTCCTCCTCCTTCTTCTCCACTCCACAAACATCTAGCACTAATGATGTTACCTAGCTTGGTAATGAAACATCTGCAAGAACATAACCAAACTCAGAAAGATCAAGGGCCCCATAGTCCTCCTCCTCCTCCTCCTCCTCCTCCTCTTTCCTGCAAACTCCATTCTCTTCTAGCACTGATGATATTTCCTAGTTGGGTCATGAAATGTCTGCAAGAAATCAACCAAGCTCAGAGAGCACCAAGGACCCCACAGTCCTCCTCCTCCTCAACTCTGCAAACCCTTCTCCCTTCTAGCACTGATGGCATTACCTAGTTGGCTCATGAAACATCTGGAAGAAAACAACCAAGTTCAGAGAGCACCAAGGACCCCACAGTCCTCCTCCTCCTCCCTGCATACCCCACTCCCTTCTAGCACTGAATAGAATAGAATAGAATAGAATAGAATAGAATAGAATAGAATAGAATAGAATAGAATTTTTTTATTGGCCAAGTGTGATTAGACACACAAGGAATTTGTCTTGGTGCGTATGCTCTCAGTGTCCATAAAAGAAAAGATACGTTCATCAAGGTACAACTTTTACAACACAATTGATGGTCAATATATCAATATAAATCATAAGGATTGCCAGCAACAGGTTACAGTCATACAGTCATAAGTGGGAGGAGATGGGTGATGGGAACTATGAAACGATTAATAGTAGTGCAGATTCAGTAAATAGTCTGACAGTGTTGAGGGAATTATTTGTTTAACAGAGTGATGGCCTTCGGGAAAAAACTGTTCTTGTGTCTAGTGGTTCTGGTGTGCAGTGCTCTATAGCGTCGTTTTGAGGGTAGGAGTTGAAACAGTTTATGTCCAGGATGCGAGGGATCTGCAAATATTTTCACAGCCCTCTTTTTGACTCGTGCAGTATACAGGTCCTCAATGGAAGGCAGGTTGGTAGCCATTGTTTTTCCTGCAGTTCTAATTATCCTCTGAAGTCTGTGTTTTTCTGGTTGGGTTGCAGAACCGAACCAGACAGTTATAGAGGTGCAAATGACAGACTCAATAATTCCTCTGTAGAGGAATATTCCTCCTGTTATTCCTTCTGGATACTATTTCTCTGGCTTCTGCTGAAAGTCAATTCTTCCAAGATGTTTTAAGGTCCACTTTTGCTCTCTGAGTCCCTTTTTCACCATTCTAGGATGTCTACCTCAACACTTCGAGTCTTCAAACATGGATTTTCTACCTACCCTATGATGACATCCCTTTTCCCCAGACATTTCTCCCATTGGGAAACCGCACCTCTCCTCCCTCTGTTAACTATGCGGAGTACATTCCCTATAATGAACTTGGGATGTGGTCCGATCAGGCTTATGGGCCATTTGGAAGTAAATGTGAAGATTTATTAAAAGAGAGACCATGATCCGAGAGCTGCAGATATCATAATGCTATTGAATAAATCAATGGTGCAGCCACTTGCAGAATACGTTATTCGGTTCTAGGCACTTAATCTTCTAAATGATAGCCGGGGTGGGGAAAAAACCCGGAGGGACTTCCTTAGAAAGAAAAACTAAAAAAAAAAAAAAACCACCTGAAAAAGATGACCGGACATGTAAAGATCTGGAGAAATCTTGAACTAGATCAGGAATGTCCAAACTTGGCCCCATGAAGAGTGATGGACTTCCCCGAATTCCCCAGCCGGCAACTTGCTCATATTTATAGCTCATGCTGGCTGGGGGATTCTGGGAGCTGAAGTCCACCACTCTTCAAGGGGCCAAGTTTATTTTTTTTATTTTTTTTTTATAAAAAAGTTTTATTTTTACAATCTTGTCAAATAATTCATCCAATGTACAGTTATATACAATTAGTCGGGCCTGCCCAGTCACCACCCCCCTTTTTAACCTTCTTCCCTCTTCTACCTTCTTTTACTTTCCAAACCTTCCTCTCCTTCTCTTATCTACCTCCTCTCCTCCCTCCACCCTACACTCTTCTCCCTCTTCTACCCCTCTTCCTTCCTCTTCTCCTCTTTCCTACCTCCTACTCTCTCTTTTTTCCCTCCCCACCGTTCTAAAATGGCAACTGGTCAGACCCGACCCTACATTAATTATATTTATACATCTTCAATAATCCCTGTACATTAACCATCACTCCATCACTAACCTCAACCCCCCAATTCCCTTCCCCTTTACCCCCCACCCCCCACCCCGACTTCCCAGAACAAAATGCAGGGTATCAAAACTAACAATCATAATCTAAAATAATTCCTAAATTATAATCTCTAGTCTCTCCACGCTTATTCACACTCTCAATTCCCCTCTCCTTCAAAAATATATCTAATACAAATTATTTCCTAAATTTACTCATATGCTATTTGATATTTTTTTATCTGATACTTATTTTGAATATAATCAATCCACATTTTCCATTCTAAAATATATTTTTCTTGTGTATAGTCTTTCAAGTAAGCAGAGATTTTTGCCATTTCTGCCAGATTTGATACTTTGAGAGTCCATTCTTCAATTGTAGGTAATTCTTCTTTCTTCCAATATTGAGCAATATTGAGACACCCCTGCACTAGATGGTGAAACGGGAAGAGAAGAATCTCCTGGTCTTTCTCGTCAAAGGAGGCTTTGCATTTTCCCACCGAAGCAGATGACCAGTAAAATTTGAGATAAGAGAAAGGGGAGGCATACTTAGATTATGGGATGCATGTTCCCAGCCTGGTGGGGAGAACAGTCAGAAGTACAGATAAGGGAAGAGAAGTGGCGGAGATCCATAAATCCATGAATTGCACTTAAGTTGGCTGAGCAGAACTTCCATGTTCAATATATAGATTTCAATCAATCATATAGAGCAGGAAGGGATCTTGGAGGTCTTCTAAGTCCAACTGCCTGATCAAGCAGGAGACCCTATATACCATTTCAGACAAGCGACTGCCCAGTCTCTTCTTGAAAACCTCCAGTGATGAAGCACTCATAACTTCTGGTGGCAGGCTGTTCCACTGGCTAATTGTCCTCACCGTTAGACAGTTTCTCCTTAGTTCCAGGTTGCTTCTCTCCTTGGTTAGCTTCCATCCATTGCTTCTTGCCCTTATCAACCCTGATATTAATTTAAGAACTGCAGTGATTCACTTCACAAACGTGGCAAGAAAAGTCATTTTAAAAAAGTCTCACTTAGTGACAGAAATTTGGGGCTCCGTTGTGGTCGTAAGTCGAGGACTACCTGTACTCCTTTCTCCTCCTATTTTTCCCTGCCACAACAACCCTGTGAGGAGGGTTGGGCTGAGCGAGAAGGACTGGCCCAAAGTCATACAGCAGGCTTTCACGATTAAGGCAGGACTAGAACTCACCGTCGCCTGTCTTCGAGGCCAGCACCTTAGTGACTGATTCTGTGCCAAGTTAATCTTGGATGCCTTTATGCAAACCGAGGGGGTGGAGCTATGCAAATATCACCAGCCTTTATTTCCGGAGGGGATCCTCATCTGCTTCTACTACACAGAGCAAACCAGGCGCAATCTGCCAGGAGGAACATTGCGGTTATTAAACCTAATAAGAGGCCTGTTTTATCCATGCAGTCGGAGGATCCGGTCTCAACAAAGCTTATGATTCACTGCTCCCGCCTCGGGCAATCTAGGTCCTTTTATTTGAGTTTCTGGGAAGTACAGGGGAGGTGTGGGGGGGGGGAGACACAGAGGGGAGGGGGAGAGAAAAAGCAAGGAAGTGAGCTACACTGGGGGAAATCAACAGCAAACACCATCAAGGAGAAGTTTAATGCGCTCCAGCTGCACTGTTCTTAGCCTTCCGCTCCCACCAATTATTAATGTAACCCAGCTCTGGCAGCCTCCGTGGAGACAAGATGCTGACATTTCCAGTCGTCTCCCAGTTTTGCCGTTTCTTCTCCCTCTCCCCCCCCCCCCCCCCCACATGGTGTAATTTGGCTCCACAATCACACCACACAAAGTGAAGCCGTCCTCCAGTGATGGAAGGTGGCGAGGAAGTGGATTTCCCAGAGGGAGGGGCTGCATTCCAGAGGAGGAAGAGACAGCACAGTGTAGACAGCTTGTGTGGGAGAAAGAGGCTGAAGTCAGCCCCTCCTCAACAGTTCCCAGAGTATATCGTAGATGCAGATAGTAGAGGCTTCAGTCTGGCAAGATTCTGTCCTAAGAGGCATCAAGCCCTAAAGAAGTCACCACGCAGCATTCTTGGTTTGAGGCCTGACACATCGGGGCTGAGGGATACTGGGAATTGAACTCCACACATGTTTGTGGAGTGGAGAAGAAGAAGAAAAAGGAGGAGGAGGAGGAGGAGGAGGAAGAGGAGGAGGATGTCATCCTTAGTGCTCTCTGAGCTTTGTGGCTTTCTTACAGACGTCTCATGACCCAGCTAGGTAACATCATCAGTGCCAGATGTTTGTGGAGTAGAAGGGGAGGAGGAGGAGGAAGAGGAGGAGGAGGAGGAGGTCATCCTTGGTGCTCTCTGAGTTTTGTGGCTTTCTTACAGACGTCTCATGACCCAGCTAGGTAACATCATCAGTGCCAGATGTTTGTGGAGTGGAGAAGAAGAAGAAAGAAGAGGAGGAGGAGGAGGAGGAGGAGGAGGAGGAGGAGGAGGAGGAGGAGGAGGAGGAGGTCATCCTTGGTGCTCTCTGAGTTTTGTGGCTTTCTTACAGACGTCTCATGACCCAGCTAGGTAACATCATCAGTGCTAAAGGGAGTGTCCTCTGTTTATATACAAGTGGCTCACCCTGTCAGTGTTCCTTGTGTTCCCTTGATTAGGCTGTGGTATCCTGTTAGCTTGTTTGTTTTAAGTCAATCCAGGTGGATTTGCCTCTCCTGGGCTCTGGCCTTGCCCCTTCCAAATATTTCTAGCAGCTAAACAATGCAGTCGCCCACAAGGAGCAAGCTATTTTCTTTCAGAACAGACCCCCCCACCGCCCCCCCCACACACACCATTAATTGATTAGCCCCAGGAGCCTGAGCTGAGTGACACGCCTCGTATGAGGAAATACCGACCATTCATTGCGGGGGGGTGCCTTGAACAAGGTTGCGTAACTGACGCTACTGTATTTTGCAAGCCCCTTTGCTATCCGTCACATTGGCTGGGAAATCCTGGAGTCGCAGACCGGGTGACTCAGAGGCTCCTAAACTCTGCTCCCCAGCTGGATGTCCAGCCAAAGTGCCTCCCCCCCCCACCCCCCACCCCCGCCCGTATCCTCTACGTACGTTTCCAGCATTTTAACCTTTCCTGCTCACTTAATTCTCTCTCCTCTTTCTTTCTCTCTCTCTCTCCCTCCTTTGGTCTCCCTCTGGAAGACAGTGTGGGCACCGACAGCCAACTTCCCTGCTGTGCTTCCAGATAATTGGGCAAAACAGCAAATGTTTTATTAACTGATTTCTTTCTGTTTTTCCTTGTTAGACTTCTCTGAACCTGCTGTGTCAACAGTGCAATCTGCTGCGGCACACAGAAGGCCCTCAGTATGAAACCTTCGGATTTCAAGGCATCTTCTACCAACCAGCCGAATGGGAAAGCAACTCCCAATAAATCTGGGCTATTGGTGTGTGTCCCCCCCCCCACACCCACCCACTTTCTGTCCCCCCCCCCTTGGCTCCTTCTTGACTTTAACCCAATTATCAAGGTCTGTTCTGGATTTGACTAAACATACGGCTCAGAGGCCATGCTGGCTGCATCCCTTGCAGATGGATGTGATTGCAAAAGGAATGGGAGAAGCATTTATTCATCGGTGCTGCTGAGATTTCGTTGCTCAAGCTAGAAGCTGCTCCTGTTGTTGTCCTTGGTTGGGAAAGAAGGGAAGGAAGGGAGTGAGGGAAAGGAAGGAAGGAAGGAAGGAAGGAAGGAAGGAAGGAAGGAAGGAAGGGTAGGAGGGAAGCAAAGGGAAGGCAGAAAGGGAATAGGAGGAAAAAAAGAGAAGGAAGGAAGAAAGGAAGGAAGGAAGGAAGGAAGGGAGGGAGGGAGGAGGGAATAGGAGGAAGGAAGGAAAGAATATGAGGAAAGAAGGAAGGGAGGGAGGATGAAAAAAAGGAGGAAACAGTTTCAAGAGCTAATATCATAATTTACTCTCATGATCTCTTCCAGTTTGGGCAATTCTTTCATTATTTCTCAAGATTATTAACTTCAAGGACCAAAAAAGGAACTTTTACTTCTCAATAAAAATGCCCCCTTGACCACTTCATCTCTGCTTAATGTTTTATGTGCTCGTGGTTATACATCCTACCATAAGTGAAGATAAACCCAGCATGGCCCATGATCAAAATACTGAATTCTCCCAGGGAAAGGCAAATCTATGTTAACCCCGGTCTATTCAAGCCTGCAAAGAAAATATATGTGATACAATCTCGAGGGGAGCTAATCAGTAACTTTATTTTCCTGTATTGCTCTAGGATTTTTTTTAAAAAAAAAGCGAGGAAAGAAGAAAGAGAGGCAAAATAAAAGAGAACAAAAGAAATCACAAAGCTATCAGGGAAAAAAAAAAGGAGAAAGAAACAGCAAGTAGGATGTGATATATAAAAATATTTAGCCCAACCTTAAAATGCACAAGTAAACCTTGACTCCGCAAAACAGTATTGATCAGTCTGTCCATTATATCGATGGACAATCGGAAGCAGAAAGCAGTGGAAATTCACTGGATGACTTTGAAGCCATTTTTTTTAATTTATTTTTTTAATTTTAGATTTAATTGCTTCACAGGACGATGAAGAATGTCGGAAGGATAAATGGAAAAAGAACCTCTTCCTGTGAGGTATCTTATGATCCTGGAGAACATAGGAGACGCAAACTTAACAAAACCCTGAAAATGAGTCAGATCAAGGGAAACGAGCAATTATTTCTTTGGCGTTTTTATCAGCTAATTCCAGCTTTCTTCCTAGCATTAGGTGAGTATCAAAAGACGTCCCTTTATCAGTTTGCCATCAGCCAGCATATGAAAAAAAGGAGAAAATCCAGGCCGGGTTCTCACGTGACTTTATTGGGGATTTAAATATTCATTCAGAAGAAAGACAGCATTTCGACAAAGGCTGAGATGCAGTTCTTATGGTGGAATAAGATCTGCTTAGATATAGTCTGCTTTTTGGCAAGAGGTTGCTTTGAGAACGGAGCTCTGTTTCTAAAGGTCATTAATCTTTCAACATCTGCATCTCAAGTCCAGCTTTACAGCTGCTGTTCACACATGTATCTCAGATTTCCTGCCTTGGTCAGAAGTTTCATTCCCAGATCTCCACTTGGTGAAGAGGAGTGGAGTGGAGGGGAATGGGTTGGAGGTCTTCTAGTCCAGGGGTCTCCAATTTTGGCAACTTGAAGACTTGTGGACTTCAACTCCCAGAATTCCTCAGCCAGCTTTGCTGGGAGCTGAAGTCCACAAATCTTCAAGTTGCCAAGTTTGGAGACCCCTGTTCAGTGGTGAAATCCAAATTTCGTTTACTACCGGTTCTGTGGGCGTGGCTTGGTGGGCATGGCAGGGGAAGGATACTGCAAAATCTCCATTCCCTCCCCACTCTAGGGGAAGGATATTGCAAAATCTCCATTCCCACCCCATTCTGGGGCCAGCCAGAGGTGGCATTTGCCAGTTCTCTGAACTACTCATAATTTCCGCTGTTGGTTCTCCAGAACCTGTCAGAACCTGCTGGATTTCACCCCTGCTCCTGTTCTAGTCCAGCCCCCCCTGGCACAAGCAGGAGACCCTCAGCCATTCTGAACAACTGTCTCTCCAAACCCTTCTTGAAAATCTCAAATGATGAAGCACCCACAACTTCTGGAGGCAAGCTGTTCCACTGATTAATTGTCCTTACTGTCGGGAAATTCCTCCTTAGTTCTAGGTTGCTTCTCTCCTTGGTTAGTGTCCATCCGTTGCTTCTTGTCCTGCCTTCTGGTGCTTTGGAGAATAGGTTGACCCACACCACCCCCTCTTCTTTGGGGCAGCCAAAGGATGCTGGACTGCTGCTAAGTTGACCCCAGGGTCAACCTCTTCTCCAAAGCACCAGAAGGCAGGACAAAGAAACAATGGATGGAAACTAAACAAGGAGAAAAGTAACCTAGGATTAAGGAGAAATTTCCCGACAGAACAATTAATCAGTGGAACGACTTGCTTCCAGAAGTTGTGAATGCTCAAACACTGGAAGTTTTTAAGAAGAGACTGGACAGTCACCTGTCTTAAATGGTATAGGGTCTCCTGCCTGAGCAGGGGGCTGGACTAGAAGATCTCCAAGGTCCCTTCCAGCTCTATTCTGATTCAACTCCCTTTTAAGTGGCCCACTTCTTACACTGGATCTTCCCTACCATCCCTTCCCGGCTGGCAAATTGCAGCTCTTAAATTTTACATCCAAACACCAGAAAACGGCGTTAAATATTTATTCTCTCTCAATCAAAGCTGGATGAATGTTATCTTCGAGGAAATTATTGCCCCTGCTTCCAAATTCTCTGCCTTTTCTTTTTCTTTTTTCTTCCAGTTTTGCTTTCTGGAGCTTCTCTTAGCTGCAAATGGTTCCTTGCATGCACAAGATTGTGTGAAGATACACACACACACATACACACCACTCAGACAGGGGTCAGGAGAGGACACTGAAATCATTTCTTCTTTAAAATAAGCAAGCCGGAGATACTGTCTTTAGATATTCAGCATCCCTCTTGTTCAAAGTGAAGTTGTGGCGTTGAAATAAAGCTGCATTCCAAATTCTGAGAAACATATTTCTTCTGGCAGGGAACTGAGATTGAGGGATGAAAAACACCCTCTCCAATTCCACACACAAACACACATACACACACGCAACCAACTACGCAGTCCAGCAGGCCAGATCAGAACTTCCTTTACATCCAAGATTATATTATAGTATAGTGGGTAAGTCCTCTAAAACATAAACAGGTAGTCCTCAATTTACAAAGATTCATTTAGTGACCATTCAAGGTTACAACCGCACCGAAAAAAGTGACAGTTTTTCATGCTTATGACTGTTGCACACATCCCCGTGGTCACGTGATTCACATTCGGATGCTCGACAACTAACTCACATGGTTGCTGTCTGCTTCCTGGGGTCACGTGATCCCCTCTTGCGACCCGCTGACAGGCAAAGTCGGAGGAGGAAAGCAGCTTCACTTAACAACCGTGTTACTAATTTAAGGGCTGCAGGGATTCACTTAAAAAATGTGGCGAGAAAAGTCGTAAAATAAGGCAAAACTCACTTAACACATTTCTCCCTCAGCAACATAAATTTTTGGCTCAGTCGTGGTCGTACGTTGGGGACTACCTGTAGTATCTAACCTGGAAGTAAGCCCCACTGAATTCCATGGGGGGTGTTTGAGTAGAAGCTTCTAAGACCGTATGGTAAGAAGATGCCCTGTGAAATCAGAAAGTTTAGATCACGTCTCCTCAATGTCACCGGACCTCTGTCTAAAACTCAGCCTCCCTCGCAGGGCTGTTGTTTGGATTGAGAGAAACTCTCCGAGAGGTGCTAAATGCTGACCTAGAATTACGCTTGCCGGCTGCACTTCTTATTTCAAGAGGGATTTTTAAGCGCCTGTTCAGATCTCCCCGAGATGTCTTATAGGAGAGTAAGGCCACCCAAAGTCACTTTGGATAGTAAGATGGGCGGCATATGAATTTTATAACTAAATAAAGGTTTCTGGGAGGTACAATTCAACATTTGCTTGAACTACATAGTCCTGATTAATTGTATGACTTTCCTTAATAATGAAAGCAAGCTTGTTCAGGAATAATGGACGGATCCCTTCCGGGGGCTGAGAGATGGGAATTCAGCAGGAATTTAAAGTTTGATTCCTGGTGATTATGTATCAATCAATCATAGAGCTGGAAGGGAAACCCTACATCATTTCAGACAAATGTCCAGTCTCTTCTTAAAAACCTCCAGTGATGGAGTACCCACAACTTCTGGTGGCAAGCTGTTCCACTGGTTAATTGTTCTCGTTGTTAGGAAGTTTCTCCTTAATTCCAAGTTGCTTCTCTCCTTGATTTAGTTTCCATCCATCGTTTCTTGTCTTTCCTTCTGGCGCTTTGGAGAATAGCTTGACTCCCTCTTCTTTGGGGCAGCCCCTGAAATACTGGAACACTGCTATCACGTCCCCCCTGGTTCTCTTTTTCTCTAGAGGGGCCAAACCCAATTCCTGCAACCGTTCTCCATATGTTTTAGTCTCCAAGCCTTTAATAGTCTAAGTTAACATAGAAGGATCCATGAAGGTTTACTTGTAAGTAAGTAAATAAGTGTAGTTGAACAGTATTGAATCGGGCTTATTCTGAACGGAGTGTGTTTAGAAACATCAATGGCCAGACTGCGTTGCTTCCATCAGTTCTTTCCCTAATATTTATTATTTACCGAAAAAAGGGGGAGGGGGCTTGTTAAATGAAGATCCTCCTTCAGAAGTAGGAAACAGGACTGTTGCCATTGAGGGCAACTTAGTCACTATAGGCTGAGGGGATAATGGGGTGTGGTGGCTGGGGTCTCAAATGCCCCCTTGGAAATGGAAAGCATTCTAAGGGATGACCCTGGGAAGAGCCATGAGCTAACAACCAGTTCCGCCATTCCTCCTTAGGTCTTGCAGATTCCAATTCAGATCCCTTGGCATCTGAAGAGAAAGCAGAGAGACAAAGGACCGCCAGGAACAAATTCTGGAGGAATCCAGATCTGATGGGCACCATCCTTGCCTAGGTGGGGATATAGGCTGCTCGTCTCTACAGAGGGATTCAAGGAGTTTTTTTCTGGGAATCTGAGTGGGTTTTCAGCTTTCTGCCTGATCCTTGAGGCCCAGATCGGAGGCATCTCAGGTGAGATGTCTTTGATGAACACATCAATCTGGCCCCTCCCTGTAGGAAAGCCAGGGGGAAGTGATGACTTTGGAAGAAGCCCAGCACCTGTTGAGAAGCCTCAAAACCCATAAGCACCATATTGTGCTGGCGAGGCTCCTTTGAGGCGAGAGTTTGATGGGCTCCGGTGGGACATTTCATGAATTTCCTCATGGACTTCCACCTGGTGGAGCCGCCTAACCCAGAACGGCGCCTTGCAAAGCTTCACAGAGGTCCTAAGTTAAAACCACACCAGGTGTTCTTGGCTGCCTTGCAGGCTTGTCTCAAACAGCTAGAATTAATTATTCCCGGCTCCATTTATTCTGCCTTGAGTCAAAGATCAGCCTTCTGCGGGTCAGTCCTAGAATGGGCGAAGGAGGAAGGGTAAGTCCTAATTGCGGGTTCCCTTTCGGCTTTGGCTGCACCCCTGCCTGGGCACAGCTGGGGCAGTGAGCGCAAAGGACACCAACCCTTTCGGACTACAGCTCCCATCCTCTCCAGCCAACTGGCCAACCGCATCACCAACTCCCAGGAACCGGCTCTTCTGCACCTCCGGATGTTTTATTGGCTCGGCATCTGTTCAGGTTGTGTTTGGTGCCTCTTTTCCTTCCCGCGGCACTCACCTTGATCTCGACACCCTGCGCAGCCCTTTCGGAGCGCGGTTCTGGCCTCTCTTCCTGGCTCACTCAGATGGCGAAGCGGGCCGGTTTAGTGGCCAGAGCGAAGAGGAGTCCGTGCAGTCGAGTTTAGCCCGGGCTCTTCTCCCTTAGGACAGCGGCCATCCCAGGGCAGGTTCCTAGGAAAGACCCGCCAGAGCCAGGAGGAAAGAGAGACTCTAGCAGGAGACCCGTGTCCTTACGGTCGTGAGAAAGCGGTTCCGCTCCTGCGCTGGGGGGCCAAAGGGCGAACGCGGCTCTGCACCGTCCTTTCGGTCAACAGAGGCGTCTCCCGCTAGCGAAAGGAAGGAACCGACTATTGTATTGGCGAGGAACAGCACCTGCCTTTCCTCTCTCCCTCCCCCCGCCCCGCCACCCGTCGTCCTTCTGAGTTTGCCTTTCAGCCGGAGGAAGGAGAGCCCGAAAGGAATGAAAGTTTGCAGCGGCTGCTCCTGGCCAGAGTTATTCGGGGGCGGCTGGCGGGAGAGCCGGGAGAAGAGCAGGACTCCCCGGCGGAAGGCTGTTGGCTTGCCGTTCCTGCCACCGCCGCCTCCCGCTTGCGGCTCAGTCTCCGCCAAGCGGTCCGTGTTTTGAGCTACCACCGCCGCCGCGTTTTCTCTCCGGCTCCCAACCTAGGTCTCCGTTGCAGCACACATCCCTCCCTTCCGTCCCTCCGTCCCTCCCTTCCTCCCTCCGTCCCTTCCTCCCTCTCTCTCCCTCCCTCCCTCCCTCCCTTCCTTCCTTCCTTCCTTCCTTCCTTCCCTTCCCATTCTTCTATCTCCCTTCCTTCCTTCCTTCCTTCCTTCCTTCCTTCCCATCTATCCATCCTTCCCATTCCAGCCATCCTTCCTTCCCTTCCTTCCTTCCTTCCTTCCTTCTCTTTCCCTCCTTCTATCTCCTTCCTTCCTTCCTTCCTTCCTTCCGCCGCGCTTCTCCCTCGTCTCCTCCCTCCATTCACACATACGACGCACATTTCCAAGCCCTCCCCTCCCCGCCCCACCCCTTCCACTTTCCCCACTCCACGATCAAACCTGGGATCGCGCGAGGGACGCGGAGGGAGCTCGGGCTGGCTCTTGCTCTCGCTCGGCGGCTACTTGCCTCGCAAATCTCGCCTCGCCTCCACCACACACACACGCCCCCCCCCGCCCCGCCGCCGGCCGCCCCCCCTTCAGGTCCTTTGAAGAGCGGAGAAGAGAAAGAGGAGGAGATCAGAATTGAAAAGGAGGCGGAGGGAGAGAAGGGCTGTTCCCCGCCCGCGCTCGGCTCGCCCACCGCTTTCTCCCGGCTTCCAGGATTCCTTCAAGACCCGCCGAGCCCCGGCGCTCTCGGACTCCGGATCTCGGGAGCTCCCCTCGCCGGCGGCTTGACGCAGTGACGGTGGCCGGAGGGAGAGGCGGAGGCGCTCGCTCTTTCCAGGCCGCCCAAGGATTTCTCTTCTGGGTGTGGGTGCGAGCAAGAAAGCCAACGAGCGGGCGAGCCGGCGAGAGGCTGCTGCCTGCCTGGCAGGGAGAAGAAGCTGCCGTTGGGGGAGGGGCAGGAGGGGGCAGAGGTAGCGGCGCGCAAGAGAGAGAGAGAGAGAGAGAGAGGCGGAGAAGCGGCGGCGGCGACAAGACAAGGAGGAGACGCAGACTGGGGCTGGCCGCCCCTCCGGATTCCTCGAGACGCCCCCTCCTCGTCTTTTGAGGTCGGAGGCAGGTAAGTGAGCTGCGCGGGAGGGGACGCTCAAGCGAGCAGAAGGGCTGGAAGAAAAGGGGAGGGGGTCTCCGGGTCTCATCCCCGCCCCTGCCGCAGGAGCAGAGCCGTAGATAAAAGGGAACGACCCCGGGTAGAATCGCCGCCGTTCTTACTATTATGATTATTAACCGGAAGGCGGCTCGCCCAGCCTTTTCCCTCCGATTCTGCTCCGTACATCGCGTGCCTGTAGCCGAGGCTCAGCCAGGGGGGGCGCCCGAAACCCCAGCCCACCCAAAACTCCACTGGCGGACGGAAGCGCGCCCACGCGGCCTCACTCACCTACACCCTAGGGCCGGCGTTCCTCTCTTCCCCACCCCTATGAGAGGCTCTGCTTCCCCAGTGAATTCGGGGAGCGGACAGTTGTTAAAAAAAAAAAAAAAACGAAGAAGGAGGAAAAGGGGACGAAGTCTCCGCGGTCCCAAACTTGCTTTTCTCATTTCGGTGCGACTCGCCCGAGAGTGCCGGCTAACTGCCGACAAACTTTTCCCGGGCGGGCTCCGGCTTGGGAAGCACCTCCCGACGGGCATCCGGCATCTCCAACGCCCTAAAGAGGAGAACCGGACCCTCCCACGCTCCTTCTCTGCCTCCTCCGGGGAAAACGCGTCGAGGAGAGGGAACCGGCTCGCCGTGACCCGCTGGCCCCGGAGCGCGGCGCGTCCGGCGGGAGGCCGAGCCGTTTCAGCACCACCGTGGGAGGGGACAGCTCCCGAGGCTCGCAAGGACCCTCAGAGGGGGCGACGCGGGGTCCTCGCAGGGAGGCAGCAATGACCTTCCTCGCCTCCCGGCAAGATTATCCCCCCCCCCCCAAAACACCCGCGCCGTTTCTGGTTTCCTCGCCTGGCCAGCGAGCTGTGTGGTCTCCCTGGCGTAAAGCTTAACCGGGTTAGAAGCTGGTTACGAGTATTGCCGTGGGACGCCGTCGCCCCACCGAGTGGAAGCGAGATTTCGCCCCCTCCCCTTTGGGCACATAGGGGAGGGGACATTAGGTTGCCCCCGCCCCCCACCCGGCAACTAGCCCCAAAGCTAAGGGCTGGGAGGGGGCGAGGAGCCGCGCCGGAGATTCCTACTCGGGGAAAGGGTTACGCCGCTAGGCCAGCGAGGATCCGAGCGGCTGGTTTCGGTTGCCCGGTCCTGCGACGGCAATCCGGACGTGTCCGGGGGTGTGTGTGTGGCTTGGCATTTAGAGAAAACCCGAAGGGGTGTCGAAAGGCCAGGAAAGCGGCGAATGAACGTCTGTCTGCTTTTGGCCCAGGGAAAGTCGTGGGAGAAATCGGCGTGACAGGTTAACTCGCGCTTTAGATAAAGCTGTTTCTATCGCTGGCGGGGGGAGCCTGTCGGAAAGGATTAACGCTGGTCCCCGCCTCTTGCCAAGCGAGCCTCGCCGAGCTCTTCACGCCTCGCCGCGCGCCCTCCCACCCACCCACCCACCCCAGCCCTCTCTTCCCATTGTCTGATTAGGAGAGCGGCAAGCGCCTCCCACGCGCCCCGTTAGACGCGTCGGCAAAGGTAGACTGCCTCTGCCAAGGGAGGCTCCGCCGAGCCAGCCAGGCTGAAAGGCTTTTACACAAGGGAGCGCTGCTTTCCTGGCCCTGACGATCTTCCAACTCCGCTTCACCGCCACAGGAACGTTAAAATCGTTGCTTTTAATTGGGGCAGCCGGAAAATTGACGGGGGGGGGGAGGGGGGAAGAGGCGTGCGAACAACCCACTCCGTGCCCCTGGGTCTGAATGGGGACAGAGTGGAGAGAAAAAAGAGGCTCCGGATTGAGAGGTTTTCGCTCCGCCTTTTAATCCAAACCAAGTCCCTTGACCCACGGCCTGCAGACAGCCCTGGATCCTTAACTCAGTTTCCTTGCGTTTCTATGCAGGCGTGCTTAGGGGGAAACCCCACTGAAGTCACCCTTCTGACTCCCCGAAGGGGGCATCGGGCTTACGCCCCCCCTCCAACTCAGTCCTTGGTTTCTGACGCCCGAGATCCCCTCTCCTTGGCTGGGCTCAAGACTTCAGTTCCTCCCTTGGATGCTTACTCGGAGGCTAAGGGTCTTCCCCCACCCCTCCTGCTGAGGCGCCCCTTCGCAGAAAAGGGAGCGGAACAGCAAAGCTGACACCTGCAGCGTTTTAATTAAAAACTATCAGGCGCGCCCACTCCCCACAACTCCTGGCAAGAGCTGGTCTACACATTCAGAAGTTCTTCCTTCCGTCCCCCCGGAGTTGAGGAGGCCATGGGCAGCTGGGTCAGGGTTGAGTTTCTCGGCCTAGTTCAGCACCGAAGCGGCGTCTGCGAGTTGTCCGGGGCTGGGGTGTGTGTGGAGGGAATCCGTTGAAGGCCTCATCCGGGAACGAGGCCGATCCAAGAAAGGCTTTGGAGCTACAGACGCTGCCTTCAAGGGCGCCGGGGGTTGAGGCCGTGCCGGTTGCTTGCCTTAAATGGCTTCGGGGCGGGGGGCGGGGAGGAAGAGGTGAAGAGACGCCCCTCCCGTACCGGCACATACACCGCTCGGTTGGGAGGCAGAAATGGGGGCGGGGTGGGTGGGTGGGTAGGAGAAGAAGAGCCCCCTTATGTCTCTGCGACAGCAGAGACGGGGTGCGAGTCTCGACGGCTATGGGAGGGAACGGGCTGGAAGCTCAGGCCCCGCAAGGCCTTCGCCAGGTCAGAGCTAAGCGGGCAATCACGTGCCAAGCTTGCTTGAGGGTTGGAGGGGGTCATGTGAAATGCGTGGGGCCGGGTAAATAACGTTTTTTCCGTGTTTTGGGAAGGCTGCCCAGGGGCTCGGCTCGGCCCGGCCGTGGGAAAGGAAAGGAAGGCTGCGCTTTTGCACCCTTCGGTCGCCGCTGCGGCCTCGGTGCCTGGCGCAGCTGTGCACGATGGGCCTGGGGACTCTGCCTGGCTGCTGACATCCCGGCTCAGCTTTGTCTCCGGACAGAGCGAAGCCTCGCGTCCCAGTTGCTCCTATGGAGAGAATTTTCCAAAAGAGGGGTGAGCCGTCGAGAGCTTGGCAGCCGAGCTTAGCACCCCCCCCCCAAGCCCCGAATGGTGCGGCTCCTGGCCGACCAGACAAGCCGGCCGTTCTGTGTCCGGGACGCCCATTGGCTATCCGGGAAGGAAGCCGTCTCCACCTCTCAGGATCGTGCAGGGAGATTAAGTCTCTGTGGGGTTTCTAATCCAGCCGTTCCCAACCTCCCCTTTGCAAGGTCACGGGAGGCCTTGCGGTTGACGCCTGTTGGCTGTTGAATCCGGCCGAGGCCTTTTTTGCGTTAACCCGGTTGAAGCGCCACTACGAGAGCGAGGGGTCCTGCCCAGGGAAGCCTTTGGGAAGTCAGTCTCCCTTGCGCCCTCTTTTCCTGACGCTACAGGCCTGCCCCGCACCTCGTGCCTTTCCTTCGCTCTCCGCCTTTCCGAAAGGTCGAAAGAGCCCTAAAGGGAAGGGAGGGGAGGAAGGGCGAGAACCCTTTGGAGGTGTCTCTCGGGGTGGGAGGGAGAAAGGATGGATAGAGAGAAAGGAAGGAAAGATAAGTGAGGAGAGGAAGGAAGGGAGCAAGGAAATGGAGAGGGGGAGGGAAAGGAAGGGAGGGAGGAAATGGAGAGAGGGCAGGAAAGGAAGGGGAGGGAGGGAGGGAAGGAAAGGGAAGGGAAGGAAGGAAGGAAAGGGAAGGGAAGGAAGGAGGGAGGGAAGGAAGGAAGGAAGGAAGGAAGGAAGGAAGGAAGGAAGGAAGGAAGGAAGGAAGGAAGGAAGGAAAAGACCGAGCCACAGAGGAGTAACAGCTCTTAGCTGACCCCTCTCGCCTTCCTTCCCACATGCCTCCTGGCCACCGGGAGAGAAATGAGCTGCGTTTTGCATGCCGGGCCTCGCTGCTGCTGCTGCTGCTGCTCCTCCTCCTCCTCTTCCAGCTGCTCCGCTCCCCTTCGCCCCGGGGGCTTTCGAGAAGGGGCGGGGAAGGGGGCAGAAGCCGAGAGAGGCGCCCTTTGGCGAAGCCCCGGGCTCAGCCAGACTAGATAGAAAGAAGGGCCGTTTCCTTTCAGGTTTCCGGGCCGGAGGGTGGGAGCGAGTCTCCCGGCGACCCTGTGGCTGGAGGTGGGAGGGGGGTCTTCCGTGAAGGCGTCTGGGCCCCCCGCCCTCCCCAGAGACGGTTCCCTGGGGAGAGGCGGGATCAGATCCGGACGCCAAGCGAGAGCGGGGTGGTGGTGGCTCCTGTACAGCAGGCGAGGACCCCGTTCTTCGAAGGAGTGGGGACAGAGAGCCCTTCCCTCTAGAGAGGAGATCAAGCCAGGCTTCGCCCAGGTCTGCTCCACACACGTGCCTAACCCACCCGCCCCGAGTTCCCCTGTTTTGGGGCTTCTCACAACCTCTTGAGCCCCACACGGGGCTGGGGTTCGCCCCGCTCCCCGCGCTGAGCTGCAAAAGGCAAGGCTTAAAGCGGAGTTTGGCAGACCGCGAGCTTAACACGCAATGCGAACTCTGCCTGTTACGGGAGTCGTGTGAATGGAGCCAGACGTTTGGATTTGGGCAGAAGAATCCCGACCGCCTCCGTAGCCTCAAACGTTAAAAAGGACCGAGGTGGGGACTGAAGGAAGGGCTGGTTGAGAGGTTAGATATACCCGGTACTGCTTGACACGTGTACGCGGGGTCCAGAGGTGGGTTTCAGCAGGTTCTGACCAGTTCTGGAGAACCGGTAGTAAAAATTCTGGCCCCGCCCCTATCTACTCTCCGCCTCCCGAGTCCCAGCTGATTGGGAGGAAATGGGGATTTTACAGTATCCTTCCCCTGCCATGCTCACCAAGCCACGCCCACCAAGCCATGCCACACCCATCAAGCCACACCCACAGAACCGGTAGTAAAAAATTTGAAACCCACCACTGGCGGGGTCCTTCGCAACGGCGATGAGGCTACAGAAATGGAACCAGAGGCGCTCACGTGCTAGACTAGAGCAATGCTCCAAGGTGGGAACACACGCGCGCGCATTCCCCTCCCTCCTCCTCTTCCCACCCCACGCCTCCCCAGTTTCGTGGGTCCGCCTTCCCTGGGCACGCGCGTCCCTTCTCTCTTGCCTCCTGCCGGCTTGATGCATTTCGCGGCCCGTTTGCACCCTATGAAATATTCAGAAGTTTGCAGTGGTGAATCAAAAGGTCATTAATATATATGGGTTCCGATGTTTCCAAGCCGGGAAATGAACTTGCCCGCGTCCTGGAGAGACGCGGCGGTGTTTCAAAGGCTCCAGGCGGAGGGGGGAGGGGGAGTTAATCTTGCCATCATGGAGAGCGCAGACCTTGAGCCCCTCCCCAGATGTTGGATCGCAGACAGCAGGAATTCATGGTTCTATCTATCTATCTATCTATCTATCTATCTATCTATCTATCTATCTATCTATCTATCTATCTATCTATCTATCATCTATCTATCTATCTATCTATCTATCTATCTATCTATCTATCTATCAGTATGTATCTATATCTATCTATCTATCTATCTATCTATCTATCTATCTATCTATCTATCTATCTATCTATCTATCTATCTATCTATCTATCTATCTATCTATCAATCTATCCATCATCTGTATCCATCCATCTATCATCACATTTATATGGCTGCCTACCTCACTAAATGTAACCCAGGGTGACCTACAACCCAGAATTAAAACAATATCGCTATTAAACGCCCCCCACTTTCAAAAAAGAATAAAAACAAGACCAATGGTGGCAGCCTCTTGCAGACCCCCTCCCTGCCTTCACACAACCTCTCAGGCTGTTGTCAGGTCTTTTTGGAGAGGAGGGGGGGGGTGAACACGGCCACCATCTTGCCAGCTTCTCTTAGAAGAGTCAGATTTGCATAACTGAAGGGGGCTGACTTTTAAACTTGGTTTGTAGGGGAAGGCGGCTTAGGGTGCAGCGGGATGTGTGTTACAAGTCAAGGAAACAAACTAATTCTGACAGCAACTTGCGAAAAGAGCCCTTGGCCACAAACCAGTTGATCGTGCTTCTGGCTGGCACTGTGTGGATGAATCCACAGAGGTGGTTAATTTATGGCGTATTGTGTTGTGAACCTGTATGCAGTGCAAGCCACAGGTGATGTTGCAGGTGTCAGGACATTCCACACATTGCATAGATCACAACATTGGCCCAAGGATGTGCCGAGACCCACAATCACCCTTGCCCTTCCCCTGCCTGGAGATACCCAGGGTTTTGAAACTCAGAATGTGTGAGTTCAGCAACTGGGTGTCAAGGAGTGCCCCAAAACCCTTTGCGGGGAATTCCAATGTGGGTTTGAATTCAGCATTAGCACAAAACCTTCACTACTACACCACAATGGTTTACACTTGTGAATAATTCTCCTCCCTTCTAATTCATGGAGTCAATCTCTCGCCCTTCCCACAGATTGGCATATCCGTGTGATTATGGGATAGAGAGTTAGAATAGTCCAGGGGTCAGCAACCTGCAGCTCTGGAGCCGCCTGTGGCTCTTTCACCCCTCTGCTGCGGCTCCCTGTCACTCAAAATATGCATCACAACTGCCAATGTGCGACACCCACCGGCACGCAATTTATTAAGCTTTTCGACCCTGTAGGCCAACCAAGAAAGAAAAGTTTCAGAAGAAAACAAAGTTTAATTCAACTCCATATGCTAGTTTTGTGGCCGCTCAAGAAATAGTCAGGCACGGAAAGGCACGGGAAGAAAAACCAAATGGCTCTTTGAGTATTTAAGGTTGCAGACCATTGGAATAGTCCTTCCGACACTGTGAAAAGTGGAAGGAAAGTTTGCAAAGCTCAAGGAAAGATCCAGAAATAAGAAGAGCTTATAATCTTTCGGTTTAGAATGGCAAACCAAAGACCAGGAAATGGGGACAAAAGGATTTTGATGAGTGGAGAGTGTATTTTTGTGGTCAGGGGTATTTTTGAATAGTCTTTTTATTTTGGGTTTGTTTTTGGTTCAGGGTGCAATGAGAACTGGGCCTGGTTGTGTGGACCAGAGCTTACCAAGAGGAGGGAATATTTGTAGCTCAGGTTGGACTGGGGTCTTTGGAGGTCTCTGAGCTTCCTGGTTTCATTATCCAGCTAGCACTGATGATGTTATGTAGTTGGGTAATGAGATGTCTGCAAGATGAGATGTCACCAAGTTCAGAGAGTTGTTGTTGTTGTTGTTGTTGTTGTTGTTGTTGTTCTTCTTCTTCTTCTTCTTCTTCTTCTTCTTCTTCTTCTTCTTCTTCTTCTTCTTCTTCTTCTTCTTCTTCTTCTTCTTCTTCTTCTTCTCCTCCTTCTCCTCCTTCTCCTCCTTCTCCTCCTCCTCCTCCTCCTCCTCCTCCTCCTCCTCCTCCTCCTCCTCCTCCTCTTCCTCCTCCTCTTCACTAGAAACCAGAACATTGTGTCTGGGTGGGTGACTTTGGGCCAATTGCATTCTCTTATGCTAACCCACATCACAAGATTGTTATTTTCTGGAAGGTAGAAGGCAGGAATATGAATTGCGTTTGCCACTTTGAGTTGACCAAAATAATGGTGACAAAAACCTGAGAAATGTTTGAAAGAAATGTTTTCAATCAGCCAAATGGAACAGACGTTGCCTTCAGAAGTTGTGGGAGCTTCATCCCTGGAGGCTTTCAAAAAGAGACTGGATTGCCATCGGTCAGAAATGGTGTGGGGTCTCCTGCTTGGCCGGGAGAGGTTGGACTAGATGATCTACAAGGTCCTTTCCAACTCTGTTAAATGGTGTAGGGTCTCCTGCTTGGGAGGGGGTTGGACTAGATGACCTACAAGGTCCCTTCCAACTCTGTTAACCCGTATCTGTAACTAAGGTACAGGCTACTGCAATATATTGTGCCTATTCAGCCCCTCTGTAAACTGAAGGCGTGTGCTGGTGCCGTTTTACAGCTTAGCCTTGCTGGCCTTAATGTTCCCTTCCAATTGGCTTTTTACCTTTGAGTAAGCAGAGCCTCAATCACCTGTTCAATCAAGCCCCCGTTAGCATCCTTTCCAGGGAAGGGGGGACTTCTATTCGCCTTAAAAGGTATTCCTTGCAAATGGAATGGGAAGAGGTGGGTGGGTGGGGGGTGTCTTTGAGAAATCCCCTGGGTCACATTTGACAGCTTCTTTCAGGCCTCCTTCAGGAACTGGTGATTTGTAACCCTGGCTTCAAGCTTAATGTGTTGCCCGACTATGATTTATGCCGGGTGTAGCCAGAATTGTGGGTGATGTCAAAACCCCACTCTCGAAAGACGTGGCAAGATTTGGGGGCTTCAGTTCACAGATCACACCCAGCCTGAATGCTTTGGTGGCAGCCTGCGATCCCAGCGCTTTGTAAATCACCACAGATAGACCCAGACAACTATGGTTTATTTAACAAACCGTAACTCAGCCTGTCATATCAGGCTTCAAGGTTAAAGCTGATGGGGCTTAAGGGACCTACAGCTACTCACTCCCAAATAGGTAGCAGCTGCAGCATTCGGCTGTTGGGAGAATATGAAGTCAGATTATTTAGACAGGCCGAGATGAAAGGTTTCCGTCTACACGGGTCTCTTCCTCAGGCAGAGTTCTGTGCTGCTGTGAAGCTTGCATTAGACAAAGGGGGAAATCCAAGGCGGTCTGGTTTTTTGGGGTTTTTTTGCCCCTCCTCCTTCCTTCTAGCACTGATGATCTTACCTAGTTGGGTCATGAAACATCTGCAAGAAAATAACCAAGCTCAGAGAGCACTAATCCCACAGTCCTCCTCCTCCTCCATCTCCATCATTCCTTTTCAAACTTGCCTTAGACTGCTGAAGGTGCAAAGGGCCATTCTGTAGCCCATGGAAAAGGGTCATTTTATTACTATTGTCTAGAGATTGATGCTTCCTTTCCAATCCAGAACTGATGAACGGAATTTGAGAGCTGTTGCCACCCCGGAGGCTGTGGATTTTTGTCCGGAGAGCGTACCCCGCCCCCCGCCCCCAACCCGCGTGCCTTGCCAGCTTCCCCTGCAGCTCCCTTGCCTCTTTTTAGCTCTGCCCTCGGCTTTGCAGAGAGCTTCCTGCTTCCCACCCCTCTCCACACCCCCGGTCCTTTCGCCGTCTCTGCCTGGGCTCCGCTCCTTTCTCTGCCGCCTGAATGGGCCAGCTGCGAGGCGGAGGAGCGCGCGCTCCCGGGGACGGTCGGGGAGCAACAGCCGGAGCGCGCAGCAGGAGCAGAGGGGGAGGGAGGGGGACAACTCAGCCAGGGTCTTCTCCTTCGCCTGTGGGACAGAGGGGGGCCCGGTCTCGGTGAGCCAAGTCTTTCCGGGAGCGCGCATAAGTGGGACGCTCGGGCTGAAGTAACCAACCGCTTAGGGGCATCCCGGGTGGGCGCTTCTTGCTTGGCGGACGGTCGAGAGAAAATTTGGTACCCCCGGGCCAGCCCACCTCGCCCCCCCGCCCCAGTGCTGCGAGGCTTGCTTCCACGGGACACGAGCCTGGGGGCTACTGGTGAAGGCATTGCAACCCCGTGTGTGTGTGTGTGTATCCTAGTGAGGTGGGGGCGCATCGCCGCCTCCCTCGGCGCCCCCCTCCCCAGTTCTCTGCTCCTTCCCAGCCCCCTCTGGACCAGGGAGTGAGCAAGGACCGCCCGCCTCCTACTCCGAGCTGCCTGCAGGGCGCGCGTGGGAAAGCGCGAAATCAAGACTCGGTCGCCGCCCAGCTTGGGCGCACGGACCCCGAACCTCTGGAAAAAATAGAGGGGCTCGCTCATCTAATCGGTATAGGGGTCTGAAGTCGAACACGAATTTCCCCGCAAGAAATTGTCCGCAGTTTGTTTGCCGTTGTTTTTCCTCCTAGATGTCGGGTCCATCTTCCCCGCTAGCATGGCCCTGGGATTTCTTCGTGGTCTCCCATCCACGCTTCCTAATCTACCTCCGCTTTTTGAAAAGCGGCAGATTCTGGCCAAGGAGATCTTTTCTTCCCACCCCGTGCGTGCAAGGGGCTCCTGGGGTCTGGCATGCCTTGCACGAGGACCCCCCCATCTTTCTCAGTGGAGCTCTGTCCTTTCCCCACGCCCCGGGACTGCTGGAGGGGCGCTGCCTCGGCCTTCCCGACTTTGGGTAAAGCCCCAGCCGAAGCGAAGTGCGGAGGAAGCGGAACTGTAGGAGAGCAGCGCGGGGGATATAGGCTGCCCTTAGCTGACGCGGGTTTTTTGAATAGAATAGAATAGAATAGAATAGGGGAGGGAATAGAATAGAATAGAATAGAATAGAATAGAATAGAATAGAATAGAATAGAATAGAATAGAATAGGGGAGGGAACCGTGGGGAGGGCGGCCCCCGACAGACGCGAGTCCGTTGGGAGGGTGCGCCCCGCTTGTCCTGGATTCACAAGGAAAGAGATTAAAGCTGGGGTGAAATCCAGCAGGTTCTGACTGGTTCTGGAGAATCGGTAGCGGAAATTTTGAGTAGTTCGGCAAATACCACCTCTGGCTGGTCCCAGAGTGGGGTGGGAATGGGGATTTTGCAGTATCCTCCTGAGTGGGGTGGGAATGGGGATTTTGCAGTATCCTTCCCCTGCCACGCCCACCAAGTCACACCCACAGAACCGGTAGGAAAAACATTTGGATTTCACCACTGGTCGGAGGCGTCTCCCCTCCCCACCTTTTCCGCGCTCAGGGCGCGTTTCCACGGAGGTTCCGAATTTGTGGTCAAATCTAAGGCAGCCTCCCGGATGAAAGGAAGCCGAGCAGACCCCAAGAAGGGCCCCTTTATCTCTGAAGCCCCTCCTCCTGTCCTATGTGGGACCGTTACCCAGGGATGAGCTCCGCTTCCCCACCCCCCTGATCTTCTCTTACTCGCTGTCCCTTCGCCACCGGTTGGGTACATTAAAAGAGTTGTTTGTACCAGTTAGAAGGAGCCGCGCAAGCACCCACGGATGTCTCCCCCTCGCCCCCCCCCCTTCCCGAGAGACGAGCAGCAACGAAAACCAGCCAGTCCTGTTGTCTCGTTCGCAGAGAGATTGAGCGGTTGTCAATCTGTCTTGCGCATTTATAACCTCGCGCATCTCCCTATTTCAAAAATAATACTTTAAAAAATCCAAGACAGGTAACACCGTATGTATAATAACAGAGCCACAGAGTTTTGAAGGGAACCTTAGAGGTCTTCTAGTCCCAACCCTCAAGCAGGAGATCCTATCCCATTCGAGACGAATGGCTGTCCAGTCTCTTCTTGAAAACCTCCAGTGATGGAGCACCCACAACTTCTGGTGGCAAGCCGTTCCACTGGTTAATCGTTAATCTCGCTGTCAGGAAATTTCTCCTTAGTTCTGGTTGTGTCTCAGTTTCGGTCTGCTGGGTCTGGGGGCTGCGTTTGCCATTCCCCCATCATGTCTACCCTGCCTGGTTGGTGGCTTGTTGCTGATGGCTTTGATTTAGCGGGGGGGGGGGCTTTTGGGGCAGCAGGTGAGATGTTCAGGCATCAGCAGGCTGCTCACCTCTGCTGTCATTTATCCGCAGAAACTTCCCCTCGGACTGGAAAAAACCCCCCACCCCAACCCTCACCCTTGGCCTTGAAGCAATCTCTCTAATTTCTATCGCCTCCTGTGATTGAAACTATAATTTAGATTTTATTGCTTGCTCTCATTCTGACTGCTTGATATGAGTTTTATTGCTCTCGGTTAGATCTTTATATAATTTATCATGTTTATCCGGCACCCCATCCGGGTGTCTCGTGCAAGGACGTTCAGGGTAGGAAGGGGGCCCATGAATCCATCCATCCATCCATCTGTCTGTCTGTCCCTCCCTCCCATCAATATTAGGGTAGTTAACTTCGGAAGATTTCAAATCGGTGACCCCCATTAGTTACCTGGCCACGAAGGGGGGTGGGACATGAAGGAAAGGGGTGATGCCTGTGCTTACGAACAGAGCGAAAAACACCTCCTCTGCCAAGAAGGCTCTAATGGGCAAGAAAAGGAGGGTGCTGTCAAGTAAAGGGGGTACCGTGAGAGAGGGTGCACTCTGCAGAGTGAGTGCCTGGGAGGGGAGGAGGGAGGGGAAAGAGAGAGAGAGGTAGGTAGGTAGGTAGGTAGGTAGGTAGGTGTTCTCAGAGGTCTGCTGCCTCCTTCATGGCAAGTATGGATTTGTTTATCAGGTAACTCTTGCAGGTGGAAAATAAAAGATATTTTCTAGCAAGGAAGGAAGGAAAAAGGAAGGAAGGAAAGAAGGAGAAAGAGGGAAGAACGGAAGGAGGGAAGGGAGGGAGGGAGGAGAAAGAAGGAAGGAAGGAGAAGGAAGGAAGGAAAGAAAGAAGAAAGGAAGGAGAAAGGGAAGAAAGGAATTGAGGGGGGAAGAAGGAAGAGAAGGAAGGGGGAGAGAAAGGAAGACAGAAAGAAGGAAGGAATGAAAGAAAGGAGGGAGAGATGAAGGGAAGGAAGGGAAGGAAGGGAGAGATTATTTTCCAAGGATGCACAACGGTTCCCATCCTCCCCAGCCAGGCTGGGCCCCAAAAGCACCAGACTGAGGAAGTTTTCATCTGTTTCTTTTTCTTTTTTGCCCCCAGTCCCAGAATTCTCCTCTCTTTGATTTTAACCACATTACATGCCCGCCCTTTTCCTACTGAGCACCTTCGATTGAATTAAGGCTGGGATTTATTCTTTCTCACCTTGTGGTTATGATAGTGATCTGCCTGCCTTTGAGATCCACCTGGATTAAGCCTCTGGCTCTGATGTAGAGATGCTGCGGGGGTGGGGGGAGGGTGGGGATAAGGAAAGGAGACATGCAGAGACGAAACTTTTAAGGGGGAACAAATGGGCAGGAGAGAACTGAGAAAGGCTCGGCTTCCAGCAGAGACTTGGTTGCCCTCAATCCGGTTAGAGGAATCCCACGGTTGGTTTAGAAGAAGGAACAAGATCTGAGGCCTCCCTTGGAGGATGGTGGATTTCGAAAGGTCAGAGTTTTCTTGGTGTGAAGGCGGAAGGAGGGGTACCCGGTGGTTAATTTTGGAAAGGAGAGGGTGGAGTTTGGCTTCTAGCACCTTCAGTAGATCTTTGGACAGCTTTGATCCTCTCTTAAATGTCTTAAAAGTATTAGCTCATTTGGCATGGGTCAATTTCTCTCTGAGTCTTGTTTCTCAACTTGCAATAATCCCTCCCCCCTCCCTCCCTCCAATCTTCCATCCATTCATTCCTTCGTCCCTCCCTCCATGCAAACTTCCATCCCTTCATACCTCCCCCCAATCCCTCCATCCATTCCTCCGTCCCTCTGTCCCTCTATCCATCCTACCTTTCATCCTTCCATCTTTCCATCCATCCTACCTTCCTTCCATCCATCCTTCTATCTCTCCCTCCATCCATCCATCCATCCAAGCCAACTAGAAACCATCCTAGTTTCAATAAAGGAGAATCTTTGTAGCTCATGTTTGAAGCGAAGGGTCCTTGGTGTTCTCTGAGCTTGGTTTATTTCTTGAAGACCTTTCATGACCCAAAGTAGGTAACCATGCAGCCATCATTAAGTTTGCTTCTTTCCTTCTCCACCAACCCAGCCACCAATTTGGGAGCGTTGACCAAACCCAAATCCAGATCTGGAGGACGCCGCATGTAAGAATATCCTGAAACTCAAATCCTTGGAGACAGGCTATCAAGTGAGTGACGGGGGAATTCATTCTCCAGGCATTGAGGTTGGTGGAAGAAATGACAGGAACGGTAGATATCCCTCGGACTTAAAGGAAACGTTGAATGACATGGGAAATTGAGGCATATTTAAGATGTCAGAGAGAGAAAAGAGAGGCAGGAGGAACTTAATTTTGTGGCAGCTAAGACCTGGCTTTAACTCCACTTTCTGGTTCTTGAACGATTTTGATAGATGTCAGTCGACAAGAAATCAGCAATACTTTTAAAAAGTGGAGTCATTTAACCCCTAGGTTAGGCAAGGAAGAGAAACGAAGGAAGCAAGCTTGTTGGAAGCCACTTGGGGGGGGGGGAAGCCCCCTGGTTTTCTGCAAACTCAGGTGGATGTCCTGGAAAAATACAAATATTTGGGAGCAAGGCAAACCCAGATAGAATAGAATAGAATAGAATTTTTTATCGGCACAGCAAGATGTAAATCCCATCGGCTTTAAAGTGGCTTTGAAGAGAAGGTCTTTTTAAAATGTTTTTTTGCTTTTCCAGAATGTGGTTTTTGTTTTGTTTTTTGATCAAATGTAAGAGTGGATTGCGGGGAGACTAAAATGCTGAGATGATGGCTACAACCACGCGGTCCAAAGGTGGTCCCTTTTGTGGTGTGTTGACAGGCGTAAAAAGGGGGCCAAGCTTCCATCATGGTTTATGGCCTCCATTTTGATTTTTCGTTGCATCTTTACCTTTCAAGAACAACCCTTGTGATCCCAGAAAAACCGAAGGGACGGGCCGTGCTTACAAAAAATTAGCCAAACAATAATGACAGGTTACAAGCTACCATGAGCTGTTGGGTAAAAATGTTGCCTGGCGAAATTTGGGGTTTTGTCATGCTGGAGTGTAACAATTTAGACCTGGATGGTTTGTGTCAACAGTTCTCCTGAGCATGTGTCGAGTGACTTCCCCTTGTCATTGGATCCCCTGCTGATCCAATGCAGGGGGTTGGACTAGAAGACCTCCAAGGTCCCTTCCAACTGTTATTCTGTATTCTGAGATCCATAGTCAAAATAAGGAGGAATTTCTGACGTTTAGAACAGTTCATCAGTGGGGAAAAAAATGCCTTCAGAAGTTGTGGGTACAGCACTGGAGGTTTTTCAGAAGAGACTGGACAGCCGTTTGTCTGGAGCACTGCAGAGTCTCCTGCTTCAGCAGGGGGTTGGACTAGAAGACCTCCGAGGTCCCTTCCGACTCTACTATTCTATGTTCTATCTGTTTTTCCTGTGATTGAGGATGGTGAAAAATGAGTTCTCTCTCTTTCTCTTTTTCTTTTTTCTTTTTTGCTGTCCGTCTTCAAACACGGCGTGGCAACTATGCCCAAGTGTCTCCCTTCCTCTTTTTTCCTAAGTTAGCTCTGTGAAATTTCGGAGAAGCGATTTATGCTCTGGAAGTCGAATTTAATAAAGAATGTAGAAATACAAGGCATGAAAGCAAAATTTTAACTGTGATTGAAAGCTGGGATGGATGATCAGGACGTATTTAGGACGCGGCTGGAATTCTCATGCGTCTTTATGTACTTATTCCAGATGTGCTCTTGGGTTTGGCTTGCCATGATAAACCAATTAGCTCAATTGTGCATTTTTTAATAGTGTTGTTTGTTCAAACCGGAGTGGCATTATTAATTAAATTTTATGGCTGTTATGACGTTTCTGGGTCCCTTTTATTTTTTATGACAGGGTTTGGGGTGGGGTTGTTTTTTTCTCCCCTTGGGGCGATTTTAACTGGAATTTTCCTTGTGGTTTTAGTCAGCTCCTTAATATACAGCTGTGATATTATGGAAGGAAGGAAGGAAGGAAGGAAGGAAGGAAGGAAGGAAGGAAGGAAGGAAGGAAGGAGAGGGAGGGAAGAAAAAGCGAAGAAAGGACGGAATGAGAGAGGTAGAGGAAGAATGGAAGAAAGTGAAAAAGGAAGGAAAGAAGGAAGGAAAGACAGGAGGAAAGGGGGAAAGAAGGAAATATTGAAAGGGATAGGAAGGAAGGAAGGAAGATTGAAAAGGATAAGATGGAAGCAAAGAAGGGAGAAAAGTAAGAAAGAGAAGGAAGAAAAAGGAAAGGAAAGATTGAAAGTAATAGAGGCGAAGAGAAGGAAGGAAGATTGAAAAGGATAAGGAGGAAGGAAAGTAAGAAAGAAGGAAGGAAGAAACAATTCATTGTAAGTACTTTGAATTATTATTTGAAAGGGATAGGAAGGAAGGAAGGAAGGAAGGAAGGAAGGAAGGAAGGAAGGAAGGAAGGAAGGAAAGATTGAAAGGGATAAGATGGAAGCAAGAATGCATGATTATGACTTCTCCAGATTGGCTTCTTTTGCAGCCTCTTCCTCAACTTTCCTCAATGGGGGTTCCTGGCTCCCTAGGCGCTGGCGTGCAGAGATGGCCGGGGTCACCCATGTCGGTCTGGTGGCTTAATCAGAGGAGATTGATTAATTGCTGGGATTAAACCCTGAGACTCTGGATGGGTAAAAGAGGAGCAAAAAGGGAGACAGGATCTCGGTCTGTTTTGCCCTGATTTTAACCCAGTTTCCTCCCGGAAGTTCCTTTGTTTCCCTGTCTCTCCAATCTTGCGCAGGGTGGTGTTGAAGACCGTTGTGACCAATTAGCCTGACTAGGTGGCTCAGTGGCTAAGGCGCTGAGCTTGTCGCTCGGAAAGGTCGGCAGTTCGGCGGTTCGAATCCCCAGTACAGGTCTTTTGCGTGAGCAAGGGGTTTGGACTAGATGACCTCCCAGGTCCCTTCCAACTCTGTTACCTGATTTCACAGTTTTTTGAGGTTGTTAAGGGAGTCATCGGCTGTTAAGCGAACCCGGCTTTCTCTATTGATTTCGCTCATCAGATGCCGGCTGAGAAGATCCCAAATGACGATCGATCGGGTGATCTCAGGGCTCGCTCAACAGTTGTCACAAATATGTATCGGTTGCCAAATGCAAAATGGATTTTGATTGCGTGGCCGTGGGAATTGCTGCGACGGTGGGAAGCACGCGAACCTGTTGCAGGTCACTTTTTTTCAGTGCCTTGTCGCTGTCTTGTTCACACTTTGGTGTAATCTCAAATGGTCCTTAAATGGATGGTTGTTAAGTCGAGGACTCCTATATGGGGCCTTTCGGTTGTGTCGCTTTTGAGCTTGCCCGATCCATCACTAGCAGCAGGGATTACTGGGGTGGCTGCCTATCATTTCTGGAGAACAGCAGGCTGGGGAATGCTACTTCCTCCTCCTCCTCCTCTTCCTCCTCCCATTCACCTTCTCCTCCACCCTGCAAACTCCCTTCCCTTCTAGCACTGATGATATTACCTAGTAGGGTCAGGAAACATCTGCAGAAAAACAAGCAAGCTTGGAGAGCAAGAAGGACCCCATAGTTCTCCTTCTCCCCCCCTCCATTTCTCTTGGGGAGGGTCTTTCCTTGGTTGGAGAGCATCGAGGACCCCATAATTCTTCTCCTCTCCCTCTCCCTCTCCTTCTCCGTCTCCTCCTCCTCCTCTTTCTCCTTCTTCTCTCCTCCTCCTCCTTATCTTTCTCTTTCTCCTTCTCCTTCTCCTTCTTCTTCTCCTCCTCCTCCTCCTCCTTCTCTTTCTTCTTCTTCTCCTTTCCTTCTCCTCCTCCTCCTCCATCATCATTCCTCCTGGGGAGGGTCTTTCCTTGGTTAGAAAGCACCAAAGAACCCATAATTCTCCTCCTTCTCCTCCTTCTATCTCCATTCCCCCTGGGGAGGGTCTCTCCTTGAATGCCTGGAGAGCCCGGGGCGAGTGGGGCCTTGGCTGGAAGGCTTGGACGGCTGAAGCCGAGCTCTCTAGTCTAATCAGGTGAGCTTTTTAAGAACGTTCCGCTTTGCAAATGTCACTCGGCCGGTCGCGAATCCATCAAAACGCGTGGCAGCTGGCTTAATCATTAATCATCGGCCTTCACTGAAATGAAGTCATCAGAAGAAACGCTGACACCAGCAAATTGTCACCGCCATCGCGGTGGCTGGCGGAGTTTTCGTGGTGCTGTGGGGGTAATGCTCCAGTCCGTGAAAGGATCTGGCAACCGCTCTGCTCCTGCGGATCTGAGTTCTACCTGCTTAGCTTTTAATGCCACAGCCAAGGAGCCATGCGGGGTGTCAGCCCTGGAAACCATACTAGGCCTTCAGCTTCCAGACGCTGCCACATTTTTCCCCTGAGGGAACCTTGACACGGGGACGAGGGGGTGGCTGGGGTCGCACATTAGGCAGCTCCGCAAACCACGGTTTAGAAGAACGGTTGGTTTCACCCAAGATTGGGTTGTCGGCTTGCTTCAGGCAGCCCACAAACCACAGCCCGGGTTTTGTACCGTTGTGGGGTTGGTCTGGTGTGAACCCAACCAATTGTGGTTTATTTGGTAGAGGCGAAGGAGCCAGGGTCTGTGGGATGTCAGAATCCAGTGTTAGCTCAGCCTCAAAGACCACATCATGGCTTCATGCGGTGTGGGATCCAGATGGTTTAGCACGGGGCCAAACCAAGAGGTAAAATCCAGCAGGTTCTGAGAGGTTCTGAAGAACCGGTAGGGGAAATTTTGAGTAGATAGGAGAACTGGCAAATATCACCTCTGGCTGGCCTGAAGTAGCAAGATGCTTGCTCTACCATCCAAAGATACCAGTTTATGGATTCATGGATTTGGTTTCTCAACCATTGAGACCTCACAACTCTTGGTGGGGCCCGTACCAATCCCAGGCCTCCCCCACAGAAAAAAAAAATCCTTAGGAGAAAGGATCCAGAGAGATGTTCCCAACGATGTAATCCACCCAACACTAGATGGATCCAGGAGTCTTCCCTGTTAGAAGATCATCTAGTGGTACCCACAAACACGATGGATGCTCTTGACTCAAGGCTCACCTTGAAGGAATATTTGCTTTTCCTTTTGTTAAATTCTGGCCTGGCTTCAAATTTCATTTCTTTGTTACATAAATTCTTTCCCACTTCCAGATTACTTTGGCCAAAGGTGGTGGCTTCTAGATAGGGAGGAAAGCTACAGATCCAAACATCCTATGCAGCCTGGAGGACTATGCTAGCTGATAGGAGCTGCTGATCCAGTTCTACAGAGGAATGATTGAGTCTGTTATCTGCACCTCTATAACTGTCTGGTTTGGCTCTGCAACCCAACAAGACAGACACAGACTTCAGAGGATCATTAGAACTGCAGGAAAAAATAGCTACCAATCTGCCTTCCATGGAGGACCTGTATACTGCACGAGTCAAAAAGAGGGCTGTGAAAATATCTACAGACCCCCTCCCATCCTGGACATAAACCGTTTCAACTCCTACCCTCAAAATGATGCTACAGAGCACTGCACGCCAGAACAACTAGACACAAGAACAGTTTCTTCCCAAACATCATCACTCTGCTAAACAAATAATTCCCTCAACACTGTCAAACTGTTACTAAATCTGCATTCCTATTAATCTTCTCATCATTCCCACCACCCATCTCCTTCCAGTTATGACTGCATGACTGCAACTTTGTTGCTTGTATCCTTATGATTTATATTGATATTGATTGGTTCCTGATTGCTTATTTGTCCCCTATGACTATCATTAAGTGCTGTACCTTATGATTCTTGATGAAGATATCTTGTCTTTATGTACACTGAGGAAAGATTGAAAGGAATAGGAAGGAAGGAAGGAAGATTGAAAAGGATAAGGAGGAAGGAAAGTAAGAAAGAAGGAAGGAAGAACAAAGAAAGGAAAGATTGAAAGGGATAGAAAAGAAGGGAAGGAAGAAAAGTTTGAAAAAGATAAGAAGGAAAGTAAGAAAGAGAGAAGGAAGAAACAATTCATTGTAAAGACTTTGAATTATTATTTAGGATTCTACTTTTGGTATTCACAGCCTTTGGGACACTGAACAATTTTTCTTTCCTTCCGAAATAAACGGGCAGCTGTTTTAATGTGAGCCTCGCAGCCTCTGACGAAAACTGCACAAAACCATGGCTGGCTGACCACACAAAAGATGCCACCACCAGGGCTCCCTCTGGTGCAGCTCCAGCAATGCCAAGGTCACTCTTTACGATGGAGGCTTCCGTTGCAGTTATCTGGAATTTTGCTGCATGATTATGACTTCTCCAGATTGGCTTCTTTTGCAGCCTCTTCCTCAACTTTCCTCAATGGGGGTTCCTGGCTCCCTAGGCGCTGGCGTGCAGAGATGGCCGGGGTCCCCCATGTCGGTCTGGTGGCTTAATCAGAGGAGATTGATTAATTGCTGGGATTAAACCCTGAGACTCTGGATGGGTAAAAGAGGAGCAAATAGGGAGACAGGATCTCGGTCTGTTTTGCCCTGATTTTAACCCAGTTTCCTCCTGGAAGTTCCTTTGTTTCCCTGTCTCTCCAATCTAGCGCAGGGTGGTGTTGAAGACCGTTGTGACCAATTAGCCTGACTAGGTGGCTCAGTGGCTAAGGCGCTGAGCTTGTCGCTCGGAAAGGTCGGCAGTTCGGGCGGTTCGAATCCCAGTACAGGTCTTTTGCGTGAGCAAGGGTTTGACTAGATGACCTCCCAGGTCCCTTCCAACTCTGTTACCTGATTTCACAGTTTTTGAGGTTGTTATGAGTCATCGGCTGTTGCTTAACCCGCTTTCTCTATTGATTTCGCTCATCAGACGCCGGCTGAGAAGATCCCAAATGACAATCGATCGGGTGATCTCAGGGCTCGCTCAACAGTTATCACAAATACGTATCGGTTGCCAAATGCAAAATGGATTTTGATTGCGTGGCCGTGGGAATTGCTGCGACGGTGGGAAGCACGCGAACCTGTTGCAGGTCACTTTTTTTCAGTGCCTTGTCGCTGTCTTGTTCACACTTTGGTGTAATCTCAAATGGTCCTTAAATGGATGGTTGTTAAGTGGAGGACTCCTATATGGGGCCTTTCGGTTGTGTCGCATTTGAGCTTGCCCGATCCATCACTAGCAGCAGGGATTACTGGTGTGGCTGCCTATCATTTCTGGAGAACAGCAAGCTGGGGAATACTTCTTCCTCCTCCTCCTCTTCCTCCTCCCATTCACCTTCTCCTCCACCCTGCAAGCTTCCCTTCCCTTCCCTTCTAGCACTGATGATATTTTATTTATTTGATTTTTTTTGATTTTTTATTACCTAGTAGGGTCAGGATATGTCTGCAGAAAAACAAGCAAGCTTGGAGAGCAAGAAGGACCCCATAGTTCTCCTTCTCCCCCCCTCCATTTCTCTTGGGGAGGATCTTTCCTTGGTTGGAGAGCATCGAGGACCCCATAATTCTTCTCCTCTCCCTCTCCTTCTCCGTCTCCTCCTCCTCCTCTTCCTCCTCCTCCTCCTCCTCCTCTTTCTCCTTCTTCTCTCCTCCTCCTCCTTATCTTTCTCTTTCTCCTTCTCCTTCTCCTTCTTCTTCTCCTCCTCCTCCTCCTCCTTCTCTTTCTTCTTCTTCTCCTTTCCTCCTCCTCCTCCTCCTCCTCCATCATCATTCCTCCTGGGGAGGGTCTTTCCTTGGTTAGAAAGCACCAAAGAACCCATAATTCTCCTCCTTCTCCTCCTTCTATCTCCATTCCCCCTGGGGAGGGTCTCTCCTTGAATGCCTGGAGAGCCCGGGGCGAGTGGGGCCTTGGCTGGAAGGCTTGGACGGCTGAAGCCGAGCTCTCTAGTCTAATCAGGTGAGCTTTTTAAGAACGTTCCGCTTTGCAAATGTCACTCGGCCGCTCGGGAATCCATCAAAACGCGTGGCAGCTGGCTTAATCATTAATCATCGGGCATCACTGAAATGAAGTCATCAGAAGAAACGCTGACACCAGCAAATTGTCACCGCCATCGCGGTGGCTGGCGGTGTTTTCGTGGTGCTGTGGGGGTAACGCTCCAGTCCGTGAAAGGATCTGGCAACCGCTCTGCTCCTGCGGATCTGAGTTCTACCTGCTTAGCTTTTAATGCCACAGCCAAGGAGCCATGCGGGGTGTCAGCCCTGGAAACCATACTAGGCCTTCAGCTTCCAGACGCTGCCACATTTTTCCCCTGAGGGAACCTTGACACGGGGACGAGGGGGTGGCTGGGGTCGCACATTAGGCAGCTCCGCAAACCACGGTTTAGAAGAACGGTTGGTTTCACCCAAGATTGGGTTGTCGGCTTGCTTCAGGCAGCCCACAAAACCACAGCCCGGGTTTTGTACCGTTGTGGGTTTTGTACCGTTGTGGGGTTGGTCTGGTGTGAACCCAACCAATTGTGGTTTATTTGGTAGAGGCGAAGGAGCCAGGGTCTGTGGCGATGTCAGAATCCAGTCTTAGCTCAGCCTCAAAGACCACATCATGGCTTCATGCGGTGTGGGATCCAGATGGTTTAGCACGGGGCCAAACCAAGAGGTAAAATCCAGCAGGTTCTGAGAGGTTCTGAAGAACCGGTAGGGGAAATTTTGAGTAGATAGGAGAACTGGCAAATATCACCTCTGGCTGGCCTGAAGTAGCAAGATGCTTGCTCTACCATCCAAAGATGCCAGTTTATGAATTCATGGATTTGGTTTCTCAACCATTGAGACCTCACAACTCTTGGTGGGGCCCATACCAATCCCAGGCCTCCCCCACAGAAAAAAAAAATCCTTAGGAGAAAGGATCCAGAGAGATGTTCCCAACGATGTAATCCACCCAACGCTAGATGGATCCAGGAGTCTTCCCTGTTAGAAGATCATCTAGTGGTACCCACAAACACGATGGATGCTCTTGACTCAAGGCTCACCTTGAAGGAATATTTGCTTTTCCTTTTGTTAAATTCTGGCCTGGCTTCAAATTTCATTTCTTTGTTACATAAATTCTTTCCCACTTCCAGATTACTTTGGCCAAAGGTGGTGGCTTCTAGATAGGGAGGAAAGCTACAGATCCAAACATCCTATGCAGCCTGGAGGACTATGCTAGCTGATAGGAGCTGCTGATCCAGTTCTACAGAGGAATGATTGAGTCTGTTATCTGCACCTCTATAACTGTCTGGTTTGGCTCTGCAACCCAACAAGACAGACACAGACTTCAGAGGATCATTAGAACTGCAGGGAAAAAAATAGCTACCAATCTGCCTTCCATGGAGGACCTGTATACTGCACGAGTCAAAAAGAGGGCTGTGAAAATATCTACAGACCCCCTCCCATCCTGGACATAAACCGTTTCAACTCCTACCCTCAAAATGATGCTACAGAGCACTGCACACCAGAACAACTAGACACAAGAACAGTTTCTTCCCAAACATCATCACTCTGCTAAACAAATAATTCCCTCAACACTGTCAAACTGTTACTAAATCTGCATTCCTATTAATCTTCTCATCATTCCCACCACCCATCTCCTTCCAGTTATGATTGCATGACTGCAACTTTGTTGCTTGTATCCTTATGATTTATATTGATATTGATTGGTTCCTGATTGCTTATTTGTCCCCTATGACTATCATTAAGTGCTGTACCTTATGATTCTTGATGAAGATATCTTGTCTTTTTATGTACACTGAGAGCGTATGCACCAAAGACAAATTCCTTGTGTGTCCAATCACCCTTGGCCAATAAAAATTCTATTCTGGGAAAAATGGGAATTGTTGTGCTGAATAGAGTCCACAAAAAAAATGTTTTTTCATCTAAGCCCCCTTTTCTCCCCACCCCCCATGGCAAGAGGTCCCCATTCTGGTGCAGAACTGGCTCTTTTGAGTTCTCTCACCTGAGTCTAAATCTCATTTTGCTCCGGTCTTTGAAAATCTTTCCGAGCCTTGTGGAAATTTAGATTTTATGAAGTCAGGAGAGCATTTTAACCGGTGACAAACGATCCCAGCCGTCCATAAATCTTCCTCTGGTGGAAGGCCTCTTTAATTCCGAAAGCGGCCGAAGAATCAGATTTGCATAGCGGAATTATATTGGAAGTGCGAGGAAGACGGAGGGCAGAAGATCGGCAGAAAATGACACTTTCCAAGGAGAACATCTCATCTGGAAATCCAGAGATTGCGTCGGAGGCCGAGGGCGAAAAGTTTTCCTTTAAAAAAAAAAAAAACACTCTTAAGAAGTGGTGTAGGGTTTCCCGTCTAAGCAGGGGGTTGGACTAGAAGACCTCCAAGGTCCCTTCCAACTCTGTTATTCTATTCTATTCTGTTCTGTTCTGTTCTGTTCTGTTCTGTTCTGTTCTGTTCTGTTCTGTTCTGTTCTGTTCTATTCTATTCTACTCTACTCTATTTCTATTCTATTCTATTCTATTCTATTCTATTCTATTCTATTCTATTCTATTCTATTCTATTCCTATTTCTATTTCTATTCTATTTCTATTCTATTCTATTCTATTCTATTCTATTCTATTCTATTCTATTCCTATTCCTATTTCTATTCTATTCTATTCTATTCTATTTCTATTTCTATTCTATTCTATTCTATTCCATATATTCTGTTCTATTCTGTTCTATTCTGTTCTGTTCTATTTCTGTTCTGTTCTGTTCTGTTCTGTTCTGTTCTATTCTATTTCTATTCTGTTCTGTTCTCATTCTGTTCTATTTCTATTTCTGTTCTGTTCTGTTCTATTCCTATTTCTGTTCTGTTCTCATTCTGTTCTGTTCTGTTTCATTCTGTTCTCTATTCTCTGTTCTGTTCTGTTCTGTTCTATTCTGTTCTGTTCTGTTCTATTCTGTTCTGTTCTGCTCTGTTCTGTTCTGTTCTGTTCTATTCTTTTCTGTTCTGTTCTGTTCTGTTCTGTTCTGTTCTGTTCTGTTCTGTTCTGTTCTATTCTGTTCTGTTCTCATTCTGTTCTGTTCTGTTCTGTTCTGTTCTGTTCTGTTCTGTTCTGTTCTGTTCTGTTCTGTTCTATTCTATTCTATTCTGTTCTGTTCTGTTCTGTTCTGTTCTGTTCTGTTCTGCTCTGTTCTGTTCTGTTCTGTTCTGCTCTGTTCTGTTCTGTTCTGTTCTGTTCTGTTCTGTTCTGTTAATTCTGTTCTGTTCTGTTCTGTTCTGTTCTGTTCTGTTCTATTCCCATTCCCTGTTCTATTCTGTTCTGTTCTGTTCTGTTCTGTTCTGTTCTATTCCCATTCCCTGTTCTGTTCTGTTCTGTTCTGTTCTGTTCTGTTCTGTTCTATTCTATTCTATTCTATTCTATTCTATTCTATTCTGTTCTGCTCTGTTCTGTTCTATTCTATTCTGGCCACCGCTGTTAAGTCAATCACTGCAGCTGTTCAGTTAGTCCCACGGGTCGTTAAGCAGATCTTGGCTTCCCCATGGACTTTGCTGGTCAGAAGGTCGCAAAAGGGGATCCTGTGACCCCAGGACTCTGCAACGGTCATAAATCTGAGTCAGTTGCCAAGTGTCTGAGTTTTGATCACGTGATCATGGGGCAGGCTGCAACGGTCGTAAGTGTGTAAAGCGGTCATAAGTCACACTTTTCAGGGCTGATGTAACTTTGAACTTTTGACTTACAATTGGTCCTCGCACTTATGACATCCCAGCACCCCCATGGAATATGTGATTAAAATTTGAGCAGTTTGGCAACTGGCATATATTTGAAATAGTTGCCGCCTCTTGCGGTCATGTGATCGCCATTTGCGTCTTTCCGACAAGCAAAGTCAACGGGGGAAGCCAGATTTGCTTAACAACCGTGTGATTCACTTAACGACCTCAGTGATTTCCTTAACAACCATGGAGAAGAGGTCGTAAAATCTGGCATGGCTTCCTTCGCCGCCAATGAGCTCTATCCCAGGGGGTCTCTACCACTCCAATTTCCCAGCCTGCTGTTGGCAGAGGATTCTGGGGATTGTAGTCCCAACCCGTCTGCCTTGATAGAATAGAATAGAATAGAATAGAATTTTTATTGGCCAAGTGTGATTGGACACACAAGGAATTTGTCTTGGTGCAGATGCTCTCAGTGTACATAAAAGAAAAGATACGTTCATCAAGGTACAACATTTACAACACAATTGATGGTCAATATATCAATATAAATCATAAGGATTGCCAGCAACAAGTTATAGTCATACAGTCATAAGTGGAAAGAGATGGGTGATGGGAACTATGAGAGGATTAATAGTAGTGCAGATTCAGTAAATAGTTTGACAGTGTTGAGGGAATTATTTGTTTAGCAGAGTGATGGCCTTCGGGAAAAAACTGTTCTTGTGTCTAGTTGTTCTGGTGTGCAGTGCTCTATAGCGTCGTTTTGAGGGTAGGAGTTGAAACAGTTTATGTCCAGGATGCGAGGGGTCTGTAAATATTTTCACGGCCCTCTTCTTGATTCGTGCAGTATACAGGTCCTCAATGGAAGGCAGGGTGGTAGCAATTATTTTTTCTGCAGTTCTAATTATCCTCTGAAGTCTGTGTCTGTCTTGTTGGGTTGCAGAACCAAACCAGACAGTTATAGAGGTGCAAATGACAGACTCAATAATTCCTCTGTAGAATTGGATCAGCAGCTCCTTGGGCAGTTTGAGCTTACTCAAACTGCCCAAGTTTGAGTAACAATAGGTTGATCCACACTAACCTATTTGGGTTGAGCCCCAAAGATTGCAACCTGTGGAATAATGTTTCATGGCTGTCTTCCAAGGCATGAGCGTGTCTGCGTGTATGTATGTGCAAGGCAACACGCCCTCCCCCCTTCTGTGCCGTGTTCCCTCCCCCTCCCCCAATTCCTTTTCGGAAAGAAAATTAATGTAACTCACCCTCATTTTTCACCAGCCACCATTGTTTTAATAACAGGCTATGAAATAATGAACGGTGTTGTCTATCGTTTTGGGTGCCGTCCCCTCTGGTGTGTTATAAATCTAATTTGCTGGAGGAGGAGGAGGAGGAAGGGGGGAGGTTTCTTGCATGGAAATGATATAATGCACTTTTTCATTTTAATTAGTTCAGGATGAATTAGAGCGAGACGCAATACACTTGTAATCTTTGGCGATGGAGTCCCCGCCCTGCTGCAGCCACTTCTGCGAAAAGGGTAAAGAACCGTTTCCCAACAGGAAACATCCTTTCTCCTCCACTTTAAATCTCTCTAATAATTATTTACAATTATTCGCAATTATTTACAACGAGGAGATTTAAAGGAGGCGACCCGAGACCGTGGGCTTTGGAAGCCTGGAGGAGGAGGAGGGAATTTGAAATAGAATTGGGTGCAAAGCGTGAAGAGGCGATGCGGAAATGGGTAAATGTGTGTGGAAGGAGATATTTCTGCTGGTCAGGGAGGAGCCGTGCTTGCTACCTGAAGGAAAATAGGTGGTAGGAAGTAGCTGCAACAGCTTTTCTCCCAATGGCTTTTCCTCTGGGCCAAGTTGGGTATGCCTGATGGGTATTGTGGTCCAACGACTTTTGTGTTTCAGTTGTCCAGCCTGGGAAATGGTCCAATACTCTCTAAATAAGGAACACCACTGAATCTGTCCTTGCTGCACCTAGTCTTTCCTTTTCCCTTTTTCTTCTGGAAGTCCTCACCCCCCCCCACCCCCCCAATCCCACTCCTTCCCAGGGCACAGATAAGCTCCAGGCTGGGAATCAACCTTCAGTGGCAAAGATTTTGGTGCTTCCCTCACACAAGCTGTGGCATCTCAGGAAATAATTCCACTCCCCCTAAAATCTCCCTGGGGCAAACTTTAGGTATGACTAAGGTTTATTCAAAAGGCTTGTAGTTCCATCTTTATTTCCTCCTGAAGATTCTTGGAGAATCTTCATTAAAGCTGCCTCCCTCAACGTGAACGATGAGAGTGCTGTGTAATCAATCAAGAACAGATCATTTCTTCTAATAAGAAACACTTTGGAACAATATCCTTTGTAATTAGCCGTTGTCACTGCTTGTTCTATCACTCCAAGAGCTGAGATGTTCCTGGGATGTATTTGCCAACAGAGTTTTTAAAAATAGACTCGGCACTGATGAAAGCAGAATATAAACAGTCCAAAGTCCACGGCCTCCACGTGAGCTCCCTCGCTGGCATCCCTTGACCCTGTCAGAGGTCTGAGGAAACCTGGGGCCTACAGTTACCGTTGGACCACAGAGCCGTCACTCCCAACAGCTGGAGTTGCTGGGTGTTGTAGTTCATACAGCAACTGGAGGTTGCTTGCACAAAGAATCACAAGGTAAAATGGAGGTGGGGCCCAAGAGGTAGAGTGGGAACATCTCGAGATGATCGGTTACCGTAGAGAGCCAGTGGACATGAGCACTGCTCAGCCTTTGAACTTCAGCTGACAGTCTTCCAAATGTCAGAACTAGCTCCACTCACCCAGACTCATCAGAAGGGAGGTAGAACCTTCCTTGGACAAGGTGGTCTTCAAAAAAAGAAAAAAGACCCAAGCAGGCCTTACAAAACCAGATTTGTTTAAGGAAATTGGTTGTCTGGTCTGTCCTGCACATCACAAGTCAAAATGGCCATGGAGGTTGGTCCCCAGTAATGTTGTGACCCAGGCCCAAGTAGATAGTAGTAGACACAATCAGTTCAAAAATAGACTTTATTAGAACAGCTTAGAATTAACTCATTCTCAGCATCGTCCAAACTAAATCAAAACCAATTCTTCATAACACAACTCTTCAGTCTTATCACCAACCTTGGTCTAATTAGGCAAGCTGCCAAAAGCTTTTCGTGGCAAAAGTTCAAAAGTAGAAGATGCCAACAAGAAATAAATGCAGCAAGACAAGGAGCAAGGCTATCAACATTGTTTTCCGACAAAGAGTCCAAACACCGTTGCTGGTCTTTTAAGCCTTATGGGAGGGGCCAATCATCTCCAGGCCTTACTCCTGAGTTGTCCTTTTGCATTAACTGTTCTTGCCTTCTGGCAGCTCTGCACATGCGTGCATTAGGAATAGGCTCCTCCTGTTCCTCTGCGTCTCTGCTGTCCGACTTTGGAGGCTCTGAAGTCTGAGCATAACTCCCAGATAGCCCTGGCCCCATCTCTGCCTCTGATGCAGAGCCCTCATCTGGGCCTTCCCCAGCCTCCAGGACTGGCCCATGTTCTTCCTCAGCCTCATCGTTGTCTGACTCCGTTGCCAGCTCCGCAGGTTGCTGGCGGACCACAACAAGTAACAGGAGGGGAATACCAGTAAGAATTGGGCAGATTCCACCCCTGACATGACCAGGAACCACATCATCAGTGAAGCACGTTAGATCTTTCCTTCTTCCTTCAGGAGTAGAAGAACGACACTGCTTTAAAACCAGAACAGTTAAAGTGGACTCCTGTTCTGCGCTGTGCATGAGATGAAGGCAACGTCAACGGGAGAGGGTATTAGGAAGATGGTTACCAGGATATATTCAATATCCATATATCAGAAATACTCTTTTATCAAAGAGTGTTTGTGATATATACTTAGTGGGCATTTCTGGACCTCCGTAAGAAACTGTCTTTCTTATCTATATCTTCAAGATGAGAGCCAGGGCTATCTCTTCCACGTACATCGACTCTTGGATTGGCATAAATAATTCCAGGCAATTGGGAAATTAAAGTTCTTCAGATCTACCAAATGTGAGAAGGCATCTTTTAAAAAGAAAGAAGGGGACTGTAGGTTTAGAAAGAGAGCCGTCTGCAGGACCGTTGGAAACTCTTGGGGGTGTTTCTCACGATGTAAAAAAGGGGAGCATATTTGATTTTGGTAATTATTAGACTTCTGGTTGTAGGACTGTTTCTTTCTGTAGTTATTTGCAAGGCAAACCTTTGCCAGGTGTCTTTGGGCATGCTTATGTGCTAAGCGGTAAGTGGATTGGCTTGGAATGCAACAATAGTAATGATAGTTTATCATCGTCAGAATTTTGCCTCCGCGTTCAATTGTAGGCATTATTTAGCCTTACTGAGTTTATTTTGTTTACTTATTTAGTTTATGACATCTATAGGTCACTGATATACAACACTAATAAAACACATATATACAGATACAAATATGTTTAAATAAAGCACCAGTAGATAGATAGATAGATAGATAGATAGATAGATAGATAGATAGATAGATAGATAGATAGAAAGACAGATAGATAGATAGATAGATAGGCAGATAGATAAAGAGAGAGAAAGAGAGAGAGAGAGAGAGACAGACAGACAGACAAACAGACAGATGACAATACAATATACAAGATAAATATTAAATTAAGGTAAAACCATAATAAAATCATAATGTGGTGCCATAGATTCTCAATAGGATAGATGTCATGACTCTATGGTGCCTTATTGAGTGAAGGCATTTATTAAAATAAGTCAAAATCCTATTTCTAGGGGCAAATATGTCAGAATGTAAGCAGCAAACAGGCCAAGCTTATCATCTGTAGATGTTGGGTTACTGCTGAGAATTTTGTGAGCGCCCAGAAGCCGTTATCGTTACACCAGAGTAGAAACCCATGAATATATTTTTCTAGATTGATGGCCATTGAAAGCTCAGGTTGTCCCCCCTCACTCCCACCCGTGCAGGTTGCGAGACGCCTCTCTCCAGCTGCAAATGTCAAGATACGGATTCAAACCACCAGAAACTGGTGTACCAAATAGATTTCACACTTGAAACAGCTGTTTGTGTTAGAAAGTGGGGGGGGGGGAGAAAAACAACAACCTGCAAAGCACACCTTGGCTTTGACACATCCCAAGCGTTCAAGCAGATTTATTTCAGGGGGTTATTTAGTGGGGTTTCTCCAGGGGACATAACAGTAGGTGCCGGGGGATGCAATTGTACTAATCAGGACAATCCCCTGTTAATTAGGGACGTGAAGTATAAGGACTTTGGCAGCTGCAATAGCTCATTCAGAAAAGTGGGAGACAGGTGCAGAAATAATCTTCGGAAAAGGGAAATAATTGGAGGGCCCCTAGGCCTCATTTGCTAGCTTTTTGCCAAAGGATCAAACGGACTCTGAAATTTTAAAAGACTGCTTTCTCTTGTCAGCGGGAGTGAGTTGAATTGAGAGAGCTGTTGTTGTTGTTGCTGTTGTTGTTATTTGAGGAAGCTGCAGACAAGAGTTGTTGCATGAAACTGTCAGCCTCTCAAGTTGCCGAGACAGGAAAACACGACAGGATGAGCTAATTCTACTTTATTATTAGCCTACATTAATAGAAGCTCGCACGTCTGAAATTACAGGTCTCCTGCTGTCTCTTTTATAGGCTGATAAGTTTGGGTAGATCCTTTCCAAGTTTCTTTCTCTGGCCATTAACTCCTTCTCATCAATCTCTCCCTCTCTCTCTATCTCTCTCCTTCCCTCTCTCCCCCTCCCCCTCTCTTCCTCTTCTCCCTCTCTCTTCCTCTTCCTCTCTCTCACTTTTTCTTCCTCTCTCTGTCTTTTCCTCTCTCTCTCTTTCTTTCTCTTCCTCTCTCTCTCTTCCTCTCTCTCTCTTTCTTTCTCTCTCTCTCTTTCTTCCTCTCTCTCTCTCTCTTCCTCTTCCTCTCTCTCTCTCTTCCTCTTCCTCTCTCTCTATCTCTCTCCTTCCTTCCTCTTATTCCTTCCTCTTATTCCTTCCTCTTATTCCTTCCTCTCTCTCTCTCTCTCTCTCTCTCTCTCTCTCTCTATCTCTCTCCTTCCTTCCTCCTATTTCCTTCCTTCCTCTTATTCCCTTCCTCTCTTCCTTCCTCCTATTTCCTTCCTTCTTCCTTCAGGAGTAGAAGAACGACACTGCTTTAAAACCAGAACAGTTAAAGTGGACTCCTGTTCTGCGCTGTGCATGAGATGAAGGCAACGTCAACGGAGAGGGTATTAGGAAGATGGTTACCAGGATATATTCAATATCCATATATCAGAAATACTCTTTTATCAAAGAGTGTTTGTGATATATACTTAGTGGGCATTTCTGGACCTCCGTGAAACTGTCTTTCTTATCTATATCTTCAAGATGAGAGCCAGGGCTATCTCTTCCACGTACATCGACTCTTGGATTGGCATAAATAATTCCAGGCAATTGGGAAATTAAAGTTCTTCAGATCTACCAAATGTGAGAAGGCATCTTTTAAAAAGAAAGAAGGGGACTGTAGGTTTAGAAAGAGAGCCGTCTGCAGGACCGTTGGAAACTCTTGGGGGTGTTTCTCACGATGTAAAAAAGGGGAGCATATTTGATTTTGGTAATTATTAGACTTCTGGTTGTAGGACTGTTTCTTTCTGTAGTTATTTGCAAGGCAAACCTTTGCCAGGTGTCTTTGGGCATGCTTATGTGCTAAGCGGTAAGTGGATTGGCTTGGAATGCAACAATAGTAATGATAGTTTATCATCGTCAGAATTTTGCCTCCGCGTTCAATTGTAGGCATTATTTAGCCTTACTGAGTTTATTTTGTTTACTTATTTAGTTTATGACATCTATAGGTCACTGATATACAACACTAATAAAACACATATATACAGATACAAATATGTTTAAATAAAGCACCAGTAGATAGATAGATAGATAGATAGATAGATAGATAGGCAGATAGATAAAGAGAGAGAGACAGACAGACAGACAGACAAACAGACAGATGACAATACAATATACAAGATAAATATTAAATTAAGGTAAAACCATAATAAAATCATAATGTGGTGCCATAGATTCTCAATAGGATAGATGTCATGACTCTATGGTGCCTTATTGAGTGAAGGCATTTATTAATCTCTCCCTCTCTCTCTATCTCTCTCCTTCCCTCTCTCCCCCTCCCCCTCTCTTCCTCTTCTCCCTCTCTCTTCCTCTTCCTCTCTCTCACTTTTTCTTCCTCTCTCTGTCTTTTCCTCTCTCTCTCTTTCTTTCTCTTCCTCTCTCTTTTTCTTCCCCTCTTTCTCTTTCTTCCTCTCGCTCTCTTTTTCTTCCTCTCTCTCTCGTTCTTCCTCTTCCCCCCTCTCTCTTTTTCTTCCTCTTTCTCCCTGAAAATGTTCTGCAAGGTGCTGATTCTTTCATGAGTTTTCTTAAACGGCTTCACTGTCATGTGTGAATCTCTCTCTCTCTCTCCTCCCCTCCCCTCTCCTCCCGCCCCCACCTTCCCAGGTTATTCTCACATTCCTTTACAAAACCTTTCCCTCGAGGGAATGTTGACTCTGGGAATTAAGAACAGAAAGTTGAGGTGCAGCAGAATAATCTATGACCCTTTTCATAGATGAGATGGAGATGAGTCCTCCAGCAGAAAAACATTCAGAGATGGCTGTGGGCAACCTCACCTGTAGGCCAGGAGGTTCTTCTGGTACCCATGGACCACTGGGATGTTGCCTGTGGGTGGAGACAAAGCCAGAGCCGATACCTGCTCTAGCTCCCGTATTATAAGTGTGATGTTTTCTCAGCTACACCAAGGAGGAGAATATTGCCAGTCTGGTTGGGAATCAGATATGCTATAACTAATCGATTCCCTTGAATGAATTATTGAAACTGTAGTTGTTTTCATTATCTCTCGTCATTTGATTACTCTTTTGTTGTCCGCTCCATTTTCAGATGAAGGCATGGCAAACATCCCATGAAATCATCATGAAAATGGCAAAATGTGCGTTGTTGGCATGATGACATCTTGATGCACAAATTTGACACCACAAGGACAAGCGCAGGATCCTTAGGATTTTCACATCTAATAGTGCTATTAAATTAGACGGGTATTCGGTTGACCCATCCATTGGCTGTTTCTGAGCACCAGGCGTGAACTCTGAGCCTCCTTGGTCCTGCGTAGACTTAGAATATTTCCTTCTTTACTCGGGGGACATTTGAGCTCCGAGATACACTACCCAAGGATCAGTGTTGGTCATCAACCTGATTGGCTTTAATGGGAAGCTCTAAGCTGATTGTTGCCTACCATAGCAGAATGCAGAATTAAGCTAGCATTTAATTGGTCTGCACGAATAAAGCTGTTTTTGAGGTTTATTCAATGTATTCCTCTTGGATCTACTAATGTCCCCAAACACGGGTTTAAAGTCTGATGATGCTTGGGACCTTCAACTCCTCCGTTAAAACAATGCAAAAGTATTTTGTCCATGTAACATCTGCCTGTCCCGTTTAGAGGCGGGGTTCTGGCAGGTTGCAAAATCCAACTTTTCAAGACCTGGATCAGTGGTGAAATGTAAAATTTGTTACTACCGGTTCTGTGGGCGTGGCTTGGTGGTGGTGGGGGGAATGTGACTGGGTGGGCATGGCTGACTTTTTTTTTTAACTTTTAAAAGCATTTTTTCTACAACCTCTTCGGCTGAAGAGGTTGTAGAAAAACCTCTTCGGCTGAAGAGGTTGTAGAAAAACCTCTTCGGCTGAAGAGGTTGTAGAAAAAATGCTTTTAGAAGGCTCCTCTGACGATCCGAGCTGAGCATTAAAAGCATTTTTTTGCCTTTAAAAGGAAAAAAAGCCTCTGATGATTAGGCAACTCAGCTGGGATTGTCAGAGGAGCCTTTTAAAAGCATTTTTTTTACAACCTCTTCAGCCGCAGAGGTTGTAGAAAAAATGCTTTTAAAAGTAAAAAAACCCACCCCTCTGATGATTGCATGGCTCAGCTGGGCATGGGGGCGGGGCGGGCAGGGATTTTTGCTACCGGTTCTCCGAACCACCCGCTGCCATCGCTACCGGATCGGGCGATCCGGTCCAAACCGGGAGCATTTTACCCCTGATCTGGATGGACCATTGTGCACCCCAAAACTGTGAATGTTCCCTCCCTGTTAATATTTAGGAGGTCCCTTAAAAACATCGTTTTTATGCAGAAGTTTAAGTGCCATTGTGATGCCTGAGTTAGGGTTGTGTTATTTAGACATGTTTTTAATGCTAAGGTCTGTGGGAAACGGGTATCCTTTTTTTGATAGCAATGATTGAACTGCAAGTTTCATAATTATCGACTGCATTCCATCACGGTTTACGATTCGTGCAGCATGCAAATTAGGTAAAAGAATAATGAAGGGGCCACTTAAGGCAAAGAGCCTAAAAGTAATGAGGCACTTTTTATGCAGGAGGTCAGAAAGAGAGATTGGCGGGGGGAGGGGGAAAGGGAGAGGTTGTTTTTTATTAGGATGCAGTTAACGGCGTATGAGAATTGTGGAGAATTTTTCAGCAAAGGTTACCTTTTTAAAACCCGATTTGCTAATTGAAACAGGCGGAAAACGGATTAGGGAGCAGGAGGGGAAAACAACTTGGTGAATGCTTGTTTGGCAACCCTAACACGCAAGAAGCTGCAACGGGAAGTTTTAGTCAAGGCCTGGCCTTGTTTATAATATTCTGGGGCAAGGGACCTTGCTAAAGATTAAAACCGTAAGACGATATTTCACAAAACGATCAAATGTGCAGCTCGGCGCGGGCTCAACCCTGACCGAAAGGACATTTAATCCAAGGCAGCCTTGCCGTGAGCCGGCTGGAAAATCTCATTTGATGATATTAGTGGATGGATAAAAGGGATTAATTGTCCCGTCAGTTAAATTGTCTGTCAGGGGCCCTGGGAAGTGGTCCGAAGCGAAAAATGACTCTTGAACGAAGCGTTGCTTTGAAAATGTGATCCTCAGGTCACCAAGGAGAGATCTCGGATATTGCCCCTTGTCACGTAACCGAAGGCTACGACTGACCGATTATTTTGCCATGGGAGATGGGAAATCAGCGAAACGGATTAAGAAAATAAAAGAGGGGAAATCAGTCCATTGTTAGGGCAGGTATTAGATTCCATAAAAGCAACAGGATATACCACCTGGCCTGGCTTGGAGGATCCTTTAGGGCTGAACAGTTGTTAAACTAGGGAGACATTCGTTTTCTATTGTTCTTGAGGATTTGGTGAGGAGTTAGTTCTGGATATTTTCTTGTTGTTTTCACAAAGTGAGTCTACTTTAGGATTCACACAACCATGTTGGTGTCTTCATGACTCAAAATGGCAGAAAACCATGCTGATAATTTTTGGCAATTCTGGTCAAAAGAGTTTGGAAGGGCCGCAGCAGGGTTTCTCTCAACCTTGGCAAGTTGAAAGTGCGTTGACTTCAACTCCCAGAATTCTCCAGGTGATCGCTCCTCAATGAGATCTGGTACACATGTTTTTTTTTTCTGAAGGGACCCAAAATCAGGACTGGACATCTTCTATGGTTTCTTGCCCAGTTTTTATTGGGCAAATTGCTTTGGTCATGTGAGGTTTTTATATTATTTTATTCTCTTAGAAAGACACTTTATGTTACATTTTGTGAAACCTTTTTTGAGCACAGAAGATAAACAGTTTTAAATAATAGAATAGAATAGAATAGAATAGAATAGAATAGAATAGAATAGAATAGAATAGAATAGAATAGAATAGAATAGAATAGAATTCTTTATTGGCCAAATGTGATTGGACATACAAGGAATTTGTCTTTGGTGCATAGTGTACATAAAAAGACAAGATATCTTCATCAAGAATCATAAGGTACAACAACACTTAATGATAGTCATGGGGTACAAATAAGCAATCAGGAAACAATCAATATCAGCATAAATCATAAGGATACAAGCAACAAAGTTACAGTCATGCAGTCATAACTGGAAAGAGATGGGTGATGGGAATGATGAGAAGATTAATAGTAGTGCAGATTTAGTAAATAGTTTGACAGTATTGAGGGAATCAAACTATTTACTAAATCTGCACTACTATTAATCTTCTCATTGTTCCAATCACAAATGGGAAATAATGCCTGGGAGGACTGAACAGATTAATGTCTAAGGGCCAAATCCCAAATGGTGATGAAAAATGACGATTTGAAGGAGAGGATAAACTGATAAGAGCCAGAAGAGGGAGGAATATTAGTTCGCTATTACTTGACTCCATACTGTATATAACCAATGACTAAGATCTCTTGATCTGACAGGACCATAATTGACCTAGGTAGTAGATTCAGTGTTGTTTAGTGTTGAGACATAGTTCAAACAATGCCTTAATGCAGGGATGGGCCAACCATGGCAACTTAAAGACTTCTGGACTTCAGTTCCCAGAACTCCCCAGCCAGTTTGTGTTTTCAATTTTGGCCCAGTGTGTTTGCTGAACCGATGGCTTCTGTTTTATTGTCTTGTGTGAACCCAGCCTCTTGTGGCTTATTCAACATAAACCAGGAGGTGGAAGACACCTTCCCCCTTCAAGTACGGCTGGACAACAACCTCCATAATCCCCAGCCCACAAGGCCAACGCTGAAGGATGCTGAGTAGTCTTCCACAGGATCTTTTCAGGCTCTTGAATTTATTTATTTATTTGTATCTTTTAACTAGCAAGGCTCTGGATATGGTGCTCTGCTTTTGATTACCCCAAACACCCTCTTTATGCGCTCTTAAAAATAACAGCTTAGCTGTTCCAAAAGGTGTCAAGCTAAAATTTGGTACCGTACATAATTTCTTCACCTGGCTGTGTGTTTTAACCTTTTATGCTTTTTTGTTTGTTTGTTTTGCTGCATTAAGTGGTGAGCAGCGAAATGTTTTTCTCCACATGGCTGGCGGTTCTCACCTTAAAAGTGAGGGGCAGCTACATCTAGGGTGGAAAACTACTCCTCTTTAACTCCTGTGTGTACAGTAAAATGATGGGATTGTTTACACCACTAGCAAGCGGCCAGAACTATAATTTATGAGGTAAATGCTTAGCAGGAAGTCATCTGAGATTGGACTCAACATACCGTGCTAAACTGTGGTTTATTTTATTGTAGTTTCCTAAATAAATCAGTTGGCCACCACCAACTATATATTGATTTGCAATGCACATTAAAAAAATGGGAAGAATGGTGCCCACCGTGTAGAGTGGTTCTACCAGGCCATAAGGACATCGGTTGCCTGGGCAAAATACATTCTTATCTCCAAAAAGATCAGAGAACAGGTGAATGTCAAGGAACTACCCATGACTTGTATAGAACAAAATCCCAGCTGGCATGTTCCAGGGATGGGTGTAGATGACCAGGCTGAGATTGAGGGAGGGGTCAAATAAGTCACGAGTCTCTGCATGCCCACAAGAGATCTAAGGCCACCCCACCATCTCCCACCCATTCCCCCTGGTCTCCAGTGGGTCAGCTTAAGCTTGCAATAAATCTTTATACCAGGGGTGAAATTCACCAGGTTTTGACAGGTTCTGGAGAACCGATAGCGGAAATTTTGAGTAGTTCGGAGAACCGGCAAATACCACCTCTGGCTGTATCCCAGAGCGGAGTGGGAATGGAGATTTGCCAATATCCTTCCCCCAGGAGTGGGGAGGGAATGTGGATTTTGAAGTATCCTTCCCCTGCCATGCCCTTCAAGCCACGCCCACCAAGCCACACCACGCCCACCAAGCCACACTCACAGAACCGGTAGTAAAAAAAAATAATTTCACCACTGGAAACAGGTCTAGCAGGAGACAAAGGTGCTGATGATTGCCTGGTTCTTTATTTTTTTTCTTGATTCTGCCGAGGGTCCTTAAGTCTAAAAATAGAATTTTAAAAAATCTGGATTTTTTTTTTTTGAGCGAGGAACAAATCAATCAATCTAACTTGAACCTGCTTTTTTTTAAAAAAAGCCCCACTGATTTCAAGAGGAATAACATGTCAGGTGTTTATTTCTCTTGATTTCAATAGCACTCGAAGGTACTTCCCTTTCGCTCAGTTGCATCTTTTGAAGGTAGTTTTTTTGTTTAACATCCTAAGTGGCTCTGGAGGGCTCTTGAGGTCTGCGCTAATGAGAAACAAAGCTTATTCAGCCACCCTGGGGGTTGCCCAAGCATCGTATAATGACCCCTATTAAGTCATAGGGTGAGAGCAAGGCGATTTTTATGAATTTAAGGTGAGTTTGGGGCTCCCAGAAAAAGAAAAGAGAGATTTTCTCTCACTCCAACACTGGAAGTTTTTAAGAAGAGGTTGGACAACCGTTTGTCTGAAGTGGTGTAGGGTTTCCTGCCTAAGCAGGGGGTTGGACTAGAAGACCTCCAAGGTCCCTTCCAACTCTGTTGTTCTACCCTATTCTCCCAGAGTTTCTCCTGACAGTGCAGCATTTCGAGGGACTTTTAAATAAAAACGTCTCGGTTGAGTTATCATCCAGCCTTCTACCTTCTTAGATGCAAGGGTTGGCTAACCATAGAACGTAGAATCATAGACCCGGAAGGGACCTCAGAGGTCTTCTAGTCCAGCCCCTGCTCAAGGCAGAAGATCTTATACTATCCCAGTCAAATGGTTGCCCAGTCCGTTTTTGAAAGCTTCCAGTGATGGAGCACCTACAATTCCAACTCAGGCTATTCCAGGGGATTAATTGCCTTCACGGTCAGGAAATTCTGCCTTCATTTTAGATTGGGTCTCTCTCTTTGATGGTCTTCTACCCATAATTTCTTTTCCTGGCCTCTGGTGCTTTGGAGCAGGGGTCTCCAACCTTGGCAACTTTAAGCCTGGAGGACTTCAACTCCCAGAATACTGGGATTTGAAGTCCTCCAGGCTTAAAGTTGCCAAGGTTGGAGACCCCTGCTTTGGAGAATAAGCCAATAGCTTTGCTGGAGCACACGATGGCATATTTACACGGTTTAACTCTCCAAGGGAAGATAGAACCAGGGCACCAGAATCTACCACAAGCATTTATCTTTCTTTTTTAAAGTTTTTTATTTTATAAACAAACAAACATTTAATACATCAGTCATTCCTTCCGTGTGGACATCTCGGTGTTTTCTTCATGGCTCCATCTTTTCTGTTGTTTCTTCTTTCTTCACTTCAGTTTAAACTATTACCATTTTTTTTTCACAAGTAAAATATTCTAATTATACCATTTTCTTACATAATTATCCATTGCTTATCTATAGCTTTTTTCTTTCTAACCGATGGTCAACTTTATCCCATCTCTTAAAATACTTTGAATCCTCTCTTCCTTTGATCATCAAAGTTAATCTATTCGTTTCTGCACAATCTAAAATTTTTCAGTCTCTCTCTCTGTGTGTGTCTCCATCTTTCAAAAGGGAAGCTTGCCCCCTTCTTTTTGAGTGAAAAATAGGATTTAAAGCCAGTTTTATGCAAAACCACGAACCGAGGGTGGCATAAATGAGAGCAGGATCATTTCTTTCATGGTTTTACAGCATTCATGGACTGCCCAGAGTCTGGCCCAAGGGGATGTGCCCATCCACACCCACACCCGCAAAATAGAACCCAGACTAATCCAATCTTTAAAATGTGATCCCCTACAACAGTGATGGCAAACCTTTTCGGGACAGAGTGCCCAAATTGGAACATGTGTGCATGTGCTGGAACATCGGAAACCCAAAGACCAGCTGGCCGGCGGGCGCATGTCCGTTTTCTGGACTGTTTCCAGGCTGTTTTCAAGCTATTTTCTGGGCTGTTTTGAGGCCGTTTTCAAGCTGTTTTCTGGGCTGTTTTCAGGCTGTTTTCAAGCTGTTTTCTGGGCCGTTTTCAGGCCGTTTTTCAGGGTATTTTCAGGCTGTTTTCAAGCTGTTTTCTGGGCTGTTTTCAGGCCGTTTTCAAGCTGTTTTCTGAGCTGTTATCAGGCTATTTTCTGGGCTGTTTTCAAGCTGTTTTCTGGGCTGTTTTCAGGCCGTTTTTCAGGCTATTTTCAGGCTGTTTTCAAGCTGTTTTCTGGGCTGTTTTCAGGACGTTTTTCAGGCTGTTTTCAGGCCGTTTTCAAGCTGTTTTCTGAGCTGTTATCATGCTATTTTCTGGGCTGTTTTCAAGCTGTTTTCTGGGCTGTTTTCAGGCTGTTTTCAAGCTGTTTTCTGGGCTGTTTTCAGGCCGTTTTTCAGGCTATTTTCAGGCTGTTTTCAAGCTATTTTCTGGGCTGTTTTCAGGCCATTTTCAAGCTGTTTTCTGAGCTGTTTTCAGGACGTTTTTCAGGCTGTTTTCAGGCCGTTTTCAAGCTGTTTTCTGAGCTGTTATCATGCTATTTTCTGGGCTGTTTTCAAGCTGTTTTCTGGGCTATTTTCAGGCTGTTTTCAAGCTATTTTCTGGGCTGTTTTCAGGCCGTTTTCAAGCTGTTTTCTGAGCTGTTATCAGGCTATTTTCTGGGCTGTTTTCAAGCTGTTTTCTGGGCTGTTTTCAGGCCGTTTTCCAGGCTATTTTCAGGCTGTTTTCAAGCTGTTTTCTGGGCTGTTTTCTGGGCTGTTTTCAGGCTGTTTTCAGGCCATTTTCAAGCAGTTTTCTGAGCCATTTTTAGGCTATTTTCTGGGCTGTTTTCAGGCCGTTTTTCAGGCTGTTTTCAGGCCGTTTTCAAGCGGTTTTCTGAGCCATTTTTAGGCTTTTTTCTGGGCTGTTTTCAGGCCATTTTCGGACTGCTTTCAGGCATTTTTCTGGTGCTCCGGTGCCCTCAAAGACCAGCTGGCCAGTGCACATCTGGGTGCCAGAATTCTGAAGAGCAGCTGGCGATGGTGCACGTGCCCAGAGAGAGGGCTCTGCATGTCCCCTCTGGTTCACCATCACAGTCCTATGACTTCTCATGCTAGGCCAAAGACTCATCCGAAGGGCATTGTTAATGGATCACATTCTAAGCTGGTTGTAGATTCCTTCGCCCAGACTGTCCTTTCACAGATATGAAGAAGGACGAGCCTCCATCTTGAGGAAGCGAAACTATTTTATTTCCCACAACCGCTCCCAGAAGTGATTTGGGGAATGTTCCTTGGCTTAAAAACCCAGTCCAAAGAACTTGCCTTATAAGAAGAGAAACCCATTTGCTGGGTGGCTGATGAAGATTGTCTTCTCCTGACTCCCGTTACCTATGCTGGTGATGGTGGAAAGGCAAGAGAAAACAATCCTGCTCAAGATGTTTATTCACTCCTTAAGTAATAAGTTAAGACAATACATGGATGCCTGCAGAGTATTTTGTAAGTTGAATAGATCCCTCAGGAGACTGAGACAATCTTACTTCTGGCCAGGGAGCTGCGCTTCTACCAGAGTGAAATCTGGAGTTTGCAATTAGATACAGAATTGGATGAACAGAAAGGTTCATATTTTTAACATGAAACTCATTAACTCATGGTGTAATGGGGGACCATTAAGGCAAGCACCGCTCTCTTTCTTCCTTTCCACCCACCCAGCTGACTTCTATCCTTTCCCTCCTACGGCTCCTTTCCTTTCTAAATTTCTCTTGTTTGTTTTCGGCGAAGCGGCGCTTGGAGATGGTTTTTCTCCTTGTTAAAAACCAGAGAGCGTTTTTGAGAAAGAGGGGTGCCAAGAGGACGCTTTGATCTCGGAAAACGAAAACTGGAAGGAGAAAAGAAGAGAATAATGTTGGGTCTTGCAACGTTGAAAATTCACATTTCGTTCTCTCCCTCCTTTGACATCCTTTCTTTTTTATTTTATTTTTATTTTACTGAGAAGACAATGATTCTATTCCACCATTTCTTCAATATTTGTGTAACTCTTCTCCTGCAGCAAATTGTCCCACAGTGAGTTGGCTGTGGCAAGTTGTCCTACGGTGAGTTGGCCACAGCAAGTTGTCATAGAACCATCTTGAAGTCACCAAAGTTGAAAAACCGTGGTTTATCTAAATATCTATGGAGATTCTCAGTCCTCCAGGTCCTGGTTGTCCCAAAGGCGCTTTTTCAAGAGGCAACTGGACTTTCTTAGTTTTTCTTTGAAGACGTTTCACTTCTCATCCAAGAAGCTTCTTCTTCTTCAGAATTGAAGAAGCTACTTGGATGAGAAGCAAAATATTTTCAAAAGAATATTTATGGAGGTTTTCAGTCCTCCAGGTCCTGGTTGTCCCAAAGGTGCTTTTTCAAGAGGCAACTGGACTTTCTGTTTTTTCTTTGAAGACGTTTCACTTCTTATCCAAGAAGCTTCTTCAGTCTCCAATGAAAAACCAGAAAGTCCAGTTGTCTCTTGCAAAAACACCTTTGGGAAACCTGGTCTATCTACTAGCCAAGGCACGTTAGAAGTGAAGTTGGGTGAAGGTTTTGAAGGCTCACGTCCAACAGTAAAATGTCTGTACCAAATCTGTGGGATTCTTGACAGAGGGAAGCATCTGAATATGATGCTGACACCCTCACCCCCAAATTTTCTCTGTGAAAGAATATTTTGCAAGACTGGCCTGTTTCTTGGTCATTTGTGGAAAGGGCCAAAACCAAGTGCCCTATAGGATCCCAGTTGGATCATGGACAACATTGATTTTATGCTGGAACGATGCCAGTCCAGAGAACGTCAGACGGCAAGAAATACCGCCGGTGATTCCATGCATTTGTAATGCAAGGAATCAATTTTTTTTTCTTTTTTGATGACGCTGTATTCTTTTTATAGATTGTAAAGTTCAGATGGGCAGGAGCGAGAGTAATTTGCAGAGAATTTGTCTATCTCGTACATACGTTCCTTCCCTCGTTTCTCCTCTGTTTTAAAATCTAGGTTGTTTAGGTTTACAAAACATCTTTAAACGTGGCCTTAATTTGTAGCGGGAAGGGGGTGCCCAGAGATCAATTAAACGAGAAATTCAAAATGACGCACGATCGGTTGGATGGCATGGATAAACGAGGAGCCTATTTGAAAGGGGAGGTTTGCAAAACAGGATGAATTTTGAAACACATTTATTGTTGGTGGCTTGGCTGTTTTTTTCCCCCTTATTCTTTTTTCTTCTTTTTTTAATGCTTTGTAATTTATGTTGCCGCAACCTTTTTAGTGGCGGTGCTGGCAGTGTTAATGGCCTCTGGCTGGATGCCACCGCTAAATGAAATAGGGAAGCAATTTGACCAAAGCAATAACTGGTGATTCTGAGTGCAGAATGTGATCATGTAAATCCTTGATCTGCAGCTTCTGACTCCAAAACCACTTTTGGACTTTGCAATATCTCGGGGACAACTTGGAGAAAGGCAGCAGAGGGAGGACATTCCCCCAAATCAAAAATGGGGGGTCTCAATACCTTGTGATTGACCCGGGAAGCCGGGGGGGGGGAGGGAGGGGGGAAGGGGCTTTTTTTGGGAGGGAGGGGGGGAAAAAGGGGGAAAATGTTTTTGTTTTTTAAAACTCTTTCAATAAAAAAAAAATTAAAAAAAATGGGGGGTCTCCAGAAAAAAGGGGTGTAAGGGCTTCCCTCCTTTCAAATGAATTCCCCAGGCTATTTTTATCCCTATTTTTGTAGGGATAAATCATCTACAGGTATTCCTCGACTTACGTCAACAAGCGAGCCCAACATTTCTGTTGGTAAGTGAAACATTGAAGTGAGTTTTGCTTCCATTTGATAACCTTTCCCGCCATGGTTGTTAAGTGAATCGGGCTTTCCCATTGACTTTGCTTGTCAGAAGGTCGTAAAAGGGGATCACGTGACCCCCCCCCCCAAGGCACTGAAGCCGTCATAAGTATGAGTCATATGCCAAGCACCTGAATTTTGATCACGTGACCATGGGGATGCCCCAACAGTCATAATTGTGAAAAACGGTCATAAGTCACTTCTTCTGGCGCCGTCATAACTTCAAATGGTCACTAAATGAACTGTTGTAAGTTTAGGACTACCTGTCTGTGGTCACTTACTCACTCACTCATTCAGTCAATCAACTTTTCCTCCCATAAAACGAAGAGATTAGTTTTGTTTTATTCCCTTTTCAAGCCACCTCTATCCCATCCTATAAAAATGGAGATTTTTCCACCCCAACCTGTCTTCTCCAAAGTATCCATTTCGTGAAAATACCAGATGTTCTTCCAGTTTTTCTGTAGCAACAGAACGGAGGTTTTCAAGAAGAGATTAGAGACCCATTTGTCCAGAAGAGTAGATGCTCTCCAGTTTTTCAGTAGAATTCTGTAGTTGATGTTGATATATCATAACATAACATATAACATAACATAACATCAGAGTTGGAAGGGACCTTGGAGGCCTTCTAGTCCAACCCCCTGCCCAGGCAGGAAACCCTACACCATCTCAGTCAGATGGTTATCCAACATTTTCTTAAAAGCTTCCAGTGTTGGAGCATTCACAACTTCTGCAGGCAAGTCGTTCCACTGATTAATTGTTCTAACTGTCAGGAAATTTCTCCTTAGTTCTAAGTTGCTTCTTTCCTTGATCAGTTTCCACCCATTGCTTCTTGTTCTACCCTCAGGTGCTTTGGAGAACAGCCCAACTCCCACTTCTCTGTGGCAGCCCCTGAGATATTGGAACACTGCTATCATGTCTCCCCTAGTCCTTCTTTTTGTTAAACTAGACATACCCAGTTCCTGCAACCGTTCTTCATATGTTTTATCCTCCAGTCCCCTAATCATCTTTGTTGCTCTTCTCTGCACTCTTTCTAGAGTCTCAACATCTTTTTTACATCGTGGCGACCAAAACTGGATGCAATATTCCAAGTGTGGCCTTACCAAGGCATTATAAAGTGGTACTAACACTTCACGTGATCTTGATTCTATCCTCTGTTTATGCAGCCCAGAACTGTGTTGGCTTTTTAACAGCTGCTGCACACTGCTGGCTCATATCTAGATGGTTATCCACTAGGACTCCAAGATCCCTCTCACAGGTACTACTATTGAGCAAGGTACCACATATACGGTACTGGTGCATTTTGTTTTTGGCCTAAATGTAGAACCTTACTTTTTCACTGTTGAATTTCATTTTGTTAGATAGCGCCCAATGTTCAAGTCTGTCAAGATCTTTCTGTAACTTGAGCCTATCTTCTGGAGTGTTGGCTATTCCTGCCAGCTTGGTGTCATCTGCAAATTTGATGAGTTCCCATCTATCCCTCGTCCAAGTCATTGATGAAGATGTTGAAGAGTACTGGGCCTAAAACAGAGCCTTGGGGTACTCCACTGCATACTTCCCTCCATGTGGATGTAGTTCCGTTGAGGACTACACGTTGAGTGCGGTTGGTCAGCCAGTTACGAATCCATCTGGTGGTGGTGCTGTCTAACCCACATTTTTCTACTTTATCTAGTAGTAGGTTATGGTCTACTTTATCAAATGCTTTACTGAAGTCCAAGTAAATTATATCAACAGCATTCCTCTGGTCTACTAATTTTGTCATTTTGTCAAAGAATGCGATAAGATTAGTCTGGCATGATCTGTTTTTGACAAACCCATGTTGGCTTTTGGTTATTACTTTGTTTGCTTCTAGGTGTTCGGTGATTCGTTGCTTGATTATCTTTTCCAGAATCTTCCCCGGTATTGAGGTCAGACTGATAGGTCTGTAGTTTCCTGGATCTGTTCTGGATATCTCCGAAGGGAGGGAAGGATGCAGGAGGTAGAAAAATAAAAGATTATGTCAGGGTTCCAAGTAACACCCTCAACGAAAGAAAAATTCGAGGCTAGAGGTTCCTCAAAGTTCCATTTTATTAGAGATGTCATATTGGCACATTTGGGAAAACCTGAATCTGAAAGCTTCCAGGTTTTCCCTGTCCAAAGGAAAGTCCAAGTCCCTTCCCCAGCACCAACATGTCCATCACCCGGTCCAATCAAAGCACCGTTCCAACTGGAGATGCCTCCCAGTCACACCCCTTCAGGCGCAGGGCAAGATGTCCTTCACTCTCTGAGAAAGAAATGTTATTATGACTACATATTTCTCCTGCTCCATACAATCTCCCCTCCCAGTTTTCCACAGCACTAAATGTGGCAGGTCTGAAGATCCAATGCAAAAGATGGCTCCCAGGCCTGACAGATGTTCGATTGGCTGGATCAAGCATGCTAAAATATGTAAATTTCTTTCCATCTAATTCAACTTGGGATGAAGGGTCTTCTCCAAACAATTTAGATACTGATGAGGAAGAAACACGGAATCAGATGAACATGGAGATGGAATCTCAGGTAGCATCGACCGTTAGCAACATATTTGGTTTTCAAGGTTACATCATCTTTTTTTCCCTACCGAAAGTGTTTTTGAAGGAAACCTCTTTTTTTCTAATTCTTTGACAATGATGAAAAGGATTTTTAAAGCTGAGAACCAAGTACGTGAGGGTTGTAAGGAAGACCTGGTCAGTGATTTTTTTCCTCTTTTGCAGGTGTGGTACAATATTGTAGGTATGGTATTGATTTTGACGAAGCTTTCATTTTTCTGCTTCAAGAGGTATTTTATCCCTTCTAAGTTACATTGAGTTTTGGAGAATGGGCCATTGATCGTATAGGTTTTTTTTTTTCTTTTTAAGAAAAAAAATCAGGTTGCATTTGGGATTTTTGTTAAGTGGTGGTAGAACCTTTTTTTTTGGGTGGGGGGGAGGGCTCTACCAGTAAGGAGGACAGAGGCGATCAACGAACATAAAACTTCTGAGGAAGTAATTTTGTGGCTCATTTGCTACTGATGGATTCAGGAAAAGCCAGAGAAGAATGAAGCCAGACACAGGTCAATGGATGCCTTCAGCCATATTGAATATTTTTCAAAATTTACCCACCTTAAATTTTGCTCTTACCAGATGGAAAATTGGAATGGGTGTTCCACTAAATGTCACGGTTCCGACGGATGCCCTAATTAAATCATGAGCCTCTAGCCAAGCTTCAAAAGAAATCCAGTTATTTTTTAGGAGCTTCGTGTTGGCAAGTTCCAAGTGAAGCCAACTCTGACCCCACGTAATTTACAGCCCAGTCTTGACTCTGTTTCCCACCTCCCCCCCAGGGTGTGTTATCAGTCACATTCGCCAACGGAGCAATTTCGTGGGTTTATTTATTTATTTATTTTATTCGATTTTTATATCGCCCTTCTCCCGAAGGACTCAGGGCGGTGTACAGCCAAATAAAAAATCAACAATATACACTTTAAAACAAAACTAAAGTAGAGATCACTCCCCTCCGGCTGCTGTGGGTAACCCTGGGAGACAGCCTTGAGAGAGATATGTCTGGAATGTGCTTCTGTTTTTGGCTGCCATGCTGCTTCTCCGTTTACCCATCCCCCTTGCCTATGGCAACTGGAGAGCAGGCCAGGGATGCATTGCGAGTTGACACTATATGTTTTCTGACTTGGAATGATAGTACTAAAATTCTTCAACAGGATCTCCAAACTTGACAACTTTAAGACTCGTGGATTTCAACTCTGGAATTCTGGGAGCTGAAGTCCGCAAGTCTTAAAAAGTTGTCTGACTGAGAAATTCTGGGAGTTCCACAACTTGTAAACTTTCTCTGAAGTCCAGAAGTTGTACGCTTTCCAAGTTTGGAGATGCCTGATTTAGAGCAAAACAATATTCTGTCTCCTTTTGTGAAGACTCATTGGACATATTATGGAACAAAATTCACCCTGGGATTGTACATTCTGTTTATAATAGTTATTTTCTTTCCCTCTTTTTTTTTTAAAAAATAAACTTTATGGTCAATTTAATGCACACCATCTGGGATATTATTTTTTCCAGTGCTTTGCAAATGCATGGCTGTGATTTGAGGGACTCGGGGAAATCAGTCTTGGTGTGAGAATAGAGCATTTATTGCAAAGACATATGTATGATCACACCCCGAGTGCAATTTAAGACCAAAAAAATGTCCAGTACGCCCACATGAGCATTATGCAAGTGACCCCCCAGAGATCAAAAGCCATTGTGAATGGAGCGCAATCCAAAATGTGTGTTTCTAGCGGTATTTGTGCATTCTGCTGGTGGATCCAGGTGTTTGGGAATAGGAGGCAACTCTGGACTCATTTTCTGTGTGAATGGTTGCTTCTGGAATTTTTGGCCACTCAAGGCAATCGTAGTTTGCAAAAGGAAGAGAGGGGAATAATATTAAAATGCAAATTTCCAGTTCTTTTCTGGAGGGAAACAGGAAAAACCACATTAGAGCCCATCCATCTTTGAGGGGACTTACGTAGCTTGTGGGCGTTCTCAGAAAATTAAAGGAGAGAGAGAGAGAGATAATGGTGACTTTGGGTCAGTCCAGCTTTGCAATAGGAATTTGTCAAAATTGTCCCCCAATGTGCTTTTTCCAAAAGGCAACTGGACCTTGTTTTTCCTTGAAGACGTTTCGCTTCTCATCCAAGAAGCTTCTTCGGCCTGAACTGAAGAAGCTTCTTGGATGAGAAGCGAAACAGCTTCAAGGAAAAACAAGATCCAGTTGCCTTTTGGGAAAAGCACCTTTTGGACAACCATGACCTGGATGATGGAGAACCTCCATAGAAATTTATCAAAATCTAAAAACGTCGTAATGATTGAGATGAACCTAGTCACTGTTTCTCTCCGTGATATAATTTTTTCACCTCTGGCCAAGGCCATCTGCAGAAAAGTCAACAGGGCAGCTATGATCTATGCCCTGCCAGAGTTTCTCACATCTGTTGGATGTGTGACACAACCCTTTGATGTTGGTAGACCTTTTATCCTTCTTTCCCTGCTCCTGTAGATGTCCTGGCCTGTTCTGTCCCCCCTCGCCTCCATCCGAGTGATGGCTTAATTAGCCGGCACTATCAGCTCTGGCAGAAAACTAGCGAGCATCTGCCAAGTGTCTCTGTTATCTCCCTCGACACTGATGAATCACCCAGGAACAAACAGTACTTCAGCTCTTAGTTAATCAGTTGATTTGCCTTCTACGAAGAGGCACAGCAGCTCTTGCTGCCTTTATATCCTGTGGGGTGTGACTCAGAACTTCCTAGGCCTGCCCCACCCCTGCTTCTGTTGTTCCCGTCTCTCCGGCCTATGAAATCTAGGGTCCAGCCAGGCCTGATTGCTATCAGCTGAGTCTGGAGGTGTGGCTGGGGGGGGAGAAGAGTCAGGGGACGGAGGCCTCGTTATCTCTTCTACCTGGCCTGCCTCTGGCTCCTGGAGCTAGCCAGGGAAGCCGGTGCTCCCAAGGTAAGTCCTGACAGCCCTTCCCCCTCACTTCCCAAGTCACTTTCTGGCAGGAGGCCTGGCTCGGGGGGCGCAGACACAGCATGGCCTTTGGCTGTGGCTTCGGACATCAACTAATAGGCCTCCTCCAGTTCTGGTTCTTTGGCTCCAACTTGTTCATTCCAGGAGAGGACCATAACGTGAGAACTTGTGAAGAAAGAAAGCCAAAAGATGAGCTTTGAATTTCCATCCCGAACCCTAAAAGACCAGTGAGACTAAGATTTCTTCAAACGCCGAGTTGCACTTCTTTAAAAATAATCTTCTCCATTAGGAGAAGGACTAATACAGCAAATTATTATGCCAATAGAGCAAATTGTTCCTTGTTTTTTTACAATAGTTGGATTTTCATTTACTGAAGAATGAAACAGCTGCATTAATAGAGTTTTTTTTCCCCCTCCCTGGGGAGCACCCTTGGAGAAGCGGATGCTCTTATCTCCTACATGATCATAATTTTTCCATGCTAGGTTTGCTAATTGCTGGTGATAGTTGTCTTGCAGTGAGATGTTGCCTGTTTTTGGTGCTAATCCCTGGTTGCAGCCCTGACTTCATTAAAAATTGTGATGTCCAGTGTCAACTCCTGTTTGAGGAGAAAAGCTTTTGAGATTTGTGGTCATTTCACAACCTTGGAGTTAACAATAGCGGCCTTGAGGAAGAATGGCGCTGCCAGACTCAAATCTTAGGAAAGAAAAAACCCGTCTCCAACCTTGGTCCCTTTAAGACTTGTGGACTTCAACCCCCAGAGTCCCTCAGCCAGCAAAGCTTGGAGGTCATCTAGTCCAGGGGTCTCCAATCTTGGTCCCTTTAAGACTTGTGGACTTCAACCCCCAGAGTCCCTCAGCCAGCAAAGCTTGGAGGTCATCTAGTCCAGGGGTCTCCAATCTTGGTCCCTTTAAGACTTGTGGACTTCAACCCCCAGAGTCCCTCAGCCAGCAAAGCTTGGAGGTCATCTAGTCCAGGGGTCTCCAACTTTGGTCCCTTTAAGACTTGTGGACTTCAACCCCCAGAGTCCCTCAGCCAGTAAAGCTTGGAGGTCATCTAGTCCAGGGGTCTCCAATCTTGGTCCCTTTAAGACTTGTGGACTTCAACCCCCAGAGTCCCTCAGCCAGCAAAGCTTGGAGGTCATCTAGTCCAGGGGTCTCCAACCTTGGTCCCTAAGACTTGTGGACTTCAACCCCCAGAGTCCCTCAGCCAGCAAAGCTTGGAGGTCATCTAGTCCAGGGGTCTCCAACCTTGGTCCCTTTAAGACTTGTGGACTTCAACCCCCAGAGTCCCTCAGCCATCAAAGCTGGCTGAGAAACTCTGGGAGTTGAAGTCCACAAGTCTTAAAGGGACCAAGGTTGGGGACCCCTGATTTATTATATAGAATAACAGAGTTGGACGGAACTTGGGGGGTCCTCTAGTCCAGGGGTCTCCAACCTTGGCCACTTTATCTTACCTCTTGCCGCACTGCTGGTGTTGGGATGCCCTGTCTCCCGCCGGCCAGCTGATCTTTGGGTCTCTGCTGTGCATGCGTGCATGTCCGTGCACACGGTCATGCATGCACCCATTCACGCATGTCCCTGCGCAGGCACATTTGCGCATGTCTGCACACATTCATGCATGTCCGTGCACATGTATGTTCACGCACCTTTCAGCTTGGGCATCTGCGCATGCGCAGTTTGGGCACTTGGTGTCTAAATGGTTCACCAGGACTGTTCTAGGCCCATGATGGCGAATCTACAGGTGGCAGCAGCACCCTCTCTGTAGGCACGCGAGCTGTCACCCCAGTTCAGCTCCACTGTCATGTCCCACTCCTCCTCCGACGGCCGGGTCTGGGAAGTCTGTATCAAGCGTGGCCACGAAGCCTCTGCAGCTTTGCCAAAGTCCTATCAGAGTCCTCAGGGCAGGCAGGAGTCCAAGGTGTGACTTCAGCAACCAGATGAGACTTTGCCTGACTCAAGGAATGCCAGAAAGCAGACCCTTTATATAGGCCATGGGGTGTGGCTCCATGACTCAGCACTTATCCAGGCCTGCCCCTCCCTTCCTTTTGCTGACGTCGCCTCTCCATTCTCCGGAAGTGGGAATCTGTCCACTGTGTCTTTTCGTCCTCAGCTGCCGGCAATTCTAGCTCGTGGCTGGCTTCCTGCTCACACGCTGTAGGGAGGTTTGTTTGCTCAGTCTGTCCGGGCATGGTGCCAGGGCTGGGGGCTGGAGGCTGGAGGCATGCCAGGCCATTCTTCTTCACTATCAGTCTCTGGCTCAGATAGCAGGAGATGGGAGGGGCCCGGCTGCGGAGAGGGGGGCGGGCGAGGCACAACATCCACTGTGTATGCACGTGTGCCTCCCACTGGCCAGCTGGTCGTTGGATCTCTGCTACACATGCGCGGGGAGCGGGGTGTGTGTATGTGGGGGGCACACGCAGTTGCAGGGGGCCGGGGGCATGCATGGGGTCTGCATACACATTGCATTTTGGGAGTTCGGCCACACACTCGCTTTGGGCACTTGGTCCAGAAAAGGTTAGCTATCTCTGGTCTAGGCTGAATTGCACATCGGAGGCTGAATTTTGGATCGTAAAATGTGTTCTTACTTCCAGGACAGTAAGAATTCTTGGCGGAAATTCTTCTTGGCGGAAATGCGTCGCTCCGCTTTGGGATCCGTTGCTTTAAATTGAAGAACAAGGTCTTTACTTCGTTGGCAGTTGCTTTATCATCTCCCCCAACGTGTCATGGAGTTAACTAACGTGGCTTTTCGAGCCAGTATGAAAAATAGCGTTAGGTCACCACTTCGTTTCACACTTCAAAACAAATCAAGAGCGAAAGGATAAAATCCAGTGGCCAGTAAGGCAAATTAGGCGAGGCATCTGGGATGCTGCAATTCCAAAGGTAGGAGAGAGAGAATCCAATAATAAGATGGATATTTATGTAGCTGCTTTAGCCAGCGGTATAAAGGGAACGAGAGCTGCGTGGAGCAATCTGATTTATTTTATGTATTGCAGAGATAGGTTTTTTATTTTATTTTTAAAAAATGATATTTCAAATAACTAAGTGAGTCTCGGAAGAAAAGCAGGACTAAAAGTTGGGGGACGAGGAAACACAGCCAGTAAATACCTCATATAGGTTGTCCTTGACTTACAAGAGTTCACTTAGTGACGGTTCGAAGTTGCAACAGCACTGAAATAAGCGATGTATGACCATTTTTCCACACTTACGACCATTGCAGCATCCGTTCAGGGTCGCGTGATTGACATTCGGATGCTTGACTCACATTTAGGACGGTCGCAGTGTCCCAGGGTCACGTGATCCCATCTTGCGACCTTCTGAGCAGCCGAGTCCATGGGGAAGCTTTTTAATTTAAGAACTGCAGGGATTCACTTAACAAATGCGGCAAGAAAAGTCGTAAAATGGGGGGGGGGAAACTCACTTCGCGAATTTCTCACTTAGCAACTTCAATTTTGGGCTCAATGGTGGTCATAATTTGGGGACCGCCTGTCCTGTATTGTGGGTCTCTGATTGTGACTTAACTGAATAACAGACAGAGTCGGAAGAGACCTTGGAGGTCTTCTACTCCAGCCTCCTGCTCAAACAGGAGGCCCTAGAGCAGTGATGGCTAACTTTTTGCCATCGCATGCCAAAAGCAGGGGGTCGCGCATGCGCATGCTCACACCCATAATCCAAAGCCTCCCGCACTCCCGCGCATGCATGCATGACACCCCCCCCCATTGCCCCTGATTTTGGCATGCGATGGCCCGGTGGGCCCACTAGGCCGGGTTTTTGCTCTCCCCAGACTCCAGAGCCTTTCTAGGAGCCTGGGGAGGGCAAAAAAGCCTTCCCCAACTCCCGGAGGGCCTCCGGAGGCTGGAAACAGCCCGTTTCCCAATTTCCGGTGGGCCCAGAAGGCCTGAAAATCAGTTGGCTGGCATGCACATGCACACTGGAGCTGAGCTAGGGCAACACTTGCGTGCCCACAGATATGGCTCTGCGTGTCACCTGTGGCACGCATGCTATAGTTTCGCCATCACGGCCCTATAGTATTTCAGACAAATGGCTTTCCCGTCTCTTCTTAAATAACTCCAGTGATGGAGCACCCACAACTTCTGGAGGCAAGCCATTCCACTGATTAATTGTTTGGACTGTCAGAAAATCAGTTTGTTTCCATCCATGGCTTCCATCCGTTACGTCTTGTCCTGCCTTCAGGTTCTTTGGGACACCCCCTCAAGTACTGGAATTCAGCTATCATATTTGCCCCTATTCCTTCTCTTCATAAGACTAGAGAAGACTAGTTCCTGCAATCATTCTTCATAATAGCAGAAGGGAGCTTGGAGGACCCCTAGTCCAACCCTCTGCTCAAGCAGGAGGCCCTCTCTCATTGTGGACAAATGGTTTAAAATAGAATCACAGAGTTGGAAGGGACCTTGGAGGTCATGTAGTCCAACTCCCTGCTTAGGCAGGAAATCCTACACCATTTCAGGCAAATGGTTATCCAATCTCTTCTTGAAAACCTCCAGTGATGGAGCAACCGCAACTTCTGAAGGCAAGCTCTTCCCTCCTTCCTTCCTTCCTTCCTTCCTTCCTTCCTTCCTTCCTTCCTTTCTTCCTTCCTTCCTTCCTTCCTTCTTCCCTCAGTCCATCCATCCATCCATCCATCCATCTTATTTATCTCAGAATCATAGAATCTTGGACCTGGATGGGACCTTGGAGGTCTTCTAGTCCAAGGGTCTCCAACCTTGGTTTCTTTAAGACTTGTGGACTTCAACTCCCAGCTTTGCTGGCTGAGGGACTCTGGGAGCTGAAGTCCACAAGTCTTAAAGGGACCAAGGTTGGAGACCCCCATTCTAGTCCAACCCCCTGCTCAAGCAGGAGACCCAACAAACGGTTGTCCGATCTTTTCTTGAAAACCCCCAATGATGGAGCACCCACAACTTCTGGAGGTCAAGCAATTTCACTTCTCGGCCACATCTGCAGGAAATTATGCTCAGCAGACCTGGCAGCCTTTGAGAACACAAAACAAAACAAAACAAAACCTCACAGTGTGTGCATTGTAACATGGCAAAGAGACAAAGGAACTCTTACATGGCCATCCTCAGGAGACGGCCATTAATATTTCATGTTTTGTGCTGTACAAAACGGAGGTCTCAAAGTTCAATTGAACACTGTAGCTCACAGTGTCCTTTCCTTAATGAGGAATCATAGCCCCCTTCCCCCCACAGCAGTGATGGGAAGTGAGAGTTGTGTTAGATGTGGCAAGCCAGCTTGGTGCAAAGTAGAAGGAGAAACCTGCTGAACAACAGCTGTGACGCACAAGTCTGTGGAGGTTCTCAGCCACTCAGATCATCGTTATCTCCAAGGGGCTTTGTTTTTTCCTTCAAAAGGCAACTGGGTTGTTGTTTTACCTTGAGGAAGAAAACATTTCTCTTCTCATCTAAGAAGCTTCATCAGTTCTGAGGGAAGGAAAATGGAAGGATCCCATCAGAACTGAGGAACCTTCTTAGATGAGAAGTGAAATGTTTTCTTCTTCCTCCTCCTCCCCTCCTCCTCCTCCCCCTCCTCCTCCTCCTCCTCCTCCTCCTCCTCCTCCTCCTCCTCCTCCTCTTCTTCTTCTTCTTCTTCTTCTTCTTCTTCCTCTTCTTCTTCTTCTTCTTCTTCTCCTCTTCCTCTTCTTCCTCCTCCCCCTCCTCCTCCTCCTCCTCCTCCTCCTTCTTCTTCTTCTTCTTCTTCTTCCTCTTCTTCTTCTCTTCTTCTTCTTCTTCTCCTCCTCCTCCTCCTCCTCCTCCTCCTCCTCCTCCTCCTCCTCTTCTTCTTCTTCTTCTTCTTCTTCTTCTTCTTCTTCTTCTTCTTCTCCTCCTCCTCCTCCTCCTCCTCCTCCTCCTCCTCCTCCTCCTCCTCCTCCTCCTCCTTCTAGAAAAAAAAAAGTTGCCTTTGGAAGAAAAAAAAAGAGGAAATTTGTGAAGCAATAATCTTTTCTAAGGCTTCTCTGTGTGTAGATCTTGCCTCACTTGCGATGACCAATGTTGTCCAGGGAAAGTCAGCATGCTACAAAGGCCAAGCCCTATACCTAAGTTACAACCGGACTGAAAAAAGTGACTTACAACGGCTTCTCATACCTATGACTCCAGGGCTGAGGGCATTTATGGATTATTTGATCTCGTTTGGCTGAAATCTATCTTCCCCTTTGGCAAGGCCGATATTTTAGCTTCCCATCCAACCAGTTGAAGAAGGCTGTTGCATGTGAAAAGCCCAGCGTGAAGATTATATTCTCATAAATTCAGTCTTGGAGGTTTTACCTTCAATGCTTTATGAATGTCTGTTGGGGTGGGAAGAAAGCACAGGAGCTGGAGACTGAATAAATAAATGATTTATCATGGTCTGCTTTCCATGGGAAGGCAAGGAAAGAGGTGCATAGATGATAAATGAGAAAGTTAAACATCCATAGGTTGTGAGTACCGCAAAACAAATCAGCTGTGAATATCCTTACCAGTCAATGACCGCACAACCCGAGTGAGGTAGATTAGCAGGAAGCTCCTTGGACTGTTTCATAATTGTGTTATGTAGGCAGGGGTCTCCAGCTTGACAACTTTAGGAGTTGTGGACGTCAACTGCCAGAATTCCTCAGCCAGCCATGCTGAGTTGAAGTCCACAACTCCTAAAGTTGCCAAGATTGGAGACCCTTGGTCTAGGAGATGGCTCATGAAGATCCTGAGATCCCTCAAAGGATGCTAGCTGGTTTTTTCCTAGTGTCGTGTCCTCCGCTGACGGCCGGGTCAGGGAAATCCGAATCAGGCGTGCCTCTGCAGCTCTGCCAAAGTCCTAGCAAAGTCCTCAAGGCAGGCAGGAGACCAGAAAGTGACTTCAGCAAGATAAGTTCGACTTTGCCTGACTCAGAGGCTGCCAGAAAGCAGATCCTTTAAATAGGCCATGGGGTGTGGCTCCATGACTCAGCACTCATTAAGGCCTGCCCCTCCCTTCCTTCTGTTGCCTCCGTCTATCAAGTCTTCTGACGCGAGGGTCACTCCAGTCTGCAGCTGTTGGCAATTGACCTCCCTCAGGCTCACATGCTGTGGAGGAGGGGGAGGGGTCTAGTTGCTCCGTTTGCCTGGGCATGGAGCCAGAGCTGGGGGCTGGAGATACTTCCTCCTCTTCAGCCTGTCTGGGCATGGAGCCAGGGCTGGGGCCAGGAGGCATACTAGGACATTCCTCCGTGTTCGGAAGCAAATAAGAAGGCCCCGGCTGTGGTGAGATCGGACGAGACACAACACCTAGGAGAAATCTCAGCAGAATCATTCTTCCTCACCCGTCTTCATTCTAGGTTCTTCTCATGTACAAGTGGCCATTTTTAGGATTCCCAGCCTACATTAGTTACTGGGCTCTTCAGCAATTTGGTGGAGGAACCATTGATGGTCCTTTGGTCAAGAAATAGATGTCAACATCGGTATATGGAATGTATCTAGGTTCCCCAGAGAGCAGAGTAGCTATTGGAGCCATGGAAATTGCCGTTCCAGAAGGTCCTTGCGTCTCTATATCTTACACTAAGCAGTGAATATTGCGCAACTTCATTGCAGTTATATACTTAAGATTTTCAGCCTGGCTGAAGCGTTTGTCTCCAGGATTGCAAGCTTGGTAGCCAAGGTTATAGGAACCCGATCCCCATTGTGTCTGGAAACCTGGTAACTGCTGCTAAGATGCTGCCCATCAAAGTTTAATGCAATGATTAACGTCTACAGCGACCAGGTCCACATGGTCACATGATGGGGTTTTGAAATCATCCATTGCTTAAAGCAGGTGTGTTTGACTTCCCACCAACTCCAGATCCTTCTCCATTGCTGAAATTGCGTTCTGGGGTTGAGGTTTTATTTTTGAGTTGAGGTTTTATTTTTCAAGGGCTTTGCTGAAATCTCAAGGTTACTTCAGGCTCTGATTATACAATGTCTGGAAGAGCTTTTGTGAGCCTTAAGCGGGTTGATTGCCGATTATCGTGAGGGCAGGAAAAACTCCTGGACTTCTTTGAGGAGAGCTTCCTGCTGTTCGATCAGCCTTAGTCCTTTCTCTCCACAGGGCCATGTATCATTAGCTGTCTACCAGCGTGGTTTTTTTTTTTTAAAAAAAATTCCAAGCGATTCCTGGCACTTTGGACGTGTCTCTTCATGCTGTTGCAGCGTTCTGTAGAAGTTGAAATGACTGCGAACTCACCAGTCGCTTTCCTTGGGGTGCCAGAACGTTAGTCCTTCCAACTCCAGCAGCAGCATCTCAAGAAGCTCAAACAGCTTTCAGCTCGTAGAGATTCAGCTCTATCGCGTGCAGGGTGAGGTTCACGTTGGGAGCTAGTCCATCTTGTTATTGCGCAAATCATGACTGTGGGTTCAAAATCACAGCGGGTGGCTCAGAGTGTTGAATGTTCATAGGGCAGAATTCCTTTCCCTGGGAATCTCCAGATATGTGGCTTACAATTTGTGTCTTCCCTGCTTGCGTGGGCAATAAGTTGTCAGTGTTCCAAGTAATGCACCCAAAGAAAGCAGAACTCCGAGGCAGGTAGAAATCTCAAGAAATGATTTATTGGGTACATCATGTTGCCACAACTGATGAAAACTGACTCTGAAGGTTCCGGTGGTTTTCACTGGATTAAAAAGTAAAAGTTCCCCCCTTCCCCCAAGTCATCAGTCACATTGTCCATAAGAGGTGCTGGCTGGTTGCTTGGTTACTTCGCTCCTCCTTTCCCCAGCCACCTGTTGGAATGTCCTTGGTTCCCACAGGAAAACATTTTGTTTTGACTACAAACCCACCAGCTCACTATCCCACCCCCCATCCCTTCTTCTTCCTTGTGGCAACCCTGAAGTCTCAAAGATGGCCTCAGCCAAGTTTGCTTCAGGGTTGATATAAACATCTAGTCCAGTGGTGGGTTACTACTGGTTCATCCCGGATCGGGTGAACCGGTAGAGGCGGCAGGAGGCTCTGCCCACCCGCCCAGATGCTTCTATGCATGCAGAGAAGCGTTGTGCACACCCACCCACCCACCCACGAGTGAACTGGTAGCGACGGGTTTTGAAACCTGCCCCTGATCTAGTCAGGATAATGGGAGTCACGCAGGTAGCTCTCCATTTACAAACTTTGAAACTGGAATGAGAGTCATTGCAGTTGTAAGTTGAGGCATCACAACTGGACCCAATTTTTTGACTTTTTTTTTTTTTTTTTGGTAATGCTGGTTAAGCAAATGCCGTAATCATTAAGCAAACAAGGCAGCCATTGAGCAGATGCTACCGTCATTAAGCAAATTCATATTACAACTGTTGTAAGTCTAGGGCTACCTGTACCATTAGAGAAGTCTTGCTCAGTTTCCCTGCTCCGAGAAATACTCACCCCCACCCCCCGCCATCCCCAGCCAAGCCCTCACCAAACCAATTCTCACTTGGTCTGATTGCTGTAATAACAATAGACGCAAGTTTCCTGCCTCAACCTGCAACCCTCAGCGCTGCGATGCAAATAGCGTAATGTGTGATGAGTTTCGCAGCGGCAGGGATAATAAGAATAATAATTGTGATGATGCCTTTATGCAATGAATGGATGAGGGTAGAAAGGATGGAAGTGCAAATCAGTCGTCGGGCCCAGCTAGGAAAGGAAGAGGAGAAGGACCGGTTATTATTAGTTTATTACTATTATCATCACATTTATTTGCCGCCCATCTCGCTGTTTGACGAGAAACTGAACGGCTTTTGGCATGGGAGAAGAGCAGGAAGGCAGGAAATCCACAGCCTGATTTGGGACGGACAGAGCAGGAACTTGAGATGATTAAGCTGGGATGGCTGGCTGATTCCTGGGGAAGGATTTTAAGGGTTAAAATTTAAGGATTCTCTGATTTATACGGCCTGTTTGGCTATTTTATTGTGGTGGAATGTAGTCTGGAGTCCCAGGAGGGGGAGGGGCTCTTTCCCAGAGCACCAAGAGGCAGCAGCAGAGCTTGGATCGTCTGGTGGGCAGGAATAGGGCAAAGGCAGAACTTCCCTAGCAGCTCACAGAGCGTATGCCATGCTTTAATCTTTAATTAGTGGCTTTAATCTGGCAAGATTCTGTCTATAGGTAAAGAACGATAAAGGGAACTGCTCTAAATTATCTTCTTGTGTTGCTCTTGGTACTTGAGGCCTGACCTCTAGCCATTCAACCCCAAGATACAGGGGGCTCCTGGAGAGGGATCCGCATGCTGCGTCAATATGATGGTGCCGATTTCAAAGGTGTGATGCTCTCTCTTGGCACCGGCAGATCTACCCAAGCTTTGTCTGATTTATGCTGACTCAGAATGTGCTCCATCCCTAAATCAGGCGAGACGAAGAGAGCAAGGCCCCTCCGCTTGTAGCCGCTGCGAGACCAGCAGACACTCCTGTCAATATTATCTGTTCAGCTTCAAGGGAAAAATGTGTGGAATAGGGCTTATTCTCTTTGATCTTCCGTCATCACAGCTGCACAACAGAACGAGTTGGAAGGGACCTTGGAGGTCTTCTAGTCCAACCCCCTGCTCAAGCAGGAAACCCTATACCACTTAAGACAAATGGTTGTCCAATCTCCTCTCGCCTCCCCTCTCCCCTCCTTTCTCCTCCTCTTCCTCCTCTCCTCCGCTTCCTCCTCTCCTCTCCTCTCCTCTCCCCTCCCCTCCCCTTCCTCGTCTCCTCTCCTCTCTTCTCAACTTTTCCAGTAATGGAGCACACACAACTTCTGGAGGCAAATCATTCCATTGGTTATTTGTTCAAACTCAAAGCTCAACCATTCTACCCATCTGTTGTGTCTGCGCCCCCCAAGCCAGGCCCTCTGCCAGAAAGTGACTTGGAAAGTGAGGGGGAAGGGCCATCAGGTTTTACCTCAGGAGCACCGGCTTCCCTGGCTCAGCTCCAGGAGCCAGAGGCAGGCCAGGTGGAAGAGATAACGAGGCCTCCATCCCCTGACTCTTCTCCCCCCCCCAGGCCACGCCTCCAGACCCAGCTGATGGCAATCAGGCCTGGCTGGACCCTAGGTTTCGTAGGCAGGAGAGGTGGGAACAACAAAAGCAGGGGTGGGGCAGGCCTAGGAAGTGTTGAGTCATGGAGCCACATCCCACAGGATATAAAAGCAGCAAGGGCTGCTATGCCTCTTCATAGCAGGCAAATCAACTGCTTGACTAGAGCTGAAGTACTGTTTGTTGACTCATCGGCATCAAGGGAGATAACAGAGACACTTGGCAGATGCTCGCTAGTTTGCTGCCAGAGCTGATAGTGCCGGCTAATTAAGTCATCGCTCGGACGGAGGCGAGGGGGACAGAACACTATCCTCATCTCCTATCCGTTTTTGTTTCTCCCGATGTGCTCCACGTATTCCAACACTGATGAAGACAAAGTGATGCCTTCCCTTTTCCATCTGTCCTCTATGAGGCTGATTCCTGCAGAGACCTTTTCACAGGCATAGCTACCTTTGGTGGGAGCCAATCTTAGCTGCCCCTTCCTCTTTTTTAGGGCATTTCCTACCCCTATTCTAGGTCTTGTGCCCATCTTTGCTGCTCTCATTTACTGAAAGCAGCCTTCACTGGCTGGCTATATTTTCACAGTTTTAACAAGCCTTTTAAATGTTCCACTTCATTGCAAACCCAGAGGGAACTTGCATGAAAACGCAGCTCCATTTGTTCAAAATGTCGGCATTTTTGAAGCACCTCTGGATTTGGAGAGAACCCTCTTGTCGGCATCTTCCAAACAGTCCTATGACATTTAGCTTTTAGAGACGAGGAAAAAAAATATGGAACGGGATTGTGATGTCACTGAGGGAGATCTGGCAGGTGGAGGGCATCCTGCACACACCTGGCCAATTCTCATCTATAGGAGGATGAAAAAGCTAAGAAGATTCAACTTAGCTTAAGGAAAAGGGTTGAGAACAGAATAGAATAGAATAGAATAGAATTTTTTATTGGCCAAGTGTGATTGGACACACAAGCAATTTGCCTTCCTGCATAAGCTCTCGGTGTACATAAAAGAAAAGATAAGTTCATCAAGAATCATTAGGTACAACACTTAATGATAGTCATAGGGAACAACTAAGCAATCAGGAAACAATCAATATCAATATAAATCGTAAGGATACCAGCAACAAAGTTACAGTCATACAGTCATAAGTGGAAAGAGATTGGTGATGGGAACAATGAGAAGATTAATAGTAGTGCAGATTTAGTAAATAGTTTGACAGTGTTGAGGGAATTATTTGTTTAGCAGAGTGATGGCATTTGGGAAAAAACTGTTCTTGTGTCTAGTTGTTCTGGTGTGCAGTGTTCTATAGTGTCTGTTTTGAGGGTAGGAGTTGAAACAGTTTATGTCCAGGATGCGAGGGGTCTGTAAATATTTTCATGACCCTCTTTTTGACTCGTGCAGTATGCAGGTCCTCCATGGAAGGCAGGTTGGTAGCAATTGTTTTTTCTGCAGTTCTAATGATCCCCTGAAGTCTGTGTCTGTCTTGTTGGGTTGCAGAACCAAACCAGACAGTTATGGAGGTGCAGATGACAGACTCAATAATTCCTCTGTAGAACTGGATCAGCAGCTCCTTGGGCAGTTTGACCTTCCTGGGTTGGCGCAGAAAGAACATTCTTTGTTGTGCTTTTTTGATGATGTTTTTGATCTTCCTCTTAAATGGAATAACTGGTCAAATATGGTGGATGGATCCAGAGTTGAGCATCTTGAGATGGCTTCATCCTGGGCAGGAGAAGAAAGCACAAGGGAATTCATGCATCCCATTGAATCTGAAAGGAAGACATTGGAGCCATGAAAAGCTCGATTTTAAGAGAATCTATCAGACACCCCATCATTAGAAGAGGCTTTATCCCGCTCTGCAATTTTCATGTCTCCTAAGGATTTTCTTGAGTCTGTTCAGCTCCGCTTGCTGAAAGAACAGGGAGATGATGAAACCAAAAATCATAGGTTGTGTTGGTGCGCATCCCTCAACTCATCCACAAGTGCGGGCAAAACATTGGACCATAATTTATTGAGCAGATCAAGATCTGGGGGGCGGGGGGGGGGGGGGGCGGAAAATAACCAAGATGAAAAGAAACTGATCTTAGTATGTCAAACCAATATCTCTATTTGAGTTATGAAACATTTGCAACCAAATCACTGAGCTCAGGGAGCATCAAGGACCTAACAGTTGTTGGTTTGTTTTTGCCAAGCATTAATACAAAGCTCTGGAATCTCAAAGACCCAAAATCTTTGGGGGTTTTGCATCCATTATGCTCATTGCAAGCATCCCAGGTTTAGTTGGAACTGACTAGCTCTATAGATCTGATGATGATTACGGTTGGTTGCTCAGCCAGCCCGGTGGTGGTTTTTAGCCGGTTCGGGTGAATTGGTAGCAGCGCCGGTGGCGGGAGGCTCTGTCTACCCAGCCGGATGTCATCACGTCCCATTTTTGATGCTCTGCGCTTGTGCAGAAGGTCCTGCGCATGTGTAGAGGTGCTCCTGCGCATGTGCGTGCGCTTCCATTTGCGAACCGGTAGTGAAGGTAACTGAAAATCACCCCTGAGCCAGCCAGATGTTTACACTGGATTTGTCATTTTTATCCAACTTCACGTCAAGTTCTTCCCAAGCACCTAGAACAGGGATCTGCAAACTTGGCTGTTTTTAAGACTTGTAGACTTCAACTCCCAGAGTTCCTCAGCCAGGGAGTTGAAGTCCGCAAGTCTTAAAACAGCCAAGTTTGCAGACCCCTGTCCTAGGAGGTTTTCATGTATCACAGTAGTAAATATGCAAGTCCAATCATTGTGTGTGGCCTTTCGTAATTGATTGATGGAGTTTTTTCAACCTGAAGATTTTCTGAATTGTGGTCCAAGGCCCTTCGATGTGGCACTCAGTGTGCTGATAAACACCAGGACCACCGTAGCTGGTATGTGCCATCGTATTTCAATTTCGATTTTGAAACGTTGACACTTTCTGAGCTTCTAAAGAATATCTACCCATGTGGTAAGGCTGTGTTGCTCTTATCTTTCTCATCGTTCTCATGCTATTATCTTTCCTACTATCTTCTTCCTTTGGTATCTTACGTTTGATCACTTGTTGTCTGTATCTTATCAGTGGTAAAATGTAAAATTCGTTGCTACCAGTTCTGTGGGCATGACTTGAATGGGGGAGGGGGGGTCATGTGACTGGGTGGGTGCGGCCAACTTTTTAAAAAAAACTTTTTTAAAGCATTTTTTTTACTACCGGTTCGGCAAATAGGTAGTAAAAAAATGCTTTAAAAAAGTTTTTTAAAAAAGGTTCCAATGGTCGTGTGGCACAGTGTGCCATGTGATTGTCAGAATCTTTTTTTAAACATTTTTAAAGTATTTTTTACTACCGGTTCGCCGATAGCATTTCACCCCTATATCTTGTGATTTATGATGGCAACTTATGGATTTATGATCTATGATTTATCACATTGTGGTCTGTCTGTACACTTAGAGTTTAGTCTTGTATGTACACTGTATGTTTTTTTTTAATGTATGCTGTATGATTGTATGGGTACCCTGAGAGCTTACGCACCAGAGACAAATTCCTTCCATGTCCAATCATATTTGGCCAATCAAGAATATCCCAAATTCCAATTCCAATTCCAATCTTCTCCAGTTCTGTGCCTCTTGTTCTGTTGCCCGTTCCTATTGCCACGTCAATTATCCGCGCTGCCATCTCTTCAACCACAGTGAAATTGGGGGATGATTTTGAGCCAAGTTTGCGTTTGGAAATCCCACAATATTTTTTTACCTGCTCCTTTTCGACTATTTTTTCCACTCTGTCTTCCCAGTTTAGCGGGAAGTTATTTTTTTACAGCTGTCCCAGTGAATCATGGCTGTGTCCTCCCTGGGTTGGGATTGTGTCTCGATGACGATGATGGCGATGATTGGGTTACTGTTCTTAAATGCTTCCCGATTCTTGTGACTCTAGTAAATGAGCCACGGTCATTCGGTCGAACTGAACTTGAAACTGACGGCGAAACCTGCATTTGGCCGAACTGCCAGGCGCATTTATCAGCCCATTGGGGTGGTGGGGGAGAGAAAGTAAAAGTGAGGGTTTTAATTGCAGGTATTTCTGCAGCTGAGAATATTCCCACCGAGGCACTCTCAAAATTATCCTTCTCTCTCCCTCTCTCCCTCTCTCTCTCTCTCTCTCCCCGTCCTACATTTTCCCCTTTCTCTGAATGTGATGGGTTTGTTTATAGGTCATCCCACCTTCGTTGCCAACTCTCCTCCGACATCAAAAAAGTGAGCCACAATGCAAATCTCTCTTGTCAGAGCAAAAGTAGTCTTAATAATGTAGGCAATTACTTAATTAGCTCCATTTATTTAAAAGTGCAATTTGGTACGGGAAGTCATTTCCACAGATGGTTTTTGAGGAGAGAATGAATATTCTCAGGCTCTTTCCTATTTCCTGCCTCCTCCTCGTCCTCCTCATTCAACCTCCCCCTCCCCTCCACTCCGCCATCTATGTTGGTCTTCTGTCAATGGAGAAAAGAAAGAAGGGAAGGGGCCAGGAGCAAAAAACAAGATGGCAGAATATGGTTTGAACTTCAGTTCCTGGTCTCTCCAATAAGACTGGGAGAGGAGGATGCCGGGGGAGGGGAATCTAAATTGCTTTTATCCACTCAGGGTGGAAGTTATGGAATTATGGAATTCCAGAAATGGAAAGTTTTGTCTGAGCAGACTTCTCATGAGGTTGCACGGGAGGTGCACAACACTGAACGTGGAATGGCATTTCCCCCCCCCCCCCATGCTGTCGTGCAAACTTTTGGCAATTTGGGGATTCCAACAGAAACCCTGATCCCCTCTTTAGAATAGAAGAGAATTTTTTATTGGCCAAGTGTGATTGGACACATAAGGAATTTGTCTTGGTGCATACGCTCTCAGTGTACATAAGACAAGATACATTTGTTAAGAATCATTAGAATAGAATAGAATAGAATAGAATAGAATAGAATAGAATAGAATAGAATAGGATAGGATAGGATAGGATAGGATAGGATAGGATAGGATAGGATAGAATTCTTTATTGGCCAAGTGTGATTGGTCACACAAGGAATTTGTCTTGGTGCATACGCTCTCAGTGTACATAAAAGACAAGATACATTTGTTAAGAATCATTAGAATAGAATAGAATAGAATAGAATAGAATAGAATAGAATAGAATAGAATAGAATAGAATCTGGAAAGAATAGAATAGGATAGAATAGGATAGAATTCTTTATTGGCCAAGTGTGATTGGTCACACAAGGAATTTGTCTTGGTGCATACGCTCTCAGTGTACATAAAAGACAAGATACATTTGTTAAGAATCATTAGAATAGAATAGAATAGAATAGAATAGAATAGAATAGAATAGAATAGAATAGGATAGGATAGGATAGGATAGGATAGAATTCTTTATTGGCCAAGTGTGATTGGTCACACAAGGAATTTGTCTTGGTGCATACGCTCTCAGTGTACATAAAAGACAAGATACATTTGTTAAGAATCATTAGAATAGAATAGAATAGAATAGAATAGAATAGAATAGAATAGAATAGAATAGAATAGAATAGAATAGAATAGGATAGGATAGGATAGGATAGGATAGGATAGAATTCTTTATTGGCCAAGTGTGATTGGTCACACAAGGAATTTGTCTTGGTGCATACGCTCTCAGTGTACATAAAAGACAAGATACATTTGTTAAGAATCATTAGAATAGAATAGAATAGAATAGAATAGAATAGAATAGAATAGAATAGAATAGAATAGAATAGAATAGGATAGGATAGGATAGGATAGGATAGGATAGGATAGAATTCTTTATTGGCCAAGTGTGATTGGTCACACAAGGAATTTGTCTTGGTGCATACGCTCTCAGTGTACATAAAAGACAAGATACATTTGTTAAGAATCATTAGAATAGAATAGAATAGAATAGAATAGAATAGAATAGAACAGAACAGAACAGAATCTGGAAAGAATAGAATAGAATAGAATAGGATAGGATAGAATTCTTTATTGGCCAAGTGTGATTGGTCACACAAGGAATTTGTCTTGGTGCATACGCTCTCAGTGTACATAAAAGACAAGATACATTTGTTAAGAATCATTAGAATAGAATAGAATAGAATAGAATAGAATAGAATAGAATAGAATAGAACAGAACAGAATCTGGAAAGAATAGAATAGAATAGAATAGAATAGAATAGAATAGAATAGAATAGAATAGAATAGAATAGAATCTGGAAAGAATAGAATAGAATAGAATAGAATAGAATAGAATAGAATAGAATAGAATAGGATAGGATAGAATTCTTTATTGGCCAAGTGTGATTGGTCACACAAGGAATTTGTCTTGGTGCATACGCTCTCAGTGTACATAAAAGACAAGATACATTTGTTAAGAATCATTAGAATAGAATAGAATAGAATAGAATAGAATAGAATAGAATAGAATAGAATAGAATAGAACAGAACAGAATCTGGAAAGAATAGAATAGAATAGAATAGAATAGAATAGAATAGAATAGAATAGAATAGAATAGAATAGAATTCTTTATTGGCCAAGTGTGATTGGTCACACAAGGAATTTGTCTTGGTACATACGCTCTCAGTGTACATAAAAGACAAGATACATTCATCAAGGTACAACATCCCCTCTTGAGGGTCTCATTTTCAATCTCTGCTGCATACATAGCAGTTTAAGGTCATCCTTGATACCTGGCCAAATATACGAATAGTATATGAATAGTAGCAATGGTGGGTTCATGTGTGATGGGCCAGCAATCCAGTTTAGGATGTTTCTCATTGAAGGTTCCCACCTCTTAGAGAAAGAGGCAGTTTTGAAATGGGAGGCGGCAGATGTAATTTAAATGTGCTTCATAATCCACTGGAGCAAAGTCTCCAACCTGGGAACTGTCCTTGGTCCTGAACTCTGTACAAGTAGCCCTCACAGTTCATTTAGTGGTCGTTCAGAGTTACAGTGACACTGAAAAAAGTGACTTATAACCGTTTCACACTTACGGCAGAGGTGCGTTTCAGCAGGTTCTGACCAGTTCTGGAGAACCGGTAGCGGAAATTTTGAGTAGTTCAGAGAACCGGTAGTAAAAATTCTAACTGGCCCTGCCCCCCCCATCTATTCTCTGCCGCCTAAGTCCCAGCTGATCGGGAGGAAATGGGGATTTTGCATTATCCTTCCCCTGGAGTGGGGTGGGAATGGAGATTTTACAGTATCCTTCTCCTGCCACTCCCACCAAGCCACACCCACAGAACCGGTAGTAAAAACATTTGAAACCCACCACTGACTTACAACCGTTGCAGCATCCCCAATGGTCACGTGATTAAAATTTAGACACTTGGCAACTGGCTCATATTTACGAGGGGTAACAAGTGTGCAAGTGGGCATTTCTGCCAAAGTCAGCCTAGGAGAACTTCTTCACGGCAATTCAGTGTTTGAGATTGCTTGTCATGAGCTGCTGCCGAATAAACAAGAAATGGAGGGTGACCTGCTTTGTGCTATGCCCCGCCTGAGACAGCCCATAATATCCGATGGTGATGTGCTCTTGGCACAAGGTAAGATTGTAAAATGCCGTTCTGCCTCCAGCTGTCTGATAAATACTGCAGAACAGGTGTGGACAATTTTAGCCTTCCGATTTGGCTGCTGCCATTGTGCAGTTTTAGTGTGTAACAAAATAGCAGAATAACAGAGTTGGAAGGGACCTTGTGGGGAGGGGTCTTCTAATCCAACCTTCTGCACAAGCAGGAAACCTTATACCCTCCTGGACAAATGGCTGTCCAGTCTCTTCTTAAAAACCTCCAGTGATGGAGCAATTTCCAGCAATTTCTGGAGGCAACTTCCGTTTGGGGAGCTGGGTCAAAACAAATTTCCTGAAGAGGGAACAATTAAGTACCAGAACGGAAGTTGCCTCCAGAAGTTGAGCGCCAGCAACCCCGGTAAAAAGTTTCTTTCTCACCGCAGGGTAACAAGTCCATCTGGCTGGAAGATGAATAGTTCTCTGCCACATCTATTCATCTCCGCCCCCCCCCGTCTTTGATCCTCAGAGCTAGGGTGGGGCTTTGCTAGCAGCGGTGGCTCTTCGGTTCCCAAGGACCGGCCCATAGATTTCCACTGCTCTCCTCTCCTCTGCCTTCTGTGCATCTGTGTGTCAGGCACTGGACCCTTCTCTTCCTCATCAGCCACCTCTACACTTTCCATCTGAGGGCTGACAGATGGCCCAGGCTCCGCCTCTGTCTCTCTCTCTCTGTCTCTCTCTCTGTCTCTCTCTTCCAGCTCCATTCCCTCTTCCCCCCTCGCAGCTCTCAGGTTGCTTTGATGCTGATCCTGATTCCCACGCCTCCTGCCTCATCTGATTCGCCTGCTGGAGGGGCCACGATAAAATTTCTCCTTTGTTCTAGGTTGGTTGTCTTCTTGATTTGTTTCCCTCTTCTTTGGGGCAGCCCCTCAAGTATTGGAACATGGTGGGGCTTTGACAAAGAAGTACATGCACTCAATGGTTTTATGAAGGCCAGTAGAGGAGACTGCAGATTTATAGAGACCTGCCTTATTACAAGCTGCGGCGTTCTCTTGAGGCCGTCCGAGATCTCTTTTCAAACTTGCGTTTCTGTCTCCCATCACATCCATCTGAATCTGGCAGTTCATTTCCTTGCCCGAAGCACTTAAACTATTCGGCAGCAGTGTCTCTGTGCATGATGTGTGTGTGTGTTTGTGTGTAAATGTGAAAGAGGAGGCCAACAAGTAGCTGGGGAACTCGAAAAGCATATTATTTGCCTGACCTGGTTCCAGTCAGGTGTGAACAATATTTTGCTGGGGTTCCAACTCCACTCTTTAAATACCTGGAGAAGCGGTGGGTCATTCACTTAAGTCCATCAAGAATCAATTTAAGAAAAATACACACACGGACTTACCGGGACTGAGGTGCCTTGAGTGGAGGAGGAGAAGAGCTGAATAGGAATCCTGTTAAGGGGGGCGGGAAAGGGATTGGTAGGTTCAAAGGCATTCACAGGGCTAGATTTATGGAGGAAGGGGGGAAAAAAGATTTATTTTTTATCTATCAGCCTGCAGGTTTGAGGAAAGGACTTGTTCTCAACTTTCAAGATGTGTTAGGCTTGTAAAAGAAAAGTCTCAAAACTCTTTTTTTTTCTTTTTTCTTTTTCTTTACAATATTTTCCAAACTTGGCCATCTTAAGATGGGTGGACTCAGTGATGAAATTCAATTTTTTTTACTACCAGTTCTGTGGGCATGGCTTGGTGGACGTGGCTTGGTGGACATGACAGGGGAAGGATACCGCAAAATCTCCATTCCCTCCCCACTCCTGGGGGAAGGATATTGCAAAATCCGCATTCCCACCCCACTTTGGGGCCAGCCAGAGGCGGTATTTGCCAGTTTTCTGAACTACTCAAAATTTCCGCTACCGTTTCTCCAGAACCTGTCAGAACCTGCTGGATTTCACCCCTGGGTGGACTTCAACTCCCAGAATCCCCCAGCCAGCAGGGAATTCTGGGAGCTGAAATCCACCCATCTTAGAGTAGCCAAGTTTGCAAAACCCTGCTTTACGGCATCCATATTCTTGTTCCCAGAAGTTCGGTGGGGCTGGCCAAGCCGGCAAATTGTGGCCATCGATAGTCCTCTAACTTCTAAACCTTGGTGACCATCGGAAGAAGATGTTCCACCAATCGTAAAAAGCAGAGTGGCTTCATCTGGATGGCTGCAATCAAACAAAATATATTTCTTTTGAGGAAAGGTAGGGAAAGAATTAGTGGTCAGGCATTAACCTGCCATGTTTCACATACTACTCAAGTCTCTCAAACAATGGTCCAGCCTACACACCTTTCATTTCTTGGAACACACACACACACACACACACACACACAAATGCCTTTCATTTTATTTCAATCCGAAGCCAGAGGAGGTGAGAAAAACAGCTATTTTGTTCTGGCAGGTTCAGAGCTACACTGCCTCCCTCTCACCTGAGTTAAGCACCATCATTCTCAGCATATGCAAATAACATAATTGCTGCGTTTGCTGTATACAGGTGGGAGAAACGCAAATGTCAAAGCCTCTTTTTAAGAAATGATCAGCATCTCTCCTTTCCTCTATTTGTCTGAAAAAATACATGCACGCTGGCTATTTGCAACTTAATGAAGTTCTTGTTTTTTCCCCCCTGATAGTTTTCTTCCTGTTATCTCGTGCAGAAAGCTTTATGTCTTACAAGGTTTGAGTAAATAACAGGTTCTCCCTTTCTGTCTTCCCTTATTTTAAGCCGTCTGTTTTTCTGTCTGGGGACTTAAGACACAAGTCAGTTAATTAAGTGATGTGGATGTTTGGTAAATTTATATTGCTGCCCTGCCAGCTAAACCAGGCCCTTTTTCCAGGCTATACCACCAAATTTTCTTCCCTGCCAATATTTTGTAACCAAAAAGGAAGGGCACCATCATTTAATCCTTCCACCAAAGATCCTGGGGAAGAGATTAAAAAAAAAGTTATTTTTCTAAAGTTCTAAGGTCTTTTTTTCATTGGGTCATAACTAGAGATTGACCTATGTCATTTAAGTAGACATCTGGGTAGTTGTAGGAGGAGCTTTTAGGTCACAGGACTTGATTGTCCTTGAAAAGTTGGTCAAAGTCAACGTTACTACCATATAGTCAAAAAGAGGGCTGTGAAAATATTTACAGACCCCTCGCATCCAGGACATAAACTATTTCAACTCCTACCCTCAAAACGACGCTATAGAGCACTGCACACCAGAACAATTAGACAAAAAAAAAACATTTTTTCCCCGAACATCATCACTCTGCTAAACAAATCATTCCCTCAACACTGTCAAAGTATTCACTAAGTCTGCATTACTATTAATATTAATCTTCTCATCGTTCCCATCACCCATCTCCTCCCACTTATGACTGTATGACTGTAACCTTGTTGCTGGTATCCTTAAGATTTATATCGATTGTTTCCTAATATGATTCGATTGCTTATTTGTACCCTAAAAGACTATCATTAAGTGTTGTACCTTATGATTCTTGATGAATGTATCTTTTCTTTTATGTACACTGAGAGGATATGCACCAAAGACAAATTCCTTGTGTGTCCAATCACGCTTGGCCAATAAAGAATTCTATTCTATTCTATTCTGTTCTGTTCTGTTCTGTTCTGTTCTGTTCTGTTCTGTTCTGTTCTATTCTATTCTATTCTATTTAATGAAAAGAATAACCCTTTGTCTGTAGTGGTGTAGGGTTTCCTGCCTAAGCAGGGGGTTGGACTAGAAGACCTCCAAGGTCCCTTCGAACTCTGTTATTCTATTCTATTCTATAGATCATTTCTTCCTCCTTTGAATCTTCCTCCTTTGAATCCAGCTCTGATTTTCTCGATGTCCATTGGCTGGTTGTCTGACCAGCATTGCTTGGTGTGTTCGTGGACCGCCTGATCATTCATGCCTTTGCCGTGGACTTCTTTGGTGGAAAAAGATAGCCTGACCTCCGCTAAATCCTGACATTAATCTGCTTTTCCAGCCACAAAACCATTTTAGGGAAACAATGAACATCCAGTCTTTACCTTCTCTTTGGCAAGAGCCAAAATGCCCCATTTGCATTCCATCTACTCATATGTAAATGTCTACCGAAAAGGCAGGTTCCAGCGTGATTAACACATTTTCCATTTAGTCCCTTCTTATTTTAATTAGCTTAAAGTAATTAATTTTAATTCGCAATCCGATTCTCCCCCCCTCCCCTTTTACATATTTTGGGATTATTTACTTCCATTTCTAAGTAACAATTTTATGTAATTAGGCGCCATTAGTACCCGTTATTTACATAACTTCCTTTACTTAAACATGGAGGGGGGCTGCCTCCCCCCTTTTTCCCCTCCCCCTACATTTTAGCAGCTCCCCCTTTGGATTTTATTCCCTCGTCTGAAATTCACTGCTTCTGTGGGCTTTTCACCGGAGCCTTTCATCTTGTATCTGTGGTTTAGTGCCAAGTTGTGATCAATAGGTATTTTTTTCCTGTCATCTCCTGAAGTATATCACTGGGAGAAAAGAAGGAAATATATTAAGAAGCAATGATGTTTGTCTTTTTTTTTTTTTTTAAAAAAAAAACCTTCATATTTCTTGAACGGTTTTTTAAAATGAGCCTGGGCTTACCATCCCCTCTTACATAAAATCTCAATTTGTGAATATCCCAACTGATCGGCTGAAGTTTTGCAATTCTAAGGCCTCACCTGAAATGACACGCAGCTGAAGGCAAGATCGGATCTACAAACGGTCAAAAGGATAGATAATTGGATTGTGCAGACAGAGAAATGCATTTATTGCCATATTTTTCTTACGAGTTAGAAAATGAACGTATCCGGCAAAACCCTAAGTCAAACCACAAATCCAAACCACCATAGATAGGTAACCATCATGTTACTCAGTGGTGAAATCTGAACCGGTTTACTACCAGTTTGCTGGCTGCGCATGCACAGGGCACACACACGCATAGTGCGCACCACACACCAAACGCAAGGTGTACATGTGCACAGTGCACGCCAAAAGAAGGCCTAGGGTAAGTAGAACAGCATGCGGAGGGGGAGTGATCAGCTGTGGCGTGCGGGCTTTTTTTTTTTACTTTTAAAAGCATTTTTTTTTACAACTTATTCGGCCAAATGGGTTGTAAAAAAAATGCTTTTAAAAGTAAAAAAAAAATCTCACGGCTCAGCTGGGATTGTCAGAGCCTTTTTTTTAACCTTTTAAAAGCATTTTTTTAAACAACCTATTCGACCAAATAGGTTGTTAAAAAAATGCTTTTTTAAAAAAAAAAAGGCTCCGCCGATCAGGCAGCTCAGCTGGAATCATCAGAGCCTTTTTTTTTACATTTTAGAAGCATTTTTTAAATTTTATTTTATTTTATTTTACTTTATTCGATTTTTATACCGCCCTTCTCCTGAAGGACTCAGGGCGGTGTACAGCCATATAAAAAATCCACAATATACACATTAAAACAAGATTAAAACAAAACATATTACAAGGTGGCCGGAATTTAAAAGCAATTTAACAAACCTTAAAATATAAATTACCCCAATTAAAATTTAATAAAACTTTTAGGCCAGTCCCGCTTGAATAAATAGGTGCGTTTTCAGCTCACGGTGAAAAGTCCGAAGATCAGGCACTTGACGTAAACCAGGGGGAAGCTTCTACGAACCACCTGCCGCCATCACTAACCAGGAACATTTCACCCCGATGTTACCCTTCAAACATTACCAACATTGTTTGTTTATTTATTTAGAGCAAATTTACCACTGACAAATTTACCACTCTCTTAAGTCAGGGTTATCCAATCTTGGCCACTTTAAGACGCAGGGACTTCAGTTCCCAGAATTTCCAAAGCTGACCATGCTGTCTGGGGAATCCTGGAAGTTGAAGTCTACAAGCCTTAAAGTGACCAAGGTTGAGAAACCCTGCCCTAAGGGGTAAACCTCTTGTCATTATGTTTGTGGTATATCTTCAAAAAGATGTGACATCAAAGAAAGACATCTTGGGAGGAGAACCAGGGTCCTTGAGTGGCTCAGGCTGCTAATGCAGTCTGTTATTAACAGCAGCTGCCTACAATTACTGCAGGTTCTAGTCCCACCAGGCCCAAGGTTGACTCAGCCTTCCATCCTTTATAAGGTAGGTAAAATGAGGACCCAGATTGTTGAGGGCAATGTTGACTTTGTATATAAATATACAAATAGAATGAAGACTATTGCTAACATAGTGTAAGCCGCCCTGAGTCTTCGGAGAAGGGCGGGATATAAATGTAAATAATAATAATAAAAAAAAGTCTTTAGCGCCAATTTGTAATGTTATTGGCACTCCCTCATGTCAACTGTTGTGTAGATGGAAGACCACGTCTTTCCAATCTAATCTCAAACATTGTTGTGTCTGTGCCTCCCGAGCCGGGCCTCCTACCAGAAAGTGACTTGGAAAGTGAGGGGGAAGGGCCCCCTCAGGACTTACCTCGCTAGCACCGGCTTCCCTGGCTCAGCTCCAGGAGCCAGAGGCAGGCCAGGTGGAAGAGATAACAAGGCCTCCGTCCCCTGACTCTTCCCCCCCAGGCCACACCTCCAGACCCAGCTGATGGGAATCAGGCCTGGCTGGACCCTAGGTTTCGTAGGCAGGAGAGGCGGGAACAACAGAAGCAGGGGTGGGGCAGGCCTAGGAAGTGCTGAGTCATGGAGCCACACCCCACAGGATATAAAGGCAGCAAGAGCTGCTGTGCCTCTTCGTAGAAGGCAAATTAACTGCTTAACTAGAGCTGAAGTACTGTTTGTTCCTGGGTGACTCATTGGCGTCGAGGGAAATAACAGAGTCACTTGGCAGATGCTCGCTAGTTTGCTGCCACAGCTGATAGTGCCGGCTAATTAAGCCATTGCTCGGACGGAGGCGAGGGAGGACAGAACAAACATAGTGTACATGTCACAACTGGGTGCAACCTTTTGCTGCATCTCAGAAAACCTAAGAGCCTTGATCCAGTGGTGGACTCCATCTTCTGCAAAAACTGTTTGATTATTCATGAACTGGCAGAGTCATAGTAACAAGGTCAGCCAATGAATAGGCCTAGCAACTAAGTCAGCCAGTGGTGGGTTTCACATTTTTTTACTACCGGTTGTGTGGGTGTGGCTTGGTGGGCGTGGCAGGGGAAGGATAATGTAAAATGTCCATTCTCACCTGAATCCAGGGGAAGGTTACTGCAAAATCCCCATTTCCTCCCGATCAGTGGGACTCGGGAGGCAGAGAATAGATGGGGGTGGGGCCAGACAGAATTTTTACTACCGGTTCTCCCAACTACTCAAAATTTCCGCTACCGGTTCTCCAGAACTGGTCAGAACCTGCTGAAACCCACCTCTGAAGTCAGCCAATGGGAGCTGAAACAGTTTAGCAGCTGGCCGTGGCTCAGCTCTGTGCTGCGCAGAGAATTGAAACTGAAACCTCTGTGTGTGAACTTGTTTGCTCTGCTGAAATGAAACTAACTGTTCTTTCCTGCCTTCTGTTCTGCCTGTAACTTCTACCAGGTTGGAAGAATCAACTATCGGTATTGTAAATACTCATCTGTTATTATGTATATAAAGAAGTTAATGAATCCAGCTGAATCAGTTATCTGTTTGTGCTTCTGGATTTGATTTTTGCAAAATACTTTGATTAAAAAAAAAAGGTGTTTTCCTCTACTGAGTTGGGCTTTGCTTCTTGTCTTCTCCATGCCATCTCCTCTTGGGCCACGTTTCTGGATTTCTGTTCAGTTTTAATCAGATGTTTTCCTGCCAACTTGTTGGCAATTCCAAAGCTGAACCAAATGATATTTGATGCTCCATTTCACCAAGGCATAATGTAGAAAGAATATGATAGAAATCCCATTAAGGTTTATCTTTCTGAGTTGTTGTTGTTGTTGTTTTTAAAACCAAACTGCAGTGTGAAAACAGTTGTTACCACTTGCATTGATTACAAATGCATCTTGTCTTTCCTTCTTGGCTGCTTCCTGCTTCTCTGTCCCTTCACTTTTGGGGTTTTTTTAATTGGTTTAAGTCAATCAATGAATTCTTGCCTCTGCCCTTCAGTGAATTGCTAAACTTGCCAATAAATGCAAAGCAGGGTTCATTTTTTTAATGAACTTAGATACCTTTTGCTCCCGTTGAAGGCTGTTTTTGATGCTAGGCAGATCATGAAAGGGGAGGCATTTAGTCTTCCCAGCTTGGATTATTTTAAGGCCTTAATTAGGATCTGGAGTAAGAAAAGTCAGGAAGGAAGATGCGGATAGGGGGAAATAGGAAGAATAAAATCGTAGAAAAAGTCACTGCCGTGAAGATTGCATATAGTCTCCCCCTACATTGCTACCAACAACATAGAGACAGCTGAAGAGTGTCAACACCCACGGATGGTTAGAGAGAATATTGGAAAACCTGCAACCCTTAATTTGCAGGTAGGCCTTGAGATTGACAATTAAACCCATGAAAATCAGTATTTATAAAGCAGGGTGAACTAATAAGATGTAATAAGAGTTTTTTGAGGGCATTTGTATCACCTATTTAGAAGTCAAACTCTCAAGCAGCTTAGATTGACCTCATGTTTAGATCAACATCTTCTCCGCAGTCCATGAACTGCCCATCCATCACAGGTTCTCACGTTCTTCTGCTTCTACACCAGCACCACACTCATCCTGCCGGCCCGTCTCCTTGGCTGTGCTGCCTGGGACCACAGCAAGAACTAGAGAAAGAGCTCACTCAAGTCAACCACGTAAGATCTGGCTGTTAGGAGGCACCATGTTTGGGACTCAAGGCGCTCTTTCTCTGCCACCGTTTTGAATTGAATCCTTGGCAAGGATGGTTGAGGCCTTCAATGTATTACAAAAATTCAAGAGAACTCCAAGATCTCCTCTTTGGAAGTGTTGCCAAAGATCGTACATCATTTTAACTCTCTGCCTCAGCCTGAACTTCTAAGCGAGAACAATTTATTTATTTATTTATTTTATTTATTTATTTTGTCACAACAATATATGTAGGTATCATACAAAAAGATTATATAGTATATAAACACTTATATGAGTAAATATAAGGAGGTATAAGCATATATATAGGAAGAAGAAAAGAAAAACAATAGGACAGGAACGGTAGGCACATTTGTGTGGTTATACACGCCCCTTATGGTCCTCTTAGGAATGGGGTGAGGTCAATAGTAGAAAGTTTTTGGTTAAAGCTTTTAGGATTATGAGAAGAGACCACAGTCAGGTAAAGTATTCCAAGCACTGATGATTCTGTTACAGAAGTCATATTTTCTGCAATCTAGATTAAAGCGGTTGACATTAAGTTTAAATCTATTAGTTGCTCTAGTATTATTGCAATTAAAGCTGAAGTAGTCTTTGACAGGAAGGACATTACAATAGATGATTCTGTGAGTTAAACTTAGGTCTTGTCGAAGGCGACGGAGTTCCAAGTTTTCTAAGCCTAGGATTTCAAGTCTGGTGGGATAAGGTATTTTGTTGTTTTCGGAGGAATGAAGAACTCTTCTTGTAAAATATTTCTGGACACGTTCAATTGTATTGATGTCAGAGATGCGGTGAGGGTTCCAAACAGGTGAGCTGTAATCAAGAATTGGTCTAGCAAATGTTTTGTATGCTCTGGTTAGTAGTGTGGTGTTTTTGTTGAGAAAGATATCGTTCACTAGAAGTCAAAGTGAATTACAGCAACCCATAGCCAGAACTGACAATCGCGCGGCCAAAAATCCTCAAGTCTAATTTTCCCTTCCCATAAGTGCCTTCCATTGCTGGCCCCTCCATGTCCAATCAAATATCTCAGGGAGATACGGTGAACTCTTCATTCCTCTTGAAGCCTTCCCTCTCCCATCCAGCACCCCCCCTTCCAGTTCATGGCAAATTGGCACCAAAGACAAGATGTAAGGGTGAGGTGGCAGCTGTCATTCTCCTGCAAGGCCCCCCCTGATTCAACTTGCATCAATCCTTTGCGTTTCCATCCCTTCCAGAGGGCTCCCTTTTTAACCAAGGAAAGCAAGTTCTCCCACTCCGTGGAAGAAAAAAAAACCCTCTCACTTTTTAATTACTTCTTTCCCTCCAGGGTGGTGCCTTATATAGTTAGTCAGCTCTTTTTGGGGAAAGAAAAGAAATGAGAAATCTTTTATTTTAGGATTTTAAGCACTGGTGCCAGCAGGTGGTTTTGGATAACAGGGAGGGCTTGTAAGTGCCAAGAACTTTGCAAACCAAGATTTGTATAGAAAACTATTTTTAAATTGCAACTTTTCACCACTCAAGAAGATGGGCTAATCCTACTTGTAGACTATCACCAGATTTCCACATCTAAACATTAGTTGGTAGGCCTCTCTCTCTCTCTCTCTCTCTCTCTCTCTCTCTCCCTCCCTTCCTCCCTCCCTCCCTCCCCCTCTCCCTCTCCTTCTCTCATCTCAGTTGGTTTGATTTGTAGGTCCATTTGCTGGAATGGTTCATACCTAGAATAGCATCAATGTCAGGAGCTGTGATAAACCAACATTGAACTCCTATGTTTGAAGACAACCTATGAGGTTCTGGGAACCATCATGGAAGCTGCATGCTGATTTTTCGAATGTCCATAAAACTTTTGACTGACTGCTAGAGTCCATCCCAGCAAATCTTTTTCTTATTAGTCCTCTATGCTTCTTCTGCTTGATTCATAGACTTTCATGTAAAGTCTTTATATTTGGTCAGAGGCCACCCAGATCTGGGGGGTGGAGAGAGAAAGATTTGGGCAAGATTTGCTGGGATGGACTCTGGCAGTCAACCCAAGGTTTCATGGACATCCAAAAAAAAGAGAGAGAAAGAGTGAGAGCCCACAGCTTCCATGATTGTTTCAGAACCTTCTATGTTGCCTTCAAAGATAAGAAGTTATTGTTGGTTTATCACATCTCCTCTCATTGATGCCATTCTAGGTATGAACCGGGGTGAAATCCAGCAGGTTCTAACAGGTTCTGGAGAACCGGTAGCGGAAATTTTGAGTAGTTCAGAGAACTGGTAGTGGAAATTTTGAGTAGGTCAGAGAACCGGTAGCGGAAATTTTGAGTACTTCGGAGAACTGGTAGTGGAAATTTTGAGTAGTTCAGAGAACCGGTAGTGGAAATTTTGAGTAGTTCGGAGAACCGGTAGTGGAAATTTTGAGTAGTTCGGAGAACCGGTAGTGGAAATTTTGAGTTGTTCAGAGAACCGGTAGTGGAAATTTTGAGTAGTTCAGAGAACCGGTAGTGGAAATTTTGAGTAGTTCGGAGAACCGGTAGTGGAAATTTTGAGTAGTTCAGAGAACCGGTAGTGGAAATTTTGAGTAGTTCAGAGAACCGGTAGTGGAAATTTTGAGTAGTTCAGAGAACCGGTAGTGGAAATTTTGAGTTGTTCAGAGAACCGTGGAAATTTTGAGTAGTTCAGAGAACCGGTAGTGGAAATTTTGAGTAGTTTGGAGAACCGGTAGTGGAAATTTTGAGTTGTTCAGAGAACCGGTAGTGGAAATTTTGAGTAGTTTGGAGAACCGGTAGTGGAAATTTTGAGTTGTTCAGAGAACCGGTAGTGGAAATTTTGAGTTGTTCAGAGAACCGGTAGTGGAAATTTTGAGTAGTTTGGAGAACCGGTAGTGGAAATTTTGAGTAGTTCGGAGAACCGGTAGTAGAAATTTTGAGTAGTTCAGAGAACCGGTAGTGGAAATTTTGAGTAGTTCAGAGAACCGGTAGTGGAAATTTTGAGTAGTTCAGAGAACCGGTAGTGGAAATTTTGAGTAGTTCAGAGAACCGGTAGTGGAAATTTTGAGTAGTTCAGAGAACCGGTAGTGGAAATTTTGAGTTGTTCAGAGAACCGGTAGTGGAAATTTTGAGTAGTTTGGAGAACCGGTAGTGGAAATTTTGAGTTGTTCAGAGAACCGGTAGTGGAAATTTTGAGTAGTTTGGAGAACCGGTAGTGGAAATTTTGAGTAGTTCGGAGAACCGGTAGTAGAAATTTTGAGTAGTTCAGAGAACCGGTAGTGGAAATTTTGAGTAGTTCAGAGAACCGGTAGTGGAAATTTTGAGTAGTTCAGAGAACCGGTAGTGGAAATTTTGAGTAGTTCAGAGAACCGGTAGTGGAAATTTTGAGTTGTTCAGAGAACCGGTAGCAGAAATTTTGAGTAGTTTAGAGAACTAGCAAATACCACTTCTGGCTGGCCCCAGAGTGGGGTGGGAATGGGGATTTTGCAGTATCCTTCCCCTGCCACGCTCACCAAACCACACCCACAGAAAAATTTTGAATTTCACACCTGGTATGAACCACTGTTGTCCTGTTTGGTCCATGAGCCAGATCCATTGTCAGTTGTCCACCTCCTTTTTTAAAACTCTACCCCTCGCTCTCACTGGACTCTTCTCCTTCTTTAACCTTGAACATAATCACCATCCCTCCTTCATTTGTTTGCTTCCTTCTGAACTATGCCTCATTAGTCTTGACTCGAGTGATCTATTCATTCTTTGTTGATCTCATTCCATGCTCCACTGCAAAGAACCCATTTAGGCCTAAGCGCCAAACTCCTCTCTCTCTCTCTCTCTCAAGCCTCCCCCCCCACATCATTAGCATCTCTCTGCATTGTCTTGAGTGTGCAATATTTTATTTTTTTCTTGCAAATCTCTGTCGTGTTTTGCACCTGCCCTGTCTGTTTACATCCTCGCGCAGGCTTCCCTTGACGTTCTTATTTGTGGAGCGCACCCTGTCGATTCTAAACAAGGGGATTTTAGTTTTTTTTTTTTAAATTTGCATTTATATCCTGCCCTTCTCTGAAGACTCAGGGTAGCTTACACTATGTTAGCAATAGTCTTCATCCTATTTGTATATTTATATACAAAGTCAACTTTTATCGCCCCCAACAATCTGGGTCCTTATTTTACCTACCTTATAAAGGATGGAAGGCTGAGTCAACCTTGGGCCTGGTGGGACTAGAACCTGCAGTAATTGCAGGCAGCTGCTGTTAATAACAGACTGCATTAGCAGCCTGAGCCACAGAGGCCCAAGTAAGCAGATCTGCTTTGGTTCTCAAACGGGTTTGGAAATGCGGGAAGCTCTAGAAAGCGGCTTTCTCTCTCTATCGCTATCTAGCCGACGGCGTGACCTGGCATCCCCATATGCATGTTCCCCTGCACTGCCGTGGTTAGAATGCAGGACAGGCGATCCTCGACATACGACCACGATTGGGCCCTGACTTGTTGCTAAGTCAGAAACCAGTGAAGTGACTTTTCTATTATTTCCTAAGTGAGTTTCGTCCCATTTTACGACTTTGCTTGCCACATTTGTTAAGTGAATCACTGCAGCGGCTACATTAGTTACTCGGTGGTTGAGGGCGTCTGGCCTCCCCCAATTTACTTTGCTTGTTGGAAGGTCGCAAAAGATGGTCACGGGACCCTGGGACCGTCATAAATAAAAGTCAGTTGCCAGGCACCTGGATGTAAATCACGCGACCATGGGGATCTTGCAGCGGTCAAAAATGGTCGTATGTCACTTTTTTCAGGCCATTGTAACTTCAAACAGTCCCTAAATGAACTGTTGTAAGTCAAGGACTACCTGTATTGCAGTATTGCAGGCTGGCTCTGCCAACTGCCAGCAGTTCGATCCTGACCGGCTCATGGTTGACTTCCATCCTTCTGAATTGGGTAAAAGGAGGACCCAGATTGTTGGGGGCAAGAGGCTGATTCTGTAAACCGCTTAGAGAGGGCTGGAAAGCCCTGTGAAGTGGTATATAAGGCTAAGTGCTATTGCTAGGAAGGAAGGAAGGAAGGAAGGAAGGAAGGAAGGAAGGAAGGAAGGAAGGAAGGAAGGAAGGAAGGCAGGCAGGCAGGCAGGCAGGCAGGCAGGCAGGCAGGCAGGAAGGAAGGAAGGAAGGAAGGAAGGAAGGAAGGGCCATTGTGGCACAGTGGTTAGAATGCAGTATTGCAGGCTAACTCATTGCTCACTGTCAGAAGTTTGATCCTAACCCTCTCACAGTTAACTCAGCCTTCCGAGTTTGGTAAAATGAGGACCCAGATTGTTGTGGGGCAAGAGGCTGACTCTGTAAACCATTTAGAGAGGGCTATAAATCACCATAAAGTGATATATAAGTCTAAGTGCTATAGCTATGGTGAAGCACAAGGGAACAAGACAGGCAGAAAGCTGTTAGTTCCGCTTGGTTTTTCCCCCCTTATCCCCGAGCTCTCATATCCGTACAACACCAGCGGGCCTAATAAAGAAATACAAATCTGTTCTTCTGGCCTTCTCTTGATGCTCCCCCTCCTCCCCTCACTCCCCCCCTCCCGGTCTCTTTGCTCTCTTCCCAGAATGCCGCGCCGCAGGTTGTACAAGTCTTATCTCTTCCTTGGAAGACGCAGGCAGAGCTCTCTGCTTAATGTACAGACAGAGCATCTCTTTGAAAAGAGCAAAATAAAACCAAAAAACCCCCCAACAACCAGACACTAAAGCTACACAGTTGAGCCAGTGTGTTGCGATTTCCGCCAAGCTCCCGAGCTCAGGGCCAGCAAAAACTGACTTTGAATATGAGATTAGGAAGGAAGAAAAGAGCTGTTGTTATCCACCCTCTGCGTTTTCACCAAATTCTGGAAGGCAGGGGGGATTTAGTGATGGAACGTGTCCAGCTCTAAAGAGGCCTCTCTCATTCCTGACACCAATTTTCCCTGGCACAGGCGAATTTTGATCTTATTCACCCATAGATACCACTAGAAGGATGGAGTGATGGAGATTTGCAGTCCTCCAAGGTCATGGTTGTACCAAAGGTCCTTTTTCAAGAGGCAACTGGACTTTCTGGTTTTTCTTTGAAGACCATCTAAGGAGCTTCTTCAGCTCTGACTGGATGGTGGATGGATGGATCCAGTCAAAGCTGAAGAAGCTTCTTGGATGGGAAGCGAAACGTCTTCAAAGAAAAAAACAGGAAGTCCAGTTGCTTCTTGAAAAAGCACCTTTGGAGAATGATAGGATGCTAGAGTGATAGAATGATGGAGTGACAGAGTGACAGAACAATAGAATCATAAGGCTGGAAGGCACCTTGGAGGCCTTCTAGTCCAACCTGTGCCCAAGACAGGAGTCTTTATATCATCTCTGGTGGCTCAGCAGACTAAGTCTGTCTGTTATTAACACAGCCGCTTGCAATTACTGCAAGTTCAAGTCCCACCAGGCCCAAGGTTGACTCAGCCTTCCATCCTTTATAAGGTAGGTAAAATGCCAGATTGTTGGGGGCAATAAGTTGACTTTGTATATAATATACAAATGGATGAAGACTATTGCTTGACATAGTGTAAGCCGTCCTGAGTCTTCGGAGAAGGGCGGGATATAAATTCAAAAAATATGAAATATGAATATGAATATATATATAATATATCTCGAACAAATGGTTCTCCAATCCTTTTTGGAAGATTTCCAGTGATGGAACATCTACAATTCTGGGAATGAAGCTGTCTCATTGATTAATTGTTCTTATTGTCAGGAAATTCCTCCTTACTTCTAGATTGGATCTCCCTCTGATGTGATTCTACCTGTTGCTTCTTGTCCTGCCCTCTGGTGCTTTGGAGAACATGTTCATCCCTTCTTCTTCGTGGCAGCCCCTCAGGTACTGGAAGACAGTGATCAGGTCCCCATGAATACTTCTCTTCATTAGGCTAAACAATATCTAATTCTCTTGGCCGTTCATGTATGTACATTCTTCATACGATGTAGCTTCCAGAGCCCTGGTCATCTTTGTGGCTCTTCTCTGTACTCTTTCTAGATTCTCAAGTGTCTTATTTTTTGCCGTGATGATACATCTTCTCCCAGCCAAATCCAATTGAAGCAGGGGTGGTATTCTCTTACCTTCACTACAGGTTCATAAATGTGAATGTGCAGACGGGCATGCTCACTTTGCTCGTGCGCGCCATCTCAGCGCATGAGCAGAGCGTCAAAAACGAGAGGTCATGACATCCTGGCGGGTGGGTGGAGCCTCCTGCAGCAGTCGCTACCGGTTCGCCCGAACCACTAAATTGAACCGAATCATCCAAAGATCCCGGGCCCCGAGAAAGGAAACCCCCATCCATCTATTCCATCTTGGCAACTAGAGACAATGATCTGTTTACCAAACTAGGGTTCTTGGGATGCCACAGTCCTGTCTGAGTGGGAATACTGGGAGCTGTAGTCCCAATGGGCCTGGAAGCCATCCAATGCGGAAAAGCAATTTGGAAACTAACATTTCCAAGGAACGTTTTCATTGAGGATCGGGAAAGCCGGATGCAGATTTAAGGCTCTGGGAGCACTAAAATTCCTCGCTTTATGTTTGTGAGTGCCTGAGTTTTAATGATATTTTTATGGATGAAATATAATAAAGATCACCACAAATGATACTGCTGGTGATTACACAGTTAAGAAAAAGACACATATTGGAGTGATTAAAGTAAACTCAACATCAAAGAAGGAAAAAAAAATTAATAAAAGAGAGAAAAATGAGATTCTTATAGTATCAGTATGAGATCAATCCATTCCTCAAACTTAGCATTAAATCTAGGCCACATGAAAACATGTTGTTCCATCTCCTCATTTCCACGCTCTCGTGTGACTTTTTATAGTGGCTCCTTGGTTACAAAGGATGGAGGATGGAAATATTTGAACTGTTGTGGTCCGCCACAACAGTTCAAACTGATGGAGTCGGACAGCAATGAGGCAGACGTGGGACAGGGCCATCTGGGAGTGAGGTGAGGAGTCCGGAGCTTCCAAAGGCTGCAAATATTGAGGCAGAGGAACAGGAAGAGCCTGTTCCTAATGCACGCATGAGAAGAGCTGCCTGAAGGCAAGAGCAGCTAAAGCAAAGAGGACGACTTGGGAGTAGGGCCAAGAGATGATTGACCCCTCCCATAAGGCTTAAATGGGAGTAATGGCATTTGGGCTTTGTCAGAAAACAACGTTGGTAGCTTTGTCTTTTGCTTCATCTACGTCTTGCATTTATTTTTGTGACTTCTGAATGTTTGCCAAGAAAGGCCTTTGGCAGTTTGCCTAATTGGACCAAGGTTTGCGATAGGACTGAGGAATTTGTGTTGGGAGGAATTTGCTTTAATTTAGTTGGACTACGCTGAGAATGAAGTAATTCTCAGCTGTTCAAATAAAGTTTGTTTGCTTTTTCACGGACTGAGTTTCCTACTACCTACTTAGGCCTGGGTCACAACATGAACTGCAAGTTGGATATTTTGAAAAGGTAGTTAGTTTTCGACTTACAGCCTTCGTTTTGTGCCCATTTGAAGTTACTACAGCACTGAAAAAGGCCTGGGGGGAGAACCATCTCTGGTTCTAGGACTCACTTAGGAAGGAAAGCCAAATGGGCAGTTTTGGGTCTGTCAGCCCAATCCCACCTCACATGGTTGCTGTTGTGGGTAAAATAGAAGGCGGGTGTCAAGGGGAAGTCAGGACATCCAGGCAGTTCAAATGGGTATAAAGAGTTATTGCAAGCTTAAGCTCTCTACAAGAAACTGAACTACTAACAGTCAAGGCAAATTGGCGGTAGATAAGAGTCAACGGAATTCAAGGTGGGCTGAACTTAGATCTCTTTTAGGTGCAGAAGGACTTGAGACCGATGATACATTTGACCCCTCTCTTGGGCTCATACCGGTCAGTGCATCCTGCATGTCCCCTTGTACAAAATGGAAGTGCAATATCGATCTAATCTATGTACTGTTAAAACTCTTGGGTTGGTTTGATTGTCCGTAACCTTCAATTGGATGAAACGGTGCATCATACGGCAACAATTTTTGGATCAACATGTTTCATGTGGCCTAATTTATAGAACGTATCCAAAATCCTGGACCCAAGGCTCCCATGGGATTGGAATTTGGCACATTTCTGGCCGAGCTGCCACAGTCAACCACGTGGTCATGTGATGGTCATTTCCAATGCTACCTGCCAGTTTCTTGCAAGGAAAGTCAATGGGGAAGCCGGCAGGAAATAAAAAGTCATTCCCAGTTCTGTTATAGAGCTGGCTAGTATCTATTATTACATCAGAAGTAAAAGCTTGAGGTTTTATGTTATTACCTTTTTTCACTGTGCGAGAAGGAGTCAAAATTCAGTGCTTTTCTTTGCCTTTTCCCTTTCCTTACACCTTTTCCTCTTTGCCTTCTCCTATCTTTATTTTTCTTTGCATTTCTTTATATTTTGATTTTAAAAAGTCATTCCCACTTCCCTGTTAGTTTGGGTTTTGTTTTTTTGTTTTTTGCCTGCCCCTGGTTATTCCGTGTCTCTGTTTAGCTAAGGATTCCTCTCTGAAACCGGACAATCACCGGTTGTCTCGTAACAAAATAAAATTAAGGAAAATTAAGAAGACAACCTGCGGACCTGTCTGAGAGTAAGCCGAAGGGGGAGCTGGGATGTGTTTTCTTCCCGTCTTTCATTTAATCTCGTCTTGCTAGAGACGAAAGGGTCATTGCCGATCTCCACGCATCAAATATTCCCTCAGTTGGTTTAGGAAGTCGTATTAAAGGCTCCACTTTGCTGGCTCCGTCTGACAGAAGCAAGGCCCAATTAAGTGCAAGCTATTGCGTCGGTCTCTTTTGCTCTTCTTTTTCATTCCCTTCAAAGGCCTTGGGCTGTGCTTTGCCCGTTGCTTTTTCATTTGGGTGGAAATTGCTGCTCCCTTTGAAAAGGCAAATGGGTTCTCAGGAGTTCGAGAGCTGCCACAGGTCAGCATCACTGCAGTAGAAAGAGAACCGAGGCCCTTTGGAGAGGTGGATGGCAAATAGTATGGTCCTTGTCCCCTTCTCCCCAGGGGTTTCGAATTCTGACCTCGACACAGAAATCGGAGGGAGAAGGAAGTCAACCAGGGCTAGGCGTTTGCACCGGGTGGCCACAACTCTTTGGCTTTCCTCTGAGGTATCAGCCCGACAGCAGCTGAAGTTACGGTTGCAAATGCCGAACTGGGGAATCCTACGCTCCTTGCAAGGGTGAGGACCAGTCCCAAAAGCTATTTTTTTTCAGCACTGATGTAACTTTGAATGGGGCACTAAACAGGGCAGTTGTTAAGCGGGGACTATCTTTATGAGGAAAATACTGGGAACACAATATAGCAGGACACATAGGTCAGTGTCAGGAGCTGCACTTAAGTTTTGATTAGAAAAATAGCCATTTCATACATATTTTCCGTCCTTCCTTCCTTCCTTCCTTCCTTCCTATCATCCATCCATCCATTCATCGTCATCTGTTTCTCTTTCTTTCAATCTATCATCAATCTATCATCCATCCATCCATCCATCCATCCATCCATCCATCCATCCATCATTTCTTTCTTTCTTTCTTTCTTTCTTTCTTTCTTTCTTTCTTTCTTTCTTTCTTTCTTTCTTTCTTTCTTCTATTATCTATCTACCTATCCATCCATCCATCCTCCTTCCTTCCTTCCTTCCTTCCTTCCTTCCTTCCTTCCTTCCTTCCTTCCTTTCTTTATTATCTATCTATCCATCCATCCATCCATCCATCCATCCATCCATCCATCCATCATCCTTTCTTTCTTTCTTTCTTTCTTTCTTTCTTTCTTTCTTTCTTTCTTTCTTCTATTATCTATCTACCTATCCATCCATCCATCCTCCTTCCTTCCTTCCTTCCTTCCTTCCTTCCTTCCTTCCTTCCTTCCTTCCTTTCTTTATTATCTATCTATCCATCCATCCATCCATCCATCCATCCATCCATCCATCCATCATCCTTTCTTTCTTTCTTTCTTTCTTTCTTTCTTTCTTTCTTTCTTTCTTTCTTTCTTTCTTTTTTCTATCTTCTATCTATCCATCTATCCATCCAGTGGTGGGATTCAGCCAGTTCGCACCACCTTGGGAGAACCGGTTGTTAACTATCTGACCAGTTTGGCAAACTGGTTGTTGGAAGAAACCATGAGGGCAGAGAACCGGTCAACAATTCCAAGAATGCTCCATACCCATTTGCACTACAAGAAGGTGTGGTGCGCACGTGCCGGCCAGCTGGTTTTCGGGTTTCCGGTGCTCTGGCCCGCACAGATGCATGCACGTTCCAGACTCGATGCTGAAAAGGTTCGCCACCACTGGTATAGGATCTCCTGCTTGAGCAGGGGGTTGGACTAGATGACCTACAAGGTCCCTTCCAACTCTCTTATTCTGTTACTCTGTTACACTGTACCCATCCATCTATCTATCATCTTTCTCTCCCCCCACCTCATCTACCTACCTACCTACCACCTACCTAGCTCTATCACAGAACACAAGCTATTTTTTGCAACCTGTCAACGTGACGGAGATAAAGATTAAGTTTCTTTTTTCCAGAGACTTTCTAGTAACAGGAGTAAAAGCGAACCTTAAAAGAGTCAGGATGTGTCAGAGAAACGGAGTTAATCAAAACCCGTCTTTGGTTTCAAGTTATTCATTCCGGGCTGATTGCCTGGCTAGGAGCTATTGTTCCAGTGACAGCAGGATCCTTTTGTGAATGGTGGTTAAATCCAGGGAAAGTGAATGCAAAAATTATTCTGTGCTCATCAGATCGGCTGCTTTTGTGCAGGGAGTGATGCATCTCTCTAGTTTAATAACAGAAATAAGTTTGGCAGCTTTTAACATCTCAAAGCTGCTCAGCTTCATGGAGAGATCATGAATATTATTCCACTACTTTTTTTCCCCGGGGTTGCTTTTCTGCACCTGAATATATTTGGGGTGTGTGTGTGTGTGTGTGTGTAAAATAATTGTGGTGCATCTCTCGAAAACTCGGAATGGCTTCGGAGGAAGAAACGATGGAGGAGAAAAACCAAATGGATATGGAGAGCTTTTTGGAGGGAAATATTTCTAGATCTGTAATACGCCAAAGCAGAATCGGTCAATATTTTGGCAAAGGATCAACAGAGTTGGCCAGATTAAAGAATGCTCCAATCCCACAAATACAATGGGTCAACTCCAATCTTTGGATTGCATTCGTGGTCTTTGAGCAGTTGACTTGGATGTTCCTTCATGACTTGTAGTCTCTCTAGTTTAGCTTTTCGGGTTCTCTCCAGGGGTGAAATCCAACAGGTTCTGACAGGTTCTGGAGAACCGGTAGCGGAAATTCTGAATAATTCAGAGAACTGGCAAATACCACCTCTGGCTGGCCCCAGAGTGGGGTGGGAATGGAGATTTTGCAATACCCTTCCCCTTGCCATGCCCACCAAGCCACACCCACAGAATGGGTAGTAAAAAAAATTGGATTTCACCATTGGTTCTCTCCCTCTAGACCAGAAAACACTTCTTAATTTTGTTCTTTCTTTGCAGTTCAAGGTTGGCCTTGCTGACTGGCCCTTCCAGGTGTTTTTTTGCAATTGGGGTCCACTGGGTTTGCCGGCAAAGCACCGATCATGAAAAAGCAAAGTCCATGACCGCCAGCAGAGAACATCAACTCTGTGGCTGTTTTTGGAGGCCCACCATCAAGACCGCGGTTCCATCAGCAAGGTAAGAGGTGACTTTTGCAGCTGAGACTGAGGGAAATGTACGAAAAGAGGGGAATAGACAAACCAAGAAAGTGCAGCTCCTAAGGGCAGGTTGGTTGGTTGATTTTTTCTTCCTCCGTGGATATGTTGATGTTCTTCTGAAACTGTAGCTTGATATGTTGTGCGGAGAGAGAGACTTAATTTAGAAATGAGCTTTTTGTTGGAAACCACCCCGTAGAGATTGCTTCTCTTGTAGCCATTTCTTTGCCTGGCTTGTTTGTCCCAGACCAAGTAGAGGGAGAACCCTTTGCAGCCCACCAAGGAAATGAAGCCAAATATTGCAGCGGTAAAATCCTCTGAAGTCTGCTACCAGTTCTGTGAGGCTGCTACTGAGTGCGATCGTCGGAAATACTGGTTCGCCTGAACTGGTAGCATTTTTTTTACAGGAGAACCGGTCCGAACCGGTAGCATTTCACCCCTGAAATATTTGCGGTCATAGAAGGACATCCTTCAACATCATGAGCAGAAGGATATTTTCCCTTGCATCCTTCCTTCCGAAGGGCTACCTACTCCCAACTTTTGGAGGGTGAGACCACTAATTCCTGGGTCACCAGGTTGCTGCTCTTCATCTAATATTCATGAAGCTACCATGTCTTTCTCTTACTATGCAGCCCTTGATCACACACCCTAGAAGGTCTGCTCACATTGTCTGTAGATTGTAACGGTTAAGGTGATAGAAGGTGAACATGATTAAAAGCATGGGAAAGAATAACCCTGACTATATTTGACAGAGCTCTACCAAATAATGTAGAGTGTAGAAATTGTGGACAGAAGGATTTTCTCTCTCTTGCAATCAGGGTTATGAACTGAAATTAATCTTGTGGGTGGGTGGGTGGGTGGGTGGGGTGGGGGAGGGCTGCAGCTAATAAAAGAAAGGAGGGTGTCTGTGGGGGGGGATGCTTCCAGTGTTTGGAACATAATTCTTTAAGTTACCCGGTTGGAGAAACCTTGGCTAAATAGAAGGAGAGTTGGAAGATCAGGGAATTAGTTGGATCTACAGGAAAATTCCCACATTAGATATTAATCCAGGCTAGAGAAGAAGACCAGGTTGAAAACCTTCTTCCAAGAACCCATTTAAATCCAGCAGAGACCATGAGGGATTTGGGGAAGTTCTGAGATAGGACAGGAGGGGAATTGCTTGAATACCACACTGTTGTGGCCAGCAGAGCTGGCAGCAGGGTCGCACAGTGAGGAGGTTGGGGAGGAACTTGGGCCAATCCTGGGGGCTGAGGAAAGCTCGGGTGAGGGCTCTGCATCAGAGACAGAGAGGGGGCCAAGGCCATCTGATACTTATGTGCAGCCTCCAAAGTCTGACAGCAGCGAGGCATAAAAACAACGGGAGCCTGTTCCCAGTGTGCCCATGCGCAGAGCTGCCCGATGACAAGAACAATTAAGGAAACAGGGTTGACTTTGGAGTAAGGCTTGGAGATGATTGGCCCCTCCCATAAGATATAAAAGAGGAGCGAACAGGACGTGAGCTTTGCAGGAAGTTCATCTGGCCGATTCAAGATTTGAAAATTCTGTTTGTGACTCTGTGCCAAGTTTGGCCTTACCCTGCATCTGGAAATTAGCTCTCTGGCAGCATTCCATGTGAGATGGGTGGGTGTTGATAATAACCTTCCTCTGAAAGATTTTTTATCAAGCTTTGCAGACTGTAAATGAAGGTAATTTACAGTCGTATAAATAAAAGAGGTTTTTTGGGAGTAAGATTGTGCTTTATACTTTCTTAGGAAGCCTAGGTCAGAACACACACCTGGCATTTAAAGCATGATGCATTCAACAGTAGGTAAGAAGGTGCATCCATCTGAGTAGCCCTTCATCTTCCTCCTGACCATGGAATTGTCTCGTCCTTTTTTAAAGGCAGCTGAACTGGTCTCCATGAAAGGAACCAGATGTCCTTGAGGACCAAGGAGATTTTGGCATGAATAAATGGCGATGGGAGAAGGGGTACTGTAGTCAAGAAGACCTGGAGGCCAAGTGATGGTGGAGGTGGCGAAGATGGTGAAAATATCCTAGTTCCAGGATATTTTTGATGTTAAGCCTTCACTTCCAAGTTGAGCAGTGACACTAACAATGGACAAGTTGATCCTTTAGGGGGGTCAAAACAAGTGGGACTTGTTTTCACTTGGCTGGGACTTCTCTCATAGTCGAGGGCCTCAGATTCTTGCCTGACTCCTCCCTAGCTTCAGAATTTGGAGCAGAAGAGCAGAGCGTTGCTCTCTTCCACCTCACGTCTTCTTTGAGATTGCAACCCAAAATTATGAGGTTGGAGGCCAAGCTGACGTCCTCTGCCAGGAGTTATATTTGTGTGACTGTATCTGCGTGTCGTTTTCCTCTGAAATTAGGGTGGAAAAGACTGAAGTTGTCCATAGGAAAGACTTAAAAGAGTCAAGATAGCAGCCCAAATAATGTGGAGACCACCTTCAAGGGCACGGCTGGTGAAAGACGGAGCTTTGACAGCTGTCATCTTGATTTCTTTTGACCCCCCTTGGTGGTTTTGGGGATGACGGACCTGGATTTTTCGACAGAGAGGGAAAGATCTATTTATTTTAAATCAATGATCCATTTATTTAAAATAAAAGCAATAAATAATTTATTGCTCGCAGTAAAATACCTTATGCCACCAGACTCCAAATGTTGGGCTTAGACAGCTTAGAACTACGCCGACTTCAGTCTGACCTAAGCATAGTACATAAAATTATCTACCACAATGTCCTACCTGTCAATGACTACTTCAGCTTCAACCACAACCATACACAAGCACACAATAGATACACACTCAAGGTAAACCGCTCCAAACTCCGTTGCAAAAAATACGACTTCAGCAACAGAGTGGTCAATGCCTGGAATGCATTACCTGACTCTGTGGTTTCTTCCCCAAACCCCCAAAACTTTAAGCTTAAACTGTCTACTGTCGACCTCTCCCCATTCCTAAGAGGTCTGTAAGGGACGTGCATAAGAGCACCCGCGTGCCTACCGTCCCTGTCCTAATATTCCTTTTTTACTTACTCTTTTCATGTATCCAAATTATGCTTATACTTTTACCTGTTATCTTATATATGATTTGACAAATAAAATAAATAAATAAATAAAATAAAATAAAAAAGGAGAAGGAGAAAAAGGAGTAAAGAGATTGGGGCACAAGGAACTTTAGAATAGGTTTGTCCCGAGCCTTTCTCCTTTTCTTTTTTTCCTCCCTCGTTTGGCAGGATGTAATTTTCCCCCTTCTTAAATGTTGTTATTCAAAATACAGTATTTTAAAAAGGACAAAAAGGAAAACAGGATTACGGGCACAGGCACCGCTGGAGAGAGCAATTATTTCCATAGCTACTCTAGAAACACAACAGATGACATTCTGAAAAGGGGAGCTTTCATATTTAACTTGTTCTGGAGTTGGGGGAAATAACAAGTCTATTAAACTTTCGGCACTGACTTGGTTTTTCTGGGCAATCTGACTTAGGGACAGTTTCTGACTTCCCCAAATATGCATTTATTGTTTCTTTTTCGGCTTTAAGAGAAGAAGAGATGAGTCTGGTGATTTTTTAGAAAGAGACGCAGGAGAACGGTGCAAAAAAACCAGGAATTTGGTAGCCTCCTTCCCGACTTCTGAGCTGCAGTTTATCAGTTGAACTTCTGCCTTTGAATAAAATTACCTAGTTGCAAAACGGGGTAGCAGATGTCATAAGTCTAACTTGGCTCACTTCTTACTGTGTAACGTGGGAAAAAACGTGTAGTGTTTTCTCCAAAAACACTACACTACTAACCACAGCATATAAAACATTTGCTAGACCAATTCTTGAATACAGCTCGACTGTCTGGAACCCTCACCACATTTCTGACATCAATACAATTGAACGTGTCCAGAAATATTTTACAAGAAGAGTTCTCCACTCCTCCGAATACAACAAAATACCTTATGCCACCAGACTTGAAATCCTGGGTTTAGAAAATTTAGAACTCCACCGCCTTCGATAGGACCTGAGCTTAACTCATAGAATCATCTGTTACAACGTCCTTCCTGTCAAAGACTACTTCAGCTTCAATTGCAACAATACATGAGTAAACAATAGATTTAAGCTTAATGTGAACCATTCCAATCTTGATTGCAGAAAATATGACTTTTGTAACAGAGTTGTTAATGCTTGGAACACACTACCTGACTCTGTGGTCTCTTCCCAAAATCCCCAAAGCTTCAACCAAAAACTGTCTACTATTGACCTCACCCCATTCCTAAGAGGTCTGTAAGGGGCGTGCATAAGAGCACAAGAGTGCCTACCCTTCCTGTCCTATTGTTTCCTTTCGTTATATCCAATTAATATAGTTATTACATACTCATATATATGCTTATATATTGTATAGTTATTTCATGCTTATGCTTATATATACTGTGTGACAAAATAAATAAATAAATAAAGGGCCTCTGGTGGCTCAGGCTGGTAAGACAGTCTGTTATAAACACAGTTGCTTGCAATTACTGCAGGTTCAAGTCCCACCAGGCCCAAGGTTGACTCAGCCTTCCATCCTTTATAAGGTAGGTAAAATGAGGACCCAGATTGTTGGGGGCAATAAGTTGACTTTGTATATAATATACAAATGGATGAAGACTATTGCTTGACATAGTGTAAGCCGCCCTGAGTCTTCGGAGAAGGGCGGGATATAAATGCAAATAAAAAAAGAAAGAAAGAAAGAAAACAGGAAAGGAAATAACTTTTCAGTGAAAGGAAGAACGATTTTCTTCTTCAGAACAAGTCTCTCTATTCCCCCCCACCCCACAAGCTGAAACTCAATACACATAGTCCTGGACTTACAACTGTCATTGAGCCTGGAATTACAGTTGTAGGTCATGCTAGTCATTAAGCAGATCACCATGAGACGGCTGCTGATTTTATGACCTTTTTTGCAGCGGTTGTTAAGTGACTCCATTGACTGCAATGGATGTTTTTTTGCTGGAAATCAGAAATAAATGCTAATTCCCAGCAAACCTCCCCCTCCATAAATCACAGTCATGTGGACTGCAGGATGCTGCAAACACCTGTATATGCGGGCAATTGTTGAGCACCCAAAATGCAATCACATGACTGCAGGGAGGTAGGTCACTAAGCAATCAGTCGTAAGTTGAGGACTACCAATATAGAGTTGGAGATTCAGTTCCTATGGAATTCTTGAGAATGACGCAGAGGAAGGGAGGGAGGGAGGGAAGGAGGGAGGGAGGAAAGGAAGGAAGGGAGGGAGGGAGGGGAAGGGAGGATGGAGGGGAGGGAGGAAGGAAGGAAGGAAGAAAGGAAGGGAGGAAGGAAGGAAAGATATTTCATGAATTCCTCTCTGCAGGACCTTGCCCTAAATTTTCGTATAATTTAGCACTTCAAAACTTGGTTGAAGCTTTCCAGAAATGTGTCGGGAGCTCCACCTTTAATTACAGTGGCGATATTTAATTGATTAAAATATGGCACCAAGAATAATGTAATTGTTGGAACCCTTTGGGTTTCCCCGCCTTGTCAAATTTTAAAATGTAATTTATGGCTTTGAGAAATGGTTCTTTTAGGGGGAATTGCATCAACAGTATGCACAAGGAGGAAATGGGTGCATTAGAGGAAGAAGGCTTGCAAAAAACACATCCCCGGGAAGATGTTGCGTGTGTGAATGCAAGTATGTGCGGAAAATTGCATGGAGAGAAAATGCGTGGAGGGAACAGGTGTGAAATTTGCAAGGGGATTCAGAATTTGCAAACATAAACTAAGGTGTGCTTGCAAAAAATGGAAATTTGTTTTAGAGAGTGATCTCAACTGTTCCAGCCTTCTTTATTCATTCTTCCTTCCTTCCATCCTCCCTCCTTCCCTCCCTCCCTCCCCCTTCCTTCCTTCATTGGACTCTAATTCTAGATAACCTCTCATCGGCAAGAATACCAGAGTTGGAAGGGACCTTGGAGGTCTTCTAGTCCAACCCCCTGCCTAGGCATGAAACCCTACACCACTTCAGACAAATGTTTATCCAATACCTTGAGTTACAGGGAGCATAATAAGATTCCGTCCTGGCCTCCTTTGGGTTTTCTTTTTGAGGGGCCACCGAGAGGAACTCTCCGGAGTCAGGACCTTCTCGGTTGGGGCATCCTTTGACCTTTCATTTTGGAATTAAAAGGGGGAAATTCATACCTCTTTTTGGTTCTCAGCATCACCTGAGCTTCGTTCTTCTTTTGTGAACTACTTTGTGATGTTCACAAAGGAGGAGGATAATCTCGGGTGAAATGTTACTAATTCTGAACCACCGGTATTATTCATAAAAATACTACGGGAATTTAGGCAGAATCAAGGGACTTTTCAGTTGGGATATGTTGACATTTTAGTTTTATTGGCTGCATTTCAGTCCTTTCTTCGGAGAGCAGAAAGCAACCTCCATGAAAAGATAATGACCCTGTAAAATTGATTGCGCTAAGAAAGAGCTGAAGAGCTTTTCCTTTGGGGACTGGAGGCTGACAGGCCCCAAAACCCAAGAAAGACATGTTATGGTTCTCCCAAGCAGATTTATTTATTGTTCCCTCACCCATAGACAGAATCTTGCCAAATTAGAGCCTGCTAACACCGTCATAAAGTATATATTCTGGGAACTCTTAAGGAGGAACTGTCTTCACCCTCTTTCTCTCACACAAAACCATCTGAACCGAATTCTTTATTGATTTCTTTATTGTTTCCTCACCTACAGACAGAGATCTTGCCAAATATGACTTCAGTAACAGAGTTGTTAATGCTTGGAGTACACTACCTGACTCTGTGGTCTCTTCCCAAAATCCCCAAAGCTTCAATCAAAAACTCTCTACCATTGACCTCACCCCATTCCTAAGAGGTCTGTAAGGGGCGTGCATAAGAGCACCAACGTGGCTACCCTTCCTGTCCTATTGTTTCCTTTCGTTATATCCAATTAATATAGTTATTACGTACTCGTACTCATATATATGCTTATATATTGTATAATTATTTCATGCTTATGCTTATATATACTGTGTGACAAAAATAAATAAATAAAAAGTTCGGCTTCTGTAATGGCAGAGTTGAGACGACTGCCTGAGTTTTTAAGCCTCCATCTCCTCCATGCACAGATGAGGAAACCCCCACAGGGACCCCCCTCAAAAGAGCTCGGCAAAGTAGATCCCCCAGGGAAGCAGATAATGTCCTACGCAGCTTGTGACAAACCGGGAAATCAGAGCCATATTCTCATTCAGCAAAAGAGGAGCCGTGGGGGGTGGGGGGAGGGGGAGAGAAACACTGTGTTTTGACAGGTATTAAGTGAAGCGGTTTTGGGATCTCTTTTTCTGGGCAGAGGCGAGCAAAGAGGCTAGCAAAGAGGATTCACTTCACTCCTGGCAGCCTTGTTAATTATGATGAATGGGGTGGTCCGTCCTCCCCACTCCACCCCCACCCACCCACCCACCCACCCACCCGGGCTCCGCAGGGAAAGAAGAAAGTGCAAACCAAAGCAGTCCACGTTCAGGGAACTTTCCACGGGGAGAACTGGTCATTTCATTAGCTGTGCAATTTTCTTTTTCGTCCCCGAAAATCTCTCGAGGGCTAAAGAACGAACCAAGACTGTTAGGGAAATATTTTGGACTCCATTCGAACTTCAGATCACTATTTCCCTTCACGGGTAGCTAGAGGTAAATATTTGGTACCTGTTATTTCCAACCAGTGTTTCTCAACCTTGGCTATTTTAAGACGCGTGGAGTTGAAGTCCACACATCTTAAAGCTGCCCAGGGCAGTAGTGGGTTTCAAATTTTTTTACTACCGGTTCTGTGGGTGTGGCTTGGTGGGCGTGGCTTGGTGGGCGTGTCAGGGGAAGGTTACTGCAAAATCCCCATTCCCTCCCAATCAGTGGGACTTGGGAGGCAGAGAATAAATGGGGGCGGGGCCAGTCAGAATTTTTACTACTGGTTCTCCGGACAATCAAACTTTCCACTACCGGTTCTCCAGAACTGATCAGAACCTGCTGAAACCCACCTCTGGCCCAGGGTGAGAAACAGTGGAACTTCCAAAAAATTAGTTAATTCGGTCTCTTTAGGTTGGGGAGGGTCCACTCTTGCATGGATAAATCCTCAGCATCTCTAGAGGACCTATTTTTTAACCGACCAACCGAAAAATAATTCTTCCAAAACAAATTGCCTGCAATAATATCCGATCCAGTCCAAGGCATTCCAACTATTGGGTGCATTCAACTAATTACCACCACCAAAGCCTTACCTGAAGGATCTAGAAGAACAGGTGCGCCAAGGGGCCACCTGGAAAAAGGCCCTGCATCAAAGCCTTCACTTCTGGGGTCACCATCTTGAATTTTGGGATCGTCATCCCCAGCAGATACCTCCGGAGCCCAAAGCTGACACCTGAACCTTGAGAAACAAAAGGAATTTGGACAAAGTCCCCAGTCCTTATTATTTTCCTCCTCTTTTCTTCCCTCTCCCTTCCTGCTGGATGATTAACACCCTCCATTGGCTTTCTGTTAATCCGATCCTTGATATCAGATGGTAAAATGAGATCTTGTATGACCCTGCTGGGAGTCAGAAGCAAAGCGTAAAAACCATATCAGGAAGATTAAAAGGCGTCCAGAGATAAAAGCGAGCAAAGATACTTATTTATTTTCAGCTTCACAAAAAGCTGTGATAATCGGGTAGCGGCGGAAAGCGAAGCCTCCCTCTGAGGAAGGATCATAAATCGGAGAGTTGCATTTTGTCTGGCGGAGTGGACAATTTTCTGAGTGGGCAGGACCTCTGTGAGAAGACTGGGGACTGCATTTTTGGTAACTTCCTTCATAGACACATATACTTTCTGCAAATATTTCTATCTGTATTCAAAAAAGACCTCGTTGAACAGATAAGCAGGGATTAACCCCAGACAAACAATCAAGCGGAAAACAATACCCTAATCAAGGAAGCACCAAGGAGAAAACCACACTTCCATCAACAACCCCCTCCTGGCACATTGATTGAAGCTGCACTCTTCCTAACGAAGTATTATCTTTGGGGTGGGGGGCATTTTAGCATTTTAGTTTTGGACTCCCACAATATTTTTGTAAGTGGGCTTACAAGGCTCGTAGACATTGTTGAAATTGAAAACATCTGGAGACTTTCTAAAATAGTGTTTTTCAACCTTGGCAACTTTAAGATGGGTGGACTTCAAATACCAGCTAGCATGGATGGACCTCAACTCCCAGAATTCCCCAATCAGCATAGCTGGCTGGGAAATTCTGGGAGCTGAAGTCCACCCATCTTAAAGCCTGTTGGCTGGAGAATTCCGGGGAAGTCCAGCCATCTTAAAGTGGAGAAACAATGCTTTAGAGCAGGGGTCTCCAACCTTGATCCCTTTAAGACTTGTGGATTTCAACTTCCAGCAAAGCTGGCTGAGGAACTCTGGGAGTTGAAGTCCACAAGTCTTAAAGGGACCAAGGTTGGAGACCCCTGCTCTAGAGGTCATTTCTAGAGAGGATCAGAAAAGGGGCTGTTCTATCTCCCATGTGACCCTCCCCCCTTTGCTAATATCTCCTCCCCGCCCTGCTGGAAAAAAGATTACTTTTCCATTTAAATTACAATGGTTATTTCATCAATTGTGTTGTAAATGTTGTACTTTGATGAACGTATCTTTTCTTTTATGTACACTGAGAGCAGATGCACCAAGACAAATTCCTTGTGTGTCCAATCACACTTGGCCAATAAAAAATTCTATTCTATTCTATTCTATTCTAAGCAACTATTTGGGGAGCCCATTAGCATCTGTACATTTTCTGAAACCTCTTCCCTGTTCTTCCTTGAGGGTAGAGGGGGCAGTGGTCCTTCCTTCCTTCCTTCCTTCCTTCCCTTCCTTCCTTCCTTCCTTCCTTCCTTCCTTCCTTCCCCTTCCCTCTTCCTTTCCTTTCCTTTCTTCCCTTTGTTCTTTTCTTCTCTTTTCTTCTTTTTCAACTTTTTCAACTGCCTGCTGAAACCTTACACTACCCGCCACTCAGGTTCTCCACTAATTTTTGCAGAGAAAAAAAACCCCAAAGACCAACTGCCAGCCCCTCTCACCCAACTCCCGATTTTTACTTTATAAAAATTACACACCTTCACCAAAGCCGCTGGAAATCATAGCTAGATAGGTTTATTTATTTTATTTATTTATTTTATTTGTCACAACAGTATATATAAGCATAAGCGTGAAATAACTATACAATATATGAGCATATATATATAAATGAGTATGTAATAAGTATATTAATTGGATATAACGAAAGGAAACAATAGGACAGGAACAATAGGCACGTTTGTGCTCTTATGCACGCCCCTTACAGACCTCTTAGAAATGGGGTGAGTAGTAGATAGTTTTTGGTTGAAGCTTTGGGGATTTTGGGAAGAGACCACAGAGTCAGGTAGTGCATTCCAAGCATTAACAACTCTGTTACTGAAGTCATATTTTCTGCAATCAAGATTGGAGCGGTTAACATTAAGCTTAAATCTATTGTGTGCTCGTGTATTGTTGCAATTGAAGATGAAGGTTTGTGAACGGGCTGCGAATTCTAGGGAGGACGCCAGGCCGTATTGTGCAGAAGTGACGCCAAATGACTTGACCCGCAGAAAAAAGACGGCTCCTCCAATGGTTTCCACTAAGTACATTTGTTCTTCAAACCCGGCCTGTTAGGCAGCACGTTTGGAGGCGGACTGCCTGTTTGCGTTTAATGATACTCCTTTCCTGGGTTTAATGCACGTTCCTTGAGAAAGAGGTCAATCCGCGCCCGTGTTAAAAGCAGCGGCTTTTTTGCAATCATTCCTCGGTGTGTTTACACAGACCAGGAGAGGAGATGAAGAGGAGAGGAAAAATGCCCCTTTTTCTGACTCCAAGGTTTTCTGTCTATGAGAGGGAAGTAGACAATTAGGGGTGCAGGAAAATTGCTTCATCCCATGCTTGCACTTTGCTCTATCTATCTATCTATCTATCTATCTATCTATCTATCTATCTATTTATCTATCTATCTATCCTCTCTCTCTCTCTCCATCCATCCACCCACCCACGCATCCATCCATCCATCCATCCATCCATCCATCCATATCAATAATCTCTAATATATTTATCTTTTATCTATATCTACCATGTTTCCCTGAACATAAGACCCTGTCTTATATTTTTTTGAACCCTGAAATAAGTGCTCGGTCTTATTGGCATGCATTCAAAAGCCTGATTGGGCTTATTATCAGGGGATGTCTTATTTTGGGGGCAACAAGGTATCTACATTTTCTCTCTCTCTCTCTCTCTCTCTCTCTCTCTCATCTATCTATCATCATTTTTAAGGAATTGTGTGTCTTTTGTGAACATTCAGGGCTTTTACAAATGTAAATCCAAAGATAGAGTCCAGCAGTCTGATTTTTCTATCTATCTATCTATCATCTATCTATCTATCTATCTATCTATCTATCTATCTATCTATCTATCCATCCATCCATCCATCCATCCATCCATCCATCCATCCATCCATCCATCCATCCATCCATCTATCTATCTATCTATCTATCTATCATCTCTCTCTCTCTCTCTCTCATCTATTTCTTTCAATAATTTATATGTCTGTCTGTCCATCCACCCCAGTGTTTTTCAACTTTGATCTCTTTAAGATGGGTGGACTTCAACTCCCTGAATTCCCCAGCCAGCAGCATTTATTCTGAGCAACCTCTGGTTATTTCATGGTCAGACTGAATTATCCCCACCCGCTGGGTGTCTCTCGCAAATTGGCACAAAGGTAATAAGCCGAGCTGCAATTTTTGCCTTGGCCCTCGCCAAGTGAAGTGCTGGGAAACGACTAGACCTTTGGGTCAGCGTGCACTTCTGCTTTGTGCTCTCCAAGGTAACTGCCTGCCTGGGTTCTCAAATAGCTCTGGAGTTATTCAAGGAAACAGAGCCAAGTGTCCAAGGAATTTCTCTTGGTTTCTATCAGGTTGCCCTCCAAATGAGAGAATGAGAGACCCCTGCCCCCATATATTCAAGTTATGATTTGCCTGTACCACGGTCGGCAGCCTGGGAAATGTTCAGGTGGATGTTCCCACAACCTGCTCTTCCTTGCCGTAAGGTGTGGAACTAGCCAACAGATGTCTGTAGATGTGTCTCCAGGTCACGGTTGTCCCAAAGGTGCTTTTGCAGCTGACAACTGGACTTCCTTTTCTTTCTTTTTTTCTTTTGAAGACGTTTTGCTTCTCATCCAAGAAGCTTCTTCAGTTTTGACAGGATAGTAGGGAATGGAAACGTCTTCAAAAGACAAACAACAAAGTCTCTTGAAAAAGCACCTTTGGGACAACCCTGACCTGGAGGACTGAAAATCTCTACAGACATTTAGCTATACAATTTGGGATGAATGCCCTTTGGATGGTGTGGGAGTAGGAAGGGATTTCCAGAGAGAAAAATTGCAGACTGCAGGAACCAGGAGCTCCACTCAGGTGACCCTGAGGACACAGATAAACCTCCAAGGGCTTCAACGATCCTCCAAATACAAATGACCAGCTGTCTGCAAGGAGTATAAATCTTTCCATTCCCCACAATCCAGTCAGAACTGAAGAAGCTTCTTGGATGAGAAGCAAAACGTCTTCAAAAGAAACAACCAGAAAGTCCAGTTGCCTCCTGAAAAAGCACCTTTGGGACAACCAGGACCTGGATGACGGAGGAATCTCCATAGGCCTTGAAAAAGAAGTTGGGAAGAAGCTCCTGGGATGAGAAGTGAAACGTCTTCAAAAGAAAACAAACCAGAAAGTCCAGCTGCCTCCTGCAAAAGTACCTCTGGGATAGTCAGCAGGTGGGTTTCACCCAGCGAGAACCTAACCAACATTCCCATCCAGTCAAAGGGGTGAGAGAAGTTCTATCTCTGTCTCTCCCTGTTCACAAGTTGCTCCACCCCACCGAATTATGAGACATGGCGAAAGGCAGCCGGGAAACCACAATGCCAGCAAATGTGATTTCCTCAGGCATGGAAATCGGCTGGAGCTCTGAATGTTTAATTCCTTCGGCATTCCAGGAGCTGAAAAACAACAACACCACCACCACACATTTAACAACAAACATTGTTTTGCTTATTTCTGTTTAGTCTTCCAGGTGGAAACTCGGAACAAAGCACGCCGCTTCCAAGTCAAAATCCTTTCCAAGCCAATAAGCTTCTTTCTTTGCTAACCGTGAGTTGTGAAAATAACAGTTTTGCACCTCAGAGACTGTCTTGGAAGTGTCTGATCAACAAAATTAAGAAGTAATGGAGCATCCAACGGCCAGCAATGGCTGTTGAGAGGAAGTTTTAGTACGCCCTGAGTTTATGGAGGAGTTTGATGAGAACTTTTCATGCCATTTCTGATTTTTTTTTTCCTTCTTCTTCTCTGGTCTGCATTCTGGAGGAGAAAAATGTTAAGTGCACGGAGAACGTGCCTACCAATGAGATTCAAGGGATTTAGTTTGAGATTCAAACCAAAGTTGATTTGGCTCAGATAACACCTGTTTTATACCTTGATTTCATTTTATTTTGGGCCGCGGTGTGGCTCAGGCTGTAAGAAGCCTGTTATTAAAACACAGCTGCCTGCAATTACTGCAGGTTCAAGTCCCACCAGGCCCAAGGTTGACTCAGCCTTCCATCCTTTATAAGGTAGATAAAATGAGGACCCAGATTGTTGGGGGCAATAAGTTGACTTTGTATATAAATATACAAATAGGATGAAGACTATTGCTAACATAGTGTAAGCCGCCCTGAGTCTTCGGAGAAGGGCGGGATATAAATGTAAACAAACAAAAAAAAATGCCCCTCAGCCCAACAACGGCATTTTTAAGGGGTTGTGTGTGTCTATTGTGAACATCCAGTTGCTTTTCCGAATGTAGTTCCAAAGATAAAGAGAATCCAGCAATCTGAGTTTTCATTATCTGCAATATCTGTCTCAACTTCCTTCCTTCCTCCTTCCCCCCCTTCCATCCTATCCCTGCCACTCCCTCCTTTCCTTCCTTCCTTCCTTCCCTCCCTCCCTCCCACAGAAATGTGGCTTACCTTGCTCTGGCCCTACCTTTTCCTGTCTAGTTCTGCAACTGTTGGAGAGAGAAACCCCTGAGAAATTTGTGGCTGATAATCATCTTCAACCTGGCCTTAGATTTTCAGTTTCAAGGAGTCAGGCTTCTCCTGGGATTCAACCATCTAAGTGGGATCAGAAGCAGCAGCCCAAGCCCCACATGGATTCTTGGAGCTATCAGGAAAAGCAGAGAGGACCGCAATCCCAACTCCAACCTAGCCAAAACTTCTGAGCATCGAGTCTCGCCAGATTCTCCCTTCATCCAAGGCAGAGACCAAGAATCTGGCCAAGGGAGAACGGAGCACATGCCCTTCGGTGTGGGCCACCCATGCTGGCATCTCCCGCCACTTGAGGAACAGTAACCGTGGAGTCTTGAGCTCACCTGAGTAGACCAGCAGGGCAGAGAAGGGCGTGACTTGGTGAGACAGACGGGCTGATGAAATCTTGGAGAAAAGTTCCTACAATAGGGTGGTTGCAAAAATGGCCCTTGTGTGGATGAGATTTGTGTTCATTGTGCTTCTGCAGCTGTAGCAAGATGTTGATGCTCCCTGAACGGAGTGTCTCTCCTTTGTACCAGCTGTGCTTCTCTCCCCACATCGCCTTTGTCTGCCAATGTGCCAGCATTGCCCCAACTCCTGCAGCATCGTCTGCCCGGCCTTTGAGGGCTTCTGTCTCACAGCTCCTTTGTTCTCTTTTGATGTCAATCTCCTTCCATCTCTCCCCGTCTCCCTATGTGTGTTTGTGAGCACCCGTCTGCATGTCAAGACATCTGCACTCCATTTCATCTCATTCTTCTACCCCGGCTCCCCTCTTGCTCGGCACAACAGTTGTTTTTTATTCTGGAAATCCATCTTTTCCCTTGCCAGCGAACTGCTCGGCTGTGAATCTGGCGGTTTAAAGTGGGTCAGTGAATATGGAGGAAACGCAGCCTCAGGAACGGAGACATGAATTCACGGAGGACAAATGGAGTGGAGCAGCACGGCAGCAGAAAAGAAATGGAGATTGGAGGCAAGAGAAGAGGCAGGAAGTTGGATGTTCCTCGTTCTTTTCAAGCTTGGCTCAAAGCTATTAAGAAATTCCCAAGGTTTGGGAGTGGTTGATGTGTGTCTTTAACAGCAAGGAACGTGTTAGGGCTCTGTTAGGTAAAAGGAAACACACAATGTTGCAAATTAATACAAAAGAATGGCTTCCATTTGGTCTGGAAGATATGGAGATCTCAGAACAAGATCCCTACCATTAAAACTCCTCCACAAAATCCTGGAAATAGCACAGCCTCATTGTTGGTTACAGTTGGGGTTTGACTGGTCGTGGCAACCAGGTCATTGTGGATTGATATACCACCATGGTTGTTGTACAACCTGGATCTATTGCGCCTTGCTCAAAAAATCCTGTTTACGCACAAGTCATGTTGTTTGGTGCCCCATGCAGGATGTCTCCACAGAGTTTGAAAGTAGAAGGACCTCTTGTTCCATAGTCTTTGTTGATCTGGGGATGTTGAAAGAGGTCATCAAGGAATCTTGGGAAGAAGCTTTCGCTAAGTGTAACTGAAATTGCCTTCCACTGTGACCAATTTCATGAGATATTCAGAAGGGTGTAAGTCCTAACGAAATGATTCAATAGCCCTCAAAGATGCAGAGGAGACCAATCATGTCCAACCATAGATTTCTAAGCTTCCTTTAATTTCTGACTCCTCATTCCTCTCTAACAATACCGCATTTTCCTCCTTTTTCAACTCAAGATGGATGGTTTCCATCTCAAGACCTTCTTTGGTGTTGCAAAGCTCCATCCGCTGTGTAAAATTATGTTCTTATTGCCTGCCAACCCTACCCGGGGTGATAAACAATCTTAAAGAAAAGAAGAGACTACTTTTTAGCTCTTCTGGAGACAGGGACATCAGATTCTGGTGGATAGCATGAGGGGAAAATAAGATATGAAGAACCTGGGTGGAAGAGATTATTATTGGATGTATTTCCCTTAAGTTCATGGACTAGTGGATTGCTTGCGTTAGGCTCTGAGGTTAAGATGCAATTTCATCATTTCAAGCTTTACGGGGGGGAAAGTCCAAAGAAACATTTATTTTTCTCTGTGTTTCTCTATCAGTGTTAATAACCACCCAGGATTTGGCTTATACATTACAGGATGCCTGTTATTAAGTGGGCACTATAGTTCCTTTTTAGGGGAGAAAAGGGTTTGCTCCCTATACAGTAACTTAACTGGCCAGTGTGGATGGGAGTTGCTTTTCTCCTTGGTTGTTCTTTGATTGGGGTATTGTTTTCTACTTGATTGTTTGTCTGGTGTTAATCCCTGTTTCTCTGGAGGTCCTTTTTGAATAGAGAGATACTTGCAGGAAGCAGAAAAACTAGTTTCAGAAAATTCTTCAACATGCTCGTTGTCTTTCTCTCTCTCTCTCTCCCTCCCTCCCTCCTTCTCTCTCCCCCCTTGTCTCTCTTTCTCTCACACACACACTTACACCACTCCAATCACCTTTACCCTTAGCAGTTATTAGTCCCAGAATGGACTTGAATTTCCACCCACACCACAAGTTCACACTGTGACATATTCCATCGGCCATTTGCTGTAGCGAGAGCGAGATAGGGGTATTTTCAGCGAGAACGTACAGAGTTGTGTTTTTTTTTCTCTGTTAAAAAAAAGGAAAGAAAAAAGCAAACACACCTCATTGCTCATGAAACACACTATCCTTCACTTTAATTGCAATTAGTATTGTTTTTACGGAGAGCAGGGAATGTCTTTATCGTGTAGGCCTCTCGTCTGAGAGCAGGTCTGGGTGTGGACTATGGATAAGGCAGAGCGTCTCTGTTAGGAGCAAAAAAATAAATAAAAATCTAGCTCTTCCCTGGCACAGGAATAAGAGATCTCAGTCAGTGGGTCTTCTCTTTCACATGCTGGCACATAGGGCATTTGATGGGCATGTGGTTTAATCCTCTCCTTCGTAGATAAAGGTAAAGATTCCCCTCGCACATATGTGCTAGTCGTTCCCGACTCTAGGGGGCGGTGCTCATCTCCATTTCAAAACCGAAGAGCCAGCGCTGTCCGAAGACGTCTCTGTGGTCATGTGGCCGGCATGACTCAATGCCAAGGGCGCACGGAACGCTGTTCCCTTCCCACCAAAGGCGGTCCCTATTTTCCTACTTGCATTTTTTACGAGCTTTCGAACTGCTAGGTTGGCAGAAGCTGGGACAAGTGACAGGAGCTCACCTCGTTACGCCGCACTAGGGATTCGAACCGCTGAACTGCTGACCTTTCGATCGACAAGCTCAGTGTCTTAGCCACTAAGCCACCACTGGTATAGCTTTATAGTGTCAAGGTTCCAGAAAAACCTCTTCTGCATAAAAAAAACTCAGAAGCCATTGTCTTTCAGAGTTCTTTACTAGCATGAGGAAACTGTCACACGATGAGTGAAATTCCAAAACTGAACTTCCGGATTCTTTTCCCAGTTATACAAACCCCAAGAGTCCCACCCCCCCTGACCCCTTTGCTGGTCACATGGTCCCACGTTCTCCCAGTTCATTCGAATATCTTCTCGCCACTCCTCCTGCAGATGTGAACACCATCCGACCTTGACCGCTTGAAGAATGTTACCATACCCCTCAGCCCCCCTTCTTTCCCTCAAGGGAAAAATGTGGCAGCGTCTGGAACCCTAAAGTCTAGTATGGTTTCCAGGCCTGACAGGCGTCCCCCCTTGGAAAAGAAGCTATATTCTAGGAAAGAAAACAAAGAGTTGATAAAGAAGAGTGTCAGTGGTCCACACTTCCCTTCTACCCCCCCTTCCCTCTCCAAGAGGTTTTTTAGTTTGTCAGGGAAAGTGTCGTGAAATTGTTTAATCAAATTGTCCGCATTTACTTTCCAATTTTTGACCCAAGTAGATTCAGATAATGGATATCCCTTCCAGTGGACTAAATATTGTAATTGACCTCTGTATAAATTTATTTATAAATTTATAAATATATAGCTTTATAGCTAGCTGTAATCAACCAACATTTGAAATTTGGAGTGGAGGGTCTTCCATCTAAGATGATTTTGCTGTCTATTTAACTACATGCCTGGCTGAGTCCAAGGAGCATAAATCTAGTCCGGCAATTGAGGAATGGCTAGAAAACATTGCCTTAAAATGTATAAGAAGGTTGGTCTATCAGCTCCAACCTTGCAGGGACTGAGCAGTCATGACTGTCTAGTTTTTAGTTGTTGTTGTTTTTATTTGCATTTATATCCCGCCCTTCTCCGAAGACTCAGGGCGGCTTACGCTATGTTAGCAATAGTCTTCATTCTATTTGTATATTTATATACAAAGTCAACTTATTGCCCCCAACAATCTGGGTCCTCATTTTACCTACCTTATAAAGGATGGAAGGCTGAGTCAACCTTAGGCCTAGTGGGACTTGAACCTGCAGTAATTGCAAGCAGCTGCTGTTAATAACAGACTGTCTTAGCAGTCTGCGCCACTCAAGGACCCTTGAGTTTTAGTTCCAAGAACCAAGAAAGGCACACTAAGTTCTTCTATGCAACTTCCTTCCTTTATTGTTCTCCACCTACAGACAGAAATCTTGCCAGACTAAAGCAGATAAACTTGCCTCATAGGAACCTATTCTGGGAACCATTGAGGAGGAGCTGTCTCCATCCTCTTTCTCTGACACAAACGCTCCAAGCTGTGTTGTCTCTTGCTCCTCTAGAATGCAGCCCCTCCCTCCCTTCCTACTGGGAATCCAGACTACATTCCACCACATTCAGCGATATTTTTTCCCCAGATTAGGCATTCAATCCAGAGCCTTTGATGTGCAAAAAAATAAAAAAAAAGGGGTGGGATTTTACCATTGAGATAGCTCCCCCCTCCCTCTCTAATCGTTTATATTTTCAGAGTTGTACGGTTGGTCTACATAGGATCTTATATTGTAAACAAAGCATAAAATGATGGATAACCATCTAGCTGGACAGAAAGGAATGAAAAATGGACATGAACGAAAACCAATCACAGCTCCTTTTGTTTTGTTCTATTGGGGGCAGGTTGAGTCATTTTTTGATTTATTTTTGGCAAGCCCTTTTCTTGATGAGATGCTTTTCAATACAGAGCTACCCTCCCTCTGGATATCTCAGGATACAACGATGATGATGTAGAGGATGGGCAATTGTGTTACAAGCGGAAGCTTTTGCGCTGGCGTATTAATTTAAATAACTGAACTTTGGTTTGAGATTCAAGCCAGTTTGGTCTCCTACAGTGGCCATATTAGTAACATCTGTGTAGGCGTGAATTAATTGAGTCTATTAATTGAGCAAAAGGGGGAGGGGGTTCTAATAGGTTTTGAGGGATTCTCGGCGATTATGAAAATGTCCTGAATCATTTAGTCATATTAATTCTAGCCATTTCTAGACCCACTCTGGTTCCGTGGCTGAGTTTCTCGGAGATCGTCACTTTCCCCCCCCCCCCCCAGTTTCGACTCTTTAGACATCTACTTAATTAAATATAGATTATGGCTCTGGGACTAGGGGATTATTATTTATTCATGAACGATTTAGATTGTAAAGGCTGCATAGTTTATTTTTATGTCTGGTTGGGGGACTGTTGGGATAACCCGAAATGAAATCTCTTTCCATCAATCACAAATTGACTAAGGGGCTTGCTTAGATCTGTTCCATCAGCCCATCCTTGATCCTTGATAGGGGTAAAAAAAAAAGAGAGAGAGAGATATCGAATCTTACTTTTCAGGATTCCCACGATAATTCAGATGCTGTGTGCACAAAGCACTTGCCCTCTTAGCATTTAATGCTTTAATGTTGGCTGGTTGTTTTGATCTCTGGCATTATATTTTGCAAGTGATGTAAATGAAAACCAGGGTATATGTTTGGTTCTAAAGAACACAATTCCCAGAGCAGAGAGGGATAACACCATAATATTCCTGTTGCTGAATTGCCTAGTTGCAACACTCAAACAAAATATATAGAAGTCTTAGTTCATAGTATGTATGAAGTCTCAACAGGTGGCAGTACCTGGCCAGTTCTGTCTGGGCTCTAAAGCTACACAAGGCCAGGTCCACTTAGAACTTCAATGAGGAACCTCAAGACTGCAGGCAGAACTGGAGGGTTGGGGGATAAACCCACAATTCAATTGCCAAGCAGTTGCTTTGAAACACACCCTGTGGATGTCTCAGTGAAGCTGCCAGGAGTTGAGCTTCACTTGAAAGAGATGTTTCTTTTGCTTTCCATCATGTTCTCCTGTCATTGCAGTGTTAGCAATTTTTGTTTGCTTCCCCTAATTTCTGGACTCAACTTTGTGTCTCATAAAAGCTGACTCCAAGTTGGGGCTTATGGGTAGAAAGGCACATTCTGGACAGCTTCAAATTCAGCTAGAGAGATCACAAGGTAGTAATGCTCCAGGAAAGGTGCAGAACCAAATTAAGAGTATCAGGACCATGGAAAGCTCCAAGTGAAACCCGGTGGACTTTGGGTTTACAACTGGCTTCAGTGAAAGACCCCAGTTGATTGACTGAGAATTCAACCCTACTACATTGGCTCTACAACTTGATCTCCTGCACTTCTGAAGAACCTCCAATTGCAGGGATGTCCAACCTTGGCAACTTTAAGAGGCCTCTGGTGGCTAAAAGGGCCTCTGGTGGCTCAGACTGCTAAGACAGTCTGTTATTAACAGCAGCTGCTTGCAATTACTGCAGGTTCAAGTCCCACCAGGCCCAAGGTTGACTCAGCCTTCCATCCTTTATAAGGTAGGTAAAATGAGGACCCAGATTGTTGGGGGCAATAAGTTGACTTTGTATATAATATACAAATGGATGAAGACTATTGCTAACATAGTGTAAGCCGCCCTGAGTCTTCGGAGAAGGGCGGGATATAAATGCAAATAAAATAAAATAAAATAAAAAAAGATTTGCAGACTTCAATGCCCAGCATTCCCCAACCAGCCGTGCTGGGTGTTGAAGTCCACAAGTCTTAAAGTTGCCAAGGTTGGACTCTCCTCACCTAGTGTTTAGAGAGAGAGAGAGATACCTTCTCCTCATGCAACAACCGTTGAGATGTTGTGCTGGAGACACAGTTTCTGCCAAAGCTCAAAATGATAATATCACTTTATAATGCTTTGGTAAGGCCACACTTGGAATATGGCATCCAGTTTCGGTCGCCACGATGAAAAAAAGATGTTGAGACTCTAGAAAGAGTGCAGAGAAGAGCAACAAAGATGATTAGGGGACTGGAGGATAAAACATAGGAAGAACGGTTGCAGGAACTGGGTATGTCTAATGAAGAGAAGGAACATGGGAGACATGATAGTAGCGTTCCAATATCTCAGGGGCTGCCCCAAAGAAGAGGGAATCAAGCTATTCTCCAAAGCACCTGAAGACAGGACAAGAAACAATGGGTGGAAACTAATCAAGGAGAGAAGCAACTTAGAACTAAGGAGAAATTTCCTGACAGTGAGAAGAATTAATCAGTGGAACAACTTGCCACCAGAAGTTGTAAATGCTCCAACACTAGACGTTTTTAAGAAGATGTTGGATAACCATTTGTCTAAAGTGGTGTAGGGTTTCCTGCCTAAGCAGGGGGTTGGACTAGAAGACCTCCAAGGTCCCTTCCAACTCTGTTATTCTATTGTTCGATTGTTCTATTGAAACGATTAGCAAGAGAAGGCTGTGCTTTTTTCAACCCGTGGAGGCTGCGGCCACGTTGCATGAAGGTTCGGAGCAGCATGAGATCTTCTAAAAATAATTCCCCTGCTTAAACTTCCTTCCCCGGCTCATTGGGGGATGGGGAGAGAGGGGTTTACAAGCGTGAAAATGGCAATTAAGAGTAATTAGAGGAGGAGGTTGCCCTGCTAGGTTCCTTTCTTGAGGACAAGGTGGAACTGCTGGAGAGGAGATTGATGTGCTTGTTTTGCCAACTGTATCAGAGCAACAAGAAAATACCTCTTAGGTTCCCCCCCCCCACAACCCCCACATGAAGGCAGATGGTGTTTTCCAGCTTTGCCATGGCCCCAATGCCTCAATTAGCAGCTGAGATGCCCAGCTGGTGAGCTGGTAGCTGTGCTCTATTCTGGGAGAAGCTTCTGAATGGAGAGTCACACAGTCTTAGCAAGGGAGAGGGAGAGGCATAACTAAAGGTCAAAACAACACATTCAGTTATGCATATGCTTTAACTAGGAAATACACTTAGAAAAATACACACAGAGGTCCCTGATGGGTAACCAAGATCATGGCGATGTGGGAAAGGGTGTGAATCTCCTCCTTCTTGAGATCATGTCCTGCTGGAAATCTTTCCGAAGCTGTTGTTTCTCCATCAATGGGTACAGCAGAATAGCAATAGCACTTAGACTTATATACCGCTTCACAGTGCTTTACAGCCCTCTCTAAGCGGTTTACAGAGTCGCTTCTTGCCTCCAACAATTTGGCTCCTCCTTTTACCGAACCTCGGAAGGACGGAAGGATGAGTCAATCTTGAGCCAGTGAGAATCGAACTCCTGGCAGTGGGCAGAATCAGACTGCAATATTGCATTCTAACCACTGTGGAAGGAAGGAAGGAAGGAAGGAAGGAAGGAAGGAAGGAAGGAAGGAAGGAAGGAAGGAAGGAAGGAAGGAAGGAAGGAAGGAAGGAAGGAATAGAAATAGCCCTTAGACTTATACACCGCTTCACAGTGCTTTCCAGCCCTCTCTAAGCGGTTTACAGAGTCCGCCTCTTGCCCCCAACAATCTGGGTCCTCATTTTACCCACCTCAGAAGGCAACTTAAATGGACTCCAGAGGATGGTAGAGGACAGGAAGGCCTGGAGGAACGTTGTCCATGGGGTCGCGATGGGTTGGACACAACTTTGGAACTAACAACAACAAAAAGTGTCAGATTGGCACATCCAGGGAAACCAAATCTGAACACTTCCAGGTTTTCCCCACCCAAAGGAAAGTCCAAGTCCTGCCCAACACCCACATGTCTATCACATGGTCCAAGCCAAGCACCATCCCAGCTGGAGAAGCTTCCCAGCCATCCAGGTGCAGGGCAAGATGTCCTTGAACCTCTGGGAAAGGAATGTTATTATGACTATATATCACCCTGGCTCCATACGATCCCTCCTCCCAATTTTCCCACAGTAGTAAACGTGGCAGGTCTGAAAAAGATGGCTTCCAGGCCTGACATCAGGTCCTCCATGTCTCCCAGATGGCGGGATTGTCATGATAGAGAAGGCACTTTAGCTAAAGCTCAGAAGATGGAGGCCACGTGGCCTGGCTTGGCCACATCAGTCAGGGGACTGAGATGTATTTATGGATCCATATCACGATGCACACCAGGGAGTGAGACTTTAATTTACTAAAAGCCTTGAGTTCTACTGGGTTACCACACTATCACAGCAGACAATTACGTGTCGACTCTGCTGGGACTAAGGATCATCACACTTCCATCTGATACGGCTTGCTTCTTCCTCCACTTGCTGTTCTGGTGAGGAAGCCAGCAGAAGAGTCGAGGGATCTGAATCCCTTCCTTCGTCAGACATCCTTGGATCCCACGAGTTTCCCCTGGCTCTTTTGCCAGATCCAGGACTAATTCCCTCGTCCCTGGAAAAGCTAGAATCTATCTCTCTCCCTCTCTCTCTCTCTCTCTCTCTCTCCCTCTCCCTCCCTTCCATAAATTCATTTGTGAGCATATCAACAATGGTGGCCAGCTTTTTAAAAAGAAAAGGCTAGAAGTGGAATTGGACCCAAGGGAGGGTTCAAGAATGAATGTGTTGATAAATCTATTGCAAAACCCGATTACATTAGCAGGAAAAAGTGGTTAGCAGTTGTTACACATCCTCGAATTACAACAATTCATTTAGTGACCGTTCAAAGTTCTAATGTGATTCAAGGCTGCTTTTTAAAAAAAAAAAAATAGAAATGGTTGGTGGATATTTTTTTGGGAAAGTAAAAAGTTGAGGTTTGATGTTAAATACTTTATTCTACTGCAACAGAGAGTTGGAAGTCAATGCTTTTTTTCCCCCTCTTCTTCCTCCCCTCCTCATTTTTCTTTTCCTTTTTCCTCCCCATTGGGTCCTATTATTTGCTTTCATATTTATGTACTTTATTCTATAATCTAATAAAAAATGCTATTATTTTTTTTAAAAAAAGGACTGCTTTTCGCAATCTTTGCAGCATCCCGCTGGATTGTGTGATCAAATTTCAGAGGCTTGGCAACTGGTTCATACTTATGACCGTCGCTATGTCCCAAGGTCACGTAATTCCCCCTTTTGAGACCTTCTGACCAACCCAGTAAATTGGGGGGGGACCCAGATTCACTTAACAACCGGGTCCCCCACTTACCAACCGCAGTGACTCAGTTAGCAACGGTGGCAAGAAAAGGTCGTGAAATGGGCCCAAACTCACTTAACAAACGCCTCCACTTAACAACAGACATTTTGGGCTCAACTGTGATGGTTAAGTCGAGAAATATCTGGGTTGTTTTTTTGTTTTTTTTATGCAAGCCCTATTTGCCGTACCTTGCTTTTCAATAAAAATAATTTTCAGAACCCAGCAATTCCACATAACCAGAAAAAAATCTAATGTTCGCGTCTCTGTCTCTGTGGCCATTTTTGGGCTGGAGGCCAAACCCTCCTTTCACACACACACACACAAAACCACACACACACACACACACACACACACACACACACACACACACACACACACACACGAGATGCAAAAGGAGAACAAAAAAACCTGGCATCCCTTTTAATCTTCTCCGTTAATTATCCACCCTCGGAGCCTCATCTGCGTCTCAAATAGCTCAAACAAGCCCACCTGAGTGCAGTTTGGCCATTATCGTGGAGAAAGGACAGGACAATCGTGGATGAAGTGCAGCCTTGTTGAGAACAGGTGTTAGAAAGCCGGCACAGATGTTTAGACACTTTTCAATTAAAACGTCCTTAAATTAAAAGGGGGTGAGGGGAGGGAAGAGACAATCAGACAAGCTTTAACAACTCGCTGAACACAAAAGGCACCCAGGATGGTTAGGAGAAGAGCAAGTTGGGCGGTCCTTAATGGGGAATTGTGGTATAAAAAGAAATTGTGGAATGGTTGTATAAACAGAGGCGCAGAATCAAAATCGCTTGAAGCATCAGTGCCTCTTTTTAAAGCCTTAGTAAGGCCACGCCTGGAGCACGGCAACTTGTTTTGGTCACCACCTTACAAAAAAGATATTGAGACTTTGGAAAAAGTGCAGAGAAGAGCAACGGAGGTGATTAAAGTCCTGGAGATTTTCATTGTTAGTTGCAAAGTTGTGTCTGAGCCATTGCGACCCCCTGGACAATGTTCCTCCAGGCCTTCCTGTCCTCTCCCATCCTCTGGAGTCCATTTAATCTCACGCCGACTGCTTCAGTGACTCCATCCAGCCACCTCCTTCTCTGCCGTCCCCTTCTTCTTTTGCCCTCAATCTTTCCCAGCATTCAGCTCTTCTCCAGGGAGTTCTTCCTTCTCGTTAGGTGCCCAAAGTATTTGAGTTTCCTCTTCAGGATCTGGCCTTCTAAAGAGCAGTCAGGGTTGATCTCCTCTAGGACTGACCGGTTGGATGGCCTTGGATTCCAAGGGACTCGCAGGAGTCTTCTCCAGCACCAGAGTTCAAAGGCTTCCATTCTTTGGTGCTCAGCCTTCCTTATGGTCCAACCTTCACAGCCATACAGCCTGGAGATTAAAAGATATGAAGAACAGTTTCACGATTTGAGTTTGGCCAGTCGAGAGGAAAGAAGGGCAAGGATGGACATGGTAGCAGTCTTCCAATATCTCAGGGTCTGCCACAAAGAAGAGGGGGTCAAATTATTCTCCAAAGCACCAGAAGACAAGACAAGAAACGGATGGAAACTCATCAAGGAAGAAGCAACCTGTAGTTAAGGAGAAACTTCCTAACAGTGAGGACAATTGCTTGCCTTCAGAAGTTGTGGGTGCTCCATTATTGAAGGCTTTTAAGAAGAGCCTGGACAGCCATTTGTCTCAAATGGTATAAAGTGTCCTGGCTTGAGCAGGGAGTGAGACTAGAAGACCTCCAAGGTCCCTTCCAGCTCTATTCTGATTGAATTCTGGGAATTGAAATCCACACATCTTAAAGGTGCCAAGGTTGGAGACCTCTGGTCTAAAGGGTACCCAGATTGGAGAAGGCTGATTTTTAGACTGAACCCTTATTTCGGTCTAAAAGAGCTTTAAAAACCTGAAAAAACTGGCAAATTGCTACCTAGCATTAAATGCTCAGGTCCAAAGTCTGATACTTCATTAGATTGCTTCTCACCCTCTATGGCTTTATCCTTACGCTGGGATTTTCGGCTTTCCTTCAACAAGGAAATTTTCCTTCCAGACTTTTCTTTTTTTTAAAAAAAAAAAAAAATTATATGGGGAAAAAAGTTAAGATTCTTGGTTAATAGGTTGACAGAGTTGTTAATACTTGGAACGCACTACCAGACTCTGTGGTCTCTTCCCAAAATCCCCAAAGCTTTAACCAAAAACTGTCTACTATTGACTTCACCCCATTCCTAAGAGGTCTGTAAGGGGCGTGCATAAGAGCACAAGGGTGCCTACCGTTCCTGTCCTATTGCTTCCTTTCATTATATCCAACTAATATAGTTATTACATACTTATGTTTATATATATGCTTATATATTCTATAGTTATTTCATGCTTATGCTTATAATACTGTGTGACAAAAATAAATAAATAAATAAATAAATAAATAAATAAATAAATAAATAAATAAATAAATAAATAAATAAATAAATTGTAAATCACTTCCCAAGCTGAGGTTTTTGGGTTTTTTTGCATTTATATCTCGCCCTTCTCCGAAGACTCAGGGCGGCTTACACTATGTCAAGCAATAGTCTTCATCCTATTTGTATATTTATATACAAAGTCAACTTATTGCCCCCAACAATCTGGGTCCTCGTTTTACCTACCTTATAAAAGGATGGAAGGCTGAGTCAACCTTGGGCCTGGTGGGACTAGAACCTGCAGTAATTGCAGGCAGCTGCTGTTAATAACAGACTGCATTAGCAGTCTGAGCCACAGAGGCCTGGCCCTTGAGGACAAATGTGTTGGGGTAGAGGATAGGCACTTAGCCAATGAAATTTTTTGATATTTTTTTTTAAAAAACTTAATCAAGTGCAATTTTATGTTTCTCAATTCAAACCTTAATGGACCAAATAACTTGAAATGTGTTAAAGTACTTCTCGTATTTGGATGGTGAGGCATCCCTCCCTCACCCCAAGACGTATCCATTGCACTTCTTGAATTCTAATATATCTCCAGCTAGGGGCCTGATCCTGTGTGATCACAGAGGACTAGTAAGTTGCTGCTTAGTTTTTGCAGCCTCTTCTCACCTTCTGCTAGAGCTCAAATGAAGCAGAAGCGACATTACTCTCCAGAGTTTATTCCCCACTCCAGGGGTGTCAGAAAGAGGGATGAGAAGTTATCTACAGACCTCCCACATCCTAGACATAATTTATTTCAATTTCTCCCCTCAGGATGCTGTTACAGGGCATTGCGTGCGGAAACAACTAGACACACCAAAAAAAATCTCTCATGTCATCACTCTGCTGAACCACTAATTCCCACAGCATTGTCTTATGTCTAAGGATACTTACCCATGTAGTAGGAATGTATTACTGTTATCCCTCATCTTTCTTATTACCTTCTATTAGTATCTTATGATGATATCACTGTGTTGTTTGTAGGTTTACTGAAAGCTTTAAAGTCCTTGTGTGTTCATTCACACTTGGCCAACAAAGAATTGGCTCTTCTCTTCTCTTCTCTTCTCTTCTCTTCTCTTCTCTTCTCTTCTCTTCTCTTCTTTTCTCTTCTCTTCTCTTCTCTTCTCCCTTCCCTTCCCTTCCCTATTTTATTATGCATTCTATTCTATTTTGTATTTCATTCTGTGTTCCGTTCTGTTCTGTTGAGTAGAGAAGTAAATTAAAAGAGCTGAAAGAGAATATAGTTGATATTTTTTAAAAAAACCTGAATCATGTTTTTAAAACTCTTTTCTTCCCTTCCCTATTTTATTCTGCATTCTATTCTATTTTGTAGAATAAAATAGGGAAGGGAAGGGAATTCTATTCTATTTTGTAAGAGACACAGTGGCTCAGTGGCTAAGATGCTGAGCTTGTCTGTGGAAAGATTGGCTGTTCAGCAGTTTGAATCCCTAATGTCGCATAATGGGATGAGCTCCCGTTACTTGTCCCAGCTTCTGCCAACCTAGCAGTTCGAAAGCAGGTAAAAAATGCAAATAGAAAAATAGGGGCCACCTTTGGTGGGAAGGTAGCAGCGTTCCGTGCACTTTTGACATTGAGTCATGCCGGTCACATGACCACGGAGACATCTTCGGACAGCGCTGGCTCTTCGGCTTTGAAATGGAGAGGAGCACCACCCCTTAGAGTCGGGAACGACTAGCACATATGTGTGAGGAGAATCTTTACCTTTATACTATTTTGTATTTCATTCTGTGTTCTGTTCTCTTCTGTTGAGTAGAGAAGTAAATTAAAAGAGCCAAAAGAGAAGATTTTGGCTCTTTTAGAGTGAGTGGCTCCTCTTCCCTTCCACCCTCTTCCAGATCTCTCTGGATTTCTCCACCCATTTTCTAGGGAGGACCAATGTGGTTGGTGGCCCCCCTAGCTTGAAGGACTAACGGTTTGAGGACCAAACTAACATTTGGGGTTTTTTTAGTTCTTTGAGGGAGGACGCCTTTAGCCTGTGCAGCGTTTAGCTCATTTCCAGCCTTGAGTTTGTGCCCGGCTGTGTTGTGCAAGGAAAGGAGCTGATGTTGGCCCACGTTCGATCAGACGTGATTTTGCTGAGTCAGGCCAGCTAGGAACTTGGCCTGCTGACGGAACTGCGGTTTGCTGGTTTGTCGAGAGGGTGCCAAGTTTTTATAGATAAATGCAAAGTGAGCAGGACAGTTTTGAATAAGGGATGGCTTCTGGACCTCCGAGTGTAATTATGATCCCTGCATGGCAAGGCCAGATGAGCCATTATGTTAAGTAGACTCCATCTCAGCAACATCCAACGATGCATGGCAGCATCTGCTCCCTGCACTGAGTCTCTTTCCTGCAAGCTATCTGCTTTTCCTGGCGGCCGAATGTTAATGGGTGATGAGACTCTAGAAAGAGTGCATAAAAGAGCAACCAGGATTATTAGGGGACTGGAGACTGAAACATACAATGACCGCTTGCAGGAACCAGGCAGGGCTAGTCTAGTGAAGAGAAGGACCAGGGGAGACATGAGAACAGTCTTCCAGTATTTGAGAGGCAGCCACAGAGAGGAAGGGGGTCAAGCTATTTTCCAAGGCACCTGAAGGCCAGACAAGGAACAATGGATGGAAACTGAACAAGGAAAAGTTCAACCTGGAAATAAGGAGGAATTTTCTGACAGAGAGAACAATCAACCCATGAAACAGAAGTGGGAGCTTCATCCCTGGAAGCTTTCAAAAAGAGACTGGGCTGCCATTTGTCGGAAATGGTGTAAGGTCTCCTGCTTGGGCAGGGGGTTGGACTAGATGACCTACAAGGTCCCTTTCAACTCTGTTAATCTAATCTAAACCTCTGAGGTGTTAAGTAGAGCTCAATTAATAGGGAATGAATCTGGATCTTGTCCTTTCCTGAGAGAAGAAGTATTTTTTTTCTCTCTTTTGCCAGGATTCAAGTTCTTGGGCAGAACCAATTTTTTTTCTCCTGGAAAGCTGGTGGGCTTCCAGATGCTGGGTGATGGACCACAAGAACATCTGTGAGAAAGTAGGCTCAGCCAGCTTCTACATAGCTGGGAATGGTCCTTTCTCCTGGATCTGCTCCTAGATCTCAGCACCATTGTTACCCTCCTGGTCAGGTCTGAACAGCCTCCAAAGACCATTCCTCTTGAATATTAGGTTTCTGTTAGCAGGCTAGCCTGTAAGGTTCTCTGCTTTGCTTCTTCATCTGGTATGAACAACTAGAAGACTTCCACTCCAGTAGAAGACCTCCTATGGATGTGGCTGCTGCTGAAAGTCTGGTGTGATCCACCAACCAGGAGCAAACTGAAGCTCCTCCGATCCTAAATAATCCCCCATTTTAAACTGTTGAGAATATTCGTATCTCGTATCTGTCCTCCAAGATTGCTGTTGAGCTCTGAGATGTTTCATTACCAAACTAGGTAACGTCTTCAGCGGGGTTGGTGAATTGAATTCCAACTGGCTGAATTCCGTCCCACTGAAGACGTTACCTAGTTTGGTAATACAATTCACGGAGTGCAAAACCATGTTGTGTTTGGAGACATGCAAAACGGGGGATTTGGGCAGGGGTCTGTTCTTCGAGCTGGCTGTTTAGCTCCTGGACATTTCGTTACCAAACTAGGTAACATCATCAGCAGGGTTGGCGACTTGAATTCAACTGGTTGAATTCCGTGACTCACAGCAACCAGCCAAAAGTCACAAGACCGGAATCAGCCTTGTGATTCAACCGGTCACAAAACCAACCGACCTCCTAGGATCTATATACACAAACAAGACACTTCACCCAACCCCTCCACCCCTGAAGATTTTATCTAGTTTGGTAACAAAATGTCTGGGAGCTAAACAGCCAGCTCAGAGAAGCTGTCCCCTGCCCAAATCCCCTGTTTTGCATGTCGTTCAAACGCAACATGGCTTTGCACTGCGTGAATTGTCGAATTGTCGCTGATCTACAAAGAACAGCAAAGCAGCCGATTCCCTTTTGGCCCCAGTTCAGCAGAACACTTAAGCACTCCCATCAAGGTTGCAGTAGCATGCTAGTCATCCTTTGATTAAACCCTTCCACTCATAAAGTGGGGGGGGGAAGGAAAATTCTCTTCCTCACCTGGCAGTGAAACCATAGGAGGTGCTCGGCCATCAGTAGATGGATGACAAATCTGCTTTCCTTCTTAGCAACACTGAGGCGCACAAATGGACTGCGCAGAATTCGAATGGGTAGTTTGTCCCAAAGAAGTTGGTGAGGGAAATGGAGAAAAGGAGGAAGGATCGGTGTTTTTTGCCCTCTTTTAACATCAAAACCTAATTTGGAGATGGGCAAATAATCAGCCTGGATCCTGGGAATAATCACAAAGGAACTACGAGTCGCTGATGCACAAGGCACAGGGGTGGCCACCAGCTTGGATGGCTTTAAATGAGGAGTAGTGCCAGGCAGAGGTGAGATTCACTTACCTTCCCTACCAGTTTGCAAATGTGAGTGTACTTGCACGTACCATCTTTGTGCATGCGCAAGGCCTTCTGCTCATGTGCAGTACTCACGCATTACATCCGGGTGGGTGGGCGGAGCTTCCCACGGTCACTGCTACCGGTTCGTGCTATCCGGACAGAACCAGCTGCATCCCACCACTGGGATGGTTGTTCAAAAACCTAGCTTCCTCCTTGACTTCCCTTGTCAGGAAGTTGCAAAAACTGATCACTGTTTACATTCCGATTGACGAACCCAACCAAAGGAAGCGTGGTCGAGATGATCCAATCTCTGAATGCAAAACTTTATTGAGTACATCATTTTGGCACCGATGAGGGCAAAACCAGATCTAGCTAATTCCCGCACAAACTCATATAATTAAAGTATAGGATTCACCCTCCCCCTATTAATGCAGGTCACATTGTCTGATTGAATGCCATTGTATTGTTATGAGAAAAAGTCTTTGGGTTTGGCAAACACCTGCTAAAGTGTCCTTGGCTCTCACAGATTGTCTTCTTGATGTCTGAAGCCTACATTCCATCTTCCACTTAGTTCTTTGGCAAGCTGAGAAGTGATAATAGTTGCAACAGCATAAGTGCACTTCGAACTTGACAATCACATGACTCCGGAACATGGCAACCGTCATAAATAGGAACTAGTTGCCAAGTCTCTGAATTTTGATCACATGACCATGGGCATGCTGCAATGGTCATAAATGTGAAAAACGGCCATAAGTCACTTTTTTAGAATAGAATAGAATAGAATAGAATAGAATTTTTTATTGGCCAAGTGTGATTGGACACACAAGGAATTTGTCTTTGTTGCATATGCTCTCCGTGTACATAAAAGAAAAGATACCTTCATAAAGTTACAATACTTACAACACTTAATGATAGTCATAGGGTACAAATTTAACATTTAATGATACAACACTTAATGATAGTCATAGGGTACAAATTTAACATTTAATGATACAACACTTAATGATAGTCATAGGCTACAAATAAGCAATCAGGAAACAATCAATATCAATATAAACCGTAAGGATACCAGCAACAAAGTTACAGTCATACAGTCATAAGTGGGAGGAGATGGGTGATGGGAACGATGAGAAGATTAATAGCAGTGCAGATTTAATAAATAGTTTGACAGTGTTGAGGGAATGATTTGTTTAGCAGAGTGATGGGGTTCGGGAAAATACTGTTCTTGTGTCTAGTTGTTCTGCTGTGTAGTGCTCTGTAGCATCATTTTGAGGGTAGGAGTTGAAACAGTTCATGTCCAGGATGCGAGGGGTCTGTAAATATTTTCACAGCCCTCTTTTTGACTCGAGCAGTATACAAGTCCTCAATGGAAGGCAGGTTGGTAGCCATGGTTTTTTCTGCAGTTCTAATTATCCTCTGAAGTCTGTGTCTTTCTTGTTGGGTTGCAGAACCAAACCAGACAGTTATAGAGGTGCAGATGACAGACTCAATCATTCCTCTGTAGAACTGGATCAGCAGCTCCTTGGGCAGTTTGAGCTTCCTGAGTTGGCGCAGAAGTTTTATTGCTGTTTGTAGCTTTGAATGAACTGTCGTAAATTGAGAACTCCCTGTAGTTTGGTGGGGTTCTTTTTTTCCCTTCTTACCAAACCTTTGGTCTTTGGCAAATCACCGCCAGGTCCGGCCGACTGGAAAAACCACCTGTGGTCCACTCCTTCCCAACTTCCACCCGCATTCTCCAGCTGAGGAGGGGAGAAATAAACTTTTGAGGCCAACTTCAATCCTCCTCCTGAGCAGCAGGAGCCATTATGCAAATCCGAAAGGGAGAGGCAATTTAAGAGTCTGGATCCTCCATATTTCTTGATTTCATTAGCATCAGGCAAAGTGGGAGAGTTAATGTGACAAAATGAACTCGTTCTGACGCTTATCCAAACAGTTCTTTTCTGAATTAACGAGACCGCTGATTTCCCAACAGTTGCTTGAGGAGTAATGGGGCTTTTTAGGGGGATGAATGATGGAGCTGTCAAAGAATAGTGGGTGGGATTCCAGTAGAGGGGAGGTTGGACCTAGAAAGAGAGACAAGGAGAGGCTAGGCAGAGGATCAAGGGTTTATAGCATGGTAAGAGATAATAATAACAGAGTTGGAAGAGACTTTGGAGGTCTTCTAGTCCAACCCGCTGCTCAAGCAGGAGACCCTAAACCATTCTAGAGAAATGGCTTTCCAATCTCTTCTTAAAAATCTTCAGTTATGGAGCACCTACAACTTCTGGAGGCAAGTCGTTCCACTGATTGATTGTTCTCACTGTCAGGAAATTTCTCCTTAGTTCTAAGTTGCTTCTCTCCTTGATTAGTTTCCATCCGCTGCTTCTTGACCTGCCCCAAGGTGCTTTGGAGAATAGATTGACTCCCTCTTGTTTGTGGCAGCCCCTTAGATATCGGAGCACTACTATCATCTCTGATACAATATATGAAATGATAGAGATAGATATGATAGAGATAGATATGATAGAGAAGGGGGAATGCTGTGGCTCAGTGGCTAAGACACTGAGCTTGTCGATCAAAAGGTCGGCAGTTCAGCGGTTCGAATCCCTAGTGCCACGTACGGGGTGAGCTCCTGTGACTTGTCCCAGCTTCTGCCAACCTAACAGTTCGAAAGCAGGTAAAAAATGCAAGTAGGGAAATAGGGACCACTTTGGTGGGAAGGTAACAGCGTTCCGTGCGCCTTTGGTGTTGAATCATGCCGGCCACATGACCACGGAGACGTCTCCAGACAGCGCTGGCTCTTCGGCTTTGAAACAGAGATGAGCACCACCCCCTAGAGTCGGAAACGACTCGTACATATGTGCAAGGGGAACCTTTACCTTTACCTATGATAGAGATTATCTAAGATCCTCTAATGCTAGTAGGACATAGGACTTTGGACTTAGCTTTAAAAAAAAAAAACCTGACTTCTGGAGAAGGATGGAGATACTGAAAAGGTAGACCCAGGAATGGCAAGTTTCACGACAAAAGACCACAGAGCAGGAATTCAAAGCTATTTCTTTGTGTCTTGAACCACCATCACATCAGGTACAAATTAGGCTCTTTAGGAATTTCGAAGGAGAACCTAGGAATATTGCCACAAAGATCGAACATTTCGGGTGGAGGGGGGGGGAACAGATGTCCCTTAGAATTAGCAAATGTTGGGCCGCTGGCTGATGCTGTTACAGCTTGCAGCTAATATTTAGAGGACGATCATCTCATCGGAGGAGATCTTCGGGACATGCAAATTAGTGGATTTATCCCCAAACTAATCAGTCCAAATATGATTGATCTCCACTTGAAGATGTCAGCCATCAGCAAATTTCCCACCCCCTCTGTCTTAACAAGTTAGAGCGTTTTAATTACCTTCCGCGCTATGGGGGCTGCACCTGATTGAAAAGCCAACCTTGTCTAACACACGCTCCTGGCCATTAAATCACTGCTTTTTCTGTAGCTCACAAGATGGATGAACTGTCAGATGCAAGCAAGCTCAGGGGCTACAAGGGAAGGAAAAATCTCCCCTCCCCTACATCCCAACCCCCCAAGCCAAAGATTTGAGGGATCAGCAAGGAGAGAAGCGGTCTCCAAACGGAAAAAGAGAAGATTCTGAAAAGACCGAGTTACAGCGTCTTGAAATTTTCCCCTCTTGATGGTTCCGGAAGCATTATTTTTGTTTCTTTCGAAACTTGACAACGCAGCTTTTTTCTGGGTGATAACCATTGAAATGTGTAGGAATTAGATTTTCTTATTTGGCTCCGGTTTGTGTGAACAGGTCAGCAAAAGCTCTCTGCATTTTCCAACGTTCCACACAGATCGGGGGGGGGGGAGAAGTTGGATTTGTTATGAAGCAGTTTTGCATTTTTTTGGAGTCACAGTTGTACCTCAGGCCTCCTGACTTTTCTCGTGAGCCTTCGTGGGAAGGGGCTGTTCTTCTCAGAGCCTCAAGTGATGGCTCCTACTGGTAGGAGCTCTGAAGAAAAGAGAAAGGGAGAACGTATCTCCATCAGATACTCAGAAACACAATTGGAGCTGAGTTTGTACCCATCAATTTTAGAGGTAACAGAAAATAACAGAATTAGAAAGGACCTTGGAGGTCCTCTAGTCCAACTCCCTGCTCAAGCAGGAGACCCTATACCATTTCAGACAAATGGCTCTCCAATCTCTTCTTAAAACCTCCAGTGTTGGAACATCCACGTCTCAAGGCAAGTTGTTCCACTGATTAATTGTTCTCATGGCCAGGAAATTTCTTCTTAGTTCTAGGTTGCTTCTCTCCTTGATTAGTTTCCATCCATTGTTTCTTGTTCTGCCTTCAGGTGTTTTGAAGAATAGATTGACTCCCTCTTCTTTGTGGCAGCCCCTCAAATGTTGGAACACTGTTATGATGTCTCCCCTGGTCCTTCTTTTCTCTAGATTGGCCAAACCCAATTTCTGCAATTGTTCTTTATATGCTTTTTGACCTTACAGACCTTGAAAAGGACCCTTGGTGGCTCCGAGTGAGAATTTGATGGAGGGCTCAGAAGCCCAGTTCTGGAAATCTGGATACAGAGAATTTGTAGACAGACAGATAAAGAGTTTCTGTTCTTCACCCCACCGGTCCCCCATATTGCTGCAGTCCCATCTATTGTGAAGGTCAAGCTAACAAGCATGTGATTTGGAGAGGTGCCTCAATCAACCATGACCATTCAGTGAGCCAAGAAACGTTCCTAGTGTCAAGGTTCCAGAAAAACCTCTTCTGCATAAAAAAAACTCAGAAGCCATTGTTTTTCAGAGTTCTTTACTAGCATGAGGAAACTGGCACACGATGAGTGAAATTCCAAAACTGAACTTCCGGATTCTTTTCCCAGTTATACAAATCCCAAGAGTCCCCCCACCCCGACCCCCTTGATAGTCACATGGTCCCACGTTCTCCCAGTTCATTCGAATATCTTCTCGCCACTCTTCCTGCAGATGTGAACACCATCCGACCTTGACCGCTTGAAGAATGTTACCATACCCCTCAGCCCCCCTTCTTCCCCTCAGGGGAAAAATGTGGCAGCGTCTGGAACCCTAAAGTCTAGTATGGTTTCCAGGCCTGACACCTAGCTGGAGACTCCTCAGAAGCTCAAAGGCAGCAAGTCAACGGTTGTGCCTCATTTCTGACTCAACAGGGGTTGGAGTCTTTAAAAGATGGCCTTCTTTGCTTTTACCAAGAATGCTACGCTCTCAGGAAAAAAACACAACAGATTGAGAAAAGGAACGGGACAGTCTGGATTCCGTCAAATGCCGGAGTCAACATACCAGGAGATGCACTTTTGCTAAAATTTTCTATAGGTTGTGTCCACCTTCTGGGCCTCCTTGCGGGGGTCACCTAAATTCCAGATCATCTCACAGGACATTGTCTTAAGACGTTGCAATTGGTCTCTGTCCCAGAGCTAGCAAGCTCCAAGCATCCACAACTAAGCGGTCTTGGGAGTCCTTCCCGTCTGTTATTCCTTCAAGGACAAGATGGTAACATCAGTAGAAGAAATACATAGATCTTTCTGGTTGCGTCTGTCAAGGGCTCACTGGATTCAGCTCAGTGGACCAACTGAGGTCAACTATTGAAGCTATAAGCCATAAAATTTTTAAGCCCTTCCAGGATGGTAAATCAGTCTCATCCACCTCATTCTCTAGGGAAGTTGGGGAACTGTCAACCTGCCCCCCCTCCCCTCCGCCCTATCGTGAGTCAACATTTCATGTGACAAAACTCCTTTGAGCCTCAATGGAAGAAGATGAACGACGTGTCTTTCTTGCAACACAAAAGCCGTTGTGCTGACTGAGAATGAATCTCCCATGCTTGCACATGTTAGAGATTAAAGTATTCTAAATATAACATGCCGTCTCACACGGAAGGGTGGAGGACCAATTCCTTGCCTAGAGGATTTGCAAGGCTGAGAAGGCAGGAGAGATAACCCTGATTAAACAGACCGATTCTGAATGGGTGCTTGTCTCTGCTAAGAGAGCCCTTGAAATCGACATTTTAACTGGGCAAAAGGAGAGGTGGGTGTTTGTCATGAACTCTGCGGCACATAATCACGTGACCTGTTGCTCATTAATGTTCATTAGACTTCATTGAAATGGACCGGAGTGAGTTTTCCTTTCTGTATTCATCTCATCTATTTATCTGCTCCATTTCTGGAGGTGTAGGACTTTGTTCCCCACAGAGTAACTCACTCTGAATTCACTTTAGTATGAGATCACAGCCTAACACTGATGATGTTCCCTAGCTGGGTAATGAAACATCTGGAAGAAAACAACCAAGATCTGAGAGCACCAAGGACCTCACATCATTCTTCTTCTCCTTCTCCTTCTCCTTCTCCTTCTTCTCCTCCTTCTCCTTCTCCTCCTCCTTCTCCTCCTCCTCCTCCTCCTCCTCCTCCTCCTCCTCCTCCTCCTCCTCCTCCTCCTGCAAACCCCACTCCCCTCTAGCATTACCCAGTTGGGTCGTGAAACATCTGCAAGAAAACAGCCAAGCTCAGAAACACCAAGGACCCCCCTTTTCAACCCTGAGCTAGAAATCTTTTCTTCTATTGGTATCACATTAGCATGCATGTGCAAGCTGTCCCTTCTAAACCTCCATCCTCCAAAAAAACCTCAACTGTGCCCACATGATTCTGGTTCTGCCCCCATTTCCATGTCTCGCAGCTGGACTTTCTTGACTGCCCCTCAGGAGACCTCTGCCTCCTTGGAAGCAACATCTGCATTCTTGGACTTTGGAACAAAATAAAAGGATGAGAGCCCTTCTTAAAGAGCGGAGGGAGGGTATTCTTAAGAACAAGCTCCTTCAGCTTCTCATTCCTGGAAGAGAAACCGTGTCCGATACGTCAACAATAGCCGGACATCTAATCCCAGCTTTACGTGACATTGGCCTATTTTGAGCAGGAGATTAGATGAGATTATCCGCATCACCTTAAATGAGAGTTCCTCCCAGTTATTAGCTGCCTTTCTGGCCAGTGGCAGATGAAAGACACCTTCTCTTTCCCCCCCTCCCCCATCTTGGGAAAACCTTACTGAAATTTTGCTCTCTGGTGCCCCAGGAGACAGCTGATTTAGAAAAACAGAGGTGGAAGGGACTTTGAAGGTCTTCTAGTCCAACCCCCTGCCCAGGCAGGAAACCCTACCCCACTTCAGACAAAGGGTTATCCAACCTCTTCTTAAAAACTTCCAATGTTGGAGCATTCACAACTTCTGGAGGCAAGCTGTTCCACTGGTTAATTGTTCTAACTGTCAGGAAATTTCTCCTTAGTTCTAGGTTGCTTCTCTCCTTGATTAGTTTCCACCTGTTGCTTCTTGTCCTGCCCTCAGGTGCTTTGGAGAAGAGCTTGACTCCCTCCCTGAGATATTGGAAGACTGCTATTCATGTCACCTCTAGTCCTTCTTTTAATTAAACTAGACATACCCAGTTCCTGCAGCCATTCTTCATATGTTTTAGCTTTAACTTCAACTCCATGCTGGCTGGGGAATTCTGGGAGCTGAAATCCACGAGTCTCAGAGTTGCCAAGGTTGGACAGGGTTGTTTGGTCCTCTGGGCTCCAGAGATCGGGGACAATTTCCCCAGCAGATCCTCAGATCTTCCTCTCAGAGATCAGAAGTTCGAGTGAAACTCACCATATCCGCTTTTCCTAGAAAGAAACACAGTGGTGGCATTTTTTGCAGATAGTAAGATTTCTTGCAGGGATCCCCTGACTAACATCTCCCCTGGCACTGCAACCAGTCTTCAACAGCTGGTGACACGGAGAGAAGTGGGAAGGCAGGAGTCAACAAGGATTGTGTTTTGATACCTCCGTTTCTTTGACGGTACCTGGGGAATATACCAAGAGGTGAACAAAAGTGTTAACGTCAAGACCTTTTTAGCCCTGGGTGTTGTTCTTTCAGGAAGACAGCTTGATGTTTTTCTCACTTACGCCTGGAGAACGCCACCTGACCTGCTCCTCTTTGGCTGCCACTTAAAAATGGGTAGACTCATAGAATCATAGGACCACAGGGCTGGAAGGGACCTTGGAGGTCTTCTAGTCCAACCCCCTGCTCAAGGCAGGAGACCAATCACCCCCAGATGACTCCAACCTTTTCTGGTAAAACACCATTGATGGAACATCCAAAACTCCAGGAGGCAAGCGGTTCCATTGATTAATCATTCTTCTCCTCCTTCTCCTTCTCCATAAAAAAGATGTTGAGACTCTCAAAAGAGTGCAGAGAAGAGTGTTGGGAATCATTATGGCAATGGTCAGATAATTCTGCTTTGCATTATAAACCTGTAGACAAGAAAACCAGCAAGCAGACAAAGTAGGTGCATTGTATGTGTATTTCTGCATATCCTGTTCCAACCACATAACCATTAACTGTGATGTTTCCATGTCTCGCTGCAGTTGAACATTCTGTAACAGGAAAAGTTCTGTATGTGCCTACACCTGCTGTTGCAAACTGCTCAGAAACGCTAACCACAGAACCTGTCCGGGTAACACCGGACATGATATGAAAACTGCTTTGCACACATAGAATATTAATCTTGCTCAGCTGTGCTTGCAAACAAATTTCCATATATGTATATTCCAACCCAATGTGTCAGTTTATGTGTGGTTAATTAGGATCACATGCTTGCCTTCTGAAACTCTGTAACCCACCCCTAACAAACCCCAATAAAAGAGTTTGTCTCGAGCTAGCTCGGGGCTCGCTTACCCCGAGGAGAATTGGACTCCGCGTCTTCATTTCTCACTTGGTCCGGTACGGAAGGCCGGACCCTTTCGTGGCGAGCCCGCTGGCCGCGAGAAAAGCCACAGAAGAGCAACCAGGATGATTAGGGAGCTGGAGGCTAAAACAGACGATGAACCATTGCAGGGACTGGGCCTGGCTAGTCTAGTGAAGAGAAGGACCAGGGGAGAGATGAGAGCATCTTCCAATGTTTAAGGGGCTGCCACAGAGAGGGGGAAGGGGGCCAAGCTATTTTCCAAGGGACCTGAAGGCCAAACAAGGAACAATGGATAGAAACTGACCAAGGAGAGATTCAACCTGGAAATAAGAAGGAGCTTTCTGAGTTTCTGTCTACTATTGACCTCACCCCATTCCTAAGAGGTCTGTAAGGGGCGTGCATCAGAGTGCCTACCGTTCCTGTCCTATTGTTTCCTTTCGTTATATCCAATTAATATAATTATTACATACTCATACTTATATGTAGGCTTATATATTGTATAGTTATTTCATGCTTACGCTTATATATACTGTGTGACAAAATTAATAAATAAAATAAATAAATAAAAAATAACAGTGAGAGCAATCAGTCAAAGATGATTAGGGGACTGGAGGCTAAAACATATGAAGAACGGTTGCAGGAACTCGGTATGCCTAGTTTAATGAAAAGAAGGACTAGGGGAGACATGATAGCAGTCTTCCAATATCTCAGGGGCTGCCACAAAGAAGAGGGAGTCAAGCTATTCGCCAAAACCCCTGAGGATAGGACAAGAAGCAATGGGTGGAAACTAATCAAGGAGAGAAGCAACCTAGAACTAAGGAGAAATTTCCTGACAGTGAGAACAATTAATCAGCGGAACAACTTGCCTGCAGAAGTTGTGAATGCTCCAACACTGGAAGTTATTAAGAAGAGATTGGAGAGCCATTTGTCTGAAATGGTGTAGGGTTTCCTGCCTGGGCAGGGGGTTGGACTAGAAGACCTCCAAAGTCCCTTCCAACTCTGATATTATTATTATTATTATTATTATTATTATTATTATTATTATTATTATTATTATTATTATTATTATTATCATCATCATCATCATCATCATCCATGGAACAGAAGTTGCCTTCAGACGTTGTGGGAGCTTCATCACTTGAGACTTTCAAGAAGAGATTCGACTGCCACTTGTCAGAAATGGGGTAGGGTTTCTTGCTTGGGCTGGAGGTTGGACTAGATGACCTACAAGGTCCCTTCTCTGTTAATCTCTTAAATATCAACCTCCTCCTCCTCCTCCTCCTCCTCCAGTCAGGAAATGCCTTCTTATTTCCAAGTTGGATCTCCTTCTGATGAGCGTCCACCTGTTGCTTCTTGTCCTGCCCTCAAGTGCTACGGAGAGCACATCAATTGTCTCTTCCCTGTGACAACCCTTCAAGTATTGGAGGATGCTGTCATGTCTCCCCAGAGCCTTCTCTTCATTAGGCTAAACGTAGGAGTTGACTTGAGCAGGTGGTCGCCCTAACCCGGCTGAGATGCTTCCTTCCTCTTTCAAAATTGAAAGCATCATTCATCCTGGATGGCTGCTAAGATTTTCTTGTGTGTGCTTGGGGGTCAGACTGACCTGCCGCGACTGAATCTCATTTTTGATGATTTCTCGGGAGTTAGTAGTCAGTCGTCTCCTGAATGGCCGGGGGGGGGGGGAATCCCTGAGCAGTGACTCCTACAGACAGCCAATGGGGGAGCTTCCTTTGAAGGGTTCTTCTTCCACTGACCCACTGACTCACTGATGGAAGGGGTGAGCCAATCACATCTCCTCTGAAAAATGCATCTGATTAGAGGAGGGTTTCTTGACCTTAGGAAATTTAAGATGGGTAGACTTCAACTCCCAGAATTCCCCAGACATCTTCAAGTATGCAGGCTGGGAATTCTGGGAGTCGAAGTCCACCCATCTTCAAGCATGCAGGCTGGGGAATTCTGGGAGTCGAAATCCACTCATCTTCAAGCATGCTAAGGTTTAGAAACACTGGACTATCTAATCTGGTGATCCTCTCCCATTCTCCACGCCTGTAATGGCACGGCAACAACACCCTACCATTCTGGCATTGGTTTTCCTCTCCAGAAGACGTTGATAGGATTAGCATTGTAAGCCTTCCTTTACCTTCAAATGAGATTTCAAAAACCCTTATTCAGAAAGGGGGGGGGGAATAACCCATTGAAAATGGATTTTCATTTCAAATAGTACAAGGTTAGAGTTAGTCTCCATCTGCCACTCTGAAAATTAATAGCAATCATTATATAGGAATTGCACAGAAGAAGAACTGGGAAAAAGGCCCACTTAAAAAAAAAAGAGAGAGAGAGCAGCAATTGCTCGTGTGTGTGTGTGTGTGTGTGTGTGTGTTTGTGTGTGTGTGTGTGTAAACTGTTTAGACACACAAGTCATTTATTATTGCAGAGCTCTTCTCCCTGGGTTTTAAATCTCATTACAGTTTGTCCAAAACAGATGTTACCCCTTTAGCGTTAGATTATTAATGATCAATCTTGGTTCCTCTAGAGAGGTTTGTTGTCAGAAATTTTGTGGAAGAGGGCATAATTTTATTATGGGCGTAGATTTGGATGAGCAACATATGTAAATCTGGAGATTTCCTTCTGGTTTCAGATGAATTCAGAATAAAAAAAAAAGATCTCTTCTTTCTTGTTGCCTTGCTAGAACAATACCAGGCAAAACTTTATAAAAACAACTGTGTGTAAACAGAGAGCAAAGCAGAGGTGAAATGCTCCCGGTTCTGACCGGATCTTGCGATCCGGTAGCGATCGTGGCCGGTGGTTCGGCAATCCGGTAGCAATGGTGGTGCAAAGCTCCGCTCACCCGCCCATGCGTCATTACTTTCTGGGTTTTTTTTTGTTTTTTTTAATTGAAAAACTTTTTAAAAAAACAAAGACATTTCCTTTTCCCCTCCTCCCGGAAAACCCCTTCCCCCTCCTTCCCCCTCCCCACCAGCTTCCCGGGTCAATCACAAGGTATTGTTATACATAAACCAAACATAGAATAAAATTTTCCCTTCCAATCCAATTAACCTCATCCAAAGCTTTTCATCTCCCAACCCCCTCCCCATTAGATAAAATAACTTTCTAATTATTCAAAGGCAATCTGATATTTCTTAATCTGATATCTGTTTTGTAGATAATCAATCCATTTTTTCCATTCAATTAAATATCTTTCCTGCGTATTGTCTTTTAAAAAAGCTGAGATTTTAGCCATCTCAGCCAAATTAATGACTTTCAGTATCCATTCTTCTATTGTAGGTACCTCTTCTTTCTTCCAATATTGTCCAATCAACAGTCTTGCTGCTGTTATTAAATTCAGAATCAGTTTAGTCTCAATCCCTGTACAATCCGTTATAATTCCCAAAAGGAAAAATTGTGGCAGGAACTTTATCTTCTTCTTCAGTACATTTTGAATAATCCACCAAATTCTTATCCAAAAGGCCTTAATTTTCTTACAATGCTAATCCTTCTCCTTCTCTGTCCTCCTCCTTTGTCCTCCTCCTCCATTTCTTCCTCCATCTCCTCCTCCTCCTCCATCTCCTCTCTCTTCTAGCACTGATGATGTTAACTAGTTGGGTGATAAAGCATCTGCAAGAAAACAACCAAGCTCAGAGAGCACCAAAGACTCCACAGTCTTCCTCCTCCTCTTCTTCTCCTTCTTTTTCTCTGTGCAAACTACACTCCCTTGCCTTGTTGCACTGTTGTTGTTCCCTGGTTGGGTAATAAAACATCTGCCAGAAAACAGCCAATCTCAGAGAGCACCAAGGACCCCCTCATTTCAACCCTGAGCTACAGAGATCATCTTCTATTGCTGCCCTTCTTGCCATCTCCTGACCCTTGGGGTGTCTCCCAGGAACTGTTCACCTGCCCCATCATTCTTCCCCCCCCCACTCTTCTTTCCTCAAAATTGTACGCAACGTGTCTCAGCAAGATGGAGAAATTGCCTGGAGTCTCCTTATAAAATCGTAAAATAGAACCGGGCGAAGAGTTTGGTGCATAATGCAAAATCCAGCTTAGTGTATCATTTCAGGTCAAAACGGAGAGCCTCTCTCTTATTCAGCTCTGCAGTTATTCCAACCAGGTTTTTCCAGACGGGCGTCTAGATAAAAACTGGGCCTGAAAAGTGGGAAAGGACGAGGGAGGAGGAGGAGAATATTAAGGGGGAATCTGCCTTAAAGCACCTTTACTGCACCTGACATATACAAAATGGACATTTAGCCATTTAGTCGAGGCTTCATCATTAATATATGTTTGGTAGCTTATTTTAGAGATGTCTCCTTTGATTATTTCACCCACAACGAGTAGTCCCGGTTCTTGTTAGCAATCGGTTTTGCAAGCAGAATGGATACTGGAGGAGAGAGAAAATTTTTTTTCCTCCATTTCTTTGGGAGATGAAACGGTGTCAAGGATCACCACTGTTTCATCCAGTGCTTTCTTTTTTGTAACTAGTGGCTCCTAGATTTATGGAAAAACTGACCCGGGTGAGAAGGAAAACAGAAACTTGGAGAAGATGGGATGGTTGGGGGTGGTGGACTTGGTGGGCAATTCGAGAGGGTAGGCTGAAGCCAACATCTAGAAAGAAAGCTCCAAAGGTGTTTTTTCAAGAGGCAACTGGACTTCCTTTGGTTTTTCTTGAAGATGTTTCGCTTCTCATTCCAGAAGTTTCTTCAGTTCTTAGGAAGAAGAAGAAGCTTCTTCACTTCAGAACTGAAGAAGTATTTTGGATAAGAAGTGAAATGTCTTCAAGAAAAAAAAATAAAAGAAGTTCAGTTGCTTTCTGGAAAAGCAAGTTTGGGACAACCATGACCTGGATGATTGAGAATCTCCATAGACTTCTAGAAGGAAAGATTGGTAGATTCCCAACTGAGGAACCCCAGCTCTGCTTTCCTACTTGCACAGAGCCCATTGCATGCTGATGTTGTCTCTCTGCTTGTTCATTGGCAGGTCAACCTTGTGATTCCCCATCTCTGGAGGAACAGAGACCTGGAGAGAAAGGATGGAGAAGGAACCCAACACTCAAATGAAGACCAGTGACAAAAAGAAAGGCAGAAGAAGCAATGCAGAGAAGGAGAGCAAAGCTCATGTCTGAACCAGGGGCCTCTTCATTCCAGGTCCCTTTGTGTTCTGAGTGACTTCCAAACCCCTCTTAGATGATGGTGAGACAGTCAACTCCCCAGCCGCAGAGCCTTTGCTGATGGCACGTGGAAAACCTTGACCCTGGTGTAACCAACACCTCCTTGTGTTCCTGTCCACTAATCCACCCCAGATGCTTCTTCATGGTTCAGCATCATGAAGAAGGAAGGAAGAATGACCAAGCTGCTGAAGAAACTTTAGTCAAGGCAGGGTTGTGCCGTGACCGAGCTGCCTCTTCCCTTCTTCTGGCCAATCAAGGGTAAGACCCCCCTTTCGGTGTGGCCCTTCTCAATGGCAGGCCATCGGTGGGCCATGACATCAGCACTGTGCACCTATGTGGCAGCTGTCTCTCTCCTCTACGTGAGCGAGGTCCAAGCCGACTGCTGGCTGATTGAAGGGGAGAAGGGCTTTGTGTGGCTGGCCATCTGCAGCCAGAACCAGCCCCCCTACGAGTCCATTCCTCAGCAGATCAACAGCACCATTCTGGACTTGAGGCTGAATGACAACAAGATCAAGAGCGTCCAGTTCTCCTCCCTCAGCCGCTTCAGTAACCTCACATACCTCAACTTGACCAAGAACGAGATCTCGTATATCGAGGATGGTGCCTTCTCAGGACAATACAACCTGCAGGTATTGCAGCTCGGCTACAACCGCTTGAGGAATTTGACGGAGGGGATCCTCCGGGGCCTAGGGAAGCTGGAGTACCTCTACCTCCAGGCCAACCTCATTGAGACTGTCACCCCCAATGCCTTCGGGGAGTGCCCCAACATCATGAACATTGACTTGTCCATGAACAGGATCCAACGGCTGGACAGCAACACCTTTCGGGGCCTGAGTAAACTCTCTGTCTGCGAACTCTACAGCAACCCTTTCTATTGCTCTTGCGAGCTCCTGGGCTTCCTTCAGTGGCTTGAGGGCTTCACCAACATGACACGTACCTACGACCGCATGCAGTGTGACTCTCCACCCGACTACTCTGGGTACTACCTTCTCGGCCAAGGACGGAGCGGATATCGCAATGCGTTGGGCATGCTGTCTTCTCTTTGCACTGGTGGCCCCTACACCATGCCACCTTACTTGACCCCACCCAAAAAAAAACCTGTGACCACCCCTCCTCCAGAGAGCCCCTGTCCGGAGGAAGAGTGTTTCTCCGGAGATGGCACCACGCCCCAGATCTCCTTGCACACCCCAGTGATTGATCCAGGTTTGTATCCCACCATGAAAGTGAAGCATGTGACCCAAAACTCGGCTGTGTTGAGTGTGCAGATCCCTGTGCCCTACAGCAAGATGTATACCCTGGCCCAATTTGAGAACGGCCGCTACAATATCCTGGCAAAGCTGCTGAAGAAGAAGGAAGATATCGAGCTAACGGATCTAGGCCCAAACGAAAACTACACCTATTGTGTGATGTCCTCCAATCGAGTCTCAAGGTACAACTACACCTGCCTCACCATCAATCTCAACAAGCAGAGCCCCGAAGAGCCAATACCCAGGCCTTCAACTGCCACCCACTACATCATGACGATCTTGGGGTGCCTATTTGGCATGGTGATTGTCCTCGGAGTTGTGTACTACTGCCTGCGGAAGAGGCGTCACCAGGAAGAAAAGCACAAAAAAACGGCGGTGAACATGAAGAAGACCATCATTGAGTTAAAGTACGGACCGGAAATGGAGACTACCAGCATCTCCCAGCTCTCCCAAGGTCAGATGTTGGGCGGTGAGACCATGACCCGCATCCCTTACCTGCCCTCCGTGGGAGAAGTTGAGCAGTACAAGCTGATTGACAGCAGCGAGACCCCCAAGGCTACAAAGGGCAACTACATGGAAGTGCGGACGGGGGAACAGCCCGAGAGGAGAGAGTTGGAGCTGCCCAGGCCCCCAGATAGCCAGAGCTCCGTGGCGGAGATCTCGACCATCACGAAAGAGGTGGACAAGGTGAACCAGATAATCAACAACTGCATCGATGCCTTGAAATCAGAATCTACTTCCTTTCAAGGGGTGAAGTCGGGAGCGGTGTCCACTGCCGAGCCTCAGCTGGTGCTGCTCTCTGAACAAATCCCTAGCAAGCATAGCTTTCTAGCGCCTGTCTACAAGGAAAGCTACAGCCACCCTCTCCAGAGGCACCACAGCGTTGAGGTACCTCCTAAACGGTCCAGCACTTCTTCCAGTGGCTCCATACGGAGCCCCAGGTCCTTCCGCTCCGAGGGCTCCGGCCACAAGTCAGAAGCCAAATATATCGAGAAGACATCTCCGACCACCGACACCATCCTCACTGTGACACCGGCGGCAGCTGTCTTACGAGCCGAAGCCGAGAAGATCCGGCAGTACAGCGAACACCGGCACTCTTACCCAGGGTCCCATCAGGGGGAACAACACGACGGCATGGGGGGACGGAAGCCCTCCATTTTGGAACCGTTGACCAGGCCCCGCCCCAGAGACTTGGCCTACTCGCAGCTCTCACCGCAGTACCATAACTTGAGCTACACCTCCAGCCCCGAATATACTTGTAAACCCTCCAGGAGCATCTGGGAGCGTTTCAAACTGAACCACAAGCGGCACAAAGAGGAGGAGGAGGAATATATGGCGGCCGGCCACGCTCTGCGTAAAAAGGTCCAGTTTGCCAAAGACGAAGATCTGCACGACATCTTAGATTATTGGAAAGGGGTTTCCGCCCAGCACAAGTCTTGAGTTCTCCGCCGGCTCGTGACTTAACCACGGACCAAAAGAAAAACAAAAACAAAAATCAGCAGCAGCTATTATTTTTAATCCAGACTTATCTTTAAAAGAAAGAAAGAAAGAAAGAAAGAAAGAAAGAAAGAAAGAAAGAAAGAAAGAAAGAAAGAAAGAAAGAAAGGAACTCTGAGGAATCTATCACTATTCTAGAGCAGGCTGAAGAGAGCGAGTGAGAGACAGCGATATTATGGTCTCGCTGAGGTGGGGTTTAGAAAGGAGAAAGGAACGAGGAGAGGAGCGAAAGGAAAGATGCTTAAACATTAAAATAAACTCTGGGGTGGGGGAAAAAAACCAAATTCTTTTCTTTAAACACACACACACACACACACACACGAGTAAAATTGAATTTTCAGAGAGAAAGAAGCGCCAAGAATTTCAAGAGAGCCAGACAGAAAATACGAAAGGAGCGTGGCATAACCACAACTGCATCGCATGACTCCTTATTCTGTGAATTTTGTGGACTCTGTACAGCTTTGTCTTTCATCTTTTCAGTAACCAAAATGTAAAACAACCGAACAAAAGAGATCAGTTAGAAAAGTGAGCAGAAGGATCTTTTTTTTTCTCCTGTTGTTGTTAAAAAGAGAGAGAGAGAGAGAAAGAGAAAGAGAAAGAGAAAGAGAGAGACAAAGAAAGATCATCCTTTTTGGGCCTTTTGCAAATGGAGTCTTCCAGTTTAGACTGTTTACTCGCCTGAAGTCCCATTTGTGCAAATTTTTTTAAGATTTTATTTTTTGGGGTGAAAGGATCTGTCGGAACGTTGCGTTGCAAAACCGTCCTATTGTACAGAGAGAAAAGAAATTCTATATTTGCTGTATAACGAGAGAGAGAGAGAGAGAAAGAAGAAAAAGAAAAAAAATTACATCTACTAAAAGAAATATATCTATATATTCACCTGTTTGTACCAGGTTTTAATCATGGATTTTAGAAAAAAGAGAAAAAAAAAAACAGCCTCTATCACTGCGTTCTTGGTTTCATGTTCTTTGCTTGGGTCATTGGTCTGGGTGGGGAGGGGGAAGGGGTGAGATTTGGATAGGTGCCTCTTACTGTCTTTGTTTTCAGTTGAGTTCCAGTACATTAGAAATAGCAACAGCTCTTAGACTTATATACCATTTTACAATACTTTTACAGCCCCTCTCTAAGTAGTTTACAGAGTCAGCCTCTTGCCCCCAACAATCCGGGTCCCTCATTTTACCCACCTCGGAAGGATGGAAGGCTGACTCAACCTGGAGCCTGGTGAGATTCGAACTGCCAAATTGCAGGGAGCCGGCAGTCAGCAGAAGTAGCCTGCAGTACTGCACTCTAACCACCACACCACCATGGTCCTTCCTTCCTTCCTTCCTTCCTTCCTTCCTTCCTTCCTTCCTTCCTTCCTTCCTTCCTTCCTTCCTTCCTTCCTTCCTTCCCATTTAGCTCTTAGATTTATGTACTGCTTCACAGTGCTTTCCAGCGCTCTCTAAGCAGTTTACAGAGTCAGCCTCTTGCCCCCAACAATCCGGGTCCCTCATTTTACCCACCTTGGAAGGACGGAAGGATGAGTCGACCTTGAGCCTCATGAGATTTGAACTGCCAAATTGCAGGCAGCCGGCAGTCGGCAGAAGTTGCCTGCAGTACTGCAGTCTGACCACTGTGCCACCACAGCTCATGGTGAAAACGGAGCTCATAATGCACAGAAATGCACTAGAAATGCACCATTTCATTGAGGGCTGCATCAGGGTTGTGTTTGACCTGGGGGGGTCTGGGGGGCTGGGGGCATGGCCAGGATGGGCATGACCAGCTCAATGTCACGCATATTGAGGGCACCTGTGCTGGCCCAAGTGTTCTGCCAGAGAAAACAGGCTTCTGAGCTCCGTTTTCAGCGGGCGGCCCACCCGAGCTCCATTTTCACTGGCAGAGGTCTGCAGGAGGCTGTGGCAGCCCAAAACAGAGCTTGGGAGGAACATGGGCTGGTTCTTTGTTGTTTCCCAGGTGGCCCCACGGGCCAGATCTAAGTACCCCGCAGGCTGCATCCGGCCCCCGGGCCTTGAGTTTGAAACCGCTGCATTAGAAGAATATTACATTACAGATACTCCTCAACTTACAACCACAATTGAGCCCAACATTTCCATTGCTAAGTGAGACAATTCTTAAGGGAGGTTCCCCCCCGCCCATTTTAAGACCTTCCTTGCCAGTTCTTCAGCGAAACACTGCATTTGTGAAGCTAGTAATGCCGTTGTTAAGGGAATTTGGCTTTCCCATTGACTTTGTCACAAGGTCGCAAAATGGGGATCCTGCAACTCCGGGACACTGCAACCGTCGTAAGTACATGCCAGTTGCCGAGTGTCTGAATTTTGATCACATGAACACAGGGACGTGTGAAGTCAAGTGTGAGAAACAGTCTGAAATCTATCTTTTTTCCCCCAGTGATGTCGTAATTTTCTAACGATCCCTAAATGAATTGTTGTAAGTCGAGGACTATCTGTACACAATCGGGGGGGGGAGAAAAACAGATGGATTTTCTCATCGTTCAGGGAAGTTTTGAAAATTGGGTGGAAAAAACCCCAAGGTTTGTGACTGCTACACAGCAGCTCCCTCCCGTGTGCTCCTCCTGAGATCCTGCCCTCGTGCACCGAATACACAGCTTGTGTTCCCGTTCTCAGCGCTGTGTGTTCGCTACACTTCTGCTCCGTTTTTTAAGAGAGTCAACTGACCCGTTGACAAAAGCTGGCAACCCAATCAAATCCATCCTTAGGGTGAGAAACTGTCTGTTAGCAAATGCCACTCACTGTCTCAGAAACGAGGAAGGGTGGAACCCTGGGAAAGATGGGGGCTTCATCGACCCAAGGCGGACAAGGAGAGGTGGAGAGCACCCGTCATTCATCTATTGCCATCCAATCCAGGGCCTCTGAGGGAGGGATGGAGCCACTTGCAGAACGCAGCCGATAAGAAGTGTGCCAATGCAAGGGGATGTTTGTGTAGGTCAGGGTTCAACTGTGGGGTCATTGATGTTCACTCAGAGGACTTGGAGAGCAAACCTCACTCCCTTCTAGCGCTGATGATGTTACCTAGCTGGGTAATGAAATGTCTACAAAAAAAGAACCAAGGTTAAGGACCACCAAGGAACCTCGCAATCCTCTCCCTCCTCCCTGCAAACCCTCCCTCCCTTCTAGAACTGATGATCTTACCTAGTTGGGTAATGAAATGTCTTCAAGGAAAGAACCAAGTTCAGAGAGTACCAAGGACCCCGCAGTCATCTAACTCTTTTCAAGAATGTCCCATGACTACCTCTTTTTTTCCCCCTGAACTTTCTTCTTGGGTCTTTCTTCTAACTTACTGGATGGTGCCAGGTAGATGGAGTCCAGGAACTGCCGTTTTCATTTCTAGCCAAGTCCTCAAATTCCTTTTGGGTGGTTGGGAAGTCTGGGACACTTCAAAGAGGGGAGAAGGTTGACGTGTGTGTGTGTGATTGGACCAGTCCTTCCTCCTGCACTTCCTCAAAGCTTGGCCCAGGGACCTTCAGCAGTTTTTTTTATTTTGTCACAACAGTACACACAAGCATCAACATAAATCAACAAAATATCTTATAAGCATATATATGAGCAAAAGTATGTAATAATTGTATTAATTTTTTTTTTTAGAATAGAATAGAATTCTTTATTGGCCAAGTGTGATTGGACACACAAGGAATTTGTCTTGTCTGCATATACTCTCAGTGTACATAAAAGAAAAGATGCGTTCATCCAGGTACATAATAATTTGATATAATGAAAGGAAACATTAGGACAGGAACGGTAGGCACTTTTGTGCTTTTATGCACGCCCCTTATAATCCTCTTAGGAATGGGGTGAGGTCAATGGTAGACAGTTTTTGGTTGAAGCTTTCGGGAGTTCTGCCACCCAAGAACTAAACATCGCAGCTGAACCCCGTAACCGAATGTACACATCGCTGCTTAGCCCTCAGCAGCCTTGTTGCTAAGTAATCCAGTTGCGCACACACGCACACCAAACGAATGCATACACACACACACTCTATTTGCCGAACGTTCCCAGCTGTCTCTTCGCTTGCTTGTTGCTTTCTCTTCTTTTTGCCAGGCAGACCCAGTGGGCACCAGAGCTCCCCGGCAGCTGCGCGCCTCAGCTCTCATTTCCCTATCTCCAAGTGATTTTGACTAGCGTTCTCGCAAAATGATGACATCTGCTGCTCCGAAGGGGAGCCGAGGCCCAGAGGAGACGGCAAGAAGAGAGGCTGTGTGTGTGTGTGTGTGTGTGTGTGTGTGTGGTATGCGTGAATTTGTTTGTGCATGCACAGATTCTCTCCCTTTGGCGACTGGTCTAGAGCAGAAACCCTTAATGTGGCATTTTGGTGAGTGGCAGGTTGTTTCCCCCTAACAAACCTCTTGCTTCCTCCTCTTCCTCTTCCTCTTCCTGTTGCCTACAAGTCGATCCCAGCCACAGCAATGACCTAGAATGGAAAAAATAGCCAGAACGCACAATCCTGGGCCTCTAGCCAACATCCCTGGGGAGTGGGCACCACATTTATGTATTATTTATGTGTTTATAAAATTTATCGGCTGCCCCTCTTACCGTAGGGTAACTCTGGGTGGCTTAGAGAATAGAATAGAATAGAATAGAACAGAATAGAATAAAATAGAATAGAATAGAATAGAATAGAATAGAATAGAATAGAATTCTTTATTGGCCAAGTGTGATTCGTCACACAAGGAATTTGTCTTGGTGCATATGCTCTCAGTGTACATAAAAAGACAAGATACATTCATTAAGAATCATTAGAATAGAATAGAATAGAATAGAATAGAATAGAATAGAATAGAATAGAATAGAATTGAATTTTGTATTGGCCAAGTGTGATTCGTCACACAAGGAATTTGTCTTTGGTGCATATGTTCTCAGTGTACATAAAAAAACAAGATACGTTCATCAAGAATCATAAGGTACAACACTTCATGATAGTCATAGGGTACAAATAAGCAATCAGGAAACAATATCAATATAAATCATAAGGATACCAGCAACAAAGTTAGTCATACAGTCATAAGTGGGATGAGGTGGGTGATGGGAACAATGAGAAGATTAATAATAGTGCAGATTTAGTAAATAGTTTGACAGTGTTGAGGGAATTATTTGTTTAGCAAAGTGACGGTGTTTGGGGAAAAATGTTCTTGTGTCTAGTTGTTCTGGTGTGCAGGGCTCTATAGCGTCGTTTTGAGGGTAGGAGTTGAAACAGTTTATGTCCAGGGTGTGAGGGGTGTGTAAATATTTTCACAGCCCTCTTTTTGACTCGTGCAGTATACAGGTCCTCCATGGAAGGCAGGTTGGTAGCCATTTTTTTTTCTGCAGTTCTAATGATCCTCTGAAGTCTGTGTCTGTCTTGTTGCATCTAAGTTAAAATCAAAACTTTTTTTAAAAAACAAAACAAAACCCAAAGACACATGTTTGTACTGACATCACCAGCCTGGTCTAGAAAAGTCCCTTCTCGTCCCCGTCCCTTCCTGCATGTAGCTAAATTTCCTCCTTGGGTGGGTTAGGAAATCTACCCAGAGTGGCAGAGTCCGCTGGAGATGCAGTAGAGGATAATGAGTCGTGAATTGTGTTGGACGATCTCTTGAGAGCAGGTGAGTAGAGAGTACCAAAGAAAATGACACAGAACATAGAACATTGTCAAGAGTTGGAAGGGACCTTGTAGGTCATCTAGTCCAACCCACTGCTCAAGCAGGAGACCCTATACCTGTGATGGCAAACCTATTGCACACATGCCAGAGGTTGCACGCAGGGCCCTTTCTGTGGGCATGCATGCTGTCGCCGGCTGCATTTCTGGTTTCCAGCGTGCACATACATGGCGGCCAGCTGAGCCCCGGAAACCCAAAGATCAGGTGGCTGGCACGCATGCCCACGCTGGAGACCAGTAGAGCAGCTGGCGATGGCACACATGCCCACAGAGAGGGCTGGTCTTTGAGTTTCCAATGCTCCGGCGTGCACACGCGGGTTCCAGTTTGGGCATTCGTTGCTGAAAAGGTTCACCATCACTGCTCTATTCCAGGGTCTCCAACCTTGGCAACTTTAAGTCTGGAGGACTTCAACTCCCAGAATTCCCCAGCCAGCAAAGCTGGGAGTTGAAATCCTCCAGGCTTAAAGTTGCCAAGGTTGGAGACCTCTGCTCTATACCATTCTGGACAAATGGCTGTCCAGTCACTTCTTGGAAATTTCCAGTTGCGGGAGCACCCACAACTTCTCTCTAGCTATAAGACGCAACTGTTTTAATTATTCTGAGAGGGCTGAACTTTCCCAGGGTTCAATCCAACTCTCTGTATGGTGAGTTTGTCCTCCTTAAGGTTGGCAGCCCTGGTCTAGAAGTCAACTATGCAAGGGGGAAACGGGAAGGGGGCACAACGTTGCCTTAAAAACCTAAAACCCAAAGAATGGCCTTTGTTTAGTCTGCTGAATAAAGATGCCAGAAAAAACACACAAACCCACTCATTACCGCAAGCAAAAATAGAAGTGGAAGTTAAGCACATACCAAGACTTAGTACATATTTGTGCTTCAGAAACTAACCAACCAACAAAAAAACCCACAAGAAGGCACAGTCTGGGGATTAAATACAGGTCTACCCAAGACTTCGTCTGAAGATCTTCTAGCAAGGAGATGGAGGGGAGGGGGTGGCATTTGAAGGTGTTCAACATGGCCCCCTAAGACAAGTTGAGTGAAATGTTGCTCAGTTCGACAATGGCGAACGGCAGGAAACTGGTCAAATAATTCTGCACCGCTTTAAATAGACCGCACTGATTCCCAGAGAGTCCCCAGGCTAAGGACACTGGGCCTAAACCTCCACAGGAGTAAAAAGCTAATTTGTTTTGAGATGGCTTCCTTTTTTTTTTTTTTTTTTTGGCTTAGGGAAGAGAATGCATTTTTCAGAAGTAGAGATAGAGCGATATGATTGATGTGCATTAAATTACACAGCGGCCACCGAGAAGGCAACCACGCTCTGGTGTTATTAGGATAGATTGCAGCCGTTTCCTGTCTGAAATGAGAAAACGGCTCCTTGAATTCACCCTACGCTTATCTTCCTAGGAACTCACAGCTACAAGATACAACACTAACAAATGAAATACATATATGCAGATCTGAAGATAAACCTGCCAGCAGCTATGGGCTATGAAAGCGTGGACATGCAAACTTCTCAAGGGTTCAGTGTGCTTTATATGCCCCCATCCTGTTGAGCTTCTGGTGGCATCTCACCAGCTTCGATGTGCAGCTGAAAGCAGATGTTCCAAGGGTGCTTTTTCAAGAGGTAACTGGACTTCCTTGTTTTTCTTTGAAGATGTTTCGCTTCTCATCCAAGAAGCTTCTTCAGCTTGAAGCGAAACATCTTCAAAGAAAAACAAGAAAGTCCAGACGCCTCTTGAAAAAACACCTTTGAGACAACCATGGCCTGGATGACTGAGAATCTCCACAGACTGAAAGCAGATGTTGATCAGAAAGCCAATTTACAACTTGTCTGGATCGAACGCTATAAAAAGCCAGGCAATATATTGGAGTCAACTTGGAATAGGACCCTGAGTGAGTGTTGTGACCCAGGCCCAAGTAGGTAGTAGGAAACTCAGTCAGTGAAAAAACAAACAAACTTTATTCAAACAGCTGAGAATTAACTCATTCTCAGCGTAGTTCAACTAAATTAAAGGGCCGCGGTGTGGCTCAGGCTGTAAGAAGCCTGTTATTAAAACACAGCTGCCTGCAATTACTGCAGGTTCTAGTCCCACCAGGTCCAAGGTTGACTCAGCCTTCCATCCTTTATAAGGTAGGTAAAATGAGCACCCAGATTGTTGGGGGGACAATAAGTTGACTTTGTAAATATACAAATAGAATGAGACTATTGCCTTACACACTGTAAGCCGCCCTGAGTCTTCAGAGAAGGGCGGGATATAAATGTAAATAAATAAATAAATAAAAAAGCAAATTCCTCCCAACACAATTCCTCAGTCCTATCCCAAACCTTGGTCCAATTCGGCAAACTGCCAAAGGCCTTTCTTAGCAAACGTTCAGAAGACACCGATACAAAACAAATGCAAGAAGACGAAGCTATCAATGTTGTTTTCCGGCAAAGAGCTCAAACAATATTGCTGATCTTTTAAGCCTTTGGCCCTACTCCTGAGTCGTCCTCTTTGCTTGAACTGCTCTTGCCTTCTGGCAGCTCTTCTCATGTGTGCATTAGGAACAGGCTCCTCCTGTTCCTCTGCCTCACTACTGTCAGCCTTTGAAGGCTCAGGAGTCCGCACCTCACTCCCCGATGGCCCTGGCCCCATCTCTGCCTCCGATGCAGAGCCCTCATCCGGGCCTTCCCCGGCCTCCAGGACTGGCCCACGCTCTTCCTCAGCCTCATCGCTGTCCAACTCGGTTGCCAGCTCTGCAGAATCTTCCAAGATTCTCCAGGACTGCAGCATGGGGTAATTGCCAACATCTGTAGGAGGCAAGGAGAATCTTCTCACTGGCTTGGGGCAAAAGCCAACATGTTATATTCTTGGAGACTCACTCAAACCTTGCTCCTCCAGTGCTGCAAATAGTCATCATCATTGTACCAGTGTTAGTTTTGGTCTTTAGGATTTAGGCGCTGCCACTGTGGAGTTGAGGAATGAGTTCTTCCTGTTGCAATTTTATGGTCCCCGTCTTGCTGCAAAATTCAGTGAGCAGAGTCCTGGATCTATAGCAGCAAGAAATACCGAGGACAAGGGAAGGTCTGGAGGCTATAGATCAAGGATGTTGACCATATCATTTTTTTTAAATGAATCAGGTTGCTCTGATTGGAATGGTGCTCACATAGTGTAGATATAAGGAGCCCAGAAAAAATCCAAGTGAATAATGGTGTGCCAGGCCAAAGATGTATCTAAGCAATTCATCTGTCAGCTTTGGAAGCATATTAGCACCAGAAGCTTCCACGCTGCCATCATCCTTAACAGAATGACAGCGTCGGAAGGGACCTTGGAGGTCTTCTAGTCCAACCCCCTGCTCAAGCAGGAGATCCTATATTATTTCAGACAAATGGCTGGCCAATTACTTCTTTAAAAACCTCCAGGGATGAAGCATCAACAATGTGGAGCACCCACAACATCTTCTTTTAAAAACTTCCCGTGTTGGAGCATCCACAACTTCTGGAGGCAAGTCGTTCCACTGATTAATTGCTCTCACTCTCATTGACTAACAGAATAACAAAGTTGGAAGGGACCTTGGAGATCTTCTAGTCCAACCTCTTGCTGAAGCAGGAAACCCAGACAAATGATTGTCTAATCTCCTCCAGTGTTGGAGCACCCACAACTTCTGCAGGCAAGTTGTTCCACTGATTAATTGTTCTCACCGTTATGAAATTTCTCCTTAGTTCCAGGTTGCTTCTCTCCTCAATTAGTTTCCGTCCGTTGCTTCTTATCCTGCTTTCTGGTGCTTTGGAGACTAGATTGACCCCCCCCCCTCTTCTTTCGGTCTTCTCCCTGCTCAGACAAGCAACTGTGGTGGAGTTGCAGATACTTGTCTCCTTGGATGAAAGAGGGTTAGGGCAAGAGATCTCCAGGCCTTCTACCCCTAATCCTACAATCTCCTAAATCAGAGGTCACCAACCTTTTGGGCCTCAGGGACCCCTAAATTCATAATTTTAAATCCCACGGGCCAGTAATATGAATTCTTTAAAAAGATAAATAGTATTTAGTGCAATTGAAAAAATGCGAATAATTTTTCTGCGGACCACCAAAATTTCCTCATGGACCACCAGTGGTCCTTGGACCCCCCAGTTGGTGACCGCTGTCCTAAATCATAGCCCACACTTTCAGTGTGCGGAATTTAATCTAAAGCTGCAGAAGTGCAGAATTGATGGGATTTGCTGCCAAATTAGATGTGTATGTAAGAGTGGTTCATGTCCCCCATCTCTTTTGGAAACTCTGCCTATTTGTTTAGCTGCAACGTTCCCCCGCTGCTGCATTGCAGATCCAACTGGTTTCAGTTGAGATTATGTGACTTTCGAGAAGAAGAAAATAAATACATTTCAGGATAGAGGCACAATCCTTTCTTACGTCACGAGAATGGAACGTCCCACCCCCAAGTGGTTGTATGTACAGTAAATTAGGAACAGTCCAAAATGAGATGGACAGGGGTTTTTGTAGGGGTCAGCTAACTTAAAAGATGCCAGTTCTACAAGATGAAGCAGATAGCAGTCACTAGCTAGTCTTCTGTAAAAAAAAAAAAGAAAAAGAAAGAAATTAGGTAAATACATGATGGATTATCTGTTCAAAACTCTTAGCCATGATGCTAGTTATCATTTTTGTCGATGTCAGCATTGCTCTTTGATGTGTACGGCACTCAAGAGAGTAGATTATTTCAGCAATAAAACACATCATATCGACTATAAACTTACGCACAATTAAGACACTGTAACCTAAAACAGCAATCAATGCTGTTAATTAAAAATGAATTGATAGAAAAATAGAAAAAGCGCTTAGAAAGGTAGTCTACCTTTTTTGAGTGGGGGGAGGGCTGCTGGCGATTGAAAGAAGAAGACGGAAAAACTTGGAATAAATGGGCAATAAGGAAGTGAAAAAACAGTGTTCCTCAATGCAGTGGTTTTCCAGCGACAGTGAAAAAATGTACCACAATTCAAGTTGTTGGGGAAAAAAACCAGCCTCTAAATTCACATACTATATAACTTGATGAGCTCCAAACTTCTATAATTGGAAACTAATCAAGGAGAAATCCAACTGAGAACTAAGGAGAAATTTCCTGAAAGGGAGAACAATGAATTCATGGAATGGCTTGCCTCCAGAAGTTGTGGTGCTCCATCACTGGAAGTTTTCAAGAAGGGATTGGACAACCATTTGTCTGAAAAAGTATAAGGTTTCCTGCTTGGCCAGAGGGTTGGACTAGAAGACCTTCAAGGTCCCTTCTAACTCTGTTATTCTGTAATTAATTCGGCAAAATATCTGGGGGTACTTGGTGTGGGATAGAATGAGAGATATTGCTTCATGTTCAGTTTAACTGCCGTCCTATAAAATATGGGGAAGCAAGGAGTGGACTATTAAAAATCACTGCAGAATAAGGAAGGAAGGACTATTTTGGGAAGGAAGGAATGGATTATTAAAAAATCCCTGAAGAAGAAATGACTCAGTTTCAAGAAAGATGGTAGAAAGATGAGAAAGAAACTCAAATATCACTCCATTTTGATTTTAAGGTAAAAGTAAAGGTTCCCCTCGCACATATGTGCTAGTTGTTCCCGACTCTAGGGGGCGGTGCTCATCTCCGTTTCAAAGCCGAAGAGCCAGCGCTGTCCGAAGACGTCTCCGTGGTCATGTGGCTGGCATGACTAAATGCCAAAGGCGCACAGAACACTGTTACCTTCCCACCAAAGGTGGTCCCTGTTTTTCCACTTGCATTTTTTACCTGCTTTCGAACTGCTAGGTTGGCAGAAGCTGGGACAAGTGACGGGAGCTCACCCCCGTTACACAGCGCTAGGGATTCGAACCGCTGAACTGCTGACCTTTCGATTGACAAGCTCAGCATCTTAGCCACTGAGACACCGCGTAAAATTTTGATTTTATTGGGTGCCAAATGTAGTGGAGAGAAAGTCTGATGGACTACACATTAAAACAACAAAGAGCATTCCTCAAAAAGCTGGCATCCCCAGGGCGACTAAATAGAAATAGGATGTTGGATGTGCCAGTCCGAAGATGAAATGGAGATGTGGGCCAGGAAAGAGGAAGAAGAAATCTAGGAAAGGAAAATGAATCCCCAAGACAGCGAGGTCGAAATTAAATGGAGCTTTGCCTGCTCGTCTGTTCCTACAAAAAAAGTTGGATCAACAAGTATGATTTCCAACTGTGGTACACCACAGTACGCTATTTTTAGCCTCCAGCAGCAGAGCAGCAGTTGGGAAACCAACTCTGAATCTATTAGCATTTCTGAGTGCTCATCAGCAGGCGGAACGACAAAGTGGGGAAAACAAGCTTCTCGTTTCCACCGACATACCGTGACAGCCGCCTGATGTGTTATTCTCCTATTAAGCCAACACTTTAGAGTTCTTGTGTCTTTGAAGAGTGCCATCTGCGGAGTCAAGTGAATTCCTGCAGCGATGGAAAACATGTCCAAGAGTTGGGTTGGGTTGAGTGGGCAAGGGGTGGACTTCCAAGGACCGAGAAGACCACCAAGGTCCCAGAAGACCTTCAGGTCATGGTTGTCCCAAAGGTTCTGTTCAAAAGGCAACTAGACTTTCTTGGGGTTTCTTTCCTCTTGAAAACGTTTAGCTTCTCATCCAAGAGGTTTCCTCGGTTTTTTGAACTTCAGCTTTGAACTGGAGAAGCTTCTTAGAGGAGAAGCAACATGTTTTCGAGGAAAAACTGAGAAAGTCCAGTTGCCTTTTGAAGAACATCTCTGGAACAAGACCTGGATGGCTGAGAAGCTCCATAGACCAGGGGGGTCTGCAAATTTGGCTCTTTTAAGACTTGTGGACTTCAAAGCAAAGCTGGCTGAGGAACTCTGGGAGTTGAAGTCCACAAGTCTTAAAAGAGCCAAGTTTGCAGACTCCTGCCACAGACATTCTTCCCAACTCTGTTATTCTCTTAAAGCTCTTGGAAGTCCCTTCTAGTGGACCGCAGGGGACGGAGACTTGAAATCTCCAAGGCTCTCACCAGTCAAGGTCACCTTTGCCTTCTAAGGGTTCCCAGCACCTTTTCCAGCAGCCACATCATTGACATGGCCCACAAGAATAACGTGTCTCCCATTCTCAAGATGTGAAGTGTTATTTTCGGAAGCAGGGGGTGGGATGTGGGGGGAAGAAAGGACAACCTTTCAAAACTGCCCTTTCAGAGCTAGGCATGTTGCCCTTTTCAGCAGAGCAAAACCTTGCAACAAGCAACAACCTCACAGGGAAGATGGCAAGTGAGGAAAGAAAACAACTCAACAAGAGAACCGATTTAGCCCGGAGGGGGAAAAAAAAAAAAGAGATAACAATGAAGTCCTTGTTAAGCAACACATCCAAGCATCGAGATGTCAGCAGAGATGAGATCCTACCAGGTGAAGGTATCTATTGTGCCTGTCAAGAACGGACCCCGATCGGCTCCCGTTACATCTGGTGGAAGGGGGGGGGGAAGAAGAAGTGAGAAAGAAAGAAGAAAAAAAATAGGGACAGAGAAGTAAAATGTGGCCATCGAATCTGCAGAGAAGGTGGCAATTAGCGGGAGGGTGTTTCAACCAGAACCAGCTTGAGCTCTTTCAGAACTCAGAAAGAAATGGAAGCCGATGTATTTAATGTGATGTTTATGGATGGCCGGCTCTACCATTAGGCCAGCTTGGAGGTCACCTCCAGCAGTTGATGTGGGGTGTTGTGAATGAGGGCAAATGGTGCGTGTGTTCAGGTGCTATCATTATGGCATTTTCACTGCTCAGCGGGACGAAAAGTATTGTGAGATTTAATGGCCGGTCTTGAAGTTAGTAAGAAAACAGCAGGCGAGGGAGACTTGCTTTCTTCTGTTTTAGTCCCCAGAGAGACGTCTTGGGGGCAAGACTGTGTTGATGGAAGCCCTTAATGGGTTTTTTTGAGACTTAATGAAAAGATGGGTTGTGGGGGGAGCCCAGAAAGAAATATTAAAGGTAAAGGTTCCCCTCGCACATATGTGCTAGTTGTTCCCGACTCTAGGGGGCGGTGCTCATCTCCGTTTCAAAGTTGAAGAGCCAGCGCTGTCTGAAGTCATGTGGCCGGCATGACTCAATGCCAAAGGCGCACAGAACGCTGTTCCCTTCCCACCAAAGGTGGTCCCTGTTTTTCCACTTGCATTTTTTACCTGCTTTCGAACTGCTAGGTTGGCAGAAGCCGGGACAAGTCACAGGAACTCACCTTAAAGAAATATTAGGACAGGCCAAGAAAAACTGAACAAGTGAATGCTGGTCTCTACAATCTCCAGCTTTCTTAAGCTTCCTGTCCGTTCATTGCTGTCAAGAAGAGGTCAGATGGAACAATAATCTTTTGCTTCTTTAGAGGTCTCACACAAGTTAATAAATAAAACACCCATCAAATTAAAGACTGCAGGAGATTACACACTGAGGATGGGGGATAGTGTGAACAGATGAGCTTAATTTCTCTCATGGGGTTAAAAAAAACGGATGACTGCAATGTTTTTCCAACTTGGTCACTTTAAGATATATGGAATTAAACTTCCAGCTTCTATTTAGTTGTCCTGGGAATGCCAACTCTTTGGGAATGCTCTTCGTTGTCATAAGGTCGTGTAGTCCGTCAGGATTTCTCTCCACCACATTTTGTACCCAACAAAATCCAGGTGGAGTGATTTTGACTTTCTTTCTCATCTTTCTACCATTCAATTCGGGGAATTGAAGTCCACACATCTTAAAGAGGCCAAGTGTGGGTGGAAAAAAACTGGTTTAGCGCATGGCATTCAAAGGGTGTTGCGGCTACAGTGAGTCCCACCCTCTCTTTACTACTCCTTGAGACCCTTTGAGAGGCCATGGCCCCAGTGGCAGAATCCTCCCGGTTTAACAACCGGTTCGGTGATCACATGCTTTGCGTGTGTGCGTGCCTGACGCATGCTGTGTGCATGTGCGCAGTTTGAAGAAATCTTCAATTCTGCATTTCTTCGGAGGAGAAACACAACTGAGGTGCGGCAACCTGCTCTGCGGGCGAATCAACTGAGAAGATACAGGTAGGAAAATAGCGCGGGTGGGCGGGTGGGCCCATCTGATTGTGGGGCAAACCGGTTCGCTTCCAGCTGATTGTCAGAGCTACCGGTTCGCTCTGAATCGGTACGAACCGGTAGAATCCCACCCCTGCATGGCCCTCTCGTCTCTCTCTCTCCCACTACAAAACAAGAAATAAAATTGGATGCATTAAACTTTTGAGAAGCTTGACAGATCTATCAGAAGTAAAAAAAAAAAAAATCTCTTATCCCAAAATTGAAAATGCAACACCACCAACTTGGCGACATCAGATGCTGGGATCCTTGGCCACTGAAAATTTAGGTGATCCAGCAGTTTCCCACGGCTCCTTAAAACAAGGATTAAGTCTTCCGAGCAGATCGTTTGCAGAATTCTCCCAGTAGCAGCTGTTACAAATTCTACAAGAGTATCTTTGATCGGATCCATAATCCCCACATTTTTATAACTGCTCAGGAGCGATTCACAGTAATCCCCAGGGAGATTGTGCCCAGAGTGTTGTTAGGATTGCTATTAAAGACACCGGGAGATATTTTGTCTTTGATAAGATTGTGTTGTAAGATAATGGCCGTTACGAATGCTGAATGAGAAAGGATAGTAAATATTTACTGAGATCCTACATGGATGACTTTTTCTGGAATAAGTCCCAGGGTGAAAGTCAAAGCACCTTCAGGATGTTGCGGCGAAAACATTAATACAGTAACCCTCCAACTTACGACAAATAAGTCCAAAATTACTGTGGCTAAGCAAGACCATTGTTAAATGAGTTTTGCCCCATTCTACCTCCTTTCTTGCCATGTGCGTTAAGGAAATCCCTGCAGTCACACGGCCATTAAGAGAACCTGGCTTCCCCATGGACTTTGCTTGTTGGAAGGTCGCAAAAGGGAACTATGTGACCCCGGGACACCTCAACCGTCATACATATGAGTCAGTTGCTAAGCATTGGAATTTTGATGGTGTGACCATGGGGGTGCTGCAACGCTTTTAAGTGTGAAAAATGGTCATTTCCCCCCCAATACCATTGTAGCTTCGAACTTCACTAAACGAGTGGTTGAAAGTCAAGGATCACCTGAATCTCTCTGGTCACCATTGTGACGTCTCTCCAGATGGTAGAAGACCTGACAGCAAAGCCCTACCATTCTCAGCTTCAAACGCATGAATCAATTCCTGCCACCAGTCTTAGCCTGGCCCAATAGATATACCTCTTTTTATAGTCTTCAATGAAACCTTGATGGTTCACATGGACCCAATAGCTGAGGCCATGAACATTAAATCTATGGGGCCGGTTGGCCCACTAAATCTATGGCAGTTGGCCTCAGAACATGTAATCAATGGCTCCTCAACATATCTCAGAGCGATCGTTCCTACAATTCTTTTGGTGACAGCTCTTTAATTCCAGCTCAATTTTCACCGAAGTCATTTCGTCGCTTGGCTCTACCAACCTAGGAGTGATGAATGCTGGCAACAGCAACAGGGAGTAAGAAAAACGAAAGCGCACGGCCAACCGTGGCCCAAAGGAACTTCCCTGAGCGTTGAACTTTTGATTTGAGAATGGTCTCTCACGGAGGGAGGGAGCCAGAAAGACAGGTGAGGGTCTCTCACGAAGGATTGTGGGTAGACGCGGAACTCCGTGAGTTTTTCTCCTCCACTGTGTGTGTCTTTCCCGGCCAAGCAATATTTATGTTCTTGGTGATGGATGGCCCCAATGACTCAGCTGTTCAGCTCCCCAGATTGATTGGAGAAATGTTCCCTTTCTCCAGTTTGGCAACTATTTAAAGCCAGGAGGTGCTGGGCAGTTATTCAAAGCCCAATAAAAACGGAGAGGTAGTTGTATGTGTGTGTGTGTTTTAATTTGTGTCGCTGGAAACTAAGCCACATTTGATGAACAAGCGATTTCATCAATGCTGCAGCAGAAATGGGACTTCAGGTGCTGAGCCTTCCTAAGGGTGCTTTTCTTTTCTCATTTCAAGCCCCACGTTGGATTGAGGTTTAAGGAGGCCGTGCGTGTAAATAAGAAACTACCGTGTTTCCCCAAAAATAAGACTGGGTCTTATATTAATTTTTGCTCCAAAAAGATGCATTAGGGCTTATTTTCTGTTTAGGTCTTATTTTGGGGGAAATACGGTACTGAATGCACCTGTCTGGTTGACAATCTTAACTGGGGCTTATTTTGGGGGTAGGGCTTATATTACGAGCATCCTGAAAAATCATGCTAGGACTTATTTTCCAGTTGGGTCTTATTTTCAGGGAAAGAGAGTAAGTCTGTAGTGTGGGTTTAAAAAAAGAAAAGAGAGAGAGATTACAGGCAGTAATTGAGATACAACCATTCATTTAGTGACCATTCCAAGTTACAACAGTACTGAAAAAAAGAGAAATATGCCTGTTTCTTTCACACTTATGACCCGTCGCAGCACCCCCGTGGTCACGAAATCAAAATTCAGAGGCTTGGCAACGGATTCATATTTATGACGAGCACAGTGTCCTGGGGTCACGTGATCCCCTTTGGCGAACCTCCTGACAAGCAAAGTCAATGGGGAAGCCCGATTCACTTAACAACCGTCCAAATAACTTAACAACGGTGGCAAGAAGGGTGCAAAAACCCCGCTGAACAACTGTCCCAATTAGCAACATAAATTTTGGGCTCAGTTGCGGCTGTAAGTCAAGGGCTACCTGTATACAAACCCCCAACTTTGAAGAGAGAAGATTTATACGTTGGTGGGGAAGAATCGATGTTGTAGATCATTCTTAACTTAGAAGCCCTCACATTTGTGCAGCCAATGAAGTTTAATTCTCTGGCATCGACTTCCCAGATATATGTGTGCATTTTATGTATTTTCCCTCTGACTCTGAAGCAAGGGTAGCTGCCTGTCTTGATTTTTGGACTCTGTTTATTTATTTAATACATAAAAACATTAATTCTATCCAAGAATGGAGCCTTCTAGTTTTGAAGAAGGTCCAAGAGTTCTGGAGAACGTTGGTCCTCTTGATTGTTCTTCTCAATTTCTTTTTTTTTAGCAATCTCTTCATTTTAAGACAATTCCCCGCTGTTCAAATATCGTTCTCAACTGCTCTTCAAATGGCCTAGGTCATCCATGGAAGAGTCTTAAAAAAATAAAGGCCTTCTCCTTGAAGCTCCACCCTTTTCTAATGTACAGCGCCCCTATAAAACAATGGCCTTTGATCACGTCATGTTTTCACCCCGTTTTCACCTCCTAAAACATCCAACTTTGCTTAATGTTTTGGTTACGTTCAACACTCATAAAAATACAAGAAATGTCTAAAGTTCACCGTGACTTTTTAGGTCTCCAAAAATGCCAATCTGGAACAGCATCGTTAAGTTTAATCTGCAAAATACTGGCCTACATTTCTGTGTTGTTGTTTTCTTGATTGTAGTGTCATTTTATGATGTCATTATTTATTTTGTTCTTTCCAGATTAGAACTGGCTATTTGGAGGGCAATTTCCAAGGCAAACATTTACAAATATTCGTTTTTAAGCATGTAATCTTGGGAGTTTTTTGGTCGAGCTAGTGAAACGTAACAATATAGATTTAGCAAATGACTTTTTTTTGCAATTTAGTTTCCCAAAGCTTTCGGAAGCAATTATAAAATACCCATCTTACTGGCAATTTCTGCTTTCTTGATTATTACTAATTTATTTTTTTGACAACCTCCATCTCTTGACGTTGCCGGCATTAATAGGGTGCCAGCAGTTAAGCAACACTCCTTATGCAAATAAGATTTAATTAATTCTTTTCATCTGTTGCAAATATACCTCTGAACCCTATTAAGGTTATGAATATGTAAAACCTTACTTTCTAAAAGACCCAGACCCAGCTTGGCTGTTGGATTCTAGTTAGCAAGCGGTAAACTGAGATGCAAAAAAATTAGTTTCCATTTTTAAGTTCCGTTTAAAAAAAAGAGAGAGAAAAGAATCTATCAGATAATTAAGTAAATTATAGCGTTAGACAGGAAGAGAAGACAAACAAAAAGGACAAAAATCACTCATTAAGCTCAGTACCAATACAGGAGCCAAAGGCTGCTGTTTGGGTCTGTCTGAAATTAGAAATTAAGGACGGTTCAATTTCCTGGACAGGAAGAAGACAAGTTTTTCTCCTTCCTCATAGCTAGGGTTTATTTGAGATTCGAACTTGGTTAAGCCAGTTAAGAGTAATCAATCATTTGACTCTTGAGTACGATCTGGAATGTTTGATTCTTCTGAACATGCTAGGTGGTTCCATATCAGTAGAGTAAGACTTCTCTATTTGCAACAACCTCTTTGTTGAGCCACTATATACTACATTACCCTAATTGGACAGCTGCCCAATTTCTCAATTTTACACCCCTTAAAAAAATTGGGGAATTGTTAACCTGGAAATTGACATGAAGGATCTAGAAAACCAACTGTTTTATGCTGAAGTTCTGGAATCAAGTTCTGGAGCCGTTTTAAGTGAAGATTACCTGAACCGGCTGATTCCTTTTCTCATTTGAGTTTCATGAGAATCATTTACAGGGTACCACATTGGATCTGGGAATTTGGGGAGAGAGAGAGAGAGAGAGAGAGAGAGAGAGAGAGAGAGAGAGAGAGAGAGCGAGAGCGAGAGAGAAAGGAGGCACTTGCAATCCAAGACTTAAGTCTTTGGCAAGTTTAAGACCTGTGGGCTTCGGCTGAAAGGATTCCCCAGTTGGCCTGGGAGTTGAATTCCACAAGTCTTCAGTGATGGGAATTAAAGTCCCCAAGTCTTAACTTGCCAAGTCTGGAGACTCTTGGACTAGAAGACCTCCAAGGGTCCCTTCTAACTCTGTTCTTCTATATTATGTGGTTGACCACAGCATTCTTGATTCACCAGTCAGTAGTTGTGATCCGACGTGGGTGTCGCATATTGTAACAACGGGTTCGCCGAGAACCAAAAATGTGAGCGTGTGCTGGTTGGAACTACCGGTTCGTCCAAACTGGTCCAAGCCCACCTCTGGTTGTGATCCAACGGGCAGGCTAGCAGAATAACAGTATCTGGATGGAACGGTAGAAAACAGACTTCCTTCTGCCTCCAGCATCTGAACCAGCTCAGGGTTAACCTGTGGCATTACATTTGCCACTCTTCAGAATGCTAAAATATCTTATTTCAACCCCCTGTGACAGCGGGAACAGAACAGATTGACATAACGAGATGAGCGGGTTTATTAAATCCACACCGGAAAGTGGGAGAGAAAGGAATAAAAATATTATCCTGGGAGAGTTTCTCAGCCTGGCTCTCTCCATTGTATCTGACATGATGGGCCATTGATTTGATTTTCGTTCTCTCTCTCTCTCTTTCTCCTATCATCTTGTTTTATATATATATATATATATATATATATATATATATGTATATATATATATATATATATATATATATATATATATATATATATATATATATATATATATATATATATATATATATATATATATATATATATATATATATATATGGATGTATGGATGTATGGATGTATTTTTTTTTCAAATGGGAAAAAAAACCCAATAACTTTAGGAAGAGAAACTTGTTTTAAAATATTACAGTGTTGAGCAAGAATGTTAGAGACCCTAACGCTGGCTTTCTTCACCCATCAGATGCAAAGCAAGTCGTGCCTCGATCTGGGCTAGTAATATTTATTGAACTAATTTATACAGCCAACCATCTCACAAACAAGCATCTCGGGGAGCAGTACGACAGATCTAAAAACAATCTGGGATAAGTTTCAAAGTCTTGCCGACAAAGCTGCCCTGAAGGCAAGAGGTTTATCATGTCATCATAATCTGTTGACTTATTTAAAGCCTTTTAGGGCACCTTGAAGTTCAACCAACAGCAAGACATTTACATGCAGGGGGAAAAACAGAATAATAAAAGCACCATGATTAATGAATTAAAAGAACTAAGCTGCAAATTGAAACGTTAGATTATAGTTTCCAGAATCAGCCACATTCATCATGAAAGCCAGAGGAGAACAACAGGATCAGACGGGGAGAATTTGGGTGGTTGACTATAGTCGTTCCAGAAGTTTTGCTATTAGTGTACAAATGCTTGGTTGGCCTTGAAGGGTCTAGTCTAGAGTGGGCAACGGTTGTCCTTTGTGGAAAGAAAGAGATAGAGGGACGGAGGGAGGAAGTGGTAAAAGAAAGGTTAGGAGGGAGGGAGAGAGGAAGGGAGGGAGGGAAGAACAGGTAGAAGGAAAGGAGGGAGGCAAAGAAGGAAGGAAGGAAGAAAGAGAGAGAAAGAGAGAGAGGGAGGAAGTAGCAGAAGAAGGGTTAGGAGGGAGGGAGGAAGATTAGATCACTTCTTCAGAAAATAGGAAAAATGCTGAAAGATCACTACAAGGCCCTGAAATATCCAGGTAGCAACTATAAAGAGGAAAAAAGGCCCGGTTCCTTTCAGCGGATTGACGCCTCAGCGGAGGCCCTGTGAGCCATCTCCATCCGTGAGCCGCGAGCGGCCGATGCAAGGACTACCCCGCCCAGCTGAGGTGGCTAAGCCACGGTCTGGCGACTGAAGAGTTCGAGGGTGACCGCGCTGAGGAAGGCAGGGATGCTGTCCTGTTGCAGGAGGTGAAGGTCTATCAGGTCATGGACCGTCTGCGAAAATTCGGTTTCCAGCAGCTGCATCTTTGCCCCAGAAGATCTGGAAGTCTACACGGAAAAAACAAAACAAAGCAAAACAAAAAAATGGGAGAGAAGAGAGGAGAAAGTAAAGGAAAACCATTATTTTACCCACTGAGGCCATTTCCCCCCCACCCTTCAAACCATATTTATGTTGTAGCATGTTTGCTGTTGCTATCCGATTCCAATCAAGGTAATTTTATCTACTGCTGGGCAGGTGTTCAACACACAATTTAATTGGACCATTATTAAGCTTCTGCATCTCCACAGTCTCTGAACAATAATACCCCACGCACCAGACTCAGATGAATAATGAATTACCCAGCGATGGAAGAACGCGGAAAACGTTTTGAAAACTAACTTGAAAGGAGCCGTTGAGCGAAGAGGGGCAGGAGAACAGAGCGCCGCAGAAGGCAATCGATCAAGAACACCGATTCCCATGGGGTGAAGCGATATACAAACATCTCCTTCCCCTCATCCAGAAAAGATGGATTGTCTTAACCCATCAAGAGCCTTCTCCTCTTCCTCTTCCCCATTCTTCTTCCTGGTTTTCCCTCGTTTGGGCAGATCTGATAATCCAACTGGAAAGGTCTACGACAACTCGCCATGGCCAACTCTCCGCAGGACAAGAGTTACACTAACGTCAGTGGAATAAAATCATTAAAGAAACGATGCCAAAGGAGGGACAAAATGAAAGGTGAATTACAACAATTAAAATAATTATTTTAAATAATTAAATCAAATTGTCCCGTAGCGTCCCATACCGAGTTAGCCATGGTGAATTGGCCATGGCAAGTTGGCCGTGTGGCAAGCTGGCTGCGACGAGTTGTCCTATCCCACAACTGGAGACCTCCCTTCCATTAGATTTCTTATCAACTCCGCTCCAGCTCCAAAACACGACAGAGGACAATTCTTCTAATCAGGGAAGACATCTCTTTCGAAGGAGCCACAGAGAGTCTTCCAACATCAAAAGCTACATGGGACCCTCCTGGGAAAATGGCAGGTGGTCTGTCCAGTTGTTATTGGAGTTATTTATAACGCCACTCAATATATAGTTCAAATGATACACTTATATACTCTGATTATATAGTACTAAAGGTAGGGGTTCCCCTGGTCCCATTCTATCTGATTCTAGGCCGCAGTGCTCATCTCTGTTTCTTGACTGAGAGAGCCAGCAAAGACACTTCTGTGGGTATGTGGCTAGGATGGCTATATGCCAAGGCGCATGGAACGCAGTTACCTTCCCCCCCAAAGTGGTACCTATTTATCTACTTGCATTTGCATGCTTTCGAACCACTGGGTGGGCAGGAGCTGGAGCCAGGAACAGAAGCTTAACCATTACATGGAACTCAGGTTTCAAACCCATCTGTCGACTTTCCAGCTGACAAGCTCAGCGTCTTTAACCGCAGAGCCATCCACGCCCCTCTTATAGAGTTCTACAACTACACAATTATATAGTACAATTATATAGTTATGTAATTATAGATCTCATATATTATAGTATATATATATTGTAATATATAGTTTTATATCTATAATTATATAGTTGTGTAATTCAATTACGGCATCAAGTTACACTTCATTTATAACTCAATAATCACCTTGAGTTATTTGTGAACAACAGTAAAGGCAGGTTAGAAATGTAAATCAATGGATAATAAATAAAAAAAAATGTCTGGCTGAACAGTGGAGGGATGACCGAATGGATATTTGCCATAACTGGATTTAATTGTGAATTAATTGGAATGAAAGAAAATGCATCGAATACAGGTTTAATTAGTGGATATTTAAATTAAAGTTTTTGGAGGGTTTGTGGGAGGTGGTACATTCTTGGCTTGTAGACCATCCTACACATCTTCCAAGCCTGGTTCCTCTCAACCCATTGGCTAAAAATTCCGAACTGTCCAGAATCAATGATTGAGATGGGTCAACTTAGAAAATGAGAAATTTCCTGACAGTGAGAACAATTAATCAATGAAACAGTTTCCCTCCAGAGGTTGTGGAGATTTTCAAGAAGAGACTGGACAACCAGTCTGGAATGATATAGGATCTGCTTGAGCAGGGGTTGGACAAGAACAGGGGTCTCCAACCTTGGCAACTTTAAGACTTGTGGACTTCAACTCCCAGAGTTCTGGAAGTTGAAGTCCACAAGTCTTAAAGTTACCAAGGTTGGAGACCTCTGGACTAGAAGACCTCCAAAGTCCTATCCAACTCTGTTATTCTGGGTGCTCCATCACTTAAAGAAGAGACTGGACAACCATTTGTCCAAATGGTATAGGGTCTCCTGCTTGAGCAAAGGGTTGGGCTAGAAGACCTCCATAGTCCCTTCCAATTCTGTTGAATGAATGAATGAATAAGAATCAAATTTAAAGCTTTTAGATGCAACAGATACTTTGCTGTTGATATGCCTTCTCCTCCTCCGATGCAAAACCTATTTCTAATCCCGCCAGCACTTCTAGAGTGTGGTTTTTTTTCTAACACATCGGCAATAAATGCACAACTGGCTGCCTGCCCACCTCGCCTGCGACAAGGTGGGCTTCCAGATTTTGCAGGGCCGACTCTTGGCATCCTTCGGAGAAGCCTTTAGCACAACTGCCTTCCTGCTTAAGACAAGATTCAGCCTCCTTGGGGAGAGGAGTGCCTCATCCATCTTCCTTTTAACACTAGAAACTGGTAAATTATTCAGGGCTTTAAATATAAAAGCCGGCTGGGGAATTCTGGGAGTTGAAGTCCACATATCTTAAAATGGCGGAGGTTGAGACACACGGCGCCCTAGACGAAGAATGTAAAGGCCAGGATGTGTATTTGAACATGGCGGAGATGCGGTTGCACCTCAGCTCCGAGCCTGACCCTGTTAAGTAGTCATCTTCAGCCTGTTAGGTTCTTGCTTCTTGTACTGGCAGACATTTCATGACCAGGCTAGGTAGCACCATCAGGGCAAGGGGTGTGTGCTGGTATATTCATACTGTCATTTGCCCTGCCAGGTGCGGTTTCTTCCTTGCAAGTTCATTTGTTTTTCTTTGTGCTGATAATGGTTGCAACATCTTCTACATCGATTCTATGGGCCAAAGCACAGATGTACTGGAATGAAACTGATGGGGCTACAGAGTTGGTCAACCTGAGCTTGGTTCTGGGTCACTCTGGGCCAGAAAAGGAGGCCAGGAACAGTGGAAGGAGAGGGCTTCCGTGGCCATCGTATCGCTTGCAAGATTCTATTCTAGTATTGTAACCTTGTCATAAAAGCAATGTTGGGACTCATGCTTGGTACCCCTTCTCTTCATTACCTTGAAGGGCTGACTTTGATCTTTCAAAAACCTTCCCCCCCTCCTCCACTTCATCCTTCCAGGAAACCAGGGAAGGTCCCTTCCGAGACGCTTCCTACGCCCTTTTTTCTTCTGCGGGCCTAGAAACTGTTTTTTCTCGACCATTGCCTAGCCTGCAGCTCTTGCTTCCACCTATCAGAATTGGAAAGGGCCTTGGAGGTCTTCTGCCTCCAAAGCCCTTTCCAATTCTTTCCCTTTCCCCTTTCCCCTGCCCAGGCAGGAAATCCTAGACCAGTGATGGCTAACCTTTTTGCCATTGCGTGCCAAAAGTGGGGGGAGTGTATGTGTGTGTCGTGCGTGTGCCCACACCCATAATTCAATGCACCCCGCCCCCCTGCGCATGCGCGCACAACCCCTCCATAGCCCCCCCTGCTTTTGGCACATGATGGTACGGTGGGCATGGTAGGCCCTTTTTTTCGCTTTCCCCAGGCTCCAGAGCCTTTCTAGGAGCCTGGGGAGGTTGAAAACTGCCTTCCCCCCCACCCAGAGGCCCTCCGGAGGCTGGAAACGACCTGTTTCTCAACTTCTGGTAGGACCGGAAGGCCCGAAAACCAGCTGGCTGGCACACGCATGTGCGCCAGAGCTGAGCTAGGGCAACGCTCGTGTGCCCACCGATAAGGCTCCACATGCCACCTGTGCCATCGGTTCGCCATCATGGCCCTAGACCATTTCAGACAATCTCTTCTTAAAAAACTCTCCAGCGTTGGAGCACCCACAACTTCTGGAGGCAAGCCTCATGGTTCACCGTCCTCCGTGTCAGGAAATTTTTCCTTAATTCCAGGTTGCTTCTCTCCCTGGTTAGTTTCCACCTGTTGTTTCTTCTTCCGCCTTCCAGGCGCTTTGGAGAACAGGTTGACCCTGGTCCCAAGATAATTCCCACAGTCCCCAAGTTAAGCATGTGAAACCACATGGCACAACTGTAGTCAAAGTTTTTTTTTCTAAACAAAAATTTGCCCTGGCTTTGAGGCTTCTTCTGCTTGTCTTAAATACCCCAAAGCCGTTTTAACGTCTCACGTGAGTTTTCATGCGCTTTGCCACAAAAGATGCGTCATGTCATCTGGGAAGGACCTTCTCCAACACCTCCAGAAGGTCATGCCCAGAAGTTGCTGGAGAATCTCAAAGTGACATGAAAAGACCTCAAAAAGACAAGCTCTTTTCCTTAGCTCCCCCCCCTCCCCGCCCCGCGAGCCAAATAAGCATTGCCAGTTCAAATCACAGCAGCCCCTAAGACGTTCGCAGACCCCGGGGGGCAAATTCACAGGGTGAAATCACATCTCATAATTTTTTTTTTTTCATCACACATCTGCTCTCTCTTTTTTTGGAAGGGCAACCTTTGAAAATTTCCTCCCATCCCATTCTCGCAGGGCGACACTTTGCTCGCCTGCTGTCCGGCTCTATTTCCGAGTTTGGTCTCTTATTTTCTAAATCCCCAGTTCAAGCCGGCTCAGATCCTGTTGCAGACGGCGTGGAAACCGATGTTAAAGCAATATTTTTCTTTCTCTTCGTTTTACATCTGCCCCCCTCAAGCCTTGACCTTTTCGCTGGAAAATCCGTTGGGTGGTGGTTGTTTTTTCCCTCCCCTTTCTCTCCTCTTGCTTAAGATTCTGAGATTTTTCTAAATGTCAGCAAGCTCACTGCCCATGCAGTCGTCTTTGGAAACACAAGACTGCTTCTTCAGAAAAACCCCTGCTGGAATCTGGATGTAGAAAATGAAAGGCCGGGGAAAAGAAGGGAGGAAGGGGTGGGGGTTGTGGGGTTTTTTTTGGGAAAAAGGGAGGCGAACAATTTCCCCCTCTGGGTCTAAGAAGGACACGAGAGGGTCCCCTCCTCAAACAACAGTCTCTTTCTCCTCTAAAACTGGGGGAGTTAGAAGGCAAAGAAGAGGAATGAGAAGAAAATATGACTTCAGTAACAAGAGTTGTTAATGCCTGGAATGCACTACCTGACTCTGTGGCCTCTTCCCAAAATCCCCAAAGCTTCAACCAAAGACTATCTACTATTGACCTCACCCCATTCCTAAGAGGTCTGTAAGGGGCGTGCATAAGAGCACCAGCGTGCCTACCATTCCTGTCCCAATGTCCCCTTTGATTGTATCCAATTCATATAGTTATTTTATACTTATGCTTATATATATGCTTATATATCGTATAGTTATTTCATGCTTATGCTTACATATATTGTTGTGACAAATAAATATACTAAAGAGAGAGAGAGAAAGAGAGAGAGAGAGAGAGAGAGAGAGAGAGAGAGGGAAATCCAGATGTGGTCAAAATAATTCCAGCTGCAGAAAGGACATGTGCATGCTTAGATCCCGATGGCTCCAAGTTCTATTTTTCTCGTAGATGTTTCTTATTTCTTCTGTTTACAAGTTGGTGGATAGATTCATCCCCTGTTTTGATCGAGACTTGTCCAGCACGCAAAGTGAGTGCTGTGTGCTTCCCAAATATCAGACTGACCACTCTTCCCTGCTGGGCATTTCAATTATTTGGGACACTGTTGGTCGATTTATTGATTCATGACATTGTTTTGACACTGAGCTGCTTCTCAGGACTCAAGGCCGCTGACATGTAACAGGGCCAGAAGAAATGAGAAGGAATCCACAGCTGGTCAACCGGGGTACATGCCAGAGAGTGACTCATAGGATAAATGCATCTCATATTGGACTGAAATATGAAGACATGTCAGAAACCTATAGCAATAGCACTTAGATTTATATACCGCTTCACAGGGCTTTCCAGCCCTCTCTAAGTAGTTTACAGAGTCAGCCTCTTGCCCCCAACAATCCGGGTCCCTCATTTGACCCACCTCGGAAGGATGGAAGGCTGAGTCGACCTGGAGCCTGGTGAGATTCAAACTGACAAATTGCAGGGAGCCGGCAGTCAGCAGAAGTAGCCTGCAGTACCGCACTCTGGCCATTGCGCCACCGTGGCTCATGACTAGCTTAGTTATAGATAGCTAAGTTGCTTTTTGTAAAACAGGTAGAAAAAATGTCCCAGGTATGTAGGAATTCCTGTAACAGTCACAACGTTCCTGATTTCCAGAAGCATCTTCCGATCACCTTCCCAAGTGGTGAAGAACCAAGACAGTAGAAGGACAACGAGAAGAAGACATCACAAAAAAGAAGCTGCCGACTCCTGAAATTTCAAACAGCTGGGTTCTGAAGAGTGGTTTGATTACTCTAAACCTCTTGCTCTGAAGGGGGGTGGGAGGAAACGCTGTGATCAAAGCCCCCCTCCTTCCGAAACTCAACTCTTTAATCAGCTTCCTCCAAATATCAGGTCTCCCAGGAAGAAGTCAATCATTTCTAATGAAAGGCAAGTTGTGGTAAGAAAAATTAAAAGACGGGAAAGGAGGTATATTGGATCATGGGGACGTGGGGTTGGTGGCAGTTTTGGGAGATGGCTCAGCACATTGGGTGGTTTTTAAATCATAACAACTGCCAGGTTTTGATGTCTCGAGTGACATCATGCGATATGCATCTCCTGCCCCAGGACGGTTCAACAATTCAAGAAGGCTTTACTTTCCATCCATCAAAGAAAGGCGTGTTTCCTATATTAAGCCCGCCCCGCCCCCACACCTAGTACGGCTAACTTCTTGTCTACAATATTTCTTTTGTGCAATGAGAGTGGCTGGCTGGTGTTGTTTTTACACACACACACACACACACACACACACACACTAATAATTGCTTCTTGCCAAGAACTCTGACCTTGTGTTGGCAGCTTGATATATAAAGTGATGAAAAGGGGACGGACAATTAGAAATGACTTCCAGCGAAGGAAAAAGCTATTCTTTTTCCCAGAGTTGGGTTGGAAGCTGGAAAGGAAATTGATTTAAAAAAAAAAGAAAAAAGAAAAAAAAAAGGGGGGGGGGAGGGTTTGGGATCCAAAAAGACCAATGTGAAGTTCTAAGCAACCTAGGTTCTTTTCGTGCTATCATTTCAAAAACCAGCGTTCTCTTTGGTCCTGAGGACTCTAAGGATGAGGAGGGGAGACCCGCTTGAAAACCAGGAGGAGGTGAAGCAGGTTAAGATCTTGGCGGAAAGCCACAATCAATTTCTATATGTCAGTGCCATGAAAGTAATTTTTTCAGGTTAAGAATGAGATGGAAGTAGCTACATGATTCTTCGGACTGCCATCAAACTACAATTTCCAGAAATATTAATCCCCAACCAAGTTGATTTAGAGACACTGGAATTGGGGCGCAGCTATTGTGGCCTGTCGGCGGCCAGCAGAGCTGGACAGTGAGGAGGTTGGGGAGGAACGTGGGCCAGTCTTGGAGGCAGAGAGGGGGCCAGGGCCATCTGGTAGTTCTTTGCTGCCTCCAGAATCTGACATCAGCGAGGCAGAAGAACAGAGGGAGCCTGATCCCAGTGTGCGCATGCGCAGAGCTGCCAGAAGGCAAGAACAATTAAGGAAAAAAAGGGACAACTTGGGAGTAAGGCTTGGAGATGATTGGCCCCTCCCATAAGACATAAAGGTTGTGAGCCTTTGCAGGAAGCAATTAGTTCATATAGTCAATTCAAGCTCTAAAAAGTCCACTCTGTGCTCCGTTTGGCCTTGCAAAACTAATTGACAATTAGGTCTCTGGCAGCATTTCAAGGGAGATAAAGGTGGGTGCTTATCAACATTACCCTGAAAGACTGTGTCAACTTGAGCAGAAACTGTGTCGGAAACTTCACAGACAGTTTGTGAATCATTACGGGCTGTGAATGACCATAATTCACAGCCGTCTCAATCAAAGAGTTTTTTTGGGGACTAAGATTGTGATTTGTGCTTTCTCAGGAAGCCTAGGTCAGAACAGCAGCTTCATACGAACGGTCAGAGGTTCCCCACCCCTGTTCTGAGAAAAGAGATCCAGGGGATCCCTCTCTTCATGGCATAAGATGCTTTTCTGCCTCTAGGTCAGGGGTCAGCAACCTGCAGCTCTGGAGCTGCATGGGGCTCTTTCATGCCTCCGCTGCGGCTCCCTGTCACTCAAAATATGTGTCACACCCGCCAATGCGCAACAACCGCCGGCACACGATTTATTGAGCTTTTCAACCTCTGGTAGACCAACCATCATCATTATTATTATTATTATTATTATTATTATTATTATTATTATTATTATTATTATTATTATTATTATTATTATTATTATTATTATTTAGATTTCTATACCGCCCTTCTCCCGAAGGACTCAGGGCGGTGTACAGTCAAAGTAAAAACAAACAATACAATATACAATTAAAACAAGAATTAAAAAACTTATTACACAATTGACCTAAGACTTTAAAACATTTGAAATTCTAAAAACCCATTAAAAAATTCATAATATAAAGTTAAAAACCAACAAAATTTAAGCCAGCCCCGTGGATAAATCCAAAAAAAGGAAAGTTTCAGAACAAAACAGAACATTTAATTCAACTACATATGCTAGTTTTGTGGCCGTTCAAGAAATAGCCAGGCAGGGGGAAGGGTTTCCCGGTGTTTTCTTTTCTGTGGGAAAGGGGTCCAAATAGCTCTTTGAGTGTTTAAGGTTGCAGACCCCTGACCTAGGTTGATGGTCAGAGGATCAGAATGTGCACAGATGCTGAACTACCTCCCATCCAGAAGACCATCCAAGTAGGAAGCCACCAGTAACAGACCTTATGGTCAGCGGTGAGATTCAAAAATTTTTACTACCAGATCTGTGGGAGTGGCTTGGTGGACGTGGTAGGAGGAGGACACTGCAAAATCTCCATTCCCTCCCCACTCCAGGAGAAGGATACTGCAAAATCTCCATTCCCTCCCCACTCCAGGAGAAGGATACTGCAAGATCTCCATTCCCTCCCCACTCCAGGGGAAGGTTACTGCAAAAATTCCCATTTCCTCCCGATCAGCTGGGACTTGGGAGGCAGAGAATAGGTGGGGGCAGGGCCAGTCAGAGGTGGTATTCTCTGAACTACTCAACATTTCCACTGCCGGTTCTCCAGAACTAGTCAGAACCTGCTGAAACCCACCTCTGCTTATGGTTCTCCTGATGGCTTCCCCACCAACGTTAGCTTCCTTCTCACCCTTTTCCTTAGCTTGCGTAATCACACATACACAAAAGTATATAAAAGGATGGGGGAAAAAACAACCACCCGGTTGAAGTTCTCAGCTGAAAGTATTTGCTTTATGATTCACAATGCAGGTGGGCTGGTGGAGACCTCGAGTTCCACCGGCTGCCTGCTTTAAATCAGCTCCCTTGTTTTTCCCGTTGACAAGACTCGTCTCTGTGAAAGAGACCATGGGGGTGAAGCTAAACCAGGGTTATGGGAGTCAGGAGAGAGACCGGCACCTCAGGAAGGGTGACAACAACGGCTACACAATGGCGCAGAAGATCAGCGGGGAATGATTAATCCATTCATTGAGTTGAGTTCCCCCCGCCCCACGTTCTTCTAAGAGGAAACGAGGGTGGCAGAAAAGCAATCCCCACAAAGGGAAGAAGCTGAGGAACAAAAGAAATGGCATTCAACGGAAGCAGATGTTTCTACCATCTAGATCAGGGTTAACCCTACTGACGGCGGCATCTCCCTTCAGAAGGATGAGCCCTGAGTCACGTGGATCAGCCTTGCTGCTTGTAAGGGAGCTTCACACAAGCAAGGGAAGCAATTATGGGGGGTTTTGGTGGGGTTTTTTTTGTGTCCTCCTTCTCCAAAGCTTCACCGTTTTCAAAGAAGCCCTGTTCAGGCTGGGGTAGCAGCTCTCATCTGTACTTCACACTAGGTTTAGTCATCTTTGCTCTTCTAAAGTTCTGATTTCATCGCAGCTTCGTGCCCTTAGGCAGAACTTCGATATAAATTAGGAAACAAGAATAGCAATATGTGTTTTGACACTTTCAGGCAAAGTCGCCGACGTTGAGCAGAGGAGTTGGGTCTACAAAGAAGGAGAGGGAAGAAGTCCCTGCTTGAACAGAATAACCGGGTTCGAAGGGGCCTTGGAGCTCTTCTAGTCCAACCCCCTGCACAAGCGGGAGACCCCTAGACCAGGGATGTCCAAACTTGGTCCCTTGAAGAGTGATGGACTTCAACTCCCAGAATCCCCCAGCCAGCAACTTGCTCATATTTATAGCTCATGCTGGCTGGGGAATTCTGGGAGTTGAAGTCCACCACTCTTCAAGGGGCCACGTTTGGAACACCCCTGCCCTAGACCATTTCAGACAAATGTCTCTCCAATCTCTTCTTAAAAAAACAGTGTTGGAGCATTCAAAACTTCTGGGGGAAACCTGTTCCACTGGTTAATTGTTCTCACTGTCAGGAAATTCTTCCTAAGTTCTAGGTTGCTTCTCTTCTTGGTTGCTTTCCTGACCATGGAGAGCCAACTCAAAGCTGTTCAGATAACTGCTCAACTTTAATTCCCCATCTCCCCATAGCCAAAGGAAAGGGATGCTGAGGAAGATATTTTCACAACCCCTGCAAGACCACAAAGAAATAAGTGCTCTCCAGGTTACAATGATAGCCCTGAGAAAAGCCAGTGGACTTCTGGAGTATTAGCTAGTGATAGTCCCAAGGCACTCTGAGGCACACCAGGAATTCTGTATCCGTTGCATCAGCCAGTTCATCATCCTGAGAAGATGGTTTTAAGCGGGGAGGCACATTTTTCTCCAACCTCCTTTAGTACTTGTCAACAGTAGGACATGTGAACTGTCAAGCGTATTGGAGATGAAACATGTCAAAGCTGGACAGAGGGCTGGAGGATATCCACAGGAGGCTCAGGCTAAGGTCAAATCCAGGGTCAAGCTGCATGCTAGTAGCAACTGCTACATCCCGTCTTTCTTTTTGGCTCAGAAGCTTGCAATATCTACTAAAACACAACTGACATTGTGACACCACCACTGTCTTTTCCATCACACATATCTTGCACCCAAAGGAGCAGGCCACATCCATCCATCTGTCCATCTACCCACCCACCCACCCACCCACCCACCATCTATTTATCCATCCATCCATCCATCCATCCACCTGTCCATCTACCCACCCATCCATCTATTTATCCATCCACCTGTCCATCTACTCACCCATCCATCTATTTATCCATCCATCCATCCATCCACCTGTCCATCTACCCACCCATCCATCTATTTATCCATCCATCCGTCCATCCACCTGTCCATCTACCCACCCATCCATCTATTTATCCATCCATCCATCCATCCATCCATCCATCCATCCATCCATCCATCCACCCGTCCATCTACCCACCCATCCATCTATTTATCCATCCATCCATCCATCCATCCATCCACCCGTCCATCTACCCACCCATCCATCTATTTATCCATCCATCCATCCATCCATCTGTCCATCTACCCACCCATCCATCTATTTATCCATCCATCCGTCCATCTATCTGTCCATCACCTATCTATCCACCTGTCCATCTACTCACTCATCCTATCATCTATTTATCCATCCATCCATCCATCCATCTATCTATCTATCATCATCTGTCTGTCTATCATGACCCATGCTGACCTCAGAAATAATCAGACAGATAGCACAACAGTCCCTTTAGTTTTACCAAGTTAAAAGGTCTCCTTTGAATCAAGATGGGGCGTATTTTTCTGATTTTAAGAGCCATCACCGGCTTCAATCTCTCCTCCAGGATTACAGGTTGACTTGGGAAACGATTCAACAGATGAGCAAGCCCTGCCTGGCAGAAAAACAGGCGAGGAACCGCTGAGAGGATCAATTAATTTGACAGCCTTCAATGATATTTTTCTCTCCAAGTGAGGACTGAAATTCATTACTGTGCTAATACTTAGAAGCCGGGAGTCATATGGAGCTGAACTGAAATTCTCTTCTCGCTCCAGTGACCTGCTGCTTTCTCCAGACTGCATGGCGAAGAAACCCGAAGTTAATTTCAGCATTTAGAGCGGGGGTGTCCAGCCTTGGCAACTTTTAAGACCTGTGGACTTCAACTCCCAGAATGCCCCAGCCACAGGTCTTAAAAGTTGCCAAGGCTGGGCCCTTTGGAGTTAGTAGAGAAACAGCTGACGTGAGCAGACTGATGGGTGAATGACAGCCAGGAATAAATGGCATTCAAGTGACATTCCTGTTGCTTTTGATCTGATCTCCTCTGCTCCACATCTTTCACAAAAGGTGGTCTCTGTTTTCAATTTGACTGGAGAGCTGCATCTTGGATATTTCCCGAAGGTTTGGAAGTGAAATGTCTCCTCAAATCTAGGCGTGAGACAGCGAACCAAGGTTTCCCGACTGCTGAAAGTTGGAAGCAGGAGCTGAAAGTTCACTTCTGCTGTTATGAACGTAGAAGATGCTCAGTATCATCTCAACCACTGTATTATTGCCAATCAGGCCATATGTGTCCCAGACTGTGAAGCATCTGTCACGTCCTGGATCTCCCCTGAGCTCCATCCTTGCTACCAATTTATTGGAGAAATCCCGTCATCTCTACCAATTCCTCATGTTGATTACTCTTCCTTTCCCCTATGTGTGATGTGGGATAAGGGATCGTATCCAACTTTCAGAGGGAAGCAAGCAGGTTTTGGTGGCTGCGTCCAGAGTCCAATATTATATTTTTTTCTTCTTTCGATCCTTCTGGCAACAACATAGAGTTAATTAGCCACAACCCGAAGGGCACTAAATCACCCGGCAGCCCTCAAGCATCTTTAAATGAGGACCCAGATTGTTGGGGGCAATAAGTTGACTTTGTATATAAATATACAAATAGAATGAAGACTATTGCTAACATAGTGTAAGCCGCCTTGAGTCTTTGGAGAAGGGTGGGATATAAATGCAAATAAAAATTAAAAAAATAATAATAATAAAAAAAATAACATCTGGCCTTTCTCGCTGCATCAGTTCTTCCAGCAATCATCTCCGAGGCTCAAGTAGACAACCTGTTAGCTCTCGGAAAAAGGGGTCTACAAAATGTGATAAGGTAATAGGAGGAACCTCAGCGTGATCTTTGGTCTCCGAGTGCCAGGAGAAACAGGAAGAATGGCAAGTTTTCTACACGGGCCTTGTGTTTATCCTTGTCTTGGATCGTTGCGCATCTTTGGATGGGGCTTTGCTTGTAACGAATTCAAGTATATAGGCAGGCAGGTCCTTGACTTATGTCCACAATGGGAGCAGAGTCTCTATGGCTAGGCAAAGTGGTTTTTAAGTGAGTGATTTGATTTTTGCCATCGTTGTTGAGACAATCAGAAGAACAGAGCTGGAAGGGACCTTGGAGGTCTTCTAGTCCAACCCCCTGGTCAAGCAGGAGACCCTAGACCATTTCAGACCAATGGCTGCTCAAGCTCGTCTTGAAAACCTCCAGTAATGGATTTAATAAAACATCTATCCATCCATCCATGTCTATCATCTCTCTCTCTCTCTCTTCTCTCCCCCTCCCATCCATCCATCCATCCATCCATGTCTATCATCTCTATATCTATATCTATATCTATATCTATCTCTATCTAATCTCTCTATGCCCCCTCTCTCTCCCATCCATCCATCCATCCATCCATCCATCCATCCATCCAGCATTGACAACTTCTGGAGGTAAGTTGTTCCACTGGTTAATTGTTCTCACTGGCAGCAAATTCCTCCTTAGTTCTAGGTTGTTTCTCTCCTTGATTAGTTTCCATCATTGCTTCTTGTCCTGCCCTCAGGTGCTTTGGAGAATAATTTGACTCCCTCTTCTTTGGGGCAGCCCCTGAGATATTGGAACACGGCTATCCTGTCACCCCTAATCCTTCTTTTCATTGAACTAGACACACCCAGTTCCTGCAGCTGTCCTTCATAAAAGCCTTCCCTGCAATTCTTAATGGTTGTTAAGCAAATCTGGCTCAACCCCCCACCCCCGCCTTATCAGAAGGTTGCAACTAGCAATCACAAAACCCCAGGATCAGTGGTGGGTTTCAAATTTTTTTACTACTGGTTCTGTGGGTGTGGCTTGGTGGGCGTGGCTGGGGAAGGATACTGCAAAATCCCCATTCCCTCCCGATCAGCTGGGACTCGGGAGGGACAGAATCGATGGGGGCGGGGCCAGTCAGAATATTTACTACCGGTTCTCCGAACTACTCAAAATTTCCGCTACCGGTTCTCCAGAACTGGTCAGAACCTGCTGAAACCCACCTCTGGCTCAGGATGTTTGCAACTGTCACACATAACTTTAAGAGCCAGCTAAATCCCCTCCAAACTATAAACTGGCAATCATCTCCTCTTAAACGCTCCCCTTCTCGACACCCTTCATCCTGAACCTCATTAGATGCCAGCTGCCTCTGAAGTGGGTTTTATCGGAGTTTAGCCGAGCGAGCCTCAAGTGCCAACATCCATCTCAGCCCTCTTCTCGTTATCCTTGAGACGGGAGTCGCTTTCGGATAACACAGTGAGGGGGAAAAAAAGCAATGGAAAACTAACACACCAAGAAACAAGGCAACACAATAAAACCTAAACGCCAGCGACCCACAATTGCTTGTCGGTCAAAAATCATTTTGCCCTTGGTGTTGCATCCTAACATCATTCGGATCAGGATTTTCATGGGGAAAAGGGATTTGCTTGCCACACACCGAGTCAAAAAACACAAAGCAAAACAGGCGATCCTTGATTTACAACTGCAACTGGGATCAGACGTTCCATCACCAAGCAAGACGGTTGCTAAGTGAGTCATGTTGTGGTCCACCAGCAGCCTGCAGAGCTGGCAGCGGAGTCGGACAGTGAGGAGGCTGGGGAGGACAATTGGCCAGTCCTGGAGTCAGGAGAAGGCCTGGATGAGGGCTCTGTGTCGGAGGCAGAGATGGGGCCAGGGCCATCTGGGAGTGATGTGCAGATTCCGGAGCCTCCAGAGGCGGACAGCAGTGAGGCAGAGGAACAGGAGGAGCTTGTTCCTAGTGCACGCGTGAGGAGAGCTGCCAGAAGGCAAGAGCAGCTGAAGCAAAAAGGACGACTCGGGAGTAAGGCCAGGAGATGATTGGCCACTCCCATAAGGCTTAAAAGAGCAGCAACGGCTCTTGGGCTTTTTGTAGGAAAGCAACATTGCTACAATTATTTCTAGCCGGTGTCTCATTTCTGAACTTCGTGAGGCTTTGCCAAGAAAAGCCTTTTGCAGGGTGCCAAAGAAAACAAAGGTTTGTGATAAGGCCGAAGGACTTTTTCTGAAGGATTTGTTTTGGAATTAATTTGGACTAAGTTGAGAATGAAGAAATTCTCAGCTGTTCTAATAAAATATGTCTGTTTAGGACTGATTGTGTCTGGTAAATAACTACTTGGGCCTAGGTCACAACAGCGTGAAGCTGACCCTTATATCGACTCGGTTGCCGCGTTCGCTTCTAATATCTTATCAGGCTCTGCTTCTCTTTCACAGAAAGTTCCCAGCCTTTAAAAAAATAATAATCATAATCTCTCTATTTGCAGCAAATGTGCTTGATTCTTGCAGATTGCCCATGAAGAATATTGACTCTGCTCTATACTGGATGAGAGAGATTATATCTGAGGAACAGTTTAAAGAACAGGGAGTCCATTTTTCCCTTCGGTGTCATGTTATGATCTGAATCGTTCCCTGATCTGAATTTTGGCAGCTTTTTTCTTTCTTTCAAAAGGGATATTATGGATCTGCTAACTCACAAATGAGATCCCAAAGGTGCTTTTTTCAAGAGGCAACTGGACTTTCTGGTTTTTCTTTGAACACGTTTCGCTTCTCATCCAAGGAGCTTCTTCACCTACGAATGGTGTGGGAGTAGGAATGGATTTCCAGAGGGAAAAAAAAATTGCAGACTACAGGAATCGTTTGCACCACTCAGGTGACCCTGAAGACACAGATAAACCTCCAAGTGCTTCAACGACCCTCTAAAAGGATGCAAATGACCAGCTGTCTTGCAAGGAATATCAATCCATCCATTCCTCACCATCCAGTCAGAGCTGAAGAAGCTTCCTGGACGAGAAGCGACATGTCCTCAAACAAAAACAAAGTCCAGTTGCCTCTTGAAAAAAAGCGCCTTTGGGACAACTGTGATCTGGTGGACTGAGAATCTCCACAGATATTCACAAATGAGATCCAGCTCATTTAATTCCTTAATTTTTTTTTTTAACCTTCACCCAAGGAAGGTCTACCTATCTGCAGTAACGCTGGACATAATTGAGATAAAGAGTGTCCAGTTTACAAATTTCTTAGTGCAGATGATGATCTCTCTGTGTGCATCTGCTGTACACTGTTGTTGGTTATGAAATGAACGCGAATGTTGAGCGTATTTTATGTCTTTTGAGGACTAAGAGCAAGAGAACGGGTGGTTTTTCAATCACGTCTTTACAAAAATTGTTTTTAGACAAGAGACTTGCTATGTCTTATAACTAAAAGAGAGAAAAGCCAAAATTCAGATGATCAGAAAGTTGATCGTTCCATTTCTTCCAGCTCAGCCTCTTGTATCTTAAACTAGGGAAATTTGGCTGAAGTTTCTGAATTTGGCATTGTCTTCAAAGAGATCTACCCGTGTTTCCCCGAAAATAAGACTGGGTCTTATATTAATTTTTGCTCCAAAAGACAGATTAGGGCTTATTTTTCTGGTTAGGTCTTATTTTGGGGGAAATACAATACTAAATGTGTCCGTCTGGCTGACAATCTTGATTGGGGCTTATTTTTTGGGGGGTTGGTAGGGCTTATATTATGAGTATCCTGAAAAATCATGCGGGGCTTATTTTCCAGTTGGGTCTTATTTTCGGCAAAAACATGGTATAGATCAGTGATGGCGAACCCCTTCGGCACCAAGTGCCCAAACCAGAATATGCGTGTGCTGGAGCACCTGAAACCCAAAGAGAAGCTGGCTGGTGCATGCGTGCCTGGTTTTTTGGCTGTTTTTTGGGGCCATTTTCAGGCTGTTTTTCAGGAAGTTTTCAGGCTGTTTTTCGGGCCATTTTCAAGCTATTTTTGGGGCATTTTCTGGGCTATTTTTTTGCCTGTTTTCGGCCCGAAAAATGGCCTGGTTTTTTGCTGTTTTTTAGGCTGTTTTCAGCTGTTTTCTGGGCCATTTTTAGGTTGGTTATTTTGGGCTGTTTTCAGGCTGTTTTGGGGGCCATTTTTTGCCATTTTTGGGGTGTTTTTCAGAAATCAGAAGAGCAACTGGCATGTGCCCACAGAGAAGGCTCTGTGTGCCACCTCTGGCATGCATGCCATAGGTTCACCATCACGGGTATAGATATATTGTTAAGAGTTACAATAAAACATCCATAAAATCTTAGATCGAAGAGACCCAGATGGATTTTGAGAGGGTCTAAAAGGGAGAACTAATCACGGATAGATGACGTTTCAGTTAAAAACTATAGTGATTTGCTTAAGAACCGTAGCAAAGAAAGCCGTAAAATCAGGTGCACTTTAATAAGTGTTTTGTTTAGCGACAAATATTCTGGTCCCGTTTGTGATTGTCAATCGAGGAGTACCATGAGAGAAGGAGTGGCAGAATCTGAGGGCAGAGTTAAAAGAGGCATCAGCCTAGGTTCTCTACATTGTCACAAGTGAACCAAGTCCTTTGAATGCTGTTGACTGTTACGTAACACCAAGATGGTGCTAACTTGTGAGTTGAGAAGATTCCTGTGCACAGACAGGAGTAGCAATAAATCAATTTAATTGGCTCTTCAGTATGGACCTGACCTTCTGCCACCTGACAACTACACCTCCCCCAATCTCTGTGCTTCTCGTCTCAAAAGAAGGTGAAAACGGGCTGCCACGTTTGGGTATTTCAGTCCGAAGTGGTTCCGGGAACTGCCAAAAAAAAAAACAACAACAACCCCGAAACCAAACCAAACCAACGGCAAATTCATCCAAGTTGAGGGGTGGTCCACCTCTACATGACCCTGGCTTTCTTTCTTCCTTTCTCTCCCTCTCAAATAGCAAGAGAGGGAGTAGAACCGGCCACGCTTCTGGTCACAGTGCTGCATGTCTTTGCATTTCAAAGTTTGATTACTTGAGCTTAATGCTTCATTAATGCTAGCTCTTGCCCGGAATTGAATATACGCACTCCCATCCAGCAGCTCAGCCTTGGCAGCAAAGCTCAGATCCGAGGTGACCTTTTCATTGGAACGAACCAGAGAGGCCAGGAGCATCTCCTATCATGGGGAGAGTCTTCCCAGTGGAAACTTCCCAGCAATTAAGGCAAAGGCTATTCCCTCCCCTCCTTTCTTTTCGCCGGCAACCCCCAGCACAAAGGTGGGTTTTCTTCAGAGCAAAAAGCCAACAGAGCTGCATTGTCTTGCACCCAAGCGGTCCGAGGAAAACACCTCCTCGTTCACCCTCTTCCGAAGGCCTCCCTTCCATCAGTTACAAGGATCCCTTCTCAATAATAAGGAGAGGGTGACCTCCACGTGAATAGCAATCTGGATGTTATTCACAGCCAGAGGATTGGAGATTCGCCTCTGGGGAAGAGACAGAACGAGAGGGAAGAATTGCCGGGGGAACCTGTCTACACCATTATATTTTAATTCACACACAGCTGTAGCTTCCTCATAGCATGGTTGATGCTTTCTAGGATTTCCAGTCTGTCAACTGCCTTTTTGTTTTGTTTTGTTTTGCAATATAAGTTGCTTCCTACCTTCCCTCCCCCGCCCTTTCATTTTTTGCTATTTCCTCAGCTTGCTGTAGAGAGACAGCATTAGCATCAGGAAAAGAGAAGAGGGAGGAAGGAAGGATGGATGGAGGGAAGTGGGCAATTTTGGCCATTTCGTATTCCTCCTCCTCCTCTCCTATTCCAGCAGGGAGAGTCATATTCTCCATACAAGCCACCTGCTAAACACACCAGGACTTAGACGAGGTAGCCAATGCAGGCTTAACAGCGGCTCAAGGAGGATCGATCGCGCACTGGGATCAAACAGAATGCAAAGTTTTCCCCCAGCTTGCAATTAAACCTACTAATGTCCGTCTCCCATGAAACAAGGAAGGGGATGGGAGATGTGGGCCCTCTGGAAAGAAAAAAGGACAGCGCATCCAATGGGAGGCAGGGGGGTGCCGAGAACAAAGCGGCTATTGCCGCTTTCATGAATTTTTGAAGAAAGTTGAAGACCGCTGATTGCATTTCTGATTTGGGCAGAAAGAGTCAACTTTGCTCTCCCTCTGTTGTGGTCTGCCAGCAGCCTGTGGAGCTGGCAATGAGCTTGAGGAAAAACAGGGGCCAGTCCTGGAGGCTGGGGAAGGCCCGGATGAGGGCTCTGAGTCGGAGGCAGAGGTGGGGCCAGGGCCATTGGGGAGTGAGGTGCGGACTCCAGAGCCTCCAGAGGCTGACAGTAGTGAGGCAGAGGAACAGGAGGAGCCTATTCCTAGTGCACGCATGAGAAGAGCTGCCAGAAGGCAAGAGCAGCTCAAGCAAAGAGGACGATTCGGGAGTAGGGTCAAGAGATGATTGGCCCCTCCCATAAGGCTTAAAAGACTAGCAATGGCATTTGGGCTCTTTGCCAGAAAACAACCTTGATATCTTTGTCTTGTTGCATTTGTGTTGCATCGGTGTCTTCTGAACTTTTGCCAAGAAAGGCCTTTGGCAGTTTGCCTAATTGGACCAAGTTTGGTGATAGGACTGAGGAACTGTGTTGAGAGGAATTTGCTTTAATTTAGTTGGACTGCACTGAGAATGAAGTAATTCTCAGCTGCTCTAATAAAGTTTTTTTTGTTTTTACACTGACTGAGTTTCCTACTATCTACTTGGGCCTGGGTCACAACACCCTCCACCCTCTGGGGCCAAAGGAAACTGTTCACGTTTTCCAAATAGAGATGATGGAGGAGGAGGAGGAGAATTATGGGGTGCCTGGTGCTCTCCAACCTCATAATCTCATCTAATCTCCTGCTCAAAATAGGCCAATGTCACGTAAAGCTGGGATTAGATGTCCGGCTATTGTTGACGTATCGGACACGGTTTCTCTTCCAGGAATGAGAAGCTGAAGGAGCTTGTTCTTAAGAATACCATCCCTCCACTCTCTAAGAAGGGCTCTCATCCTTTTATTTTGTTCCAAAGTCCAAGAATGCAGATGTTGCTTCCAAGGAGCCAGAGGTCTCCTGAGGGGCAGTCAAGAAAGTCCAGCTGCGAGACATGGAAATGGGGGCAGAACCAGAATCACGTGGGCATAGTTGAGGGTTTTTTGGAGGATGGAGGTTTTCCTCCTTCGTTGTATTTAGAAGGGACAGCTTGCACATGCATGCTAATGTGATACCAATAGAAGAAAAGATTTCTAGCTCAGGGTTGAAAAGGGGGGGGGTCCTTGGTGCTCTCTGAGCTTGGCTGTTTTCTTGCAGATGTTTCATGACCCAACTGGGTAATGCTAGAGGGGAGTGGGGTTTGCAGGAGGAGGAGGAGGAGGAGGAGGAGAGGAAGAAAAAGAGGAAGAAGAAGAAGAAGAAGAAGAAGAGGAGGAGGAGGAGAGGAAGAGAAGAAGAAGAAGAAGAAGAAGAAGAAGAAGAAGAAGAAGAAGAAGAAGAAGAAGAATGATGTGAGGTCCTTGGTGCTCTCAGATCTTGGCTGTTTTCTTGCAGATGTTTCATGACCCAACTGGGTAATGCTAGAGGGGAGTGGGGTTTGCAGGAGGAGGAGGAGGAGGAGGAGGAGAGGAAGAAAAAGAGGAAGAAGAAGAAGAAGAAGAGGAGGAGGAGGAGAGGAAGAGAAGAAGAAGAAGAAGAAGAATGATGTGAGGTCCTTGGTGCTCTCAGATCTTGGCTGTTTTCTTGCAGATGTTTCATGACCCCACTGGGTAATGCTAGAGGGGAGTGGGGTTTGCAGGAGAAGGAGGAGGAGGAAAAGAGGAAGAAAAAGAGGAAGAAGAGGAAGAAGAAAAAGAAGCAGAGGAAGAGGAAGAAGAAGAAGAAGAATTGTCCTCACTGTCAGGAAGTTTCTCCTTAATTCCAGGTTGCTTCTCTCTTTGGTTAGTTTCCAACCATTGTTTCTTGTCCTGCCTTCTGGTGCTTTGGAGAATAAATTCACCAATTCTTCTTTGTGGCAACCCCTCAAATACTGGAATACTGCTACCAAGTTCCACCTAGGTAAAGGTAAAAGTTCCCCTCGCGCATATGTGCTAATCATTCCTGACTCTAGGGGGCGGTGCTCATCTCCGTTTCAAAGCCGAAGAGCCAGCGCTGTCCGAAGACGTCTCCGTGGTCATGTGGCCGGCATGACTCAACGCCAAAGGCGCACGGAACGCTTTTACCTTCCCACCAAAGGTGGTCCCTATTTTTCTGCTTGAATTTTTTTTACGTGCTTTCGAACAGCTAGGTTGGCAGAAGCTGGGAGAAGTCACGGTAGCTCACCCCGTTACACGGCGCTAGGGATTCGAACCGCTTAACTGTCGACCTTTCGATCGGCAAGCTCAGTGCCTTAGCCACCGAGCCACCGCGTCCCTTATGTCCCTCCTTCTAATAAGAAGGGGAACCGAAGTTATTTTAAAATCAGGTCTGCCCAAATCTTAGATTGATGCTCCAGATCCGAGGGATGGTAGCATTTTCCTTTCGCAAGTATCTCCCTAACTGTTGTTGCTTTCTCAACTGGTTCGTTTCCCATCCATCAACATGTTTATTCTGACAGCATCAACTCATCCAAACCATTTCAAAAGCATTTGTTGGATTCTAGAGGCATTTGGGCAAATTGTCAGCCAAAACCCGAGGTTTCAAAAATGAATTTAGCAGGAATAAAAAGGAAATTTCCACTCACATTGTGCACAACGGATTATATATATATATATATATATACACACACACATATGTGTATAATTTTTGGAATTTGCAGCAATGGGATGGGGAGATGGCCAGCAGAGTAATTTGATGAAATTGGACAGATTTATGAAAGCAGACTGCAATGGTTAGTCAGAAACAGCTGCATCCGGTGACTGCATCTTATCAATTTTCCTTTATTTCACAAATAGGCTTAAATGAATTTAAAACAGAAATGGTCAGTACGTGTGAACAGTGGAAGGAAGAGGGAGGTTGTGGTTTGTAATTCCCAGCAGAGGGACTAGGCAAAGCAGGTCTGAAGTCCACTCTTTGGGTACTTCTGTTGAACTGATCTCCAGGGCTTCGGGAAGGAAGGAAGATGGCAGGACAATATCCGAGTAGCAAGGAGGTAGATGGAACAATCTACCCATGTTGGTGTTCTTCACATTCCATTTTTTAAAACTATGGATAGAAGAGAATATTTGTAACGTAGGGTGGACATGAGGGGTCTCTGAGCTTGGTGGTTTTCTTGGAGACGTTTCATGACACAGTTCGGTAGCATCATCAGTGCTAGAAACGAGTGGGTTTGTGGATGGAGGAGGAGAAGAGGAAGAGGGAGGAGGAGAGGAGAGATAAAGGAGAGGAGGAGAAGGGGGGGAAGAGAAGGAGCAGGGGAGGAGAAGGGGAAGAGGAGACGGGGAGAAGGAGGATAGAAGAAAGAGGACTGTAGGGTCCTTGGTGCTCTTTAAGCTGGGTGGTTTTCTTGCAGACGTGTCGTAACCCAGCTAGGGAACATCATCAGTGCTCGAAAGGAGTGGGTTTGTGGATGGAGGAGGAGAAGGAGGAAAAGGAGGAGAGAAGAAGGAGAGGAAGAGAAGGAGCAGAGGAGGAGGAAAAGGAGAGGAGGAGGGGTCCTTGGTGCTCTCTGAGCTTGGTGGTTTTCTTGGAGATGTTTCATGACCCAAGTGTGTAACACTGTGATAGAAGGGAGTGGGTCTGTGGATGGAGAGGAGGAACATGGTGCTCTCTGAGCTTGGTTGTTTTCACCTAGAGTCTATGACTAGGGGCATCATAATAAGTGTGCCCAATGGATGAGAAATGAGCCAGCTGGGAAAGAAGCGAGCAGGCAATCTGCGTGCTGGGAAGCTTTGAACTTTGCCGATTCACAAAATCGTGTGGAAGGGGAGGTTCTTGACTTGTCAGATTGTCAGATTGTGGTTCCCTTGAGAGCAACCGTGTCCTCTGATTTTTTCCCCACCCTCCAAGTTGTTATCCAAGATGAGCAAATTCTCAGCATGTTCCGATGACAGAAGTATGAGCTGCCATGGTCACCTTGGAAGAGGCCATTAGTATGTGTAGCAAGTTGGAGAGAAGCGATAATCTCTTTTCCGCCCTTACCAATTAAGAGTCAGCCTGCTGTGACCTTGAGGACAATGTTTTCTTTCCACCAAGCGCTCAGTTTTGTGGATCCCAGGGTTAGCAAGCCTCTCGTCAGACTGAAGGCCGCCTTGAAGAAGACAGTGAGGGCTATGACTAGGAGCAACATAAGAAGATCCTACATCCTGCAGTGGTACCTTGAACACCATCAAACATCCACATCTGCCTGTCTCAGACTCCTTGGGAAGGACTTGTTAGGCGGACAACATTGCCAAATCCAGTGTAAACATCTGGCTGGCTGACTGACTGAGCTGGTGTTCTGCCTCTGCAGTCTCTACTCCCGCTCACTCTCATCCAGGGGTGAAATGCTACCGGTTCGGACCAGTTCAGATGAATCGCCATGGCTCAGAGAACTGGTAGCGGCAGTAGTGCGAGGCTCCACCCACCCACTCGGATGTCGTTACTTACTGGTTTTAATCAGGAAGTAACCTGTTTTTGACCCTCTGTGCATGCGCAGGAGACTTTGCACATGTGCAGAGGGTCCAAGCGTGCACATGACGCATGCACGCATGTGAGCACTTTCGAACTGGTAGGGAAGGTAAGTAGATTTCACCCCTGCTCTCATCCCTTGGACATTCTCCACTGCAGCACAAAGAGAGTCGCCTCCTGCAATTGATACCGAGTCAGGTTTCAATAACTAAGCCTATTAGAGAAAGTCAGAAACAAACTGGAAGATAAGCTGATGCAAAAGAAGGGGGTCAACCCACTGAAATCCAGATGAGGAGGTTCCTACCCAACTTAATTAGAGTGGACCCCTCTGCGCCCGTCCCCCTTTGAGGGCTATCTTCCAGCTCCCGTTTTTAGAAAGCTGTGAGATTGGGCTATCACTGAAAGAAGATGGAGAGGGTGGAGAAGGTGGAGAAGATAAATAAGATGGAGAAAGTGGAGACGATGGAGAAAATGGAGAAGGTGGAGAAAGAGAAGGTGGAGAAGATGGAGAAGATAGAGAGGATGGAGAAGATGGAAATGGAGAAGTGGAGAAGATAAAGAAGATGGAGAAAGTGGAGAAGATGGAGATGGAGAAGGTAGAGAAGATGGAGAAGATGGAAATGGAGAAGGTAGAGAAGATGGAGAAGATAGAGGATGGAGAAGATGGAAATGGAGAAGATAGAGAAGGTGGAAATGATGGAGAAGATGGAAATGGAGAAAGTGAAGAAGATATTTTTCATTTAAAGCCTCCCATTTTCCCCCCTCCCTCCAAATTTGACCACAATGAGGTCCACCTTCAATGGTGTCCCAAATCTTCCAGCTCCAGTTTGCACTTTTTTTTGCACACCAACGAAAAAAAATATTTTAAAAATTGCATCGTTTTAATCTTTTTTTTTTTTTTTGCTACCCTGGAAGTCTGATAAGGAAAGAGATGCTTTTCCTTCCCCCTCCCTTCTTTTTAATTAGCACTTGGTAATATTACCAAGCTGTGAGTTTATGGCTTTGTAGATCTTATATTTTTGACACTAATTACTCACAAAGGCTTTTAAAGAAACATTTCAACCTAGCAACTGTAATTAAGTCAGAAGCAGCAAATTCTGCGTTTTCAGAAAAATCCCCTTTTCGCCCGTTCCTGTTGCACTCAACCCACAATATCATGTTCAGGAACAGACAAGAGGCTCCGCGCACGATATGTATCATGCTCAACGCATTCACAGCCCCCCTACACACACACACACACACACACACACACACACCTTCCATCCCATCGCTCTCTTCAATGCTCAAAATCCACAGGGATTCACCGTTTGCATATCAGCAGTCTGAGCGGCTCAGTTAATTTTAGATAGCGCCTTCAACTGTATTTCCCCCGTATTCATGAGCTCCAACCTCAAAAGCACAGCCTGGAACAGCCCTCAGGACAAGCGTGCTTTATTTTACTTCCTCTTTCTTTGTCTGTCTGCTCAAATCCCACCTACCCACCCACCCACCCACTCACCTATCTATTATCTCTCCCGCTTTTCACTCTGGTCTCTTGGTGAGAACAAGAGCCTGCGAAGGGTTCCTCCAAAGACGACCAGAAATGGTGTGATGTTACCGAGGAAATAGAAAAGTGCACGAGTTTGTAAATTGGGAGGAGGTTACTTATTTGCTTACACCTAATGGGCGTGGATGGTTATGACACTGGGCTTGTCAACCAGAAGGCTGGAAAGTTCGAGACCCAAGCACTACATGATGGGGTGAGCTCCGGCTCCTGCACCAGCTCCTGCCAACCTAGCAATTCAGAAGCATGCAAATGCAAGTAGATAAATAAGCACCACTTTGGTGGGAAGGTAACGGCATTCCATACAGTCATGCTGGCCACATGACCACGGAAGTGTTTTCAGACGATGCAGGCTTCCTCAGTTAGGAACCAGAGATGAGCACGGTCACCTGGAGTTGGACATGATTGGAGAAGGGAAAACTTTTACCCTTTTTTTTAATGGACAGAATCTTGCCAGGCTAAAGCTCTAGTTTTCTAAGCCAATAGATATAACCTGGGAGATACTAGGCTGCGTCTACTCCGTGCGCCTTGGTGTATAGTCATGCTGGCTTTCTTGGTTAGGAAGTGGAGATGAGTACCGCCCCCTACAGTTGGACAACACTGGATGGGAGAAATATCTACCTTTTTTTTTAAACAGACAGAATCTTGCCAGGCTAAAGCTATAAAACCTTCTAAGCTAACAGATACACCCTAGGCTGGGTCTAACCAGAGCTTTTTCTTCCCAGTTCACGGCTGTGCCGTCTCTTGTCTTGTCCCCTCTCCAGAATGGGCTGCCTCCTTCCTGGGATAACTGCAGTGCTGTCAAGATCCCGTCCCCAGTGTTCCTTCTCCAGCTACACATTCCATCACGGATAGGCCTGGAATGTTTCCATCTGGATAAGGACCCATCTCATTTTCATAACATTTCTACAGATGCTGTCTTTACTGCCCAACCAAGCCTGTTGGTTTGGCGCTCGTGGATTCAGTCAAATCTTTGCACTTTTGGTTTAAAAGGTACTTCCTTTTCCAGTTTGGATGGGGTGGGGAGGAAATATAAATTTAAACACACACACACACACAAGGAGGAAAAAGGCCTGTTCTCCTCTGGCGAGCCTCAGGAACTACGAAGTTTGATTCTCCGAAATGAGGGAGATTAAACAACCACTATGAATATGATATGCGGTATCTGTGACAACTGCCAAGCCAATTCCAGCGCTAGAATATTCATGCAAATAGGAGCAATTTCACTATGATTAAAAAGGCAATTAGCGGGAGGAAAAAGAAAAAGCCAGCATTTGCAACGCGGCCTGCCTATCTGGGAGGCTTTATTTTGCTCGTTTGTGGACCCCACCCCAACAGCAACAGGCTGGCAATTGCCCCAAAGCACATGTGTGCTCCAAGATAAATCCAGTGGGGCCACCCGGCAAGTTAAGAGGACTACATAGGACAGTTCTGCTACCCAATTTATTGAACAATGCATGCTGATGAAACAACCTTTGGGTCCAAATGGAGGGAAGAGGGGAGAATTGTTTATTATAGGCTTCAAAACCTGAAAAAGACATGTTGAGATTCTTCTTAGCAGCGTCCTTTATTGCTCCTCACCTAAAGACTGAGATCTTGCCAAACTAAAGCAGACTACTTGCACCATAAAACATATATTTTGGGAACTATTGAGAAGGAGCCGTCTTCGCCCTCTTTCTCTCACACAAACTATCTGAAGGGAGTCCCCTCCCTCCTGGGAATCCAGACCACATTCCACCACAATATGCAACAGTAGGGACAGCAAATTTCTTTCTCTCCCCCCCTCCCCATTATGCAGAAGATGATAGCATTGTGGACTCTACTACTAGAACCGCAGCTTAAAATATTGTGGTTGAATGCTGTGTCACAAAATTACCTTTTCTTTTCTTTTCCTTCCTTCCTTCTCCTCCTTCCCTGCCTTTCCCTTCTTTCTCTGTCTTCTCCATCTTCCTTCCTTCCTTCTTCCATTCTCCTCCCTCCCTCCTACCTTCACCTTCTTTCTTTGTCTTCTCCTCCTTCCTTCTTCCCTTCTCCTCCCTCCCGCCTTCTCCTTCTTTCTCTGTCCTTCCTTCCTTCCTTCCTTCCTTCCTTCCTTCCTTCCTTCCTTCCTTCCTTCCTTCCTTCCTTCCTTCCTTCCTTCCTTCCTCCCTTCCTTCCAGAAGAGCATACAAAGAAAACCAACCAATTTTGGAGTCTAAAGATAGAATGATAAACCATTCAGGTGGATCAACTCTTTCTCTCTCTCTCTTTATTTTTTTGTGGGTGCATGTATGGCACAATGGGATTAATCGCTCCAGGCCACAAAGATGGAGGAGAAACTTCTCCGAAATCTCGTTTAGTATTTGAAATGACCAGAGACAGGAATGCTTTTATTCAAGGCTGTAAAAGAGTCAGTGAAAATATACATCCGGATGGGCGTCCCATATTTTAGGTCTGCGAAGAGACTTCTATTTACCGGGCCATTGACTTCAATGGATGAAAACAATAGAGAAAGATCAGAGCCAGACGGGGAGGAACTCAAATGGAATTTGAGTCTTCGGGCCTCCCTGAATCTTAAAAAAAAAAGCAAACCCCCCCCCCAACCCACAAACACCTAAAGGCCCTCACCAACATGGTTTGTTCACGACCCATCTTTTTTTCTAACTTTACGTAGTCTTTGACGTACGACCACAATTGCGGCCAGAATTTCCATGGCTAAACAAGGTGGTTCTTAAGCAAGTCACACCCAATTTTACAACCCTTCTCCCCCCCGCCGCATGGGCGGGAGAGGGAGACAGGTTAAAACCAGTGGTGGGTTTCAAAATTGTTTACTACCGGCTCTGTGGATGTGGCTTGGTGGGCATGACAGGGGAAGGATATTACAAAATCTCCATTCCCTCCCTACTTCAGGGGAAGGATACTGTGAAATCTCATTCCCTCCCCACTCCAGGGGAAGGATACTGCAAAATCCCCATTTCCTCCCGATCAGCTGGGACTCAGGAGGCAGAGAATAAATGGGGGCGGGGCCAGTCAAAATTTTTACTACCAGTTTTCTGAACTACTCAAAATTTCCGCTACCGGTTCTCCAGAACTGGTCAGAACCTGCTGAAACCCACCTCTGGTTAAAACCCAATATTTCTTTTCGAAATCTAAATGGAAATGTTGGCTGGATTCCTAGGCAGGGACCAAAAGTAGAACACCGATAAGATGCTTAGTGCAGATTTTTTCCCAATACAATAACAAGATTAACCATGATTTTCCCGGGATTCTGAGAAAACTAGCTCTGATTTAAACAACGTCCTACACAGTCTTTCCATAAAAGCTTTTATTAGCTCAATTCCCAAGCCAGAAGTGCAACCATCTCCTCGTAGCTTTAGAATTAAGTTTACTGATGCGGTAAATACTCCCCGCTGGAGGATGAATAGGGAAGAAATCCTCCTTCCAAGTTTAACTGGGTTTGTTCCAAGTCCAACTGGCAAGTGAATTTGGATCCTACCAATCCACCACGAGGTTATCGGTATCTAATGAAGCAAATTTCTCCCCAACGTTCCCTGCTCACATTGAGGTTGGATAACTCACCCGCTTACTTGCGAACTCTTGCAAATATTTGCCTGTCTTTCTCTTTGCACTGACTACCTAATCACGATTGTAACTTGGCACATAGGTTTGATGGTACTTCCCATATTCTTAATATGTTTGCAATTACTTTATTGTAAATTGCTTTGAGGGTTTATTTTTAATAGAGTGGCTCATCACGTTGTAATTAAATGACTTTAATTAAGTACTTACGGTGGGTCCCTGTTCTCTGGAATCAAGGGTATTCTAAGAGACCTTGAGAACTTTTAGTCCACTGATCAGAGGTTCCTCCACTTCTACTCCTTATGACTCCTGTTAGAGTCACCTCCCCACAAAGCTCTAAGATGTTCTGGGATCTTCAGGAGCTGCTTGGTACGTCCATCTGGCTGCTTCTGCTATTGCTGCTCTTTCCAGTCTGGTGTCTATGCTGTCTACTTGGGCCACCCAAGAAGGCTACTCAAGATCATTTTCTTTAAATTCATGCTGTTTTTTAAAAAAATTTATATCCCGCCCTTCTCCGAAGACTCAGGGCGGCTTAAACTGTGTTAAGCAATAGTCTTCATCCATTTGTATATTATATACAAAGTCAACTTATTGCCTCCAACAATCTGGGTCCTCATTTTACCTACCTTATAAGGGATGGAAGGCTGAGTCAACCTTGGGCCTGGTGGGACTTGAACCTGCAGTAATTGCAAGCAGCTGTGTTAATAAAGACAGACTTAGTCTGTTGAGCCACCAGAGGCCCCTGTAAAGCCAGATGGTTTCCTGCCTCCATCTTTTGCCCACAAGCTTCGGAGAGAGTGAGAGAAGGACCATTCTGCATGCCTTCAATTCAGGAGTGCTATTCAGTAGGTTCTGACAGGTTCTGGAGTAGCGGAAATTTTGAGCAGTTCAGAGAACCGGCAAATACCACCTCTGGCTGGCCCCAGAGTGGCGAGGGAATGGAGATTTTGCAATATCCTTCTCCCAGGACTGGGGTGGGAATGGAGATTTTGCAATATCCTTCTCCCAGGAGTGGGGTGGGAATGGGGATTTTGCAGTATCCTTCCTCCAGGAGTGGGGTGGGAATGGGGTTTTTGCAGTAAAAAACCTTTCTCCAGGAGTGGGGTGGGAATGGGGTTTTTGCAGTAGCCTTCCCCTGCTAGGCCCACCAAGCCACGCCCACCAAGCCACATCCACAGAACCGGTAGTAAAAAAAATTGGAATTACACCACCACTTCAATAACTTGCATTTGACTTTCATCTTTGGAAAGCACCAAAAATTCAGCGACTGCTTTTCCATGAGCTTTTGATTTCCTTGCTCCATGGAATGGCACAATGTTTATGTCGCAAATTTTATAAACTGCAGGATAAATCGGGGCTGTCCCAGAACGTAAGCCCAGTAACCCTTGGCTCCCATTAATTGTGATTCCCTACTGCAAGATTGACTCATTAGGATTTTCAAGAAAATACAGCTACTCCTGGTAAGTTTCTGGATCCGAGTTATTTTGGAGCGCTGAAGAAACTGCCCAACAAATGTACCTATTTTGCAAAAGGCATTTACACAGAGTACAGCGCAAATATGTAAGCAATTTGAGGCACAGCGCATCATGTCTATGCAAGGGGGAAGCAACCGGTTATGTTCACATCACATCCTTAACCTAGTTATCAAATTAAGCGAGCGCCATCGTGGATTGCCTCCAAGGTGGATCTGTATGTTGACGTTGATGGCAAAGAATCTTATATCACCCTGCATAAATTTCTGCTCTACATACGGATTTCTGTAGCACTTATAGTATTCCTGACAACTTGAAGGCATGCGTTGTTGATACAAACTCTTTTTGGAAGATGAAAAGGTGCCCTCAAGCTATTCCACCCTCTCCTGGGGACTCAATAACCTTAGGAGGGATAAACTTACATGTTCCCATCATGAAGCAACGCTCTTCGAAGATCTGTTAAGTTTTGGGCAGAACCTCTAAAAAGGAAATAAAACCTAGTCTAGGGAAAAGAAGGACTAGGGCGGGGGTCTGCAAACCTGGCTCTTTTAAGACTTGTGGACCAAGTTGAAATCCACAAGTCTTAAAAGAGCCAAGTTTGCAGACCCCTGGACTAGGGAGTGACATGATAGCAGTGTTCCAATATTTGAGGAGGTGCCACAAAGAAAAGGAGGGCACCTGAAGGCAGGACAAGAAGCAATGGGTGGAAACTTATCAAGGAGAGAAGCAACTTAGAACTAACGAGAAATTTCCTGACAGTGAGAAGGATAAACCAGTGGAACGGCTTGCCTCCAGAGTTGTGGGAGATCCATCACTGGAGTTTTTAAGAAGAGACTGGACCAGGGGTGAAATGCTCCCGGTTCGGACCGGATTGCCCGATCCGATAGTGATGGTGGCAGGTGGTTCGGAGAACCAGTGGCAAAAATCCCTGCCGCCCAATTGCCCGCTTGCTGGTTTTTTAAAAAAAAATGCTTTTAAAAGGTAACAAAAAGGTCAAATAGGTTGTAAAAAAAATGCTTTTAAAAGGTAAAAAAAAAAATGCTCTGACGATCACAGCTGAGCCGCACGATCGTCTGAGCCTTTTTTTACTTTCAAAAGCATTTTTTTACAACCTGGTCTGCCAAATAGGTTGTAAAAAATGCTTTTAAAAGTAAAAAAAAAAAGATTGTGTGCCACAGCAGATCACACAAACCCCCGCGTGCTGTTCTACTTACCCCATGCCTTCTTTTGGCTTGCACTGCACGCGCACCTTGCATTTAGTGCGTGGTGCACACTGCACATGTGCACGCACAGTGCGCAGCCAGAGAACCGCTAGTAAACCAGTTCAGTTTTCACCCCTGGACAGCCATTTGTCCAGAATGGTTATAGGATTTCCCACTTGAGTAGACAGTTGGACTAGAAGACCTCCCAAGGTCTCTTCCGCTCTATTCTGCTATACCTCCTTCCAAATAGGAACTTGGATACATCTCTTAATTTCACCTGCTATCTTCACCCAAGTCTTGAGATAAAAAATAACTTCTTTTTACCGCTACCGGAAGATGGAGTGGATTGTTTTATTTATTTATTTATTTATTTATTTATTTATTTATTTATTTATTTATTTATTTATTTATCTATCTATCTATCTATCTATCTTTCATATTTTTATACCGCCCTTCTCCGAGGACTCAGGGCGGTGTACAGCATAAATAAAACATGGATATCAAATTTTTTTAAAATACAATATTCAATTAAAAATCTAATTCAATAAGCTGCATGTTAAAATTACTGAATAAAAATTAATAAATAAATTAAAACCCCTTAAAAAACCCACTAAAAACCCTCAATATTAAAATTAATCATTAGGCCAGCCCCGCTTGATGAAAGAAAAAGGTTTTGAGCTCGCGCTTGTTGAAGTCTTAGAAAGTTTTAGCTGCCTCTTTTTAGTTGCGATGGAGATCCTTGTTTGAAAATAAACCATTTCTCAGAGCAGATTTAAATCCAGAGGCATCGCTTTGTTTTGTGGGCTTCTGGCAATCTGTACGACCTGAAAATTACAGCGAGAACTGGCATTCCTCACTTTCCTAGGCAGAGGAATTCTTCAGACAGGAATATGGTCATCTATTTTTTATTTTTTTTTGAAAAGACAAGATAAATCTCGTTGGTTTACAACTGACTATCCTTGACTTCTCCATCTGAGGAAGATAGCCTCCAAATTGACTTATTGACAGTCTCCAGATCAATACAAAGCAACTTAAGGATTTGGCCACCTTGTTAGCAAACAATAAATTGAATCAGGAAACTGAACTGGGGGTCATTTTTAGCTTCTATCTGTTCCAATGTGGGTTATTTTACCCCCCTCCCCCGCCTTTTCAGCCAAGATGTATGAACCAACCCTTTTCTATAATTGTGGCATGGAACAGCGACCTTCTGGCGTGTTGGGAGAAATGGCTCTTAGATTCCCACAGAAGCTAATGGATTATGAGAGGGGGAAGAGGGGAAGAAAAGAGGGAAGCTTTAATGAAAATGTAGACAGTCTGAAGAGCTAGGTTCCGAAGATCTCTGAGCTGCAAATTAGCCTGTTGTTTCGGTTGACCCAATAAACCTCATCCCACCAGAAATGATTGAGTTTAGGAAGCTGTACAGATGTTGCAGCTTTTCTGATCTCCCTCTCTCCCTCTCTCTCTCCCTCCCTCTCTCTCTCTATAATATATTCCATCTATCTATCAATCTACCTTACCTATCCTCTCTCCATCCATCCATCCATCCATCCATCCATCCATCCATCCATCCATCCATCCATCCATCCATCCTCTATTTATATCCCGCCTTTGTTATTTTTACAAATAATTCAAGGTGGCAAACATATCCAATACACCTTCCTCCTCCTATTTTCCTGTCGTGTCCCACTCCTCCGCTGACGGCTGGGTCAGGGAAATCCGAATCAGGCTTGCCTCTGCAGCTCTGCCCAAAGTCCTAGCAAAGTCCTCAGAGCAGGCAGGAGACCAGTAAGTGACTTCAGCAAGATAAGTTCGACTTTTGCCTGACTCAGAGAATGCCAGAAAGCAGATCCTTTATATAGGCCATGGGGTGTGGCTCCATGACTCAGCACTCATTAAGGCCTGCCCCTCCCTTCCTTCTGTTGCCTCCGCCTCTCCAATCTTCTGATGCGAGGATTACTCCAATCAGCTGTTGTTGGGAGTAAACCCTCCTCAGGCTCACCTGATGTGGAGGAGGGGGAGGGGTCTAGCTGCTCCGTTTGCCTGGGCATGGAGTCAGGGCTGGGGCAGGGAGATGCTCCTTCTTCTGCAGTTTGTGTGGGCATGGAGCCAGGACTTGGGCCGGGAGGCATTATTTATTTTATTTATTTATTTATTATTCGAATTTATATACCGCCCTATCTCCCAAAGGACTCAGGGCGGTTCACAGGCATATAAAACATCAATATCAATATACAAATTAAAATAATCCTTAAAAAACTTATTCTAGCGCCCGAATTATTAAAAATAGAAATATAAATATAAAATATAAATATTTAAAATCAATTTAAAACCCCTCTAAATTTAAAAATCTAAGCCAGTCCTGCACAGATGAATAAATGTGTCTTGAGCTCGCGACGGAAGGTTCGAAGGTCAGGAAGTTGGCGGAGTCCTGGGGAGTTCGTTCCAGAGGTGGGAGCCCCACAGAGAAGGCCCTTCCTGGGCGTCGCCAAGCGACACTGCCTGGCTGGCGGCACCCTGAGGAGTCCCTCTCTGTGAGGCGCACGGGTCGGTGAGAGGTATCTGGTGCAGTAGGCGGTCCCGTGAATAACCCGGCCCTATGCCATGGGCGCTTTAAAGGTGGTCACCAAAACCTTGAGCGCACCGGAAGGCCACAGGTAGCCAGTGCAGCCTGCGCAGGATGGGTGTTATCACGGGAGCCACGAGGCTCCTCTATCACCAGCGCAGCCGCATTCTGAACTAACTGCAGCCTCCGGATGCCCTTCAAGGAAGCCCCATGTAGAGGCGTTGCAGTAATCCAGGCGAGGCGTCACAAGGCGTGGTGACCGTGCATAGGGCATCCCGGTCCAGAAAGGGGCGCAACTGGCGCACCAGGCGAACCTGGTAGAACACTCTCCTGGAGACGGCCGTCAAATGATCTTCTAGAGACAGCCCTTCATCCAGGAGGACGGCTAAGATGGGCACCCTCTCCATCAGGGCCAATGACTCGCCACCGATGGTCAGCCACAGATTTAGCTGACTGTACCGGGATGCCGGCATCCACAGCCACTCTGTCTTGGAGGGATTGTGCTTGGGCCTGTTTCTCCCCATCCAGACCTGTACGGCCTCCAGACACCGGGACAGCACTTGATAACCGTTGGGGTGGTCCGGTGTGGAAAAGTACAGCTGGGTGTCATCCGCGTACAGCTGGTACCTCACACCGAACCCACTGATGATCTCACCCAGCGGCTTCATGTAGATGTTGAACAGAAGGGGCGAGAGGATCGATCCCTGCGGCACCCCACAAGTGAGGCGCCTCGGGGCCGACCTCTGCCCCCCTGTCAACACCGACTGCGACCGGTCGGAGAGATAGGAGGAGAACCACCGATAAACGGTGCCTCCCACTCCCAATCCCTCCAACCGGCGCAGCAGGATACCATGGTCGATGGTATCGAAAGCCGCTGAGAGGTCTAATAGGACCAGGGCAGAGGAACAACCCCTATCCCTGGCCCTCCAGAGATCATCCACCAACGCGACCAAAGCCGTCTCCGTGCTGTAACCGGGCCGGAAACCGGACTGGAACGGGTCTAGATAGGCATACATTCCTCCGTGTTCAGGAGCAGGTAAGAAGGCCCCGGTTGCTCTGAGGGCGGGCAAGACACAACATTTCCCCAGAACAACAACCCTTTGAGATGGATTGGGCTGAGGGAGCGGGATTAGTCCAAAGTCACCCAGCTGGCTTTCATGCTTAAGGCTGGACTAAAACTCGCACTCTCCCAGTGATTGGTCAAAGGCACCCAGCCAGATTTTATGGTTAAGGAGGAAGTAGAACTCACTGTCTCCTGCTGATTGGTCCAAAGTCACCCAGCTGGCTCTCATGGCTAAGATGGGACTAGAATTCACAGTCTCCACAATCTTCTAGCCTTAATCAGTAGACTAAACTAGCTCACTCAAGTATGTTGTGTAGACACAGGCTAACTACGTCCAAGAAAGCTTGGCTTGGCCAAGATTCAAAATGAACTTCTGCACAGGTCTAGAATAGAACAGAATAGAACAGAACAGAATAGAATAGAATAGAATAGAATAGAATTCTTTATTGGCCAAATGTGACTGGACACACAAGAACTTTGTCTTGGTGCGTATGCTCTCAGTGTCCATAAAAGAAAAGATACGTTCATCAAGAATCATAAGGTACAACACTTAATGATTGTCAAATCATATTAGTAAACAGTCAATATAAATCATAAGGATACCTGCAACAAAGTTACAGTCATACAGTCATAAGTGGTAGGAGATTGGTGATGGGAACGATGAGAAGATTAATAGTAGTGCAGATTTAGTAAATAGTTTGACAGTGTTGAGGGAATGATTTGTTTAGCAGAGTGATGGCCTTTGGGAAAAAACTGTTCTTGTGTCTAGTTGTTCTGGTGTGCAGTGCTCTATAGCGTCGTTTTGAGGGTAGGAGTTGAAACAGTTTATGTCCAGGATGTGAGAGATCTGTAGATATTTTCACAACGCTCTTTTTGACTCATGCAGTATATAGGTCCTCCATGGAAGGCAGATTGGTAGCCATTGTTTTTTCTGCAATTCTAATGATCCTCTGAAGTCTGTGTCTGTCTTGTTGGGTTGCAGAACCAAACCAGACAGTTATAGAGGTGCAGATGACAGACTCAATCATTCCTCTGTAGAACTAGATCAACCGCTCCTTGGGCAGTTTGAGCTTTCTGAGTCTACCTAGGGAGGTCCAGATATCAAGAAAGGTGGTCTATTAGAGAGGCACCAATACGATGGTCCATTTGATTATTACCAAAGACCTCAAAAGCGTGGTCACTTGTCACAGACCGCTTAGAAAAACGGAGGGCCTGGCTAGATCCTGCCAGCCTCCCAAGAGATACCATCTGAAAGAGATCAGAGCCGCTTGCATTTTGTCAAGCACTCTGAACAGGGAATTTAAAGCTATCCCAGTGACACTCTGATTTAAAAGTCAATTAACGGAGCACCATAACGTATAACAGCCTCAGGTGGTTTACTTTCACCTAGTATATTTCTGTATTGTTTTGAAGGAAGGAAAGAAGGGCAGGAGACGAACAATGGTTAAGCAGATGGCTTGAAGGGGACAGCATCTAATAAGCCTCCCTGTGAACTGTTGCATTATCAAAGAATAACTCCCCGCATCATTCTGGAGAACTTCTACTAATTTCACATCATCTTCTGTCTCTACTGTTTTCCTTTCTGGTCTCCAAAGACTTTGTGGATCGCTGGCTTTGAAGGACACCCAGGAGAAATGGTGCCACCTGGCAGAGAAAGCCAAGAAGGCCATGAGGCTTCTACAAGAACCATACTTTCACCGAAAAGTAGGTGACAAAAATGGGAAGGACAGAAGGATTGCTATTCTCACCAAGGGGGACGGTTACATCTCACCAAGAACAAGGATGATCAGATACCCGAGTATGAAGGTTAAAACTGCAGAAGAGGGGAAATGAACAAGAGGAACGTTGTGAAAGGAAGAAAGCTACCAGGTAACAGATCCATTTCGAACATCCCAAATGTTGCTTTTTAGGAGTGTAATTAGAAGGAACCAGACAACCCGTAACCAGCTGGGCCATCCTTTCAGAGATATTTCCTTACCAGATTCTTCAACAATGGTAGTAGAACTTTGCCAAATTTCAACCCATGGAAGTCAGTTCCAGATTTTAGATGCCTTCTGTAAGTTAGCCCATTTGAGATAGCTTGGTTGAAAAATTACTGTTACACTTGGTTAAAGGTTACAGGAATGAGTTTTAGTAGTATGTAGATAATACCAGAGACGATCAAGCAAAGACTAAGACTTACATTCAAGCAGCAGACTGATGTAACTCAGTCGGTTTTTTAACCACCAACCAAAAACAACAACAACAACAACAACAAATCTACCACCATAATCCAGCAAGATAACATCCTCCATTAGGATAGAGTAGAAAGCCAGAGTTCAAGTAACAATTTGTGCGATGGTTCACTTCATGCTTGGCATTTATCCATCACGAAGCCGGAATATTTGCTATTTTCATTCGTGGCAATAAGGTAGGAAAAAGAATCACAAGATTGAATCTCACTTATTTTGGCCGTGTCACGTGGGCAATTTCACCGGAGAAAGCAATTATGTTAAGAAGAGTTAGCAGTAAAGGGAAACCAGGCCATCTGTTGTGACCCGTCAGCAGCCTGTGGAGCTGGCAGGAGAGTCAGACAGTGAGGAGGCTGGGGAGGGCAATGGGTCAGTCCTAGAGTCAGGGGAAGGCCTGGACAAGGGCTCTACGCCGGAGGCAGAGATGGGGCCAGGGCCATCTGGGAGTGATGCATGGACTCCAGAGCCTCCAGAGGTGGACAGCAGAGAGGCAGTGCATGCATACAAAGAGCTGCCAGCAGGCAACAGCAGCTAAAGCAAAAAGGACAACTCGGGAGTAAGGCCAGAAGATGATTGGCCACTCCCATAAGGCTTAAAAGAGAGCCGTTGGGTTCTTTGTGGAAAAGCAACATCGATTCCATTGCTTCTTGTCAGCGTCTCTTGAACTTTGCCAAGAAAAGCCTTTGGCAAGTTGCCAACAAAGACAACAAAGGTTGGTGATAAGGCCGAAGAGTTGTTTATGAAGAATTTGTTTTGGACTAAGCTGAGAATGAATTAATTCTCAGCTGCTTTTAATAAAATAAGTTTGTTCAGGACTGAATTGTGTTTGGTAATCACTACTTGGGCCTCGGTCACAACACCATCAAAGAAGACGGTAGCTGGACACCATCAAAGCTGAAACCAGCTGGAGGAAAACTCAAAGAAGCAGTGCAAGATTGGAAGAGGTGGAGAGACCTGGACCATAGACTCACCAAGACTCAGACACAACTCAATGAACAACATCATTCCCAACATCATCAGGAACCAACTGACCATGTTCCTCTTCATTCTTAAGAGATGCAGAGTGGCATCCGTTCCAGGAGGACAGATTGCAGAGTTGTCACCTTGGTCCTTCTCCAGGATGGCGGAAGAGAGGGTTGGGGTAATGTGTCTTCAGAAGGGCCTTAGGGACTCAGATGCTCATGATCAAGGAAGCCTTTGGCGTCCTAAAGAAAAGCCTGTTTTTCTATAATTCATCAGGTTAATAAATGGCTCCATCGCTCCCTGCAGCCTCTTGTCCGACCGATTCTCATGCAGCGGGATGACATCTTCTTTCACTATTAATATCACTCATGGAGAAATGTAATTACCAGCTCTATCACAAAGCGTCAGGCACACTTATCCACTCCGTACCCTGGCAGACTCTGGACCGTATCAGTCACCGACAAGCTGGTGTTGACAGTGGCATCCGGTTCGAAATCGCTCAAGCTCACCTCCAGCGCTTCGTGAAACCGGCTAGCACACGGCGCGACTCCTGCTGAGCAGCAGGGCAAATGGAGGAAGGCAGGAGAAGAGGGCAGCCGAACATCACGCTGGCAAGGTGGAATGTGACCCCCGAGGAAAGGGGAGAAGAAGTAGCTGGACAACTAGGATGGGAGAGGGCAGCATTATATACATCATTATTGAGATGGAGACTCTCTGGAGTCTGCTGAACTACAACCCCAGGTTCATGTTGGGGGCTTCAGTTCTGCAACAGTCGAGAGACTTCAAGTGCCCCATTCTTAAATTAGTTAGAGAAAGGTTCTAGAGAAGGGGAATCTTCCTGTATTTATAATTTTATTCACTTCACAGCAAATTTTATTCATATAAAGAGCAAAGGAAAGCCAGCGGTTTTAATTTTCCTGTATTTTCACTTCTCAAAATTGCATTGTTAAACTGTACTGTGTTAAGGAATGAATTTAACAGGACCATTTGCAGATAACCAAGGTGATCTTTAGAGGAGGGGAACTCTTTCTCTCTCTCATCTCTATATGCCCATCTATCCATCCATCCATCTCTGTCTGTCTGTCTATCATCTTCCACTCACCATCCATCCATCTCTCTATCATCTTCCACTCACCATCCATCCACCCACCCACCCACCCATCCGTCTCTGCCTGTCTGTCTGTCTATCATTTTCCACTCTCCATTCATCCATCCATCCATCTGTCTGTCTGTCTGTCTCTCATCTTCCATTCACCATCCATCCATCTCTGTCTGTCTATCATTTTCCACTCACCATCCATCCATCCATCCATCCATCCATCCATCCATCCATCCATCCATCCATCCATCCATCTCTGTCTGTCTGTCTATCATTTTTCACTCACCATCCATTCATCTCTGTCTATCTGTCTATCGTTTTCCACTATCCATCCATCCATCCATCCATCCATCCATCACAACTGTGGAATCCTGGAAGTTGAAGTCCACACATGTTAAAGTTGGAAAGTCTAGCATCTCCTTCCAGATGTCAATCAAATATCTTTCTCATGTTAAGTGATACTGTTACTACAAATATATATATATATATATATCGCTAGTTGCGCGGTAAGGAAGTGCGTTACTCATGGTGACATTACAAACAACTGACCCAAGTAAAGTGGAAAGGAAGAGTGTTTTATGTAGTGTGTCTCCGCCAGCAACTGTGGGTGCCACCGTCAACAAAGATTCATATCTATTCTTTGGCTAGCCTTTCCCCCCTCACTCAATAATGCCGTTTACGGTTTCGAATTGAGGTCATTTTTAAGCAGCACGGTAGCCAATCGGGACTCTGCACAGCCCTAAAAATGGGAGATGTGACACGACAGCTCTCACCCACGGGTCAAATGGCCGCCTTTTGAAAAAGCGCCGAAGAATCAGTGGAGCCATCTCATCAATCTCACTTTTTAAACTGTGCGTCAATTCATCTGTTATTTGAATATATTATAGATGCGGTAAATAGAGCTACGATGTGGAGCTGAAGATACATTATTAATTTCCCCACATTATTGATGACCTTGTAGGTTCATGAAAAATGAAGACACGGGCAGTAGCGAGGGAAGGGCCGGGGAAATCAAGTCATAATAAATAATGTAGATCTTGGGCCACCCTACTGCACACGATGGCAGTAGAACCTCATATTTATTTAAATTGCTTCTGTGTTGTGATTCTGCTAAAGGTGGAAAGCCCGCAACAGTTGTGTTGGAGAAGAAAAGGGGCCTATTTTTCTTTGCTGATGGATCCTATTGGACAGGTGCCACCTGCAAAGCCCATGCATGAAGGTTTCCATCCATCGTTGATGCCATGATATTTCCCACCATCGGTGGATGGCCGGGTCTTCTTCTTGAACCAAAATCTTCTGCATTTTCCATCTCACCAGGTCCATGTCTAGAATCCCAAGGTAGTTAAGACACCTAACAAGGGACTTTGACCACAAATGTAAACCAGGGATGAAGATCCCAGGAAAGCTCTTCAAGATGTCAATTTTCAAAAATTTTTTTAAAAAAATCAAACCGTGGCTGGGGTGGTAGGGGAAACCTGTTTCATGGTCTAAACCAGGGGTCTCCAACCTTGGTCCCTTTAAGACTTGTGGACTTCAACTCCCAGAGTTCCTCAGCCAGCTTTGCTGGCTGAGGGACTCTGGGAGTTGAAGTCCACAAGTCTTAAAGGGACCAAGGTTGGAGACCCCTGGTCTAAACAAATCTGAGTTTTGGTTCCATCGGTTGGGTCTAATTTGTTAATTATTCAATAGATAATTCATCATCTCCGCCTGTTTGATCTGTGCGTATTACCTGCTGTCTGCAGCTAAGAGAGCACGGCGTGAATAAAGATAGAATTAATTAATAAAGAAATGTTCTGGAGGATGCTAACTGGGAGCAACTGCTTGAAGTCTAAGATTGGAACTGAACAAACAACTCAGAGAGGGGAAACAGCCGAGCAGTTCAATATTCTTACTCATCCTTTTGACAATCAATGCTTCCTGGCTTACCAAGGAAAAAAAGCTCACAAATTTCCCATTAATAGGCACTATCCTCACCTCTTGGTTACACTACAACCGGGCTACTTCCTAAAGTAAACTTAATTTTTCAGCAATGTTGTAACTTTGAACAGTCTGGAAATGAACCGTTGTTAAGTCAAGGACCACCTTATGGTCATAGTAGTGGTGCAATCCTGCTGGTTCTGTCCGGCTTGTGCGAGCCAGTAGCGCCGGCGGCGCGTGGTTTGATGAACCGGTAGCAGCGGCGGTATGAGGCTCCGCCCACCTGCCCGGACGTTGTAACCCATTTTTGACCCTTTGTGATAATGTGTGTGTGAGTAGAGTGTGTGCACGTGGTGCACATACTTCTGAACCGGTAGGGAACGTAAGTAGATTTCACCCCTGGGTCATCGTATTGATATTTTAAATTCTCTTAGCCACCCAAAGTCACTTTTGCAAGGTGGATCTTCATGCAAATCAAATGGAACAGCCTTTTTTCCAACGTGGTCTGGGGACCTCCCTCCCCATTCTTGGGGGTCCATGAAATAAAATTTCTCAGGTATTGAAGATATTTCCCAAAAGTGAACCAATGCCACTCTTCTCATTATTATTATATTTTATTTGTTAAAAGATATAGGATCTTTTTTCATGAAACACGTTCTATTGATGTTAGGATCGAATCGGCTTAACTGCTATTTTTACACATATCAATCAATCAATACTGCATCAATACATCAGTGTTATTTTCTAATTATTTTTTTTAAGTGGGGAGGGGTCCCGGGAGCAAAAGATTGAAAAAACACCGAGCTAGAATGTAAAACAGAGGAAAAATAAACCAGCAGATCTTGTGTAAAGCGACGTAGCTTATACATGGGTAAGACAAGGAGTTGCTGATGGCTGACGGAGGAAAATATGTGCATTTGTTCAGATGTTGCAGATCTTAACGCAAGGCTGCCAAAGTTTATTGGCTTTGAAGCTGAAATTCTGCTTCTCTGGGTGTTTAAGGGCCTCTTTGACTTCTCGACGATTCGTGATCAATTTAACAACCGTTTTGCACAAACAGAAGTTTCCTGGCTGAATTAATTATGGAAGAGTTAAAAAAAAAAGAAAAAGAAAAGAAAACAGCAAAGAGAGAGAGAGAGAGAGAGAGAGAGAGAGAGAGAGAGAGAGAGAGAGAGAGAGACAGCCCATTTCTGTTTGGATTGCTCTTTTTAATTGATTGCGTTAACATCTGATATTTGTTTTAATTAAAAAAAAAAGATTTCCTTCCCCAAAGGGCCGGATTGAAGTCATTACTGGAGTTTTGCTGTCAAATTGGCGCTGTCCTGAGGCAGCGTTTAATACTTCTCCTTCTGTTTATTTATTTATTACATCCATTTCTACCACCCCAACCGCCCACGACTAACAGGAATTAAAACACAGATGAATGACCAAAATTTAATATAAGTCATACCCACCAGCAACCCCCATCAAAAATAAAACATTGACCTGTTCGTCCTAAAATCACCTAAGAGCATTTACAGTTCAAGATCTAACCACCTGTAGAAACAACTTTGTCTTAACAACTACCTGGAAGATTAGGAGGAAATACGCCAATTTACCCAAGAGAAGGGCTGCCTTTGACCCCATGTCCCCTTCTATTCTCACAGGATGGGATGCCACCGCTAGGAACGGAAACTTGGGAAACTCTGGCCTTGGAGGATCAAATCAACTTCAATAAGACTCAGAAACCTACTGGTGACCAGAGAATTTATGTTCTATTATCACTACTTCGGGGATGGAGTCCACTACTTGGAATCCGGCATCCAGTTTTGGTCGCCATGATGTAAAAAAGATGTTGAGACTCTAGAAAGAGTGCAGAGAAGAGCAACCAAGATGATTAGGGGACTGGAGGCTAAAACATATTGTTGTGCCTCGCCCACCCTCCTCTCCACAGCCGGGCCCCTCCCATCTCCTGCTATCTGAGCCAGAGACTGATAGTGAAGAAGAATGGCCTGGCATGCCTCCAGCCCCCAGCCCTGGCACCATGCCTGGACAGAATGAGCAAACAAACCTCCTTCCTACAGCGTGTGAGCACGAAGCCAACCACGGGCTAGAATTGCCAGCAGCAGAGCAGGAGGACGAAAAGACACAGTGGACGGATCCCCACTTCCAGAGAATGGAGAGGCGACGTCAGCAAAAGGAAGGGAGGGGCAGGCCTGGATAAGTGCTGAGTCATGGAGCCACACCCCATGGCCTATATAAAGGATCTGCTTTTTGGCATTCCTTGAGTCAGGCAAAGTCTCATCTGGTTGCTGAAGTCACACCTTGGATTCCTGCCTGCTCTGAGAACTCTGACAGGAATTTGGCAAAGCTGCAGAAGCTTCATGGCCACGCTTGATACAGACTTCCCAGACCCGGCCGTCAGAGGAGGAGTGGGACACGACACATATGAAGAATGGTTGCAGGAACTGGGTATGTCTAGTTTAATGAAAAGAAGGACCAGGGGAGACATGATAGCAGGGTTCCGATATCTCAGGGGCTGCTCCAAAGAAGAGGGAGTCAGATATTCTCCAAAGCACCTGAGGGCAGGATAAGAACCGAAGGGTGGAAATTAATCAAGGAGAGATGCAACCTAGAACTAAGGAGAAATTTCCTGACAGTCAGAACAATTAATCAGTGGAACGACTTCTCCCCAGAAGTTGTGTATGCTCCAACACTGGAAGTTTTAAAGAAGAGATTGGACAACCATTTGGACAACAGGAGATCCTATTTGAGGAGAGGGGTGGACTAGAAGACCTCCAAGGTCCCTTCCAACTCTGTTATTCTATCTAAATGATGGCCTAAGAGCTGACCTCCCCCCCTCCGCCCCGCGAGCTAAGCATGGGCCTTCTCCACAGAACCAGTCAACCTCTCTGAAATGTGGCTGCAAGACACCTGCACCAACTTTCACTTTAATTAAATGTTCAAACACCAGCCCTGGTTACTTTCTCCAGCTTAATCACAGTAGCTTCAAAGCGCACACAGGTGAGGCGCTTCAGAATCCCGGAGATGAAGCTTTCATCCCCGCCAGGATGGCGGAGCACAGATCAAAATATTCCACCCTGAACTACGGACGATTATTAAACAGAAGCGGCGCCTCCCCAGATAGCCTTTTACGCAGAAATAGCGGAAGGAAAGGAAGGGGAGCGAATCCGCCTTTAGAGCCAGTTCCCTTTAGTCAAACGCAACGCTCTGAACATAAATTCTCTTCTATTAATGACCCTCTCAGGCCCCGTTGCCTGCTATTCCATCACTGCGGACTTTCCAACGGCCCCAGATGGAGTTTTAATCTCTGCAAAAGGGAGGAGGAGAAGCCTCTCCCAGCAAAGGGGGCTTTACTACGGGACGGCCGGAGGGACAGCGTGGAGTGGGCATCCAAAGGCCCCACCAAGACCAGAGTGGCTCATTTTGGGGGGGGGGGGCGCGCAAGGCAGAGCATCTCGCTTGGGAGCCAGGTGAAGGTTCTGTAGGAAAGCCGGGCAGAAAGAGCCGTATTTATTTATCGAATTTATACGGCTGCTAATCTCACGAGAAGTGACTCTGGTCGGTGTGTAGCAAAAGAAAAAAAAAAAAGGATAAAAACAATAGACGTGTCAAAGACTAAAACAAAACAAAAAAAAGCACCAGAGATTAGACTGGCAAATGTCAAGTTTCAGAATCCAAGGAAGACACCCCAGAATCATAGCTGTGGTCGTTGTGCTCCTCTTTCCTCTCTGCTCCTTCCTCCTCTCCCTTCTCCTCCTCTCCTCCTTTTTCCTGTCCGCAACTCCACTTCCTTCTAGTATTGATGATGTTACCTAGTTGGATCATGAAATGTCTGCAAGAAAACAAACAAGCTCAGAGAGCACCAAGGACCTCACAGTTGTTCTCCTCTTCCTCCTCCTCTTCCTCTTTTTCTTCCTGTTTTTCCTCCTCCTCCTCTTCTTCTGCCCTTTCCTCTTTCCATCCTCCTTTTTCCTGTCCACAACCCCACTTCCATCCAACGCTGATGATGTTATCTAGTTCCATCGTGAAACCAAGCTCAGAGAGCACCAAAGACCCTACAATTCAACCCTGAATTGCGGAGATTCCCGTCTACTGAAAGGAGACAAGTTTACGAGCTTCCAGAAGTCCCAACAGATCTTCTGCCTCCATTCAGCTAGCAAAATCCTAGAATTAGCCGAAGCCCCAGGGCCGTGATGGCAAACCTATGGCATGAGTGACACAGGTGGCACGCATAGCCATATTGGTAGGCATGCAAGCTCAGCTCCGGTATCCATGCGTGCACTGGCCAGCTGATTTTTGGGCCTTCTGGGCCTACCTGCAATAGGGAAACAGGCTGTTTTCTACCTCTGGAGGGCCTGGTTGGGGTGGCGAAGGCCCGTTTTTTGCTCTCCTCATGCTCCAGAGCCTTTCTAGGAGCCTTGGGGGGGGGGCGCGCAAAACATCCTTCCCCACTCCCCTAGAGGCCGGAAACGGCTTGTTTGCCAACTTCCGGTCCCACAGAAAGTTGACAAATGGGCCGTTTCTGGCCTCCGGAAGACCTCCAGGGGGTTGGGGAGGCCATTTTGGTCCTCCCAAGGCTCCTAGAAAGGCTCTGGAGCCTAAGGAGAGCAAAAAATGGGCAAACAGGCTGTTTTCGGCCTCCAGAGGGCCTACAGGTGTGGGTGGGGAAGGCCGTTTTCGGGACACCCCCTCCCCAGGCTCCTAGAAAGGCTCTGAAGCCTGATGAGAGCAAAAAACGGGCTTACCAGGCCCACTGTGCCAAAAGCAGGGGGGAGCACAAGGGGTGTCGCATGCACATGTGCGGGGTGCATAGAATTATGGGTGTGGGCATGCGCGCGATGCACCCCCCCCCCCAGTGTGACCCTCGCTTTTGGCCTGCGATGGCAAAAAGGTTCACCATCATTGCCCTAGGGCAAGAATTAGGAGCATCTTTTGATGTTCTTCCTCTTGACTCACAGGGTATGTGACTCATCCTTCTCTCGTTCTCTTAGCTACATGGATGGAAATTGCACTAAAGGCCATGGGAGGCAAAAGGGGGGGGGCGTGAGAGAAGGGGAGATTTCGTCCTCTTCTCCCCGTTGACCAATGGAGAGGCCACAGTTCAGTGACATCCCAGCTGTCCAAAGCACCAAGAAACATCTCGACAGTGACCGGCCGTTTAGCACTTCTGGCTGCATTGCTCATTATTTATCGCGCTGATCCTGCCCTCCACTGTGTGTGATGCACGCTTCCGTGGTGAAAAGCGTGAACTAAATATAGTAAGATGTGCTTCAGAGCAAACATACACAGATTGGGCCATCACGAGCTGTGTCAGTTTGTAAGTAGTTCACCTCTGCTTAAATTTCCCTTATATAATAGATAGAAGAACCAGGTTTCTGCTTTTGGGGCGGAAGACATGAGGTAATCATAGGTATTATTATTATTATTATTATTTATTAGCTTTCTAGACCGCCCTTCTCCCGAAGGACTCAGGGCGGTGTACAGCCAAGATAAAACGTAAACCATATACAATTAAAAATGAATTAAGAAACTTATTATACAGATGGCCGAGAAATTAAAATATTTAAAAATCTAAAAACCCCAATTTAAAACTTAAATAGAATTTAAAATTTAAAAATCTAGACAATTTAAAAGAAAAGCCTTAAGCCAGCCCCGCGCGAATGAACAGATGTGTTTTCAATTCGCGGCGAAAGGTACTCCTTGACTTAAAACTGTTAAGTAATCGTTGGTCTGTGATTAATATATATCATCATCCTTCTCATTTAACGACCCCAGAATCCCTTGCAGGGTGGAGTCTGGGCAACCGAATGGAGCCGAGTGTTTACTGGCCGGATGCCCTTCCTGTCGCCAATGTAGAGGTTTTTTTTTCAGCAGACAAATTCTCAACGTGCCCAAACAGAAAACTATCTGCCTCTACCTAGGATCGAACTCACAGCCTGTATATATGTGTGTGTATGCATACACACCAGAATTTCATTTTTAAATGGGTGCCAGTGCGTTCACTGCTGACCAACAAAGTCAATGGGATAAGTTGGTTGTGCCGAAGTAAATTTCTTGAGCCGGCTGAAGTGGCTCAGCGTCTGCGCATGAATTCATGCGACACCGCAGGTTTTTCATCAAGTGCCACTTATAAAATCAGCACCTCCGATTCTTCCACGCGCAACATCCATCGCTCTTCCAGGTACTCAAAAATATAAGAACCTGCTCAGGCAACCATCAGGGGGATAATTGTAAAAAAAAAACAAAAAAACCCACAACCTACGGAACAGGCCTGTTGCCTGAATTTGACACATTGCACACTTGCCAAGAAGGGCCACCAACACGAACCGCCCGTCTGAAGAGAAGCTCCAAAGAAGGAGAAGAGTTTTGAAGAAGCGTTTGGATTGTCCATTTTTTGGGAAGTGGGTCTAAAGGTCACACATGCCCACTTTTCCTCCAAAGAGACACACAAGTGAGGCGTGTCTACAAGTCCTGGAGAAACCTGCGTTCTTTCGATAAGGTAGAGTTCCCCAACTCGGTGTCCTCGTGTATGAGATAACCTCCAACTCTCATGATCTCTGATGGCTGGAGAATTATGAGAGCAGAAGTCTAGGACGGCTGAAGGCAACCAGGCTGAGAAAGGGATGTTTGAGATGCTACACCGCATGTTTAATCAGATGTATTTCAAAGTTACAAGAGCCCAAGAGCTCTTTATCAAGTGGATGCGATAATGTTGTGAAAATGAAATCAGAACAGGGGTGTCCAACCATGAAAACTTTTAAGACCTGTGGACTTCAACTCCCAGAATTCCCAGCCAACACGGGGAAGAGCAAGACTTCTTAAAGTTGCCAAGGGCGGGACACCCCTGGCATAGATGCAGGTTGTAGCTTTGAGCCAGTCTTCTTCCTCTGAGACAATCAGAAGAACCCATCTTTTGCATCTGGAGAACCTTCAAAGCTAGGATAGAAAGAGTTCCTAGAAGCAGACAGAAGAACAGCAAAACAAGCAAAACAGAAGCTCGGAGAACCAGACAAGAAAAAAAATATCTGTCAGAATATTTATGACTGGGAAGACATGGTAACACAGTCAGCCAATGAATAGGCATAGCAACTGGATCAGCCAATGAGAGATGTTTAGAAACAGAAACTTAAGCAAGAAGTCTGGGCGTGGCTTAGGTATTAAGCTCTGAGCTCTGAAGCTGCAAACAAGTCTGAACTAGTCTAGTCTGCTGTGAACTGCTGGAACTGAAAGCAATCTCTCCTCTCTATCACGTTGGAAGAATCTGTCGTGTCCCACTCCTCCGCTGACGGCCGGGTCAGGGAAATCCGAATCAGGCTTGCCTCTGCAGCTCTGCCCAAAGTCCTAGCAAAGTCCTCAGAGCAGGCAGGAGACCAGAAAGTGACTTCAGCAAGATAAGTTCGACTTTGCCTGACTCAGAGAATGCCAGAAAGCAGATCCTTTATATAGGCCATGGGGTGTGGCTCCATGACTCAGCACTCATTAAGGCCTGCCCCTCCCTTCCTTCTGTTGCCTCCGCCTATCCAGTCTTCTGATGCGAGGGTCACTCCAATCAGCAGCTGTTGGAAATAAACTTTCCTCAGGCTCACATGCTGTGGAGGAGGGGGAGGGGTCTAGCTGCTCCGTTTGCCTGGGCATGGAGCCAGGGCTGGGGCCGGGGGGTGCTCCCTCCTCTGCAGCCTGCTTGGGCATGGAGCCAGGGCTGGGACCGGGAGGCATGCATTCCTCCGTGTTCGGGAGCAGATAAGAAGGCCCCGGCTGCTGTGAGAGCGGGCAAGACACAACAGAATCAGCTATTGGGGTTGTACATTTATCTTCATGTGTTATTATGTATATAAAGAAGTCAATGAATCCTGCTGAATCAGTTTGTCTGTGTGTGCTTTCTGGATTTGATTTCCTGCAACAAACTCTGATAAAATTCTGCAGAGGACATCTTACACAGGGGTGCAGAAAGGATGTTAGGTTATTATCCGGTGTCTATTTTTCCTGCTACGTCTGAATATCACACAAGCAATGCTGTACGGGCAACCTTAAGATGCCACCGTGCCTTCTCATCTTCATGGAGTTAAGAGTGGGCAGTGCTACCAGCATTCTGAGCAGACCTTCTTCTCACTCAACCCTGTATTTATCTTATCTATGGTTGGTGACATCAGGCAGTTTCAGCATTGAGCGCTTCCTCTCCCCAACCCTCCTGACCTGGAATGGCTGTAATTAAGAGTTATACCACGGTTAGATCGGAGCCAATCACAGGAGAGCTCCAATGTGACCTATCGTTCCCACAACTCGGCACCTGGGCATCCCAGCCCGTTCATTTGAAGGGTTCTGTTGTCATTAATGAAGAGTTGTGTGCTCCTTCGTGTTGTCAAACTGCAATCAGGTAGGTCACAGGTGAAGAATAAATTCTTCCAGAACAAGACCAATTACACCATTTACATTTCATTAGCTGACTTGTTAGAAAATCCAGAGGTGGGTTTCCCACACTTTCCTGCCTAATAAACAACACAACGATGGAATTAATAAGGCCGGTGACACATGCTTAATGGCCCTTTCCCGGGAATTTGCAAGAGAGATTGCCGAAAGTTTCTGTCTCCCACCTCCGCCGTTTGCAAAATTAAGAGGAAAACGTTTCTCAAGAACGCCGAAAGGTCAGTGAGGAGGAAAGTTAATATGCCACAAGCCATTCCGTCAACAGACACATCGACCAACAAGCAGCCTACGAACCCCTCACAATTCAAATCAACTGCACAGCTAACCAATGACGGTACCAGCCCTCAACCAACCTATGCAAGCCCCCCGCCCAACCAGCACTTCACCTCCCGATGACCCTCACCTGATGTGACCTCCCCATCATGACCCCCACTTGACGTAACCCACACCTGACCCAACACAAGACCCTCATCTGATGTGACCTCCCCATCACAAGACCTACTGACTACACGAAGCCCGTATAAGCAGAAGAACACGACACTGACATCCCCTAAACTCTGCTGATGTTACCTAGCCTGGTAACAAAATGTTCAGAAACCAACCCACTGTCGTGTCCCACTCCTCCGCTGACGGCCGGGTCAGGGAAATCCGAATCAGGCGTGCCTCTGCAGCTCTGCCAAAGTCCTAGCAAAGTCCTCAAGGCAGGCAGGAGACCAGAAAGTGACTTCAGCAAGATATGTTCGACTTTGCCTGACTCAGAGACTGCCAGAAAGCAGGTCCTTTATATAGGCCATGGGGTGTGGCTCCATGACTCAGCACTTATCCAGGCCTGCCCCTCCCTTCCTTCTGACGCCGCCGCCTATCAATTCTTCTGAAGCGAGGGTCACTCCAGTCGGCAGCTGTTGGTAATAAACCTCCCTCAGGCTCACATGCTGTGGGGGAGGGGGAGGGGTCTAGTTGCTCCGTTTGCCTGGGCATGGAGCCAGGGCTGGGGCCGGGAGGTGCTCCCTCCTCCGCAGCCTGCCTGGGCATGGAGCCAGGGCTGGGGCCGGGAGGTGCCCCCTCCTCCTCAGCCTGTCTGGGCATGGAGTCAGGGCTGGGGCCGGGAGGCATACTAGGACATTCTTCAGCGTTCGGAAGCAGATAAGAAGACCCCGGCTGCGGTGAGAGCGGGCAAGACACAACACCCACATGCTCGGAGAACAAACCTCCACTCTCAAGGTTCTGAAGAGGGACCTTCAAGGAGCTGAAGAAGCTTCATGGATGAGAAGCGAAACATCTTCAAAAGAAAAACCCAGAAAGTCTAGTCGCCTCCTGAAAAAGCACCTTTGGGACAACCATGACCTGGATGACTGAGAATCTCTACAGATTTTCAGCCAGGTGAAAAAGTCACCGTTTGTTTTGGCCCAGAGGGGTAGCTCAGGAGAGCCACCAAATGGGATATGATGGATTTCCCTGATCCTGGGAACAAAAAAGGTGATTTCCAAAATATTGCAGAAGATCAAAAGATGGATATTTTGGGGAAATGCCTTATAACCTCCTCATTGAATCAAGACAGCTTGAAAAAAGATTAAAAAAAAAACAGGATGGTCCTGACTTAAGATACTATGGATCATAAATTAGGGCCATATCTACGTTTCAAGGTTTTGTAACTCAATCTTTTCCATTGCAACAAGCGTGAATTATTCAGAATGAGAATCTCATTTTTTGGGTTGAGAGGGGCCTAACCCAACAGTTCTAAGCAAAGCAGCTTTGCCAGACATAGTAAGCCTGGCTGGGGAATTCTGGGAGTTGAAGTCCACAAGTCTTAAAAGTTGCCAAGGTTGGATACCCCTGCCCCATGTCTGGCTAGGGAATTCTGGGAGTTGAAGTCCATAGGTCTTAAAGTTGCTAAGCTTGGATGCCTCTTCCCCATGTCTGGCTGGGAAATTGAAGTCCACTGCCAAAATAAACATTATGACAGTGTTTCTCAACCTTGGCTCCTTGAAGATGGGTGGACTTCAACTCCCAGAATTCCCCAGTCAGCGAGCTGGCTGAGGAACTCTGGGAGTTGAAGTCCACAGGTCTTGAAGTTGCCAAGCTTGGACGCCCGTGCTCCAGGGAGACAGACATTAAGCACAGAACAGAGAGCAAAATAGCAGCTTAGCTTCCCTAGTCAGGCAGGGAGTCAACTATGGTTGGCTGCACTTAAGAGCGATCTGGAATTGCAAAGTTTAGCCTGGCTGAGAGCTCATTACTATCCCCTCTGCTGAAAGCAGGAGCAGCTGAACAGTACTACACCTAAGGGCCCTTCAGAACTTTCTGTCCTCAGTTAGGAAGGAACTTATTTGGTGACACCCTTGAGCTTCTTCTCCTAAGGGAGATCTAAGCTTTAGTTCCTCACCTTCTTTTCTACTTCATGCCAGGAATGGGTTACGCAGAGGTTGCTCTGCCCATCTGCTGCCACCACAAAAGACACATGGATTCATTTCTTTTATGGAGAAGGTTGGCTGGCTTCCTCCTCGTGACTCAAGGCAGTTTACAACCCTGAAGTGAAAAGTGCAATAAACACGAAAGCAAGCGAAAGAAGAATGCATTCACCCGTTTTTTTTTTGCCATAACTTAATTCGGAGATCACGAGCGTCCAAACCATGGGGCATTTCCCCTTATTGCACGAATAAGGCTTTTTTCCGGGGGGGGGGGGGGCAGGCGTAGAAGGGCTGCTAGAAGGGGTGGGATTCAAAAATTTTAGCAACTGGTTCTCTGCCTGGTTGCTGGGTGGGCGTGGCCATGGTGGGCGTGGCCTACGTGGCCTCCTGCACCATGGCAGGTGTGTGTGTGTGTGTTTGAGCCCTCCCCAAGCTCAGGTGGCTTTCCTTGAGCCTCCAGGAGGGCAAAAATGGTCTCCCCCAGGCTCTAGAGGCTATCCGGAGGCTGGAAACGTGACTTCTGGAACTTCCGGGAGGCCCATTTTTTGCCCTCCCAGAGCCACCACGCGGGTGCTGCACTTACCCGGCATCCAAAATGGGCCACGTGGAGACTCTTGGGGAGGGGTGGGTGGGGCCAGCCAGTCCTTGCAACTACCAGTTTGGTGAACCAGATGTAAAATTAGCATCTGGTTCGCCCAAACTGGCCTGAACCGGCTGAATTCCACCCCTGGCTGCTAGGCAAATGATGACGAGAAAAGACAACTGCAATTTACCCTTCTTAAAACTTTTAACTAACACCAAACTATGGAGCAAGATTTTTTTTTCAACCGGTTACACAATGTTCTCTAGCTCTCAACGCAGAAGAAGAGGTGCAGGAGAAGAGAGGGTGAGGCGGCGTGTGAAAAGAAATCTGGACCGTTGTGAAACCTAGCAGAAGCAAAGAAGAACAACCAGAAGGGCCTCTGGTGGCTCAATGGACTAAGTCTGTCTGTTATTAACACAGCTGCTTGCAATTACTGCAGGTTCAAGTCCCACCAGGCCCAAGGTTGACTCAGCCTTCCATCCTTTATAAGGTAGGTAAAATGAGGACCCAGATTGTTGGGAGCAATAAAAGTTGACTTTGTATATAATATACAAATGGATGAAGACTATTGCTTGACATAGTGTAAGCCGCCCTGAGTCTTCGGAGAAGGGCGGGATATAAATTCAAATAAAAAACAAACAAACCAGTACCCCTTTTCACTAGATCCTGGAGGAGACAGCATAAAAAGAAAGAGCGCGATGGGAATTTACAAAACTAAAGTTATGTCTATACCTACAAAAGTGAACATTGTGCAAAGTGCAAGTGTTCTCTGTGTGTCTACGGAAGTAAAAGTTGGACTTGGAAGAAACAGGATAGGACTGACACTGCTGGACTTTGTTGTTGGAAAAAGAAAACAAACCAAGAAAACAAACCAAGGAACCATCGAACAAATGGATTTCACAAGTTCTCACTCAAGGCACAAATGACCAGGCCAAAGCCCATTTAGCAGCAACAGCAGCCGGCCCTGCCATCTGGAATACAATGGCCAAGTTCGTCTGGCCAAAACAATGGTTTGAATTCCACCAATCAGTTGGAGACTGAGCTCCCGGGAGCTGGAGAAAGCCAATAATAGAAAGAGAGAGAGCATTCATTTCATTTAGTTCTGTCAACCTTCTCAGCTACCAATTTTGGCCAATCTCACCTGCCTTCCGTCTATGTCTTAGAAGGCAATAAATAAATAAACAAATCTGGATATTGTGTGTGTGTGTCTATGCATTTATGGAACACAAAGATACCCACAGCGTATAATGAGGGAGGGAAAGAGAAAGAGGGAGGGGAAGAGAGAGAGAAAGTGAGAGAGAGGGAGGGAAAGAGAGAAAGGGAGAGAAAGGGAAAGAGAGAAAGAGGGAGGGAAAGAGAAAGAGGGAGGGGAAGAGAGAGGGAGGGACGGAGGGAAAGAGAGAGAGAAAGTGAGAGAGAGGGAGGGAAAGAGAGAAAGGGAGAGAAAGGGAAAGAGAGAAAGAGGGAGGGAAAGAGAAAGAGGGAGGGGAAGAGAGAGGGAGGGAGGGAGGGAAAGAGAGAGAGAAAGTGAGAGAGAGGGAGAGAGGGTCAAGATCAGGTCAGCATCTTCTGAAGAAGGAAGGACTTTAATGTTTTCGACCGGATGGACTTGGAATAAGGCGTTTCTTCAAAGTGTCTGCGTGGTTTATGCCAAGAGGTTTTATCAGGACTTCTTTGAATAGCAAGAGGAAGGCCCTGGATTGAGACAGCAGATTTCGACAATGTATTCACACGCACGAGCCTGCGCTGGTTGGGAAGTATGGAACGGTCACCCAACGTAACTGAATATCAGCAAGATGATGAAGAAGGACAAGTGAGCTCTCACGTCTGTTGAGATGCAATGCAAAAAAAGCTCTGATAAAGCCCTAAGGTGGGACTTCCTTCTCTTGACCAGCGGTGGCCTAGGTTTCCAAGGGTTGTTGGCAATCTACTTAAAGGTAAAGGTAAAGGTTTCCCTCGCACATACGTGCTAGTCGTTCCCGACTCTAGGGGGCGGTGCTCATCTCCGTTTCAAAGCCAAAGAACCAGCGCTGTCCGAAGACGTCTCTGTGGTCATGTGGCCGGCATGACTCAACACCAAAGGTGCATGGAACGCTGTGACCTTCCCACCAAAGGTGGTCCCTATTTTTTCTACTTGCATTTTTACGTGCTTTCGAAACTGCTAGGTTGGTAGAAGTTGGGACAAGTCACAGGAGCTTACCCCGTTACACGGCAGCACTAGGGATTCGAACCGCAATCTACTTAGACCATGATAAAACTAACCAGGTCTGTATGGGAGATGGGAACTGCCCTGGCCGACATGAAAAGAACTTGGTTACGGAACGGACCCTGGAAATTCCCAACGGTGGGAAAGTGTAATTATTCCACACAGATCACGTTGAAATTATTAAACCCAAAATGTAACAGGAGAGTGGGGGGGGAAAGATTGTGAAGAAGCTCTAAAAAACAAACAAACAGCCATGTAGTCCTCATTGTGGGTGCGCCATTGCTGGAGGTTTTGAAGAAGGAACTACAGAGCTGTTATCCAAAATGATCTCACAGGGCAGTGGTGGCGAACCTTTACTCACCGAGTGCCGTGCTTTGTGCGCTTTGCGTGTGCCATCTGTGCTAACGTGTGGCTGCCCCATGCGCTGTGCACGCAACCGCACCATCTGCGCATGTGCAAAGCTTTTGTGCACGCCCACCGTGCGCTGCGTGCAAAATCGCACTGAGTATGCACGTGGTTTTCGCGGGCGATGCACACGTGCACACGCTGTCTGCGCATACTATGCACCAGTACCCTTGTGCTCACGGGCAAACGTGCGCATGCGCAGGATAGCTCTGAAGACCAGCTGGGTTCCCTGAATTGCGCACATCTGCACCGGAGACCTGAACACCAGCTGGGGCGTGCACAGCTGCACAGCTGCAGGTGAGTTGGCCGACAGCTCGCGCGCCCAGAAAAATGGCTCTGTGTGCCACTTCCGGCACGCGTGCCATAGGACTATGCCACAGTCATAGGGTCTCCTGCTTGAGCAAGGAGTTGGACTAGAACAGGGGTCTCCAATCTTGGCAACTTTAAGACTTGTGGACTTCAACTCCCAGAATCCCTTAGCCAGCAAAGCTGGCTGAGGAATTCTGGGAGTTGAAGTCCACAAGTCTTAAAGTTACTAAGGTTGGAGACCCCTGGACCCCTGGACTAAGGTTGGAGATCCCTGGACTAAAGTTACTAAGGTTGGAGACCCCTGGACTAGATCCCTGGACTAAGGTTGGAGACACCTGGACTAAAGTTACTAAGGTTGGAGACCCCTGGACTAGATCCCTGGACTAAGGTTGGAGATCCCTGGACTAAAGTTACTAAGGTTGGAGACCCCTGGACTAGATCCCTGGACTAAGGTTGGAGACACCTGGACTAAAGTTACTAAGGTTGGAGACCTCTGGACCCCTGGACTAAGGTTGGAGATCCCTGGACTAAGGTTGGAGACCCCTGGACTAAAGTTACTAAGGTTGCAGACCCCTGGACCCCTGGACTAAGGTTGGAGATCCCTGGACTAAGGTTGGAGACCCCTAGACTAAAGTTACTAAGGTTGGAGACCCCTGGACTAGATCCCTGGACTAAGGTTGGAGACCCCTGGACTAAAGTTACTAAGGTTGGAGACCCCTGGACTAGACCCCTGGACTTCAAGGTCCCTTCCAACTCTTCTGTGATCGAAGAAAAGCCACTGGTCTGATTTCAAGAGTCCTGTTTCGTGTTAGAGAAGGAGAAAGTGGAGAAGGAAAGCAGAAGAGAGAGGGAGGGGAAAAAACTCAGGAAGCCTATAAATAGCTTTAGAAAGGAGCCCCCCCCCAGACCCCAGACCCTTCTCCTAGGCAAGGCAATCACAGAGCAGGTCAATCATTGCCACCACGCTGACATAAGAGACGGAGAGAAGGAGGGAGGGAGGGAGGGAGCCTGGCAAAGAGGAACGCGAGATCTGACAGCATCGTGCTGTAGCTTTGGGGCTCCCTTGGACTGAGCATCTGGCTGTTGCTAGTCTTTGCAGAGCTACTACTCCAAGGGGAGGGGGGGGGAAAGCAGAAATTCAGCTTCCATCGATACTGGCAAGTCGATCTCGCCTAATCCTTTCCTACCCTCCCCGGATCCCATCCATCGGTTTAGGTACGGTGACAAAGGAGCCATAATTTCGCGTCTCGTTTTCTGTTGCCACTCATCTCGTTTTGGAAGGGGGGAAAAAGGGGAACCATTCCAGCTGGTGCAGAAGGCTCCGTCCTTGGCTGGAGGCCCCGCATTTAGCAAATAAATCTGCTTTCGATGACACATAACAGAGCTGGACAGTTCAGATCTCTCGTTGATGAATGAGTCTCAATCAACCGCAGAGTCCAGACTAATGAGCTATGCATCACTGCGAGAGCGGTGGTGCCTCAGCAATGCACGAGGGGCTGGGAGATTGAAACAGGGGCAGGGAAAAATCATTCTTTGGACAGCTCCGGCGAAGTTCTGTCTTCGCGTAGACCACCTACACGTCCTCTCTTTGACTCTAAGGCGGGTGGCTGCTAGACCAACGGAAGAGAATATCTGGATCTCAGGGTTGAATTAGGAGCCCTTGGTGCTCTCTGAGCTTGGTTGCTTTCTTGCAGATGTTTCAAGACCCAACTAGGTAACATCATCAGTGCTAGACAGGAGTGGGTTTGTTCGTTTTTTTTGCAGGGAGGAGGAGGAGGAGGAGGAGGAGGAGAGGAGGAGGAAGAAGGGGAAGAGGAAGACTGTAAGGTCCTTGGTGCTCTCTGGGCTTGGTTGCTTTCTTGCAGACGTTTCAAGACCCAACTAGGTAACATCATCAGTGCTAGACGGGAGTGGGTTTGTTCGTTTTTTTGCAGGGGGGAAGAGGAGGAGGAGGAGGAGGAGGAGGAGGAGGAGGAGGAGGAGGAAGAATGGGAAGAGGAAGACTGTAGGGTCCTTGGTGCTCTCTGAGCTTGGTTGCTTTCTTGCAGATGTTTCAAGACCCAACTAGGGAACATCATCAGTGCTAGATGGGAGTGGGTTTGTTTGTTTTTTTTGCAGGGAGGAGGAGGAGGAGGAGGAGGAGGAGAGGAGGAGGAAGAAGGGGAAGAGGAAGACTGTAGGGTCCTTGGTGCTCTCTGAGCTTGGTTGCTTTCTTGCAGATGTTTCAAGACCCAACTAGGTAACATCATCAGTGCTAGACGGGAGTGGGTTTGTTCGTTTTTTTGCAGGGAGGAGGAGGAGGAGAGGAGGAGGAAGAAGGGGAAGAGGAAGACTGTAGGGTCCTTGGTGCTCTCTGGGCTTGGTTGCTTTCTTGCAGACGTTTCAAGACCCAACTAGGTAACATCATCAGTGCTAGACGGGAGTGGGTTTGTTCGTTTTTTTGCAGGGGGGAAGAGGAGGAGGAGGAGGAGGAGGAGGAGGAAGAATGGGAAGAGGAAGACTGTAGGGTCCTTGGTGCTCTCTGAGCTTGGTTGCTTTCTTGCAGATGTTTCAAGACCCAAATAGGGAACATCATCAGTGCTAGATGGGAGTGGGTTTGTTTGTTTTTTTTGCAGGGAGGAGGAGGAGGAGGAGGAGGAGGAGGAGGAGAGGAGGAGGAAGAAGGGGAAGAGGAAGACTGTAGGGTCCTTGGTGCTCTCTGGGCTTGGTTGCTTTCTTGCAGACGTTTCAAGACCCAACTAGGTAACATCATCAGTGCTAGACGGGAGTGGGTTTGTTCGTTTTTTTGCAGGGGGGAAGAGGAGGAGGAGGAGGAGGAGGAGGAGGAGGAGGAGGAAGAATGGGAAGAGGAAGACTGTAGGGTCCTTGGTGCTCTCTGAGCTTGGTTGCTTTCTTGCAGATGTTTCAAGACCCAAATAGGGAACATCATCAGTGCTAGATGGGAGTGGGTTTGTTTGTTTTTTTTGCAGGGAGGAGGAGGAGGAGGAGGAGGAGGAGAGGAGGAGGAAGAAGGGGAAGAGGAAGACTGTAGGGTCCTTGGTGCTCTCTGAGCTTGGTTGCTTTCTTGCAGATGTTTCAAGACCCAACTAGGTAACATCATCAGTGCTAGACGGGAGTGGGTTTGTTCGTTTTTTTGCAGGGAGGAGGAGGAGGAGAGGAGGAGGAAGAAGGGGAAGAGGAAGACTGTAGGGTCCTTGGTGCTCTCTGGGCTTGGTTGCTTTCTTGCAGACGTTTCAAGACCCAACTAGGTAACATCATCAGTGCTAGACGGGAGTGGGTTTGTTCGTTTTTTTGCAGGGGGGAAGAGGAGGAGGAGGAGGAGGAGGAGGAAGAATGGGAAGAGGAAGACTGTAGGGTCCTTGGTGCTCTCTGAGCTTGGTTGCTTTCTTGCAGATGTTTCAAGACCCAAATAGGGAACATCATCAGTGCTAGATGGGAGTGGGTTTGTTTGTTTTTTTTGCAGGGAGGAGGAGGAGGAGGAGGAGAGGAGGAGGAAGAAGGGGAAGAGGAAGACTGTAGGGTCCTTGGTGCTCTCTGGGCTTGGTTGCTTTCTTGCAGACGTTTCAAGACCCAAGTAGGTAACATCATCAGTGCTAGACTGGAGTGGGTTTGTTCGTTTTTTGGCAGGGGGGAAGAGGAGGAGGAGGAGGAGGAGGAGGAGGAGGAGGAGGAGGAAGAATGGGAAGAGGAAGACTGTAGGGTCCTTGGTGCTCTCTGAGCTTGGTTGCTTTCTTGCAGATGTTTCAAGACCCAAATAGGGAACATCATCAGTGCTAGATGGGAGTGGGTTTGTTTGTTTTTTTTGCAGGGAGGAGGAGAGGAGGAGGAAGAAGGGGAAGAGGAAGACTGTAGGGTCCTTGGTGCTCTCTGGGCTTGGTTGCTTTCTTGCAGACGTTTCAAGACCCAAGTAGGTAACATCATCAGTGCTAGACTGGAGTGGGTTAGTTTGTTTTTTTGCAGGGAGGAGGAGGAGGAGGAGGAAGACTGTAGGGTCCTTGATGCTCTCTAAGCTTGCTTTCTTACAGACTAGGTAACATCCTGAGTGCTGTCAGTGCTATTACCAACAGGTAGCATTGATGATGTTACCTGGCTGGGTCATGAAACGTCTGCAAGAAAGCTCAGAGAGCACCAAGCACCCCACAGTTCTCCTCCTCCTCGCAAATCCCACTCTCTTCCAGCACTGATGAAGTTACTTAGTTGGGCAATGAAATGTCTGCAAGAAAACAACCAAGAGCACCAAGGACACCCCCCACCCCACCCACCCCACTCTCCTAAGCAACGTGGCTCTTGCATGGAGCACAGTCTATAGTTGTTCTGCATGCAAGCCTGCAGCATCCTACATTGTGGGTGCTTCATCAGCATGAAAGTGGTTTTTCACTTGTCTGGAATGGTAGAGGCGGTGGTGGTGAACCTATGGCACTCGGAGCCCCCAGCCCAGCTCCATCGCGTTTCTCCCATGGAGAGAGAGGGAGGGAGGGAGGGAAAGAGAGAGAGAGAGGGAGGGGAAGAGAAAGAGGGAGGGGAAGAAAGAGGGAGGGAGGGGAAGAGAGAGAGAAAGTGAGAGAGAGGGAGGGAAAGAGAGAGAGAGAGGGAGGGAAAGAGAGAGAGGGAGGGAAAGACAGAGAGAGAGGGAGGGGAAGAGAAAGAGGGAGGGAAAGAGAGAGAGAGAGGGAGGGAAAGAGAGAGGGAGGGAGGAAGGGAGGGAAAGTGAGAGAGGAGGGAAGAGAGAGGAGGGAAGAGAGAGGAGGAGGAGAGAGAGAGAAAGTGAGAGAGGAGGAAGAGAGAGAGAGGAGGAGAGAGAGGGAGGAAAGAGAAAGAGGAGGGAAGAGAGAGAGAGGGAGGAAGAGAGAGAAAGAGAGAGAGAGAGGAGGAAAGGGAGAGAAAGGGAAGAGAGAGAGAGGAGGGAAGAGAAGAGGGAGGAGACAGAGAGAGAAAGTGAGAGAGAGAGAGAGGAGAGAGAGAGAGAGAAGAGGAGGAAGAGAGAGGAGAGAGAAAGAGAGGAGGGAAGAGAGAGGAGGAGGGAAGAGAGAGAAAGTGAGAGAGAGGGAGGGAAAGAGAGAGAGAGAGGGAGGGAGAGAAAGAGGGAGGGAAAGAGAAAGAGGGAGGGGAAGAGAGAGAGAGGGAGGGAAAGAGAGAGAGAAAGTGAGAGAGAGGGAGGGAAAGGGAGAGAAAGGGAAAGAGAGAGAGAGGGAGGGAAAGAGAAAGAGGGAGGGGGAGACAGAGAGAGAGAAAGTGAGAGAGAGAGAGGAGAAGCGAGAGAGAGAGGGAGGGAGAGAAAGAGAAAGAGGGAGGGGAAGAGAGAGAGAGGGGGAGGGAAAGAGAGAAATAATATTACAAAAGTTTGTCTTTTTCATTGTTCCTAAACGTAATATTTCAAAAGCAGAAAGAAAATGAAGGGGCATAAAAATGCATTCATCACGTTTTTTCTTAGAACAATTAGCTGGAATCTGCCTTGTTTATCATTATTTTAGGTAGTAAAACCTCATTATTCAGGTTAAATTGCCGTGTTGGCGCTTTGCAATAAATAAGTGGGTTTTGGGTTGCGGTTTGGGCACTCGGTCTCTAAAAGCTTCGCCATCACTGGTCTGGGAGGGGGGGGGTGTCTCCTGCTTGAGCAGAGTGGCTGGACTAGAAGACCTCCAGGGTCCCTTCCAGCTCTATTCCGATTCAGATTCAATGTTTCTTGGCAACTCGGAAGAGGTCTGGACTTCAACTCCCCAGAATTCCCCAGCCGGCATGGGTTGTGTGAAGGCCACGGCTCTTGGAGCTGCCAAGATTGAGAAGCGCTGGCCCCACACAGTCGCTTTGTATTTTCGGCTCTTTCCCCTCCAATCCCAACAACAATACAAACAGGGGAGAGGGTGACACAAAGGCGGTTGCCCCATTCCGACATCCGGAGCGGGTTGCTTAAGTTCTGCCCACCTGCCCCCTTGGCATGAAGAGAACGCTGGGACTTTAAAGATCCCGCCCCCCCGAGAACATCGGGACTGTCAATCAACCATTCTTATTTTCTTTTTATTCAACGAGAGCCGAGAATTCTCAAAGAAAGCTGAAAGCCATTAACAGAGGCAGGAGAGACTAAATAAAATCTCCTTAGGCGATCATTAAAAAAAAGGAAAAGAGAAGAGACATTTAAACATCGAGCGAGATGCTGGGGGGGGTGGGGGGTGGGGGGGGTGAGGAGATTCTTTGTGTGGGAGGCCAAAACCCGAGAAGAAGGCTTCCTCTTTAGGTTTCGCCTCTAAAAAGCTCCCGGGGATGAAACAGAAGAAGCAGGTTTTTCAACACGGTTCGGAAGGAAGTTCTTTCAACTAGCTCCAACCTCACTGCCTCTCCGGAACTAACCTCCATAACCTTTCTTAAAATTCTCATGCCAAGAGATGGCAAGTCCACAGACAGCACCAGGCCCTTGTTAGAAGCTCCTGAATGATCCATTCCCTTAAATATCTTCTGGGGAAAAAAATGCTCTTCCATTTTGGTGGAGCTCTGTTCTTATGCAATGGATTTTTGGGGGGGGGGGAGGGGGGGGAGGTCAATCCAAGGGCCAGCAGCGTTCTGTTCACATGATGGCCAACCAAATGTTGACTCTTGGAAGCCCACAAAAGTTTTTGTTCCCCAGCGCTTGATATATCTATTTCAGTGAAAGGAAGGCCTAGGAGTGACATGATGGCAGCGAGCATCACTATCTAAGGGGCTGCCACAAAGAATGGAGAGGGTAGGGTGTCAACCTATTCTCCAAAGGACCTGAAGGCAGGACAAGAAGCAACGGATAGAAGCTAATCAAAGAGAGAAGCAACCTGGAACTAAGGAGAAATTTCCTGACAGTGAGAACAATTAACCAGTGGAATGGCTTCTCTCCAGATGTTGTGGGTGCTCCATCGCTGAAGAAGCTTCTTGGATGAGAAGCAAAGTGTCTTCAAAGAAATCAAGAAAGTCCAGTTGCCTTCTTGAAAAGCACCTTTGGGACAACCATGTCCTGGATGACTGAGAATCTCCGTAGACCGTGAAGAAGTTCTGAAGAAGCTTCTTGGATGAGAAGCGAAATGTTTTCAAAGAAATCAAGAAAGTCCAGTTGCCTTCTTGAAAAAACACCTTTGGGACAACCAGGACCTGGATGACTGAGAATCTCCGTAGACCTTGAAGAAGTTCTGAAGAAGCTTCTTGGATGAGAAGTGAAATGTTTTCAAAGAAATCAAGAAAGTCCAGTTGCCTTCTTGAAAAAGCACCTTTGGGACAACCATGACCTGGGTGACAGAGAATCTCCATAGACATCCATTACTGGATGTTTTCAAGAAGAGCTGAGCAACTCTTTCTCTCAAATGGTATAGGATTGGGCCAGAAGACCACTAAGGTTCCTTCCAACTTTGTTATTCTGTTAATTAGGATCAATCAATCAGAATAGAGCTGAAAGGGACCTTGGAGGTCTTCTAGTCCAAGCAGGAGACCCTTTCCAACAATATTTAAGTGATTTAGATAGAGAGACAGGACGTAATTCTTGGAAGCAGTAGCAGGGGCTAGTCTTATCTTCTACCAATTTGCCTAATCCCTTGTTTTGGTGCCACCAGGAAAAAGACTGAGTAGATCTATTCAACGGGCTTTGGCACCATCCCCTTCCTTGTCCTCCGTGACCCTTTTCCTAATAAGTGAAAAATCTGACAAGCCTAAATTTAATCATGCCCTCACCTAGATTATGAACATTAATCTCACAGCTACTGATGGGTAATTTAATTAGGATGCATTTGGAATGAATTACAATCACCAATTAGCACCATCACGTCGGAGCCGGCAATGAACAGAGGGGAGTTAGTAAACTACCATTGTCGGGCCGGCTTAATTACAAACATACTCTCAGTATTAAATCTCCCTCCCCCTGCCTTCCTTCACCTATGTTTGCATCCGAGCATTTTATGATATGAGTTTACGGATGCGGGACATAAATACACCAAGGCCGGCTGTCTAACAACCAGCCAGCAATGGAGAAATATCAGAAGTTTTATTATTGTTTTATTTACACAAAATGACAGTACACACAGCAAACGAGATAACTATGCTGGATTTCGTATCACAGATCACTAGTCGAATGCTTCCCAAGCGTTTAGGACCGCGTGATGTATCAGTGAATTATGCGAGCAGATCCCAGTAAGGTGGCCTTCTGCAGATGACCAATGGTGATCTTGTCAGCGCCAATGGCTTTTAAGTGCTTGCCTAGGTCTTTAGGCACAGCTCCCAGTGTGCCGAGTACCACTGGAACCACCTGCACTGGTTTATGCCAGAGTCTCTGCAGTTCGATTCTCAAGTCCTGATATCTGGTGACTTTTTCAAGTTGTTTCTTGTCAATTCTGCTGTCACCAGGTATGGCAATGTCGACGATCCACACTTTTTTCTTTTCCACAATCGTGATATCCGGGGTACTGTATTCCAAAACTTTATCAGTCTGTATTCGGAAATCCCACAGTAGTTTTGCATGCTCATTTTCAATCACTTTTTCAGGCTTATGATCCCACCAGTTCTTTGCTACAGGCAGATGGTAGTTGTTGTTGTTGTTGTTGTTGTTATTTTCCCAAGCGCAGTGCGTGTCAGATTGAAAAGGATGTCTTTTTGTGCAGGCTTCAAACCTTCGCCTGTTTCTATTGGAAGGAGAAACCGAAGTCCCCTGGGACGACATTCAACCCAGCCCTGGTTATAGCAAACCTTTTCAACTCATTCCCTGGAATGTAATCCTCTCGGGATAGAGAGATAAGGAAGGCCGAAGGGCTCTGTAAAATCAAAACGCATTTTGAAATGTGTGGCTGATGGTTTTAGCGAGGTTGCCCAAGGCAACCGTCTTCTGACGTGGGAAATCAGGGGTTTAGGAAATCAGAGACAACCCCCCCCCGCCCAACCACAGCCACGATTTGGTGGAACGACCAGGAAGCAAAACTGAGCGTTGATCTTTAGGGCAGCCTGAGCTCTTTGAAGGAACGATGGGGTTTCTGATGTAAAATAAATTGTTTAAAAGCCTTTGGTTGGTTGGTTCCAGGAATATACAACCAAAGGTGTATAGAGAAGAAAGCAACGCAAATATAGATCAGATGAGCAGTGGAAACGAGGAATAGAATGGAATGGAATGGAATGAGATAGAATAGAATAGAATAGAATAGAATAGAATAGAATAGAATAGAATAGAATAGAATAGAATGACAGAGTTGGAAGGGACCTTCGAGGTCTTCTAGTCCAACCCCCTGCTTAGGCAGGAAACTCTACACCACTTCAGACAAATGAGTATCTAATCGCTTCTTAATAACTTCTAGTGATGAAGCACCCACAACCTCTGGAGACAAACTGCTCCAGTGATCGATTGTTTGAACCATCAGGAAATTTCTCCTAACTTGCTTCTCTCCTTGATTAGTTTCCATCCGTTGCTTCTTGTCCTGCCCTCAGGTGCTTTGGAGAATATCTTGACTCCCTCTTCTTTGGGGTAGCCCCTGAGATATTGGAACACTCCTATCATATCTCCCCTAGTCCTTCTTTTCATTCAACTAGACATACCCAGTTCCTGCAACCGTTCTTCATATGTTTTAGCCTCCAGTCCCCTAATCATCTTTGTTGCTCTTCTCTGCACTCTTTCTAGAGTCTCAACCTCTTTTTTACATCATGGCAACCAAACCTGGATGCCGTATTCCAAAAGTGGCTTTACTAAGGCCTTATAAAGTGGTATTAATACTTCACATGATCTTGATTCTATCCCTCTGTTTATGCAGCTCAGAACTGTGTTGGCTTTTTTGGCAACTGCTGCACATGGCTGGCTCATATTTAAATAGTTGTCCAATAGATGTCTGATGCTCACCATCCATTACAAAGCACCATTTATGGTGCTGCGGACTTCCAACGTAAAATGAATGCATCGGTTTGACACCACTTCTGCCTCCAAACTCCAGCCGGCTGCTCATGTTTTGCCCTGATAAGCATGGATCCAAGAAGCAAATAAGGATGGGGGAACCTGAATGACACCAGTAAAAAGAAATGCCTCGGTAATTAATCCCCCAAAAAGACCAGTGTTCACCAAATAGAGGTGAAAGAGAACTGGAAGAGCTTTCAGCAGCTCACTGATAAAAGTGATTTCTGTTTTGTTTGGCTGGCTTTGGTTATTATCGAGGAGAGTTTCCCAACTTTGGCAACTTCTAAGACGTGTGGACTGCAACTCCCAGAATTCCCCAGCCAGCATTCTGCTTACTAATATGTGGATTAGTAGCATCCTTCTGCTGTTCGTGGCTAACAATTTCCTCTGATTAAAAAAGAAAAAGAAAATTCAGAACAAATATGGGGCTTCTGCAAGCTGCGCTGGAAAGAAAGTGAGGAAGGAGATAGCAAAGGTTGAATCAACTGACAAAAACCAAAAAAGAAAAGAAAAGAAAAAAAGAATACAAAGCGAATTCAAAGATATAGGAAGACTTAGGAAGACTATTCACCTCACCACTGAACAATGTCCTCAAAAATCAATGTCCTCAAATGTCGGTCAACCACATGACACTTTTCTTCTATGTCTTATGGGAGGGGCCGTTCATCTCCAAGCCTTACTCCAAAGTTGACCCTGTTTTCTTAATTGCTCCTGTCTTCTGGCAGCTCTGCGCATGCGCACACTGGGAACAGGCTCCCGCTGTTCTTCTGCCTCGTTCATGTCAGACTCCGGAGGCTATCAGATGGCCTTGGCCCCCTCTCTGTCTCCGATGCAGAGCCCTCGTCCAAGCTTTCCCCAGCCCCCAGGACTGGCCCAAGTTCCTCCCCAACCTCCTCACTGTCCAACTCTGCTGCCAGCTCTGCTGGCCGCCAGCGGGTCACAACAGATAGTAGAAAGAGATAGTTGAAAGGAAAATGGAAAAGAAAGAGACAAATGTGACCATGGCAGTAGAAAAAAACTGAAGAGGGGGAGGTCCCTATTATATGGGGTCGGTTATTACCTTGAATTGGATTTAATTCCCTCAAACATGATTAATAATAGAGGTCTTACACCTCTTCTTCAAAAACCGAGTGTGTCCTTTTTAATATTTCGGTGCCTCCCGCACGTCTTTCCTCATTTTCCCTTGTTCCCGAAAACATCACACACGAGAAAATCAGAAAATTGCAGCTCAGAATGACATAATTTGATTGCAATAGCTCAGAGGTATGGGGGGGAAACCAGATTCTGACTACATTACTCTCTGGGAAAAAAAAAACACGTTACTTGGAGCAATGAATTCATTTGCACATTTTCCCTACAACATTATGCTAATTTTAAAACAGAATTTTAATGTTCAGGAGCAGGAATTTTTCACAGCCACCGCACTCGGTTGGAAACGGACGGTGAGTTTGAGAGGAGGAGGAGGAGGAGGAGGAGGAGAAGAGGAGAAGGAAAAGGAGAAGAGGAAGAGGAAGGAGGAGGAGGAAGGAGGAGGAAGGAGAAGGGGAAGAAGAACAGTCAGCAAATCAGGCATTATTAAGCAGAAGGTTGGGTCCATCTTAACTGCATTTTCAGAAAGGTAGAGCGAATTTGGCCCGCTGCCCAGCTTTCACAACGACGGGAAAATAGCTGACTCTTGAACCTGGCATCCAAGGAATCCTTAACAACTTGAATAGATTTTGGCTTGGAAAATTGGATTCCAAACAACTGACAGTGAGGAGAACCTGTATGCAGCAGTAAACTCTATTAATCCATTAGTTGCACAATTAAAAGAGGAAGCGGTGAGCCCAGGAAGCTAATGGGGTAGCTAAAGCCCACAGGCCCTTTAGTTCTGGATCAACTGCATGTCGATTAGGCTCAACAGAAGGAAGCCGACAAGTCGTGCCAAGAAAACCTCTGAAGCTGCAAACAAAGTTGGGAGACGTCAAGAGGCCTGCAAAGGCCGAACAAAGCAAGCTGGATGATGGGCTCAGAGCATCATAGGGAGATGGTAGTCCTGGCTCCATCGCAGAAAGCTGCCCATGTTTAGCTCCCTCAACATCTCAGAGGGTTGAGGAGAACGTTTCCAAGGCCATTATCTCTAGGAGCAACGGTAAGGAACTTGAGAACCATATCATCAAGTTTTGATCTCAAAGTGGAGACCTACAGTATTGGCTTTTTTATTTTGAGAATGGAGTATAATTAATAGAGTCAGTCTGGACCAGAGGTTAAGGCAGTGGATTAGGAGCGGGGACAGCTGGGTTCTCCTCTTATCTTCAGCATGGATGCCAAGGAGATCAGGCGACCTTGGACCAGGCACTCTTGCTCAGTCCTAGGAAGGTGGTAGCAGCAAAGCCACTTCGGAAAGATGTTGCCAGGAAAACCACGTGCGTTTAACCTGGGTGTGACGTCTTTGGTCACTCTCTGCTGTTGGTGGTTTTCTTGAAGATGTTTCATGACCCAACGAGGCAACACCATCAGTGCTAGAGGAGAATGGTAGAAGGAAACCTCACTCTTTTCTAGCAACGATGATGATACCTAGATGGGTCATGAAAGTTCTGCAAGAAAACCACCAAACTCAAGAGAGCAGCAAGGACCTCTTCTTCTCCCTCTCCTCCTCTCTGCAAACCCCACTTCCTTCTAGCACTGATGGTGTTCCCTAGTTGGGCCATGAAACGTCTGCAAGAAAATAACCAAACTCAGAGGGCACCAAGGACCCCACAGTTCAACCCTGAGCTACAAATATTCTCTTCTATTTATCTGCGTAGCTGCCAAGAGTCAAGATGGGCCTCTGGTGGCTCAGACTGCTAAGACAGTCTGTTATTAACAGCAGCTGCTTGCAATTACTGCAGGTTCAAGTCCCACCAGGCCCAAGGTTGACTCAGCCTTCCATCCTTTATAAGGTAGGTAAAATGAGGACCCAGATTGTTGGGGGCAATAAGTTGACTTTGTATATAATATACAAATGGATGAAGACTATTGCTTGACATAGTGTAAGCCGCCCTGAGTCTTCAGAGAAGGGCGGGATATAAATGCAAATAAATAAAATAAAATAATAAGAAGGGGAAAGAGAGAGAGGAGGAGGGAGAAAGAGAGAGAGAAGGGGGAGTCAGCCTTCCATCCTTTATAAGGTAGGTAAAATGAGGACCCAGATTGTTGGGGGCAATAAGTTGACTTTGTATATAATATACAAATGGATGAAGACTATTGCTTGACATAGTGTAAGCCGCCCTGAGTCTTCAGAGAAGGGCGGGATATAAATGCAAATAAATAAAAAAAAGATTGACTTAAAGGGGCTGGGAAGTGGCTCAACAGGCTAATGCAGCCTGTTATTAACACACAGCTGCCTGCAATTACAATTACTGCAGGCTCGAGTCCCACCAGGCCCAAGGTTGACTCAGCCTTCCATCCTTTATAAGGTAGGTAAAATGAGGACCCAGATTGTTGGGGGCAATAAAAGTTGACTTTGTATATAATATACAAATGGATGAGTCTATTGCCTTGCACAATGTAAGCCGCCCTGAGTCTTCGGAGAAGGGCGGGATATAAATTCAAATTTTAAAAAAAATTAAAAAAAAAAGGCACACACACACACTTCAGCACAATTGTACAACCATGCAAAGAGCTATAATTTCTAAGACGGGTTGCTGATGGATTCTTGACTAAGGTGGCAAGAAGCCGACGCCTTTTCATGTTCCCGCTAGGTCTTCTAATTTGATGTTTTCCTCGGCCAAGGCCGAGGAGAAGCCATGGAAGGTGAGGGCTTGAAATATTAAAACTTTTCTTCCGCAGCCCTCTCCTCTTCCCTAGCTGCTTTCCCACTGTTTAGAGCGATAAATCTCGCCGTGGTGCAAGATGACTACCGAGAAACTTATTACTTTTATTAGCCCAGCTGCTAGGAATCAGGATGTATTAACGATCCATCAGGAAAAAAAAAAAACCAGCTACATCAATCCCAGCGAGCAAGCGGTAACAGAAGCTCCAACTCGACTATTGTGCGTGTTGGGTGGGAAATATCAGCTGGCGATAAAACTTTCTTTTCAGGTAGAGTGTTTTTTTTTTTTTTTAAGTAGAACGACATTGGTTTCTCTTTCCTTCCTGCAGCTTTAAACACTCTCGTCTGTTTTAGAGAAGCGTAGTCCTTCAAGTATCCTAGAACAAAATGGATCCAAAATGGATCCATGGCACTTCATTCAAAAATGGTTTTAAAAAAATGCATCCGTGATGCTTTAAGGCCATCGCATATGTCCCTTCATCTCTGGTAATTTTGCAGTAAAGTTCTGTTGTAGGTTTTAGAATAGAATAGAATAGAATAGAATAGAATAGAATAGAATAGAATAGAATAGAACAGAACAGAATAGAATAACAGAGTTGGAAGGGACCTTGGAGGTCTTCTAGTCCAACCCCCTGTTTAGGCAGGAAACCCTACACCATTTCAGACAAATGGCTATCCAACATCTTCTTAAAACCTTCCTGTGTTGGGGCATTCACAACTTCTAGAGGCAAGTTGTTCCACTGATTAATTGTTCTCACTATCAGAAAATTTCTCCTTAGTTCTAAGTTGCTTCTCTCCTTGATTAATTTCCACCCATCGCTTCTTGTCCTGCCTTCTGGGGCTTTGGAGAATATCTTGACTCCCTCTTCTTTGGGGCAGCCACTGAGATATTGGAAGACTGGTATCATGTCTCCCCTAGTCCTTCTTTTCATTCAACTAGACACGCCCAGTTCCTGCAAATGTTCATCACACGTTTTAGCCTCCAGTCCCCTAATCCTCTTTGTTGCTTTTCTCTGCAATCTTTCTAGAGTCTCAACATCTTTTTTAAATAGTGGCTGGATGCAGTATTCCAAGTGTGGCCTTACCAAGGCCTTATAAAATGGTATTAACACTTCACGTCCCCCTTTATGGACCTCTTAAGAAACATGAAAGGTCCACGGTAGACCATTTACGGTAAAAGGTATGGGGATTAGAGAGAATAACAACAGGATCAGGTAGAGTGTTCCAAACATTTACTACTCTATTGCAGAAGTCATATTTCCTACAATTAAGATTAGAGCAAATTACATTGAGTTTAAAACTATTGAGGGCCCTTGTGTTATGATGGTTGAAATTAAAGTACTCATTTACAGGTAGAACGTTTTGGTGAATAATCTTATGAACTAAGCATAGGTTGGAACATAGACGATGTAGTTTGTGGCTTTCTAGACCTAAGATTTCAAGCCTGGTGGTATAGGGAATTTTATTTCGAGCAGAAGATTTGAGAACTCTCCTAGTAAAATATCTCTGGACCCTCTCTAATGTAATGATGTCTGAAATACATTGAGGCTTGATAGGGGTTTTTAATTTGGTTTTAAATGGGGTTATTTTATATTATGTATTTTATATCTAAATTTAGGCCACATTGAATAAGTTTTTTAAATAGTTTTTATTGTAATATATTGTATTGTTTTTACTTGGCTGTTCACTGCCCTGAGTCCTTCGGGAGAAGGGCGGTATAAAAATTAAATTATTATTATTATTATTATTATTATTATTATTATTATTATTATTATTATTATTATTATTATTATTATTATTATTATTATTATTATTATTATTCCAGGCAGGTGAACAGTAATCAAGTATAGGTCTGGCAAAGGTTTTATAGGCCCTAGTTTGGAGTATAGCATTACCAGAGAGAAAAAATTGTAAAATAAGATTTACTTCCTTCGTTTCTTCCTTCTTTCTGAAACACATCCAAAGTATAATTCCAAATTCTTCTTGAATTCAACCTTTCCAGCTTAGAAAACCATATTTGTAGTACGGGACTTGGATCATCACACAATTCAAGTTAGTTGGTGTGACTCACTCACAACAATGAACTAAGATGGATCTCGGCTTGATTCACAAAGACGATTTTTACATTCTGAAGGAACATGAGAAGCTACCGTATGGTCTACATACCTCAACTGATTCCCCCCCCATCTTCCTTATCAATAGACTAAGATTTCTAGATGGACTTGGGGCATAGTTCATTTTTTTTCATCGTCTCTGGAGATTCTCAGTCCTCCAGGTCATGGTTATCCGAAAGGTGTTTTTTCAAAAGGCAACTGGACTTTCTCTTTTTCCTTGAAGATGTTTTGCTTCTCATCCAAGAAGCTCCTTCAGTTCTTCAGAAGGCAACTGGACTTCGTTTTTCCTTGAAGACATTTCGCTTCTCACCCATGAAGCTTCTCCATTGTTTTTTTTTTTTATTAAAAAAACGTATTTTTAAAATTAAAACTGGATTGCAGAAGTGTTAACTTCCAGAAGCAAATGAAATGAAGCTAAAAATCTCTACAAGATCCGAGGTCCCCATCTCAAAAACATGCTACCGCCCACTAAATAAATACCCCTATAATCCTCCGTCGCTTCTTCCTGGAAGCTTTCCAACCATTTCAAAAGAAGGTCTTGAGTGGCAGAAATAATTGTGTGCCAAACTCCAGATCTGTTGGTGCGTGAGCTCACCTGTTGCAGCATTTTTGCGACTTGTCGGACTTGTGACATCCGACGATCCAATCCATTTGACCCGGTTCATTCAAACTCTCCTGGTGCGGTACTATTCCGAAACTACTAGTTTTAAGACATTACCGCTCCTGAAGCTCAATGGTCTTATTTATTTTTATGCTCATGCTTGACGCTGTGCAATTTCAAATCTGCATACATTTAAATTAATTAACATATGCAATTAAGTCCTGGCATTTCCTTGCTCGGAGTTGGCAACAAATAATTACAAAATCTCCAGTTGTTTCCAGCTGTGTTTATGCAGAGGCGGCTTCAGCTAAAAATCCAGGAACCTGCAGCCCAGAGATTGTATACTGCAAGACTCGTGGGGATATGCTCATGTGCAGAGATTCCATGCTCTTCGGGAAGGAGCATCTTTTGCAGGACTTAACCCATTCCCTGGGTTTCTAATCCCTCCTAATAGGATTTTTTTTCCTTCTGCATAGCTTTCCCAGATATTCAGGTTTGCGTCACGAGTAAATTACACTGATGACTACCTGCAGAGTTCATAATTGCTGATGGGAATCCAAGCTTATTTGCAACGTTTAACAGAGTAACAAGGTTGGAAGGGGCCTTGGAGGTTCTCTAGTCTAACCTCCTGCACAAGCAGGAAACCCCGTACCATTTCAGACAAATCTCTTCTTGAAAACAACTTCTGGAGGCAAGCCCTTCCACTAGTTAATTGTTCTCATTGTCAGGAAATTTCTCCTTAGTTCTAGGTTGCTTCTCTCCTTGATTGGTTTCCATCCATTGCTTCTTGTCCTGCCTTCAGGTGCTGTGGAGATAGCAGGGGGCTGGCCTAGAAGACCTCCAAGGTGCCTTCCAGCTCTGTTGTGTTGCGTTGCGTTGCGTTGCGTTCTATTCTATTCTATTCTATTCTATTCTATTCTATTCTATTCTATTCTATTCTATTCTATTCTATTCTATTCTATTCTATTCTATTTATAAATGTGCTCTGTGCTGTAAAAAACATGTTTCAGTCATTCTTTGTTCAGTGTAGCCCTTGCACAACAGGAAGGAACTGGGCAGAACAGATTCCATACCAATACATTTTATTAAAAGGGATGAGTTTTCTGTGAGCTGAAGTTCCCAAAAGCTTACGCCTTTTTGTAAAACATGCCAGTTGGAAAAGATGCTACCACATCCTTTCTAAAAAATTTTTTTTTGCTAACAAGTCTTTTACTAGCAAAACAAATTCTCTGAAACTGTAAGATTTCCCATGCTTCTCTATCGAATGGGCTGGTTTTTGTGACTTGTTGGGAAGGAGTTTTCGTTCCCCATAGGCTCTGGAGCCGCATGTGGCTCTTTCACCTCTCTGCTGCGGCTCCCTGTCACTCAAAATATGCATCACAACCGCGACACCTGCCGGCACACGATTTATTGAGCTTTTCAACCCCCTGATAGGCCAACCATGGATAAATCCAAGAAAAGAAAACTTTCAAAAGGAAACAGAACATTTAATTCAACTACATAGGCTAGTTTTGTGGCCACCCAAGAAGTAGTCAGGCACAGGAAGGGTTTTGTGGCTCCAGGTATTTTTTTTCTGTGGGAAACGGGCAGTGGTGGGATTCAAGTAGTTTAACAACCGGTTCTCTGCCCTAATGATTTCTTCCAATAACCAGTTTGCCAAACTGCTCAGAAAGTTAATAACCGGTTCTCCCGAAGTGGTGCGAACTGGTTGAATCCCACCACTGGAAACGGATCCAAATGGCTCTTTGAGTGTTTAAGGTTACAGACCCCTGCCCATAGGTATTTGTGTTAGGATTTGGGGATCTTCTCTGAAGGGCTGGTCTCCCACAAGACCTCTTTATCAAAATACAAAACAAAAAACCCGCAAGGAGTATCATCAACAACGGAACAGACACAATGGCCATCTTTAGAGTTCCTTCACGGTCCAAATACCAACTTTCTGATTTTATTTTATTTATACATTTTCCAGGCAGAAACATCTTCATCCCTTGGCTTAAGAATTATTATTATTATTATTATTATTATTATTATATGCTGCTTCCTGTTTGTTAGGAAGCTTGTGATCCACTTACAAGTCTGTTCCGGTACCTGTAGCTGGTTTAGCTTAGTTAGAAGAATGTCTGGAATGATGGTATTGAATGCTGAACTAAAGTCTACAAAAAGGACCCTTGCATAGGTCTTTGGAGACTCAAGATGTTGTAGGATGTAGTGCAGAGCCATATTAACAGCATCATCTGTTGATCTATTTGCTCGGTATGCAAATTGCAAGGGGTCTAAGAGCGGATTCGTGATGGTTTTCAGGTAGGAAAGCACTAGCCTTTCAAAGGTTTTCATGACTACAGATGTTAGAGCAACTGGTCTGTAGTCATTCAGTTCCTTGATGGTGGGCTTCTTCGGCACTGGGATGATGGTAGAGCGTTTGAAGCAAGAAGGAACATAGCACATCTCTAGTGATAATGAAACATCTGCAAGAAACAACCAAGCTGAGAAAGCACCAAGGACCTCACAGATTAGATAATCAAGTCACCAAGAACCACTCCAAAGTCTCGCTTCATTCCACTCTAGGTTGATGCTGCTGAATCTAATTCTCCTGCCCATAAAACCACTCATTCTCCTGTGTTTTTTTTTTGTTTTTTTTTTAAGGCTAGTCTTTCAACAAATGCCAGGGATTTTAACTCAAAATTGAGCTGGGGAACATTTGCTCCTTGTGATCTTCTCCACAAACCATCACTCTCATTATATGGCGAGCACGTGCCGACAAGAGTGCGGCAATCAAAACATAGAAGAGATCATTTATATTTGAAAAGTTTCATTGTTTCTCCCTCGCCCGACGTTCCCTTAAGAGCCTCTCAAGATGCTGGAGCTGCTTCTAACCTAGCTCATAAAATACAGTTCTGCTCTTGAGGCAGCCTCTTTTCCCCCCCACGGCTTAAGAGATGAGGCAGGAGAGTAATTGGCACAGAGATGTAATTGTAATAGAGCAGGGGTGCCAAACTCAAGGCCCGCGGGCCGCATCTGGCCCACGGGGCCACGCTGGAAAGAGTGGAAGATTGCCATTTATACTTGGATTCGAACTTGGGCTGCCTGCATATTAGGCAGTTGTATTAACCTCTGAGCCACAAGTTCTCCTCCCCTTATCAGCTGAGCCAGGGGAGAGATTTAAGTGTTTGTCTGTCGAAGCCCCTAGTCTGCCCCAGTATGGGAGGGAACGTACCGGATTCGTTTTGGAACTCCAAGCCAGTCCACATTGAGCTAAGGCTGTTGATATCCCTTGTAGGATGGATGATATCTCATGTCTTATGGAAAACAGACTGTGTAAGGATGCAGAAATTAAACAGTACCATTGCTGAGCCACAGAAAAAGAAAGAGAGAAAGAGTAAGAGAGAGAGAGAAAGAAAGAAAGAGAGAGAGAGAGAGAGAGAGAGATATGATAATGATGCAAACCCCAATGTGAGTAATGAGAGAAAGACAGTCAGAGATGCCCATCTTATAAAAACAATTCTAGCAGCTTAAAGTAGGTAAAAATGATACCAAATCCCATGTGGCTGATCCTGTTTTTTTTTTTTTGAGAGAGAGAGAGAGAGAGAGAGAGAGAGATTGATTCCTTCTGTCCTCAACCTCTCATCCATCTCAGGGACGATTCTGACAAGTTTGAAAAAACTATACCGACAACCAGGAACAACTAAGAGACTGTCTAGAATAGAATAGAATAGAATAGAATAGAATAGAATAGAATAGAATAGAATTTTGTATTGGCCAAGTGTGATTGGACACACAAGGAATTTGTCTTGGTGCATATGCTCTCAGTGTACATAAAAGAAAAAATACGTTCATCAAGGTACTAAGAAACTCAAACTACCCCTTTAAGTCGGGGAGAGCTGCAGAGACCGACTTTCGATGGTATAGATCTAATTTTTTTTTAAAGATTTGAAAGAGAAGAGCTGCAAACAAATAAAAAAAAACCCAGCTTCTTTTCCGCTAAGAATATGAAGACGTAAACTGAACCACCAATCGTCCTGACTAATCACAGCGATAACATCTCGCCCGGGGTTGACGGAAGAATTTTTTCACCTCTTGCATCCAAAATGAAGAAATCATTTGTCGAAGGCGCTTTAGTTACTGAGGTTCTTACCTGGGAGATAATTATCCTACCGCGAGACATATCCAATTACAGGACTGTTTCCTGCACCACATAAAAGCTACAGGGGAAATCGCCTTGCAGTTATGCTCTGCCGGGTTGAAAAGTTTACCATTCAGCACTTTTGACATATGGGATCGAGTTCTTGGGGAAGCAGCTGAAACGGCTTCCTACCACTGAGCGAGATTCTGGTTGACGGATTCTGATAGAAAGAAGGGTTTCGGATAGTCTCCAAAGAGAGAAGTTTCGATGATCTTTGTTCTGATCCTGCATGGAAGAGGTATCTTGAGCCCATTGTGGAGAACTAGATAGCCATAGCACTTTGACTTATACACTGCTTCACAGTGCTTTTCAGCCCTCTCTAAGGGGTTTACAGAGTCAGCGTCTTGCCCCCAACAATCTGGGTCCTCATTTTACCGACCTCAGAAGGATGGAAGGCTGAGTCAACTGTGAGGCGGTCAGGATCGAACTCCAGGCTCTGAGCATAATTAGCCTGCAATACTGCATTCTAATCAGAAAGGAAGGAAGGAAGGAAGGAAGGAAGGAAGGTCAATAGCACTTTGACTTAAACACTGCTTTACAATGCTTTTCAGCCCTCTCTAAGTGGTTTACAGAGTCGGCCTCTTGCCCCCAACAATCTGGGTCCTCATTTTACCCACCTCGGAAAGATGGAAGGCCGAGTCAACCTTGAGCCGGTGAGATTTGAACTGCTGAACTGCAGTTAGCAGTCAGCTGAAGTAGCCCGCAGTACTGTGCCACCTCACATTCATCAATATGAATATGATATTCTTTAACGTTGTGCTCAATTATAATTCCCTTTTTTTAATATCAAATGTTGATATTAACATCAAATGTTTTTGATATTAACATCAAAAATATTTAACATCAAATGTTGATGCCATGGACATTCTAGATCAGGGGTCTCCAGCCTTGGTCCCTTTAAGACTTGTGGACTTCAACTCCCAGAGTCCCTCAGCCAGCAAAGCTGGCTGAGGAACTCTGGGAGCTGAAGTCCACAAGTCTTAAAGGGACCAAGGTTGGAGACCCCTGTTCTAGATAACACAAAGAATCCCACTGGGTGGAAAGTGATGTGGTTGCTTCAGGAAAGGATCTGCAAGGCCAGCTTGGAAATTCAACTGATCGAAGCCCCGAATGAATCGAAGGAAGATCGCTCGTCTGTGCCGAATTTATCTTTTTACCCACAGAAACTCAGCTTTCCAAAATTATAAAGAAGGAAAGAATATTCATGTCCTTTCTTGATTGCAAAAAATCAAGCCGCTCGGATGCCTCTTAACGATATAAATTACCAAGTTAATCAAGACTAAGAAAAACGTGATGGGGGCCTCATGGTTTGACGGGCAATTAATATTAAAATAAAAGAAGACCTATAGAAAAGCAGGAGACAACAAATCCAGGGCATGGTTTTCTTATAATTTGTTCAGTAAACAAATACATACAAAAAAAATAAAAAAAATAAGAAGCAAAACCTTGAAGGGACTCCATTGTGGAGCTCTGAATGGTAACATCTGTTCAATATGGAGTCCAGTAATTTTGGGGAGGGTGGCGATGAAGGGAAGAGTTTGAAATTATTAGGAGCTCGAAGTTAAACAAATTTTATTTGTGGCAGGGAGAGAGGGAGGGAGGAAAGAAGGGAAGAAAAGAGAGGAAGGAAGGGAGGGATAGAGGAGAGAATGGGAGGGAGGGAGGGAGGGAGGAAGGAAGGAAGGAAGGAAAGAAGGAGGGAGAGAATAAGAAGGAAGGGAGGAAGGAAGAAGAGAATAGAAAGGAAGAGGGAGGGAGGAAGGAAGGAAGGAATGAATTGGGTCCCTCTCTCTCAGCCCAACTCACTTCATAAGTTTACGGGGAAAATTGGAGAAGGAAGGAGTATTCGGTATATTGACTGCCGAATATTTTATTTTATAAAGAATATTTTATTCTTTATCAAAATATCTTTTAAAACCTCCCTTTTTTTGTTTGAGTTGCTGGAGTCATTTCTTGCTTGGGAAACAAACGAAAACATTACGCCTGAAGGCAGTTTATGTCCCCTTGTTAAATATTGCCCGAGAGTGAATATTGGCTGAATTTAAATCATGGTTTACAACCAGGTCACTCCCTGTTATGAATCTTTATAATTGACAGGGCCTAAATCAAGCAGCCGCTTGCACCTTGTGAGATGCAGGCTCATTAATCATGTATTTCGTACCTACTACTTATCGGAATAGCTATGTTTTCAATCATTGCTTATATTGGGCCGTCGCTTGGGCACAAAAGGGCTTGCGGTAATAAGGATCTTACTTACCAAGTGTGCTGCGTGAGGGAAAGCCCATGGGTGCAATTGTGTGGAATGACAAAGGTGCCCCCCCAAAAAAAAATATTGGAAGAAAATAAAAGCGACCACTGAGAAAACAGGAATTTGGCCCAGAAAGGTTGACTCAGCCTTTCATCCTTTATAAGGTAGGTAAAATGAGGACCCAGATTGTTGGGGGCAATAAAAGTTGACTTTGTATATAATATACAAATGGATGAAGACTATTGCTTGACATAGTGTAAGCTGCCCTGAGTCTTCGGAGAAGGGCGGGATATAAATGCAAAAAAATTAAAAAATTAAAAAAAATTAATTCGGAGAAGGGCGGGATATAAATGCAAATTAAAAAAAAAAGAGTGAGAAAGAAACTCAAGATGGTTCTGCCTCAACTTCTTTTGGTTGTAAGAGGGAGGGAGGGAGGGAGGGAGAGAGAGAGAGAGAGAGAGAGAGAAGGAGAAATCTTCTCAAGCTTCTAATTTTCTGTTATTATGCCCTTATATTTGAAGCTCAACAACTTTGGCCACCAAATGAGGAACTCCTTGGAGTAGACCCTGATGTTATTTTGGGTGGAGATGAGGAAGAAGGACCAAATTTATTTATTCCTTTCCATGTTCCTAATACAGAAGAATATAGTCAAATCTTATGATCTTCCCAGGAATAATGTATGGCTCTGAGAGTTGGACCATAAGGAAACCTGAGAGCCAAAGAATGGGTGCCTTCAAATTGTGGTGTTGGAGAAGGTTCTTGAGCATCCCTTGGACAGCAAGGAGATCCAATCAGTCGATCCTGAAGGAAATCAACCCTGACTGTCTTTTGGAAGGACAGATCCTGAAGCTGAAGCTCAGCTAACTTTGGCCACCAAATGAGAAGAGAGAAACTTATTGGAGAAGACCCTGAACTTATTGGAGTAGACCCTGAAGTTATTATGGATGGAGGCGAGGAGGTGAGGAAGGTGGACCAATTTATTTATTCATTTCCATGTTCCTAGCAAAGAAGAATATAGTCAAAACTTATGATCTTCCCAGGAGTAATGTATGGCTGTGAGAGTTGGACCATAAGAAAGGCTGAGCGCCGAAGAATAGATGCTTTCGAATTGTGGTGTTGGAGAAGACTCTTGAGTGTAGTGTCTCTTAGCCTGCAAGGAGATCCAATCGTCGATCCTGAAGGAAATCAACCCCTAATTGCTCTTCAGATGCTGAAGCTCAACTAACTTTGGGCACCTAATGAGAATACAGGAACTCATTGGAGAAGACCTGGATGTTGGGAAAGACTGAAGGCAACAGGAAAAGGGGACATCAGAGAATGAGATGGTTAGATAGTGTCATTAACGCAACAAACATGAATTTGAGCAAACTCTGGGAAACAGGAAGCCTAGCACGTCCATGGGACCGCGAAGAGTTGGACACAACTTAATGACTGAATAAAAATACTCTTATAGCAAGAATTTGGGTCTTGGGACCCTTTCATGTTCTTAAAAACGAATGAGGTCCCCAAAGAGCTTTGGTTGATATGGTTATATGTGATATAACCTTTTGATGTTTTCCGTATTAGAAATTAAAATGGAGAGATTTTAAAGCATCTATTGATTTGACTTTGTGGACCCCAGAAAGGATCTCAGGGACCCCCAGGGGTCTCCGTTCCATACTTGGAGACCCCCCGCCCTGACCAATGAACAAAGCCCTTGTGTTTCTTAGTCTGCAAACTTAAGCAGGTCTGATTACATGTGGGGGAAGGACGGTTTTGGGGAATTGCTCTCTCATTCCATGATGGTTGGTTATAAAGAAGTTAGGGAGGTGTCGGAAAGCAGCATTAAGCATGAGGTTCACCAGGAGTTAAGCAGAAGGCTTTTAAAATTACAGGGAGAAACTCAGGGTGAGGAGCGGCATAAGGAGAATTAATTACAAAAGTGAGGTCTCACTAATTAAGGCTGCTTCTAAATTTGCATGTAAAACAAATATGAAAGCGCTTTGATATGTGTGAAAAAAGGCAATTTAACCTGTGGGTGACAACATTTAGTATTTTAATAGGATGTTTCATCTTCAATTCCCCTTTATAATTACGGAGGCCGATCGCTTACCTGTCAGGTCAGGAAGACGGACACCTGAGAGTGGTAGGGAAGGGAGATGAGACCAAAATGTGGCAGAGTTTTAGCAGCGGTGGAAGATGGAACTGAGTTCTCCGATGCTCCGTCCAGGGGTGAAATGTAAAATTTGTTACTACCGGTTCTGTGGGCGTGGCTTGGTGGGGGGGATGTAATGTGATTGGATGGGCGTGGCCAACTTTTTTTTTTAACTTTTAAAAGCATTTTTTCTACAACCTCTTCAACCAAAGAGGTTGTAAAAAATGCTTTTAAAAGCCTCTGATGATCAGGCAACTCAGCTGGGATCGTCAGAGGAGCCTTTTAAAAGCATTTTTTTACAACCTCTTCGACTGAAGAGGTTGTAAAAATAATGCTTTTAAAAGGCTCTGATGATCCCAGCTGAGCCACGCGATCATCAGAGGCTTTTTTTTAACTTTTAAAAGCATTTTTTCGGCCAAAGAAAAAATGCTTTTAAAAGTAAAAAAAAAAAGTAAACAAAAACAAAAACCGCGTGGCTCAGCTGGGATCATCAGAGCCTTTTAAAAGCATTATCTTTACATGCGTGATCGCGTGGCTCAGCTGGGCATGGCGGGGGCGGGGGGGCCAGGGATTTTTGCTACTGGTTCTCCGAACCACCCGCCGCCATCCCTACCAGTTCAGGCGATCCAGTCCGAACTGGAAGCATTTCACCCCTGGCTCTGTCCCTTCCTCAACTTCCTCTTTGGACTTTGGTGGGATGCATTTATAACCCCGGTCAAACTGGTAGCTTTTCTTTTACTACCAGTTCGCTGAACCAGTAGCTTTTATCACTACCGGTTCGCCTGAACCGGTGGGGACCGGTAGGATTTCACCACTGCCTCCGAAGCTATCCAGTGCGAATAAAGATAGGAAAAACAAGGAAAGGATAGATTAATGACAACGGATAATTAGAGTGGAAGGTTCAGCTCGGTGTGGACTAGCGAGCCAAGTTAATCAACAATTCCTGGTTCCCTCAGAGAGAAATAATCCTGGATATTGTCAATAAAAACAAGATGAGCGGAGACTGGGACGGCTGGGTTACAAGCTACCGCTAACTCGGTTAAGTGCTAATGCCGGTTTGAGGGAAATCCTCCGGGCCAGATTGAGACGGTTAACTCTAGATTTAAGGTGCCGCACAGCACGGCTGCTGGGCTCTGGGTTTCCTCCCTGTCCCTCCTGGATCAAGGGTTTTGCTACCTTCTCAAAAATCTATCCGACAGATGCCGATGTCAGGGGGAAAAATGTGTACTATATTCTTTGGAAAGAGAAATACCGATGGGAAGGGAACAGAGGGAAGGGCTCTGCAGATGGTCCTTGACTTAAAACAGTTCATTTAGAATGGAATGGAATGGAGAATGGGGAACATAGAGAATGGAATGGGATGGGATGGAGTAGACTAGACTAGATGGAAGGGACCTTGGAGGTCTTCTAGTCCAACCCTCTGCTCAAGCTGGAGACTGTCCAGTCTCTTCTTGAAAACCTCCAGTGAAGAATAGAATAGAATAGAATAAACAAAATAGAATTTAGAATAGAATAGAATACAGAATAAAAACTAGAAGTAGAAATAAAAGTATTTATTTTTTATTTTTATTTGCATTTATATCCCGCCCTTCTCCGAAGACTCAGGGCGGCTTACACTATGTTAGCAATAGTCTTCATCCTATTTGTATATTATATACAAAGTCAACTTTTTATTGCCCCCAACAGTCTGGGTCCTCATTTTACCTACCTTATAAAGGTTGGAAGGCTGAGTCAACCTTGGGCCTGGTGGGACTTGAACCTGCAATAATTGCAGGCAGCTGCTGTTAATAACAGACTGTCTTACCAGTCTGAGCCACAGAGGCCCCTCTGTAGAAGAAGAAGAAGTAGAAGAGAACAGAATTCTTTATTGGCCGAGTGAAACTGACACACAAGGACTTTGTCTCTGGTGCATAAGCTTACAGTGTACATATAAACAGCAAGATCATAGATCATAATAGATCATAATTTAGTGATGGAACTTACAAGGGCGCTGAACAAAGCGACCTAAGACCGTTTTCCACACTTACGACCGTTGCAGCTTCCCCATGGTCACGTGATCAAAATTCAGACGTGTGGCAACTGGCATGGATTTATGACGGTTGCAGTGTTCCCGGGGGTCACATGATCCCCTTTTTGCGACCTCCTGACCAGCAAAGTCAACGAGGAAGCCAGATTCACTAACTAACTAGTTAACTAACTCAAGAACTGCAGCGTTTCGCTTAACAACCCGTGGCAAGAAAGGTCGTAAAACGGGGCAAAATTCACTTAGCCACGGAAGTTTTGAGCTCAAATCGTGGTCATAAGACGAGGACTATCTGTGTCACCCTCCCAGTTGTCTTGATCTGGTATTTGAAATCTACTCCAGTCCTTCCAGCTATAAACGCACCTATTTATTCAAGCGGGACTGGATTAAAATTTTATTGGGGTTATTTATATTTTAAGATTTTAAATTGTTTTAAATTTTCGGCCACATTATAATATGTTCCTTTTTAATCTCTTTTAATGTGTATATAGTGAATTTTTTACTTGGCTGTACACCGCCCTGAGTCCTTCGGGAGAAGGGCGGTATAAAAATCGAAATAAATAAAGAAATAAATATCAGCTAAAGATGCTTGAAATCCTTCTGGCAGGTCACTGGAGATCAAGAGGGATCCATTCAGACTCGAGTGGCCGTGGGAGGTCCAAGGCTTGACCTCTTAGGCTGTCTAAGGCGACTTTCGATTTATGAAATAATCACAGCGGCATCCTTTTACTAGGAGATGACGCTAATAAGGGAAAAACCAGACTCCGATGCCTGCCGTTATTTTATTTGATATCTTTATAAGAACCGAAGGCAGCAGACTTGGCTGGGAGGTGGGGCAAAGGGCAACAGGAATTTGTGGTGGAGGAAAAAGCTTTAAAAGAACGAATTAACAAACCCGGCATGGGGAGCCCCGAAAAAATAACCCTTCTCTCCAAATTAAAGTGGCGGGGAGGGGGGCTGAGAGCGAAGGGTCTTGTATCTCATTAGACTGGATCTAAAACAGGACAGGCAAATGATGGGCGCTTTCCTTCTCTCCCCACCCACCCACCGCCCGGAATCTGGGAGAGATTTAATCTGTTTTTCCTCCAATTTACTCGGGGCGTGTTTCTGCCTAAATGGGCCACATCCTTCTTTGGAGCAACAGGCTGCCGTCATTACCGTTGGCAGCATCGTCCAATGGATGAATGGTTAGCTGGAGGGATTTGGTTTCGAGCCAAAAGTCTTCCCAGGATGGAAAAATTATCCAGCATATCCAAAAGAACTTCCTCATCCTATTTTCCCCACAACGACCCAGTTGTGGTCCGCCAGCGGCCTGCGGAGCTGGCAACAGTCGGACAGCGACGAGGCTGAGGAAGAGCGTGGGCCACTCCTGGCGGCTGGGGAGGCACAAACACAGAGACTCTACATGAAACAGGCCTCTAGATGACCATCCGAGTAGAGAAGAGATGCAAAACTGCCTTCCATCTATGGGGTCAGCCTACCCCTTGAAGAATATTGATCAGCCAATTTTCCAAGAAATGAGCTGGGTCACCTCTCACCGAACCCAGCCCTCAAACTGTGACTTCTCTCTTTTCCGTTCTATCTCCAAATATCACGATGCAATTTGACCGAAGCTGAGAGAGGGGCAGAAAACGGAACGTCTACCCCCATTTGAATTCTCTTTCCTTTGCATCCCCAATTTGGCCGCTGCGGAAACCAGCGGCGTGTCATGGAGGATCAGGCGGTCAAGCTTGTCGCTTTCCAAATATAAATTGCTTTCCGTATTCAACCTCGCATCTCCTTCTTCAGAGCAGTCAAGATCTCCTGTGCCTATTTTTTGGGGGGGGGGGCGGGTGGGGAAGGAGGGGAATCTAGTTCAGTTCCTGACCATTTTGCGAAGCTCGCGTAGTTAACCTTTGCTTTTTTTCCTCCGCCTTTTCAATTTATACACTGTCTTTTTGCGCCAAAGGCTCTTGGGACAGCAGCTTCATGAATATTCCTTCCACCCAAAGACAGGGCACCGATTTTTTTTTTGTTTTTTGTTTTGTTTTATTGTTTTGCAGTCTCCTGTTCTGTATCATTCGCAATTGAAGGACAGAATCGTTGCCCTACACCTCAAAGCAAAGGATCCCATCCTCTTGATATTTATGCTTATTTGACGCACAGCTCCTGCCCGTCTCCAGACAGGTTGACATGACTACATATCAGATTGCTATGCCCAAGAGAGAACCGCTTTCTGCAGCCCTTCCAGGTGAGGAAGCAAGATAACTCCAGGGTCTGCTTGTAACGGATCGTAGGAATGACCTTGGGGGGAAAAAAGAAGGGGAGATACTGTCTAGGAAAGAGTCAGAGAAGAGAGGCAGGAGCTTACAATGGCTTAACAATCAGAGAAAGAAACCTAGGAAGGACCTACCCTAATGGACTAAATACTTTGTTGTTGTTAGTTGGGAAGTCGTGTCCGACCCATCACGATCCCATGGACCACGTTCCTCCAGGCCTTCCTGTCCTCTACAATCCTCTGGAGTCCACTGAAGCTCACGCCGACTGAAAGGTCAGTCCTGTGAATGGCTTTGTGCATGTGTGTCTGGTGCCTGCCTTAATCCTCTGCGGCAAACAGGATTTGGCCATCATGAATAACAGAGTTGGAAGGGACCTTGGAGGTCTTCTAGGCCAACCCTCTGCTCAAACAGGAAATCCTATAGCATTTCAGACAGATGGCTGTCCAATCTCTTCTTAAAAGCCTTGAGTGATGGAGCACCCACAACTTCTGGAGGCAACCTCTGTTCCACTGGTTAATTGTCCTCACTGTTAGGAAGTTGCTCCTCAATTCCAGGTTGCTTCTCTCCTTGATTAGTTTCCATCCCTTGCTTCTTGTCCTGCCCTCAGATGCTTTGGAGAATAGCTTGACTCCCTCTTCTTTGGGGCAGCCCCTGAGATATTGGAATCCTGCTATCAGGTCTCCCCTCATCCTTCTTTTCATTAAACTAGACATACCCAGTTCCTGCAACCGTTTATCATGAGAGAATGACAGAACTGGAAAGGAGGTCTTCTAGTCTGACCCCCCTACTCAAGCAGGAAACCCTATACCATTTGACAAAAGGCTGTCCAGTCTCTTCTTTACAAAATCTCACCGCTTCTAACCAAAGCATGATTGTATCCTGGCTTCTGTCATATTGTACATTATGTTTGCTTCACTGGATGTCTCCCCATACCCCAATCGCCAAGGATGGCAGATGTTCCAGAATATTGTGAGGTACATCAGTGAGACATAGCTATGGAGATTCTCAGTCATCTACGTCATGGTTGTCCCAAAGGTCCTTTTCAGGAGGCAACTGGAGTAGATAAACCCTTCCGTTCCCCACCGTCCAGTCAGAGCTGAAGAAACTTCTTGGGTAAGAACCGAAATGTCGTGTCCCACTCCTCCGCTGATGGCCGGGTCGGGGAAGTCCATCTCAAGCTTGCCTCTGCAGCTTTGCCAAAGTTCTGTCAGAGTTCTCAGGGCAGGCAGGAGACCAGGAAGTGACTTCAGCAATCCAAATTAGACTTTGCCTGACTCAAAGAATGCCAGAAAGCAGATCCTTTCTATAGGCCATGGGGTGTGGCTCCATGACTCAGCACTTATCCAGGCCTGCCTCTCCCTTCCTTTTGCTGACATCGCCTCTCCACTCTCTGGAAGCGTGGGTCCTTCCAGCCTCCAGCTGCCGGCAATTCCAGCTCGTGATTGGCTTCACACTCCCCAGGCTTACATGCTGTGGGGGAGGGGTCCAGCTGCTCCAATTGTCCGGGCATGGTGCCAGGACTGGGGGCTGGAGGCATGCCAGGACATTCTTCTGCACTATCAGCGTCCGGCAGGAGACGAGAGGGGCCCGGCTGCGGCGGGTGTGTGTGTGTGTCGAGCGAGGCACAACACAAAATGTCTTCAAAGGAAAAACCAGACAGTCCAGTTGCCTCTTGAAAAAGCACCTTTAGCACATCAATGCTTGAGTAGGACCGGGTGGGGGTGGGGGTGGTGGGATGAAAATTAGAAGTGCCAACCTCAAAGTGAAACAGAAGACCACAGCTCAATCAGGGAGTTGCCCCCAGCAAGGAGAAGCATGCAGAAAGCAGCAGAAAGCGCAAAGACACAATCTTTAAAAGCACAAAGACACAGTCTTTAAATCAAGTCATTCAGCACTCAAGTGCTAGTTCAGGAAATAATCTCCCAGGCTTTTAAATAGCTGTCAGGAACCAGGTTATATCTCTTCATCACTCTGTTGGTAAAGACAGTCAACAGCAGTCAACAGCAATCTTGAAGGCAAAGAACAAGAAGGTGTCAGTTTTCTGGCTATCAGAGGTCTTAGAAGAAGGGGAATTCTTCAACGTTCGGATGACAGCTCTTCATCATCATATACGGAAGTTCAGAAAACCCAATCGGTTAGTAATAGATAGTTGCTGGCTGAATAATCATTTCTTAATTGAGCTGGTAAAGGAAAATTGACCATGGCAGAGGTGAGAGATACTTTTGTAAGCTTCAAGTCAAGGTAGACATACTCACTCTTCATGGCATAGGGCTGGGTTATTTACGGGACCGCCTACTGCTACCGAATACCTCTCACCGACCCGTGCGCTCTCATAGAGAGGGACTCCTCAGGGTGCCGTCAGCGAGGCAATGTCGTCTGGCGACGCCCAGGGGAAGGGCCTTCTCTGTGGGGGCTCCCACCCTCTGGAACGAACTACCCCCCGGACTTCGTCAGCTTCCGGACCTTCGGACCTTCCGCCGCGAGCTTAAAACATACTTATTTAATTGCGCAGGACTGAGCTAGATTTTAAATTTATGGGTTTTTAATTGGGTTTTATTTTTTATATTTTTTAACTAATGGGCTTTTAGAATAAGTTTTTTAATTGTTTTTTATATTGTATTTATGTGTTTTTTAAGTGCCTGTAAACCGCCCTGAGTCCTTCGGGAGATAGGGCGGTATATAAATATGATTATAATAATAAAAATAATAATAATAATTTAGAGGAGTATCTGGGGGGGGGGCTAGCCAAGTATTTTCCTTGGATCTTCAAAGTCATAGAAGCAAGAAGTTCCTGTGTGATTCTACACGGAGCTGGCAAATTCTGAATACTTACGAACCCGAGAATAATTACAAACCGAGGTACATTACAATACTCATGCCTGTAAGATCTCCCTTGCCACATAGATAACAACCAGGATGGTAACTCGGTTCAATCAATCAATCAAAGAGCTGGAAGGGACCTTGGAGGTCTTCTAGTCCAAACCCCCTGCTGAAGCAGGAGACCCTATATTATTCCAGATAAGTGGCTGTCCAGTCTCTTTTTAAAGACCTCCAGTCGTGGAGCACCCACAACTTCTGCAGGCAGGTTGTTACACTGGTTAATTGTCCTCACTGTTAGGAAGTTTCTCCTTACTTCCAGGTCGCTTCTCTCCCTGATTAGTTTCCATCTGTTGCTTCTTGTCTTGCCTTCTGGTGCTTTGGAAAATAAGTTGACCCCCTCTCTGATGAACTTGTGTGTCATGAACTATCCAGGGATCCAACCCCGATGTGAGTGGCCTAATTCAAATACTATTTCAAGCTTGGTTTCTACCTAGGACTTACTTGGATTCAGACAGACTCTTATGTCCTGAAGTCTCTGGTTGCCCGTTACGTCTTAGGATCTCATCTTCTGCAGAAAGCTAGCGAGACACCTGACTCAGGGGAGAGGGGTTTGCTGCTCCAAACTCTGGCCTTTCTGCTACTGGTACTTGTTGTTGTTGTTAATTGTGAAGTCGTGTCCAACCCATCGCGACCCCATGGACAACGTTCCTCAAGGCCTTCCTATCCTCTACCATTCTCTGGAGTCCATTTATGCTCACGCCGACTGCTTCAGTGACTCCATCCAGCCACCTCGTTCTCTGCCGTCCCGTTCTTCTTTTGCCCTCAATCTTTCCCAGCATGAGGCTCTTCTCCAGTGAGTCCTTCCTTCTCATTAGGTGGCCAAAGTATTTGAGTTTCCTCTTCAGAATCTGGCCTTCTAAAGAGCAGTCAGGGTTGATCTCCTCTAGGACTGACTGCTTGGATCACCTTGCAGTCCAAGGGACTCGCAGGAGTCTTCTCCAGCACCAGAGTTCAAAGGCCTCCATTCTTTGGAGCTCAGCCTTTCTTATGGTCCAACTTTCACAGCTATACATTGCCACTGGGAAAACCATCATACCATCGTACCATAGCTATTAGTACAGACGATGCCAAACAGCTCTGAAGGTCAAAACAACCAGTCCCCAAGAGATCGTTTCAGAAATAATGGGACCTTCACTCTCCTGACTCATAATACCCTCAACGTGCAAGTAAGCAAATGAGCAAGGAGGATATGGGGAAATATATCCCCTCCCTCCCCCCAATCCCTCTCCCTCTGCAGACAGATGGATCATCCTGTCAGCTCAGACCAACACACCTGAAAAAATATAACGCCACTGGAAAGCACTTCTGGAGAGGGGAAAAAAAAAAAGGAAGACAAGACTTCAGTTGTTGTGCTTCAACTTGAACACAGACTCATCTCCCCTGACACTCGAGTCAGTGGCCAGAGAGATGCTTTTGAGATGTTTGTTCCTTCAGTTCCAGTGGATGAGTTTTGGACAGGGTGAAGTGAGGCTGAATAGGGTAATAAACAAGAAGAACCACACACTTTCCTTCGGTGAGGTTCTCTGGAGACTTCCCCGCAGCCTTCTTCCCGCGTATCTCCCGGGAACGCAAACCTCCTCTTTGAAACACTTGAATGATTGGGATGGTCTCCAAAACTTTCTACCCGCCCTGGGTCAACGTGGCTTCCAACAAAGCTCTCCCTACCATTCCACTTTTGGAACGTCCTGCTACCACCGTGAAATCATTTGCACCCATCCACACCTGCTATCGCTCCATATTTTGGCCACCGCAAACATCTACGAGATGGAAAGACAGGAACGTCTCTCTCGATCGCCTCTGAGAAAAAACCCTTCCTCAGATGAAAAGGCCAGTCCCATCTGTGAGGGCCCATTTTTTGCTCCATACTGGGGGAAACGCACAGCTGAAGCTGGAAGTAAAGAATTGCGAGTCCTATTTTTGGGGAGAACCACAGAGGGGACGTGACAGGGGTGAAATGCTCCCGGTTCGGACCGGATCACGCGATCCGGTAGCGATGGCGACGGGTGGTTCGGAGAACCGGTAGCAAAAATCCCTGCCCCCCTCCATGCCCAGCTCAGCCGTGCGATCATCAGAGGGTTGTTTATTTTTTACTTTTAAAAGCATTTTTTCTTCAGCCGAAAAAATGCTTTTAAAAATAATTTTTAAAAAAGCCTCTGATGATCGTGCGGCTCAGCTGGGATCGTCAGAACCTTTTAGAAGCATTTTTTTCTACAACCTCTTCGGCCGAAGAGGTTGTAGAAAAAAATGCTTTTAAAAGGCTCCTCTGGCGATCCCAGCTGAGTTCCCTGATCCTCAGAGGCTTTCAAAAGCATTTTTCTTCAGCGAAAAATGCTTTTAAAAATAATTTTTAAAAAAGCCTCTGATGATCGTGCGGCTCAGCTGGGATCGTCAGAACCTTTTAGAAGCATTTTTTTCTACAACCTCTTCGGCCGAAGAGGTTGTAGAAAAAAATGCTTTTAAAAGGCTCCTCTGGCGATCCCAGCTGAGTTCCCTGATCGTCAGAGGCTTTTAAAAGCATTTTTTTACAACCTCCTCGGCTGAAGAGGTTGTAGGAAAAAATGCTTTTAAAAGTAAAAAAAGAGAAAAAAGTTGGCCACGCCCACCCAGTCACATTACCCTCCCCCACCAAGCCACGCCCACAGAACAGGTAGTAACAAACTTTACGTTTCACCCCTGGGATGTGGCGCGTAAGAGCCAGATGGGTCAATTACGTGCCCGCATGGGGACTTGCTCCTGTTGTCATCTGCAGGTGGACAAACAGATCTCTTTGCTTTCCAGGGAAAAAAAAAGGGGGGGAGGGGAGGAAGAGGTGGAGGAGGAAAGGAGGGACTCTTGAAAAATGTGACCACCTGCACAGGCAGTTTCTCCCTTCAAAAAAAAACAGTGTGGCAGGATCCATAATTTATGAAGGTGCTGTCCACAGGCAAATTGCCTGCAATCTGTTAAAAAGGGAGAAAGTCCCCTTCTTCTGTGGCTACATTCATTATGCAGATTGGAGGAGAGCTTTAATTTCTAATTGATTTGCCAATATATAATCCTTTTACTTTGCTTTTTTTTCTTTTCTTTTTTTAAACACATACACACATATATATGTAATAATACCTGCAGGACTTGCGAAGAGATCGGCACAATATCGAAAGAGAAAACACAGAAACATTTTTTCCCTTTTACTAGAAGGATGTTTTAGTAAAATCAGATCGCAAGCCTTGATCCCTAAACGACATCTCCATTCTGCTCGTTGTCCGCGGGACCTTTTGGCTGGGTTAAATGCCTGGCGATTAACCTCGCCTTGGGAAGATCCGCTCCAACCACTCATCAAATTCCATCGGAATCCTTGCGGGTTTCCTAGGATTGTGCGTGGGCTAATGAGGACCAAGCGAAAACCAGCTATCCCTGGTCAGGTCAAATCTAAGTCCCATCAAGAGCAACATTTTACTTCCAACAGAAGAGATGGATGTGTTAGCGCTCCCAGGAAATCCAGAGATACGCTGATGGAGCTCAAGATTAACTGTCACTGTTAATAGGTATGGACAGACTTGTCCTCCATGAAGCCGAGATGCTCCCAAGAATGCAATTTAACCTAGTGGTGGCCATCAAACCTTCTGACAGCTCATTCTAAGCATCGCATCCGTCCTGCGAAGAAGACTTTTAGCCATTATCTTACGCTTCCTGCTGATCAAACACCTTTACACCTCGCCTTGTAAGCCCAACCCGTGCTATTTCAGGTGTATCTTACAACCGCTCGGGGCAAACTTTGATTCCGACATGAATCCATCTGCAAACCCTGCCTAAACTACGCTTCCTCCATTTTTGAACTCAAGAGACAGCTGGCGAGGCATATGTGTCTACTCAAGCTTATGAACGACACACCGCATGGGGCTGTCAAGAAGCTACTGATGGCTCAGAAATCCCTGCCTGAACTGGAAGGGGATAGGATGTCAATTCCATTCACCCCTCTCCCAAATCCACCCACCTCCTCCGAAAATGTGACATGCACAGGCTGGCGGTGTTTCACAGTCCTAGCACTTAGCACTTAGATTTGTATACCGCTTCACAGTGCATTTTACCCACCTTGGAAGGATGGAAGGCTGAGTCAACCTTGAGCCGATCAGGATTGAACTACTGACAGTGAGCAGACTCATCCTGCAATATGGAATTCTAACCACTGCGCCACCACAGTGGGATGGGATGGGATGGGAGGCATAGCATAGCATAGCATAGAATAGACCGCTTCACAATGCTTTTCAGTCCTCTCTAAGCGGTTTACAGAGTCAGCCTCTTGTCCCCAAGAAACTGGGTCCTCATTTTGCCCAAGGAAGAAGGGCTGAGTTGACTTTGAGAAGGTCAGGATTGAACTCCTGGCAATGGGCAGAATTAGCCTGAAATATTCTAATCATTGCGCCCACCATGGCAAGGAAGGAGGGAGGGAGGGAGATGGAAATGAGAGGAAGGAAAGAAGGAAGGAAGGAAGGAAGGAAGGAAGGAAGGAAGGAAGGAAGGAAGGAAGGAAGGAAGAAAAAATTAGAGGGAAGGAAAAAAGGAAGGAAGGAGGGAGGAAAGGAGGAAAGGAAGGAAGGAGGGAGGGAGGAAAGGAAGGGAGAAAAAGGAGGGAGAGAAAGAAAGAAAGAAAGAAAGAAAAGAAAGAAGCAATAGCACTTAGACTTATATTCTGCTTTACAATGCTTTTACAGCCCTCTCTTAGCGGTTTAGAGTGAGCATCTTGCCCCCAAGAAACTGGGTCCTCCTTTTACCCACCTTGGAAGGATGGAAGGCTGAGTCAACCTTGAACTTTGTGAGATTCGAACTACTGGCAGTCAGCAGAGTTAGCCTGCAATACTGCATTCTAACCACTGCGCACCATGGAAGGGAGGGAGGTGGAGATGGAGAGGGGGAAGGAAGGAAGAGCATTAGCACTTAGACTTATATACCGCTTCACAGTGCTTGACAGCCCTCTCTAAGCTGTTTACAGAGTCAGCCTCTTGCCCCCAACAATCTGGGTCCTCATTTTACCCACCTCGGAAGGATGGAAGGCTGAGTCAACCTTTCCGTTGCATTTTTGCTAAAGGGGGACTCCCAACTCCTAATTTTGCTTTGCATCTTCTCCCCCCCACAAACCACATCAACGATAACCCCAGAGGTCACCTAGTTCTTGAATCAGGACCTCCGGGCGAGGACCAGCCAATTCCTCCGAGAAGGTGCCTGTGAAGATCTTCCACATGTTGATTGAATCCTAACCTCCTGATCTCCCGCTGATTTGATTGTCTCCGTGGTGCAGCCAGGATTAACTGCGAAGTGTAATTAACGGGCAGGGTATGTATCACAAGACCCCAGATTAGGAGATAAATTGGATGGGGTGGAGATGATATCAAGAGAGCTGACAAGCAAATTGCCCTCTGGGACTTTCAAGTCATCCCATGACAGAGAAGAAACGGCAGAGAGCTCTGCTCAGCTGTCACTACTAGTAGTACTTGCAAGGGAGGGAGGGGACGGACCCCCACAGGGGTTGCATTGGGATGTGGGGGCTCTACTGTTGTTTGGTGACCCCAAATCTCCTCTTTTCCCCAGGGCAAAGCCTGTCCCTACTCAAGAGTACGTGCTAGATCCAGAAATGACAATTTCTTGGAAGAGGACGTTTAGTTTATGATTTATAAATTAAATTCTTTGCTCTTGCGTTCATTTGCTTATGCATTTATTAAATTACTATTGATATTTATTGAATTATTATTTACTTACTAAATTATTTGCCCCTGCGTTTATATGCTTAATGCATTTATTAATTACTATGACTATTTATTGAATTATTATTTCTTTACTAAATTATTTGCTCCTGCGTTTATATGCGTATGCATTTATTAAATTACTATTACTATTTCTTGAATTATTATTTATTTACTAAATTATTTGCTCCTGCATTTATACGCATGTGTGTTTATTAAATTACTATTGCTATTTATTGAATTATTATTTACTTACTAAATTATTTGCCCCTGCGTTTATATGCTTAATGCATTTATTAATTACTATGACTATTTATTGAATTATTATTTCTTTACTAAATTATTTGCTTCTGCGTTTATATGCGTATGCATTTATTAAATTACTATTACCATTTATTGATTATTTATTTACTAAATTATTTGCTCCTATGTTTATATGCTTAATACATTTATTAAATTACTATGACTATTTATTGAATTATTATTTCTTTACTAAATCATTTGCTCCTGCGTTTATACGCGTGTGCGTTTATTAAATTACTATTACTATTTATTGAATTATTATTTACTAAATTATTTGCTCCTGTATTTATATGTTTAATGCATTTATTAAATTACTATGATTATTTATTGAATTATTATTTATTTACTACATTGTTTGCATTTATGCATTTATGAAAGGATTGTTACTACTTATTGAATTATTTATTTATCACATTATCTATCATGCTTGATCTTGTCTGCTCCTGATGAACGTTTGGGAGCATTGAACCCTTAAAAGCACCCCCCTCGCAGCTTAAGAGCTTCTCCAGAACCACAAATGCCAACTCCAGATTCCCCCTTCAAAACCGCTTCAAAGTGTGGAGAGATTCGGGTGATTAAGTCTAATGAGATGTTTCTCTCAAATACTTCTCACATACAGAAGGGCACCATGACCTGGGAATGTCGTTGCAGAAGAAAACATCGGAACGATTGCTTTGGCCCGGTCTCCTGCTTTCGCCCGTGAATTAGTTCTTAAAGTTTGCTGCCTTCTTGCAGACTCAGGGGGAAAAAAAAATCACATTTAGCACTTTGCAAAGAAACAGGTTAAAGCTAAAAGGAGGACGTTTAGGAATGTATTGAGTGCACCTTCTGCAGAGATTATAGATAAGCCGCAGTCTGTCGCTCCAAGTTCTGTCTTGTGCTTCTTTTTCTGAAGCCCAGCATGATAGAATAGGATAACAGAGTTGGAAGGGACCTTGGAGGTCTTCTAGTCCAACCCCCTGCTTAGGCAGAAAACCCTACACCACTTCAGACACATGGTTGTCCAGTCTCTTCTTAAAAACCTCCAGTGATGGAGAATTCACACTTCTGGAGCCAAGTTGTCCCACTGATTAATTGCTCTCACTGTCAGGAAATTTCTCCTTAGTTCTAGGTTGCTTCTCTCCTTGATTACTTTTCACCCGTTGCTTCTTGTCCTGCCCTCAGGTGCTTTGGAGAAGATGTTATCATGAGATCTTCCTCTTTCTCAGTAGCAAAGGATCATCATCTTAATGGGTTTAACAAAAGGGCGGCCATTCCTTCGCTGGTTATCCTGCTGCCCCAAAGCAAGGTCTCCTTTTGCTATTTTGCTGCTGGAAGAAACGAGAAGGACTCCTTCCGGCTTCTGAAGGACACCAAACAGACCATCTATCACCCTCCATTGGCCCGAGTGGGCTTCCTATGACGATTCCACTCAGGGAGATGCTGGTTGTCCATACCAGTTTGTAGCAAGGGGCCCTTGGTGCTCTCTGAGCTTGGCTGTTTTCTCGTGGACATTTCATTACCCAAACTATGTAACATCTTCATTCCAATATTTGAGGGGCTGCCACAGAGAAGAGGGGAGGGGCAACTTATTCTCCAAAGCACCAGAAGGCAGGACAAGAAACAATGGATGGAAACTAATCACAGGAGAGAAGCAACCAGGAATTAGCAGTTAGCAATAGCACTTAGACTCGTAGTGCTTTTACAGCCCTCTCTAAGCGGTTTACAGAGTCAGCCCCTTGCCCACCCCGACAATCTGGGTCCTCATTTTACCCACCTCGGAAGGATGGAAGGCTGAGTCAACCTTGAGCTGGTGAGATTTGAACTGTCGAACTGCAGCTAGCAGTCAGCTGAAGTAGCCTGCAGTACTGCACTCTAACCACTGTGCCACCTCGGCTCTCAATAATTAAGGAGAAACTTCTTAACAGTGAGGACAATTAATCAGTAGAATGCTTTGCCTTCAGAAGTTGTGGGAGCTCCATCCCTGGAGGTCTCTAAGAAGAGACTGGATAGCCACCTGTCTGAAATGGTAGAGGGTCTCCTGCTTGAGCAGGGGGTTGGACTAGAAGACCTCTGAGGTCCCTTCCAGCTCTGTTCTGATTGGATTGATTGAATTCCAAAAAAAAGCACTGGAGTACAGCAAAAACAGGAACAAGGACTCGCTGGGCAATCGATTTCCCAACCCAAGAATGCAGAAATAAAATAACAGCCTATTCACTCAAGATCATCTAGCTTTGATCAGATACCAAGCGTAGGTCTCGGTGGATTTAATGCACATTACAATCAACCGGCATGATCTCTCTCTCTCTCTGCCTCGCTCCTTTGCTTCCCAGAATAAAATCGGCTTTCTCTCCCAAGAAACGAAGCCTTTTAAAGAGAGAGCAGCAAGGTCGCCAGACACCCGAAAAATCTTCTAATCACTATTTTTGCCCAAAGAAAGACTAATAATCTCTCTCTCTCTCTCTCTTACACACACAACACACACACACATACACACAGCCTCCAGATCTCCTTACAAGCCAACAATGTCATCTTCAGGAAGGCTAATTACATAAAGCCATCCCTTAGCCGTGTGGTGTGATTCTGTGTCTGTTTGTGTTTGTTTCTTTAAAGCCTTAAGTTTTCCCTTTGCCTGGGTATTGTTTTTCTGAATTCCTGGCGGGGCTCCCTTCCTTTTTGCTCGAATGTTCCACCTGCACGATGTGTTAATGCTCTTTGATAGCTAAATACGAGCGAGGCTGCGGTAAAAAAAAACACACACCAAAAACCCAACAACACAACCCACACAAACCCACTGGGGCGTAAAATCTTTATTAAGAGTGTGCTGAGGTCTAGGGAAAGGATTTCTGTTTGCCTGGCTGTGAGGCACTGATACCGCTTTCTCATCATGCTGCGGGAGCACAGCCTATTACACGGGGTGGTAGGACTAAGCCCTTCTCTCTTTGCACACTTGAGGAAGGAATGGAGCATGGATGTGTGGGATGAAAGCAAACACACACACATACACACACTGAGCAGCTCTCTGAGGAATTCGCTGGTATCTATGCAGAGGCCATGGATGAAATCAAGAGAAGCGCAACGAAGATGATTAGGGGACTGGAGGCTGAAGCATTACGAAGAACGGTTGAAGGAATTGGGGTATGTCTGGTTTAATGAAAAAAAGGACTAGCGGTGACATGATTACAGCCTTCCCGGATAAGAGAGGCTGCCCCAAAGAAGAGGGAGACAACTTATTCTCCAGAGCATCTGTGGGTAGTAGAAGAAGCAACAATGAATGGAAACCGATCAAGGAGAGAGGCAACCTAGAATCAAGGAGAAACGTCCTGACAGTGAGAACAATTAACCAGCGGAACGGCTTGCCTCCAGAAGTTGTGAATGCTCCAACACTGGATGGTTTTCAAGGAGAGATTGGACAACCATTTGTCTGAAGCAATGTAGGGTCTCCTGCTTGAGCAGGGGGTTGGACTAGAAGACCTCCCAAGTTCCTTCCAATTCTGTTATTCTGTTGTTCAAGAGGACCAAGAAGAGCATGGATAGAAAAGCCAGGAACACAGGTTGCAGGCAAAAAAAATGTGCCTGCCCCTGGGGTTGCATCCTGCAGCCATGCAGCTGGTAGACTGCATGTCATGCATCATTTTGCAATCTCGGCCACCTAAATAGGTGTGGACTTCAACAACATCTCCTGGCACAGAGGCCACTGCTGGAACCACAAATTCTTTGTCTATCAACCTCCTTTCCCTTGGTTCAGCTTCAGGGCCCGTGGTATTCTCAACCGTGGCAACTTTTGGGGGGATGGACTTCAACTCCCAGAACTCCCCAGCCAGCCCTGAATGATAGAGTTGGAAGGGACCAGAAGGATCGCCTAGTTTAGTGTTTTTTTATTCTAACCTAGGTTTCCTTAGAAAGTACACAGCACATTCCTAGTCCCGGCAAACCCCTTTTATTCATACGGCTGTGAATTATTGTCATTCCCAGTCCGAAAGGCTTCTCAAACAGTCTTTCAGGGGAGTGTTTACAAACACCCACCTTATCTCCCTTGGATTGCTGCCAGAGAACTAATTGCCACACTCAGGACAAGGCCAAACTTAGCACAGAGTCAGACGAACTTTCCCAGAGCTTTTACCGACCAGATGAACTAACTGCTTCCTGCAAACGCTCATATCCCGTTCGCTTTTCTTTTATATCTTATGGGAGGGGCCAATCATCTCCAAGCCTTACTCCCAAGTCGACCCTGTTTTCTTAATTGTTTCTGCCTTCTGGTAGCTCTGCGCATGCGCACACTGGGAACAGGCTCATGCTGTTCTTCTGCCTCGCTGATGTCAGACTCCAGAGGCAGCAAAGAACTACCAGATGGCCTTGGCCCCCTCTCTGCCTCCAACTCAGAGCCATCGTCCAAGTCTTCTCCAGACTCCAGGACTGGCCCATGTTCTCCCCCCAACCTCCTCACTGTCCGAATCTGCTACCAGCTCTGCTGGCCGCTGGCAGGCCACAACATTCTCAATCTTGGCAGCTTTAAGAGGGGTGGACTTCAACTACTAGAATTCCCCAGTCAGCCCTGAATGATAGAGTTGGAAGGGACCAGAAGGATCGCCTATTGTTTCTCCATTTTGGCAGCTTTAATAGGGGTGGACTTCAACTCCCAGAATTCCCCGGCCAGCATGAAATCAAGGCCTGTTTTCCCCTCAGCCTAGGACTTGTGTATTTCAAGCAACGATTGTGACGTAGCGCTGACTTTAAAGCAGGGTTTCTCAATCTTAAGAGGTGTGGACATTAAATCCCAGAATCTTGGCTGGGGAATTCTGGGAGTTGAAGCCCACAAGTCTTAAAAGTTGTTGAAAGTTGGAACCCCCCCCTCCATTAGACCATCTTGAGTCTTGATGGTACGTGCACATATTAAAAAGTCCATAAAATTAGAGTGTAACTTTGAAAAACATCTGACAATTATTCTGTTTCAACTTCAAGGAACTGAGAAAAAAAGTCTAGGTCGCTCCCGATAGAAGTTTCCACCAGGCAAATATTTAAAAAATAAAATAAAATAAAAACCTCGACTCCTTGCTATCCGACTGCAAATGCAAACCCCCTCCCTCCTGAACACCTGAAATTTCTAAAAGCTTAAAAGCCTCCAGGAGAGAATCAATCCAGAGCACAACTGAGATCTTTGTTGGTTCTTAGTCCACTGGGATTTGGGGATTATCTTTCTGTTGGGTTTTCTTTCAGATTAAACTATTCTTTAGCAGATCAGACTAATTTAAAAAGTAAAAAAAAAAAGGAAAGGAAAGAAAACACTTAAGATTCCACCAGGAGGTAAAGAAATTGTTTAGCCAAATAGCGAAAGGAAACGAACAATGTAAAACAGGCACTGAGAGACCCAGCCTATCAAACAGGCAATGAACGGAAGGGGATAAATTTGTCGGCATGATTACAGCAAAATGGGAGATGGAAGGAAGGATGGTGCGAAGGTCCCCAGAAGGGACTTGGACCTCTTGCTTCTCTGCGTTGTGCGGCCGGCAAAAAAGCCCATGCAATCCTAGGCTGCATTCGCAGAGGGGTTGAATCAGGATCACCTAGTGTGTTGAAAAGGCCTTGGTAAGGCCACACTTGGAATACGGCATCCAGTTTCGGTCACCACGATGTAAAAAAGATGTTAAGCCTCTAGAAAGCATGCAGAGAAGAGCAACGAGGATGATTAAAGGCCTGGAGATTAAAACGTATGAAGAACGGTTGCAGGAATTGGGTTTGGCTTAAGTCGGACCATAAGAAAGGCTGAGTGCCAAAGAATGGAGGCCTTTGAACTCTGGTGCTGGAGAAGACTCCTGTGAATCCCTTGGATTGCAAGGCGATGCAACCGGTCAGTCCTAGAGGAGGTCAACCCTGACTGCTCTTTAGAAGGCCAGATCCTCAAGAGGAAACTCAAATCCTTTGGCCACCTAATGAGAAGGAAGGACTCCCTGGAGAAGAACGATTGAGGGCAAAAGAAGAATGGGACGGCAGAGAACGAGGTGGCTGGATGGAGTCACTGAAGCAGTCGGCGGGAGCTTAAATGGATTCCGGAGGATGGTAGAGGACAGGAAGGCCAAGAGGAATGTGGTCCATGGGTCGTGATGGGTCGGATATAACTTCGCAACTAACAATAAGTCTAGTGAAAAGACAGACCAGGGGAGACATGATAGCAGTCTTCCAATATCTCAGGGGCTGCCACAAAGAAGAGAGGATCAACTTATTCTCCAAAGCATCAGAAGGCCGGATAAGAAACAATGGATGGAAACTAATCAAAGAGAGAAGCAACCTGGAATTGAGGAGCAACTTCCTAACAGTGAGGACAATTAACCAGTGGAACATCTTGCCTCCAGAAGTTGTGGTTGCTCCATCACTCGAGGCTTTTAAGAAGAGACTTGACAGCCATCTGTCTGAAATGCTATAGGATTTCCTGCTTGAGCAGAGGGTTGGACTAGAAGACCTTTAAGGTCCCTTCCAACTCTGTTATTCATGATGGCCAAATCCTTTTTGCCGCAGAGGATTAAGGCAGGCACCAGACACACATGCACAAAGCCATTCACAGGGTTGACCTTTCCTACAAAAAACTGATCGCGTTCATTTGACAGAAAGACATTCAAGCTGCTTCTCGAATGGCATTGGCTTCCGGAGCTGAGCCGAGCTGAGGCCAAATCTTGCAGGAAACCGTGCAGGAAAATTGAAAACAAAATACCCCCTCAAAAAATATAAAAACAACAGGTAATTAACCAGAATGAGAACTTAATCGAGGCCCGCAATCTCTAATCAATCTCGCCACGGCTGGCCACTTCCACCAATGAGCTCCGCGGTTATTTCTGATTGTGTGTGCAAGGATGCGGGACGGCGGCCCCAGGAACGTGCTCCATCAAAAATGAGACAGGAAGCCATATTGCAAGGAGGGAGAAGAAGCAGCAGCCAAAAACAAAACAAAACATGAAGGGCCAGGGATGAAATGCTCCCAGTTCGGACCAGATCGCCCGATTTGGTAGTGATGGTGGCAGGTGATTTGGAGAACCGGTAGCAAAAATCCCTGCCTCCCCCCCATCCCCGGCCCTGATCATCAGTTGTTTTTTTTTTTTTTACTTTTAAAAGCATTTTTTCTTCGGCCGAAAAAATGCTTTTAAAAGTAAAAAAAAAGGAAAGGAAAGAAAACACTTAAGATTCCACCAGGAGGTAAAGAAATTGTTTAGCCAAATAGCGAAAGGAAACGAACAATGTAAAACAGGCACTGAGAGACCCAGCCTATCAAACAGGCAATGAACGGAAGGGGATAAATTTGTCGGCATGATTACAGCAAAATGGGAGATGGAAGGAAGGATGGTGCGAAGGTCCCCAGAAGGGACTTGGACCTCTTGCTTCTCTGCGTTGTGCGGCCGGCAAAAAAGCCCACGCAATCCTAGGCTGCATTCGCAGAGGGGCTGAATCAGGATCACCTAGTGTGTTGAAAAGGCCTTGGTAAGGCCACACTTGGAATACGGCATCCAGTTTCGGTCACCACGATGTAAAAAAGATGTTAAGCCTCTAGAAAGCATGCAGAGAAGAGCAACGAGGATGATTAAAGGCCTGGAGATTAAAACGTATGAAGAATGGTTGCAGGAATTGGGTTTGGCTTAAATCGGACCATAAGAAAGGCTGAGTGCCAAAGAATGGAGGCCTTTGAACTCTGGTGCTGGAGAAGACTCCTGTGAATCCCTTGGATTGCAAGGCGATGCAACCGGTCAGTCCTAGAGGAGGTCAACCCTGACTGCTCTTTAGAAGGCCAGATCCTCAAGAGGAAACTCAAATCCTTTGGCCACCTAATGAGAAGGAAGGACTCCCTGGAGAAGAACGATTGAGGGCAAAAGAAGAAGGGGACGACAGAGAAGGAGGTGGCTGGATGGAGTCACTGAAGCAGTCGGCGGGAGCTTAAATGGATTCCGGAGGATGGTAGAGGACAGGAAGGCCAAGAGGAATGTGGTCCATGGGTCGTGATGGGTCGGATATAACTTCGCAACTAACACTAAGTCTAGTGAAAAGACAGACCAGGGGAGACATGATAGCAGTCTTCCAATATCTCAGGGGCTGCCACAAAGAAGAGAGGATCAACTTATTCTCCAAAGCACCAGAAGGCCGGATAAGAAACAATGGATGGAAACTAATCAAAGAGAGAAGCAACCTGGAATTGAGGAGAAACTTCCTAACAGTGAGGACAATTAACCAGTGGAACAACCTGCCACCAGAAGTTGTGGGTGCTCCATCACTGAAGGCTTTTAAGAAAAGACTGGACAGCCATCTGTCTGAAATGCTATAGGATTTCCTGCTTGAGCAGAGGGTTGGACTAGAAGACCTTTAAGGTCCCTTCCAACTCTGTTATTCATGATGGCCAAATCCTGTTTGCCGCAGAGGATTAAGGCAGGCACCAGACACACATGCACAAAGCCATTCACAGGGTTGACCTTTCCTACAAAAAACTGATCGCGTTCATTTGACAGAAAGACATTCAAGCTGCTTCTCGAATGGCATTGGCTTCCGGAGCTGAGCCGAGCTGAGGCCAAATCTTGCAGGAAACCGTGCAGGAAAATTGAAAACAAAATACCCCCTCAAAAAATATAAAAACAACAGGTAATTAACCAGAATGAGAACTTAATCGAGGCCCGCAATCTCTAATCAATCTCGCCACGGCTGGCCACTTCCACCAATGAGCTCCGCGGTTATTTCTGATTGTGTGTGCAAGGATGCGGGACGGCGGCCCCAGGAACGTGCTCCATCAAAAATGAGACAGGAAGCCATATTGCAAGGAGGGAGAAGAAGCAGCAGCCAAAAACAAAACAAAACATGAAGGGCCAGGGATGAAATGCTCCCAGTTCGGACCAGATCGCCCGATTTGGTAGTGATGGTGGCAGGTGATTTGGAGAACCGGTAGCAAAAATCCCTGCCTCCCCCGCATCCCCAGCCCTGATCATCAGTTTTGTTTTTTTTTTTTTACTTTTAAAAGCATTTTTTCTTCGGCCGAAAAAATGCTTTTAAAAGTAAAAAAAAAAGCCTCTGATGATCGTGCGGCTCAGCTGGGATCATCAGAACCCTTTAAAAGCATTTTTTCTACAACCTCTTCGGCCAAAAAAAAAAAAAATATGAAGCTTTTAAAAGGCTCCTCTGGCGATCCCAGCTGAGTTGCCTGATCACCAGAACCTTTTAAAAGCATGTTTTCTACAAATTCTTGGGCTGAAGAGGTTGTAGAAAAAAGGCTTTTAAAAGTTTTTTTTAAAAAAAATTGGCCATGCCCACCCAGTCACATTACCCCCCCCCCAAGCCACGCCCAGAGAACCGGTAGTAACAAATTTTACATTTCACCCCTGTGCAGGACCGAAACCTCTTCAGGAAAAACCAGCTGGGGATTCAGGAAGGTAGCAGAGGCCCCTGAACAAGAGCCAAATCACAAATTTTGTTTTTTTAAAAAAATGCTAACTGACAGAGTTCCCGTATAACCGGAGGGAAACCGGATGATGCCAGTGTGCTGGGTGGGGATGATGGTACAAGAGGCTTGGAGGGATTCTGCTTGGCCCAGTCTGGGTTTTCCTCCTGCATAATGTGAGGAATGGCCCAGAGCAACATCCACCTGGCTTCCAGCTGGCGAAGTTACCTCCTACCTATTTTACCTCCAGTCAAAGAATCCGATTAGGTGCCTTCAGGCTGTTCTTGGGTTGGCACTCAACCTATCGAAGAAGGAGAACTTAAAGAGTTTCCCGAGCTGGCAGCCAAAATCTAGGCTATAATGGGATTCTAAACATGACTTTTAATATTTCTGGATGCTCAAGACTTATATCCAGCCACTGGTTAGCCTGGGCAGCTGGTAACAACCCAAGGGGGGTGGGGGCGGTCAGGAGTAACACCAGAATGTAGAATAACAGAGTTGGAAGGGACCTTGGAGGTCTTCTAGTCCAACCCCCCGCTCAAGCAGGAGAACCTATACTATTCTGGACAAATGGCTCTCCAGTCTCTTCTTAAAACCCTCAGTGATGGAATACCCACAACTTCTGGAGATAAGCCATTCCACTGGTTAATCGTTCTCACTGCCAGGAAATTCCTCCTTAGTTCTAGGTTGCTTCTCTCCTTGATTAGTTTCCATCGGTTGCTTCTTGTCCTGCCTTCAGAGGCTTTGGAGAATAGGTTGACTCCTTCTCTGTGACAGCCCCTTGTTCCTTCTGCCCTATAGCCCAGTGGGAAATTACAATCTTATCATCACTTGCAGAAAAAACAATTGCTACTAACCTGCTTTCCATGGAGGACCTGTATACTGCACGAGTCAAAAAGAGGGCTGGGAAAATATTTACAGACCCCTCACATCCTGGACATAAACCGTTTCAACTCCTACCCTCAAAATGATGCTACAGAGCACTGCACACCAGAACAACTAGACACAAGGACAGTTTTTTCCAAACGCCATCACTCTGCTAAACAAATAATTCCCTCAACACTGTCAAACTATTTATTAAGTCTGCACTATTATTAATCTTATCATCTTCTCATTGTTCCTATCACCCATCTTCTCCCACTTATGACTGTAACTTTGTTGCTTCTATCCTTAAGATTAATATTGATATTGATCGTTTCCTGATTGCTTATTTGTATCCTATGACTATCATTAAAGGTTGTACCTTAGGTTTCTTGATGAACGTATCTTTTCTTTTATGTACATTGAGACCGTATGCAGCAAAGACAAATTCCTTGTGTGTCCAATCACACTTGGCCAATAACAAATTCAATTCAATTCACGGGCCTCTGGTGGCTCAGACTGCTAAGACAGTCTGTTATTAACAGCAACTGCTTGCAATTACTGCAGGTTCAAGTCCCACCAGGCCCAAAGTTGACTCAGCCTTCCATCCTTTATAAGGTAGGTAAAATGAGGACACAGATTGTTGGGGGCAATAAGTTGACTTTGTATATAATATACAAATGGATGAAGACTATTGCTAACATAGTGGTAAGCCGCCCTGAGTCTTCGGAGAAGGGCGGGATATAAATGCAAATAAAAAAAATCAATTCAATTCAATTCAATTTTATCACCTTCTTTAAAATCCAAGGCACCATCTTTCTAATCTTCCAAAATATATCCCTAAAGCTTACATGGATTGAGTTAGCACCCGACTGAAGTTCAGGATCCATCAATGGAGAAAGCAGCACCCTTTCTGCAGATTTTAGGCCAAGACAATGTATCGTGATGAGTTCTCTATGAATGTTGATGTAACCTAGATACTTGCCAAAACAAATAAAGCTCAGGTCTGCATTTCTGGGTGGCCAGAAGGTTGTCTTCTTCTAGAGATAGGATGCGGGGCAGCGGAAGCGACCATCAAGAGGAACATTTCAGACTGAGCTTCCACATACGTTCAACGGATAGACTTCTAAATAAGCTCAAGCATAACATGGCGTCTTAACTAAGCCTCCAGGGACCTTCTTCCAACAGAATCAGAAACCCAATTAAGCGCTCGGAAGGATGCTGGGAGCATTACCCGTATCTCTGCCTGGGAAATGGGATCCATCTCCTTTATCAACGGCTGATTCCCGGTTACAAAAGCCAGCGAAGAGAATTAAAGTGCAATCTATTTTCCAAATCGTTGGAGATTTGCATTAGGGAAGAACTTTATTGATTTTATAATTAAGGTGGGGATGAAATTCATACGATGATGGATTAGAAAAGGGAGGTGGTTGGGGGGGAGAGGAGAAATGCCCTGTTTTTAACAGTTTTAATTCCTACTTTTCGATCATCCTAATTTAATATTTAACTTCCTTCGAAGAATGAAAAGTAGATATGCAGACTGGGAATTTTGGCAGCTCAGAAATCTTAAGAAATCTGGAGAACACTGGCTGGTGAATATCTATCTATCTATCTATCTATCTATCTATCTATCTATCTATCTATCTATCTATCTATTATCTATTCATCCATCTATCTTTTTCTCTCCATCCATCCATCTGTTTCTCTCTCTTTCTCTCTCCATCTATCCATCTCTTTCTCTCTTTTGCCATCCATCCATCCACCCATCCATCTTTGTATCTCTCTACATCTATCATCTATCAGTTTCTCCCTCCCTCCCTCTCTCTCCTCTGCATATGTATCTATCTATATCTGTATCTCTATGTCTGTCTGTCTGCCTAGCTAGCTATCTCTGCTACCAATAGTGACGTTTACGGTAATTAAAACATGCTTATTTTCTTGATATAAAGCTACTCTTTTAATCCACAAACCCAACCTCTGGCTCTCCTGGGCTTGACAGCTGCTAAATCATGTTTTCTGCATGCATATAAACTTTAACAGCATGGCCACAGCAGTATGTTTTTCATTTCAGCCTTCGTGGATATTCTTTAAAAAAAAAAAGATATATCTAGATATACTTGTCAATAGGAGATAAAACTTCATGCACAATAGATTCAAGATCACTGTGCTTCATGAAGCATAGAGCTGGAAGATATGAATTAGTATCACGAACACTATTTTTTTTGTATATATATTTCTGATTTCACAAACACATTAGACCTCGGTTTGAAGTGCTGCTATGTTTTGATAGGTACTCCCACAAATTGGATCCTTTCTACTCAGGGAACATATTAACAAATACAGATTAATAACCAGAGAACCCTTACAATACAGATTAGTCATTCAGGCTATAGAGGGTGATCAACCTGCCATCATAAAACCATCAGCAGTTTAGTAACCTGCTCCTTAAAAGAGACAAGGTAGACCAAATAATTCTTTAATAGGTAATGTTTTATTAGATTGGTAGTCATGGCTTCTAATGGAAAAATATTGAAGGACTTCTGTGATTCAGCAGGAGAAAGAGTTGTGTTTGGCGAGATGGGCAACAAGATAGATAGATAGATAGATGATAAGAGATACTATAAGAATAGAATAGAATAGAATAGAATAGAATTTTATTGGCCAAGTGTGATTGGACACACAAGGAATTTGTCTTGGTGCAGATGCTCTCAGTGTACATAAAAGAAAAGATACGTTCATTCATACGTACAACATTTACAACACAATTGATGGTCAATATATCAATATAAATCATAAGGATTGCCAGCAACAAAGTTACAGTCATACAGTCATAAGTGGAAAGAGATTGGTGATGGGAACGATGAGAAGATTAATAGTAGTGCAGATTTAGTAAAATATAATGGATGGATGGATGGATGGATAGCTAGAAAGATAGATAGCTAGAAAGATAGCTAGCTAGAAAGAGATAGATAGACAGACAGAGACAGATAGATACTCAATCTTGCCAACTCTAAGGTGGATGGATTTCGACTCCCAGAATTCCCCAGACAGCCAAGCCTTCATAGATTACGACCCTTTCCCACACTCAAGTTTTTATCTTGGCTTCCTTTTCTCCACCTCCATGAACACCAACCAGCAGTCAGAAGACATGATGAAAGCTCCTTAATTCCACAGCACATGGACAGACTCAACCATACTTTCAATTGGGAGACAGTGAGCATCCTAGACGGAGCCAAGTTCAAAACAAAGACCAAAAAAACCCCAAACCAACAACAACACCTAGAGAATTCCTGGAAGCCCGGCATTCAGATGAATCGGCCATCAACAGGCACATACAGATAAACCAACATCTACATACCATTCAAAAGAGACAGTAAAAAAAGAAAAGAAAAGCTGAGAGACCACAACACCTCCTGTGGTGTGGTGTCCTGAGAGACCACAACACCAATCAACACCCAGATAAGCAGAGATTGACAGCAAGCAATAAACAATACCCTAATCAAGGAACTACCAACTACCAACCACAGCCTAATCAAGGACCCACTCCCACTGAGACTGGCAAGGCAAGCCACTTGTATGTAAACAGGGAGAAAACCCCACTCCCTTTAGCACTGATGATGTTACCTGGTTGGGTCATGAAGTGTCTACAAGAAAACCTCCAGGCTCAGAGAGCACCAAGGACCCGACAGGTCCTCCTCCTCCTTTCTACAAACTCCACTCTCTTCTAGCACTGATGATGTTACCTAGTTTGGGTTATGAAACGTCTGCAAGGAAACCTCCAAGCTCAGAGAGCACCAAAGACCCCCATATCTTCTGTCTCTTCCTCAAGGCTATTCCATCATCTACAACTCCAGATTTTTTTAAACTCCCTTTACCCTCCAGACCTAGCCGCCATGGCTTGTGGGAGTTGTAGTTACCCACCCCCGCCTATAATCTGCCCTCTGAGATGCTGCTCAGGGTTTAGTTGAGCTACGCTTCTCCGGCCAACCTCAGAAGCGTAAGCGAAGCTCCAAGCAGGGGGAGGAAATGAGAAATGGAGGGCCAAAGCAAGCTTATTTTGCATGCCTCATCAGGAAATGGCAAATGAACTCTAGGAAGGAAGAAAGAAAAATGAGCTGCTACCATCCATGCCTTCACAAGTGATCCCTTCAGGCCTGCACAATAAATTTGCAAGTTAATGCACATTATTAATGTGTGTCAACGTCTCACAGATGTTTTCTTGCTCTGTTAATTTTGTCCTCTTTAAATAATGCTGTTTCACGCAGAAGCTCCAACCCCCACCCCCACCTCGCACCCCCGGTTAAAACGCCAGGCAGCGTCATCCAGATAAAAAAATGTCTTTCCATTTTCTGTCTTCAGACTTCCCACCTTTTCAAGTAGCTCCTTAAACAAATGTGAATCAAAAATCGGGGTAGACTCCAGCTGTTAATTTAATGGGCTCCTACCCAAAAAAAGAAAGAAAAGAAAAGCTGAGAGACCACAACACCTCCTGACCGGCAATCAACACCCAGATAAGCAGAGATTGACAGCAAGCAATAAACAATACCCTAATCAAGGAACTACCAACTATCAACCACAGCCTAATCAAGGACCCACTCCCACTGAGACTGGCAAGGCAAGCCACTTGTATGTAAACAGGGAGAAAACCCCACTCCCTTTAGCACTGATGATGTTACCTGGTTGGGTCATGAAGTGTCTACAAGAAAACCTCCAGGCTCAGAGAGCACCAAGGACCCGACAGGTCCTCCTCCTCCTTTCTACAAACTCCACTCTCTTCTAGCACTGATGATGTTACCTAGTTTGGGTTATGAAACGTCTGCAAGGAAACCTCCAAGCTCAGAGAGCACCAAAGACCCCCATATCTTCTGTCTCTTCCTCAAGGCTATTCCATCATCTACAACTCCAGATTTTTTAAAACTCCCTTTACCCTCCAGACCTAGCCGCCATGGCTTGTGGGAGTTGTAGCTACCCACCCCCGCCTATAATCTGCCCTCTGAGATGCTGCTCAGGGTTTAGTTTGAGCTACGCTTCTCCGGCCAACCTCAGAAGCGTAAGCGAAGCTCCAAGCAGGGGGAGGAAATGAGAAATGGAGGGCCAAAGCAAGCTTATTTTGCATGCCTCATCAGGAAATGGCAAATGAACTCTAGGAAGGAAGAAAGAAAAATGAGCTGCTACCATCCATGCCTTCACAAGTGATCCCTTCAGGCCTGCACAATAAATTTGCAAGTTAATGCACATTATTAATGTGTGTCAACGTCTCACAGATGTTTTCTTGCTCTGTTAATTTTGTCCTCTTTAAATAATGCTGTTTCACACAGAAGCTCCAACCTCCACCCCCACCTCGCACCCCCGGTTAAAACGCCAGGCAGCATCATCCAGATAAAAAAATGTCTTTCCATTTTCTGTCTTCAGACTTCCCACCTTTTCAAGTAGCTCCTTAAACAAATGTGAATCAAAAATCGGGGTAGACTCCAGCTGTAAATTTAATGGGCTCCTACCCAAAAAAAGAAAGAAAAGAAAAAAAAAAGTGATGCCTATTGAGTTTATTATACTAGGAATGACTCAGGGTGGACCCTGATAAAGATTTCTATTTTGTAAAAGGAGTGATAGACTTGTTGTGAGAAATGTTTCTGCCTCCCACACACAACCCTTCCTGTTCTAAAAATACCTCCATTTCCTGATTGTTTGGGAGACTCGTTTGTCAGTGAATCACCATCGGATCAAAACCAGGTAACCAGTGGTTAGCTTGGTGAGAACAGGAAGAAGAAGCGAAGATGGTTGGGTGAACCCTTACTTTTCAACAAGTCCTTGTGTGCAAAGATCCCAATGACAACTTCAGGAACAGTAAGCAGCGTTCAAGGTTGGTTGCAACATCCACATGTCTTAAAAGTTCTCCAGCATGCTGCCTGGGGAATTCTGGGAATGGAAGTCCGCACGTCTTCAAGTGGCTAAGGATAGATAACGGGTTCTAATGTGGGGCCTGGCAGCATGGAAGCTTGCCGCTCAGTGCTAGAAGGGAGTGGGGTTTGCAGAGTAGAGGAGGAAGAGGAGGATTTTAGGGTCCTCGGAGCTCTCTGAACTTGATGGATTTTCTGGCAGACATTTCATGAGGAGGAGGAGGAGGAGGAGGAGAAGGAGGAGAAGGAGAAGAAGAATAATTATGGGGTCTTTGGAGCTCAGTGGTTTTTTTGCAGACATTTCATGACCCAAGTAGGTGACATCATCAGTGCCAGATGGGAGTGGAGTTTGCCGCAGCAGCAGCAGCAGGAGGAGGAGGAGGAGGAGGAGGAGGAGGAGGAGGAGGAGGAGGAGGAGGAGGAGGAAGAAGAAGAAGAAGAAGAAGAAGAAGAAGAAGAAGAAGAAGAAGAAGAAGAAGAAGAAGAAGAAGAAGAATAATTATTATGCGGTTTTTGGAGCTTGGTGGTTTTCTTGCAGATGTTTCGTGACCCAACTAGGTAACATCATGGCCAAAGTTTGCCAGTACTCCCTTTTAGCTCTGATGATGTTACCTAGTTTTGGATCATGAAATGTCTGCAAAGAAACAACCCACCAAAGACCCTTTCGTTTCAACCTTGAGCTACAAATATTCTCTTTCATAGCCTCTAATGTGTTATTTGTAAAACCATCCCGCTCAGCCTCATTTACATTCCAAAACAGACTTATTTTGAGACTTGATAGGACACAAACATGCTGCCAAATCCTACAGCTGAAAGCCGTATTTTCCTTCAATTGCGGTATTTAGAAGACTGAAGTTATCCAACTCGGCTTACGGGGGAAATGAAATTCTTCAAATCTAAGCTAATCGGCAGAACCACTCTATTGATCAATGAGCTGCTTCCATGTTACAGTCACTTACATAAATAAGAGAAATATCTATAACCAACTAAGACCTTTAATGAACCAGCAACCGTAATAGACTATATCTGCCAAAACCAAGGATAATTCTAATATATTACTTTGTACAAAATTGTCTGCCTCTCAAACGCTGCTGAAACGTATTACGAGAGCACTTTTAGGGTTGTTTTTTTTTTAAAGAAACAAGAAGCAGGGAGCCATAGCAAAGATGTAGATGCACTCTGCCAGCGTGCCAGAAGCAGCTCAAAATAGCCCCTGATCCATGATCCACATCATGGATAACACATGACATTGGTCTACAACAGGGTTGTCAAACTCAATTTCATTGAAGGCCATATCAGGGTTGTGTTTGACTTTGGGGGGGTGGGGGCTGAGGTGGGCATGGCCAGCTCAATGTCACTTGTGTCGGGGGCACCTGTGGTGGCCAACAAAAATGGACTCCCGAGCTCCGTTTTCGGCTCCTGCAACCTTCTGCTAGCGAAAACGGGAGCTTGGAAGGGTTGCATGTAGGACATGTTTTGGAAAGCAAAAACAATGGAGGTCCAAAGTCTGCCGCTGTTACGGTTTGGGAATCAGGTAATGGTACTCTACTGTTCCTCAACCTTGTAAACTTGGAAGTTGTGTGGAATTCATGCCAGATGGGGAATTCCGGGAGTTGAAGTCCACACGTCTTGGAGTTCACAAGGTTGAGAAACACTGCTCTATTCAGTCAAAAAGAAAGAGAAGGAGGTCAGGTAGACCAAAGAGTTTTCTTGTGAAGAACATCTCAACCTTAACCCCGTAAGGAGACATCTGACTAACGGGTCTGTCGGTATCAGTTGAGCAAGCCCACCAAGACCCCAAAGGACATTCTGTTGATGTTCACACACGTCCACCTTCTCAGAAATGCTATGTCGATATGTGTAGGGGAAGAGGAAAAAAAATATAACTTGCCTTGAAGATCAAGCAGTCTTCTCTGTGCTCGGCGTAGATGGACGTCAGACGGTATTGGTTCTCGATTGTAATATCAATATGGTAGCCGGTCAGTTTATAACACACTTTGCGAAATTCCTGAATCTTGGTTCCAAAGATCTCCCTTAAGCGCTGATTTTTCAACTCTGCACTTTCCAGTTGTTTCTTTAATTCTGAAATGAAGTAGAAAAGAGATTACATTTTTTTTTATAGCGCGGTCAGGAATCGTTCCCACAGGATCTGTCACGTAGATGAGAAAAATCAGCAGAAGTAGCAGAAAGCAAGATTGGAAAAGCGAATTAATGCTGTTCCAAAGCGTTTTTGTTAAGGCACCGGAAAAACTGAACGAAGGACTAAGGCTGCCCAGGTTGGGTGAGACTGAAGGGCAGCGTGAGACCAGGACGAAGGTGCCTTCTCTAAAGATGAAGTAGACTCAGAAGCAGGGTCGACAAAATCCACAAATCTTGCCTGAAAGATCCCTTTAGCAGGTAGGTGAGAAGGAACCAAGTCCTTAAGGAAACAAAGGGAAAAATGTCACCTGAACAAGGCAGAAGAAGTTAGGCCTGACCACATGGGAAATCCTCCCAAAATCCCATCAACAGCCACCAGACTTGTAAAATAACGGTAGATCTCACACTTGGCCAAATAAAGTATTCTGTTCTGTTCTGTTCTGTTCTATTCTATTCTATTTTCTCTTCTCTCTTCTTTTCTCTTCCTCTCTCTTCTCTTCCTCTCCTCTATTCTGTTTTCTATTCTATTCTATTTATTCTATTCTATTCCTCTCCTCTAGTCTATTTTTTATTCTCTTCTCTTCTTTTCTCTTCTCTTCCTCTCTATTCTATTGTTTTCTTTTCTTCTCTCTTCTCTTCTCTTCCTCTCCTCTATTCTGTTTCTATTCTATTCTATTCCTCTCCTCTAGTCTATCTTCCTCTCTATTCTATTCTGTTTTTCTCTTCTCTTCTCTTCTCTTCCTCTCCTCTATTCTGTTTTCTATTCTATTCTATTCTATTCTATTCTATTCTATTCTATTCTATTCTAATTCTATTCTATTCTATTCTATTCTATTCTATTCTATTCCTCTCCTCTAGTCTATTTTCTCTCTCTTCTTCTCTTCCTCTCTCTCTCTTCCTCTCCTCTATTCTGTTTTCTATTCTATTCTATTCTATTCTATTCTATTCTATTCTATTCTATTCTAATTCTATTCCTCCTCTAGTCTATTTTCTCTTCTCTTCTCTTCAATTCCTCTCTATTCTATTCTGTTTTCTCTTCTCTTCTCTTCTCTCTTCCTCTCTATTCTATTTATTCTATTCTATTCCTCTCCTCTAGTCTATCTTCCTCTCTATTCTATTCTGTTTTCTCTTCTCTTCTCTTCCTTTCCTCTATTGTTTTCTATTCTATTCTATTCTATTCTATTCTATTCTATTCTATTCTATTCTATTCTATTCTATTCTATTCTATTCTATTCTATTCTATTCCTCTCCTCTAGTCTATTTTCTCTTCTCTTCTCTTCTCTTCTCTTCTCTTCTCTTCTCTTCAATTCCTCTCTATTCTCTTCTCTTCTCTTCTCTTCTCTTCTCTTCTCTTCTCTTCTCTTCTATCCTATCCTATCCTATCCTATCCTCTCTCATCTCTTCTCTTCCTCTCATCTCATCTATTCTATTCTGTGCAGGTGAGGGGAAGAAAAATCTCTCCAAACTACAGAAAAACAGCAAACTGCATAGCTGAATGCCATCCCTCTCTCTCTCTCTCTCTGGCAGATTTTTGGCCCAGAGAAGGCAGCTGAGTTGGCTGCCACTCAGCCAGTATTTTATTGTTAGGAAAGTTTGCTGCCAGTGGAGTGAATCCTTCAGGGGGATACACAACAATTACCATGAATCTTTCACCCAAGGTGCTTTCTGAGTAATTAAGCCACAATTTATCCCCCCATTAATTACCGAGAAGAGCTTTAGTTAAACACAAGTCGGAGATGCCACCTAAGTCAGCTTGTTTTATCAACACACCAGCCCAGAAGGCTTTGATTCCCATAATAAACAGAGACACTTGCTCTCCAGAGGCTGTGACGTCTTTTCCCGCCCCCCGGCCCCTCGGTCGCCACACGACCGTTCGGGCCACCGGGTTGTGGGAGACGAGGAAAAGAGGTGGCCCCAGTTGAACATCGGCAGTCATTCAAGGAATGTTCTGCACTTTCTAATTTAGTTTTTCATACGGCATGCTTGATTAAAGGGGATGCTGCTGGTTACGACAATGACTACGCTTCCCTCCATGTGACATGGCACTCGGCAATTTCCAGAGACCGGGTCTCGGCACCTGGACCTGACATTGGAATTCAGAAAGTGCCACAGTTAAAGGGGGAGGGAAAACACACCGGAATATCGGTGACACACGAGCCACCTGCACCCCAAAAGGTTAGGCGTCGCTCTAGCAGAGAGGCCTTGTTCTCTTTGGGTTTCTAGGAGTGCCGCTTTCCCATCAGGAAGGAGAGGAGGGAAGGAGGGAGGGAGGGGAAGGAAGGAAAAAGGAGGGAGGGAGAGAGGAAAGGAGGAAGGAAGGAAAGAAGGGGAGGGAAGGTGGAAGGAGATGAAATAAGAGGAATGAAGGGAGGGAGAGAGGAGATGAAATGAGAGGAAGGGATGGAGGGAGAGAGGGGAAGGAAGGAAAAAGGAGGGAGGGAGAATGGAAGAAGAAAAAGGAAGGGAGGGAGGGAGGCGATGAATGAGAGGAAGGAAGGAAAGAAGGAAGATAGGGAGGGAGGGAAGGAAGGAAGGAAGGAAGGAAAGAAGGAAGAAAGGAAGGAAGGAAGGAAGGAAGGAAGGAAGGAAGGAAGGAAGGAAGGAAGGAAGGAAGGAATCTGCCACCATAAGCCTTGGGAGACGTTCTCACTGCTGCTGGTAAGGCAGCTGGAAAAACTGAAGGAACATTGGCTTAGGCACCCTTAGCCAACCCGTTCCATCGGCTCTGTGCTGATGAAGAAACACCCATGGATGACTTCCTTCTTGCTATCACCTGGAACATCCCAACTCTTCTGTTGACACATGATGTACTTTCTGGCTATTCCCAGAGCTGTTCTGCTGTTGGATGCAGTTCTCCCAAGTAAAGACAGGTATCAAGGCACAGGTTGCTCTGCCAGAAGCATCATGGCTCAAGACCCAAAGCTGATGCCTTCTTCCTTGGCCTTCTATGGTCTCCTTGCAGCCACTTCCTGGCATTCTCCACCCCTTGATAAAAACCTGCCCTGACCCTCATCAGCTATCACCAACCTTTGTTGTCTTTGGCAACCTGCCAAAGGCTTTTCTTGGCAAACCCCCCACAAAGTTCAAGAGACGCTGACAAGAAGCAATGGAATCAATGTTATTTTTCCACAAAGAACCCAAAGGCTCATTGCTGCTCTTTTAAGCATTATGGGAGTGACCAATCATCTCCTGGCCTTAAGTCATCCTTTTTGCTTGAGCTGCTCTTGCCTTCTGGCAGCTCTTCGCATGTGTGTACTAGGAACAGGCTCCTTCTGTTCCTCTGCCTCTCTGCTGTCCGTCTCTGGAGGCTCCGGAGTCCGCGCATTGCTCCCAGATGGCCCTGGCCCCATCTCTGCCTCTGACGCAGACCCCTCGTCCGGGCATTCCCCCAACTCCAGGACTGGTCCATTGGCCTCCCCAGCCTCACTGTCCAACTCTACTGCCAGCTCCACAGGCTGCTGGCGGACCACAACACCTTGCCCCTCTTTAGCTAAGATGAAGACCCTGTAGATGGAAAAACAAGAATCTCCTCCTACCAGAGAAAAGAACTAAAACCCATTTGGATGCCCAGCGGGTTTAACTGCTGACAAAAGCTGCCAGAGGTATTAGCACATTCCAGGCACCCAACTGTGCATTTGTTTTTGAAATACAATGCAAGTTGTCCGGTCCAAATTCTCAACGCCAAAGTATCAGGCGCCAAAGTATCAAGCGTTAGCTTGGCTCAGCTGGTGGGAATAGCTGGGAAAAGAATGGGAGGAGGGATTCAGTAGCAGGTCTTTAAGAATTAAGCTGCCCTCCCATTCCCTCCCCCCCCCAGCATTGTTTAGACATTTAGATGGGCTTTTAATCACCAGCTTCTTCCTAGCCTTGAAGATAAATTAGCATGAGTGTGAAAGAGATTGAGCGATTCAGCCATCAATGACATCTGTTTCCCATCACCCTCCATTTTGACTGCCCTTCTTCTTTCCCTGGCATCGATAAACAGGCTGAACAGGGGGTGCCGGTTGGAGGGGACCAGCCCCCATTCACAGAACCTTATTCCCACCGTCTGACGATCAGTGCAAATTCTGAAAGCATTTTGGAAGTCCTTGCAGACTTGAAGTTCCTCAAGCATGGAGTCTGAGGTTTAGGTGAGCTTCTTGTAGGAATTTAGCCACCCACCCCCCTCCTAGAAGAATGAAATATTTTAGAAAATATTTAAAAAGGCAGAATATATTTCCCTGGATGAGAAATGGAGAAACATGTTTTAAAGACAAAGCAGCTCCCTGCAACTTCCTGCCACCCCCCAACCTTTGTCAATGGGCCATTAAAGCCTCAGCCAAGCTCACTCAATCCCCCCACCTTTGTCAATGGGCCATCATTATCTGCAACACAATAGGACCCATCTAGCAACAGAAACTCACCACATGGCAAGGCTCAGGCAAGCTTGAGGGACAACCTACAATGTTAACTAAGACCCCTAGACCACCTGGGAGTTTGACAACCAATCAGGATACTCTTCCTGTGCCCCAGAAAGTTCACAGCTCAGAAAAAGCATAAAGCCAGGGAGCACACAGGATCTCAGCCCCTTTTCTGTTCAGGAATTCAAGCCGTGTGATCCTGACCACCATTAAACCATCTTTCCAAGCAGCCTCCATGTTTCCAGTGTCTTTGTCCCCACTTGGAACTGAACCGAGATGGACATTTCTTCCAACATTCTCTCTGGTTGTCCTTCTTAAGATTGAAGTTGGATTTATTTATTTATTTTATTTTAATCATTGTACTACATTGGGTTTGGCTCATAGTGGCAACTGACATAACAACAACAGCAACCATAATGAGAGAGATCTTGCTTAGGGACCTGATAGTTGAGAATACAGATCCCCAAGTATTGAGATCATTCTCCACTGTTTCTTGCTACAAATTTTGTTCAAAGACAGGGAAACTAAACAGCGTTGGCCTCTTTTCAGAGAAATATAAAACATTCTAAGCTGCTATATTAGACACCTACAACAAATGTTGGCCGGTTTGAAGAAATATGTAAGAAAGTTTTACTTGGAAAGGAGAGTTTAGTTATAACCACTATTTGGCATTTTGAGGAACGACTGGTATAGAGTATAGAATTGTAGGAATTTAGCACTCACCCCCCTCCTAGAAGAATGAAATATTTTAGAAAATATTTAAAAGGCAGAATATATTTCCCTGGATGAAAAATGGAGAAACATGTTTTAAAGACAAAGCAGCTCCCTGCAACTTCCTGCCACCCCCCACCTTTGTCAATGGGCCATTAAAGCCTCAACCAAGCTCACTCATTCTCCCCACCTTTGTCAATGGGCCATCATCATCTGCAACATAATAGAACCCATCTAGCAACAGAAACTCACCACATGGCAAGGCTCAGGCAAGCTTGAGGGACAACCTACAATGTTAACTAAGACCCCTAGACCACCTGGGAGTTTGACAACCAATCAGGATACTCTTCCTGTGCCCCAGAAAGTTCAAAGCTCAGAAAAAGCATAAAGCCAGGGAGCACACAGGATCTCAGCCCTTTTCTGTTCAGAATCTCAAGCCATGTGATCCTGGCCACCATTAAACCATCTTTCCAAGCAGCCTCCATGTTTCCAGTGTCTTTGTCCCCACTTGGAACTGAACCCAGATGGATATTTCTTCCTACAGAATAATACGCTTGGAAGGGACCTTAGAGGTCTATTAATCCAACTCCTCAAGCAGGAGACCCTACACCCTTTAGGGTAAATCATTGTCCAGTCTCTTCTTGAAAACCTCCAGTGATGGGTCATCCACAACTTCTGGAGGCAAGTTGTTCCACTGGTTAATTGTCTTCACTGTAGGAAGTTTCTCCTTAGTTCGAGGTTAGATCTCTCTTTGATAAAGTTTCCACTCATTATTTCTTGTCCTGCCTTCAGGAGCTATGGAGAAGAGGTTGACCCTCCTTCTCGGTGACAACCCCTCAAATATTGGAAGACTGTCATCTTCTCTTTGTTAAGTCTACACACGCCCGGTTCCCTCAACCATTCATTGTATGGTTTAGCCAAAGAAGAGAACTGAGTCATCTGGTCCTTCATCTACGAAGAAGATGGTGAGATCTTACCCAACCTTTCCTCCATCCTCTCACGATGGCTTGTTAATGCTATGATACCATCGGCTTCTTTGTCCTTTCCCATCGCACAAAGCAGCCCACGTGTTTCAGGAAAGGATCTCTGAGACGGTCTTGGCTTCTCTGCTTTTCAGCTGATGCTCTCGGGAGAAATAAAAACCCAGGGCTCACTTTTCTGTAGCAGACAGGATACCTAGAAGGCCTAACCTTGCTTTCTGGAACAGCAAAGGCAGCCATTCAAATGTTTCCGGGGGTGGCTGATTACTTGTCTTTGTCAGCATCCAAGGAAATTTGAAAAGCAAGATGACGTTAGCAAAAGAGCTGCCATCGCCACCCACCAGTAACCTCCCAAAGTCTCACTGGCTTTTATTCCAACTCAGGAAAGCTCCCTTTAAGGGAATCAATCTATCGAACTTCAAGGATGCTGAGGGCCCAAGATGGAGAGGTCGTGGTGATGGGAGTCTTTTGTGGGTCTCTTACTGCTCACACAAGAATGCGACAATCCTCTGGCCAGTTCTTCGCATAACCAAACACAATTAACAAAAAGCAAAGCCTTCATTTAAACAGGATGTGTTTTACATTTCAGGAACAATTTGGGCACCTTAAAAACAACAAAAACAAAAACAACCGGGAGCTTGGAAATATCCATCACGGTTGGTCAATGGCTACCAACACGGCATCAAAAGCACTGTCCCAACTAGAGATGCCTCCTAGTACCAGCTGTCCAGGTGCAGGGCAAGATGTCCTTGACTTTCTGAGAAAGGAATGTTATTATGACTATATATCGCCCATGCTCCATACAATCCCACCTCCCAGTTTGCCACAATAGTAGTACACGTGGTAGGCCTGAAGGCCCAACTAAAAAGACGGCTTCCAGGCCTGACACTGGATTGGAAAGGCCTTGAGGCAAAACGGACTTAGGGTGAAGGGAAAGAGATGGTCCCGCTTTCTGGGACATTAAAGTCCCCATCTCGTTAACTTTCCGTTTTGAAATGCCTGTCCTTCAAAAACTGTTCAATCCTCACCATCCACCCCCACACACTTTACATGAACCAGAGTGAATAATTCACGCTGTTTTGGAAAAAAACAACAACCAACCACCATCAAAACACGGGGCAAGCTTTTCCTGTCTTCTAGTGAAAATGTCACTGCGTTCCGAGCAGAATTTTAATTAGCAAACCCTACAGTGGAACAAGCTTCCGTCTCAATCAGTAGATCACGCTGATGATCTCCAGAAAAGGAGAAAGTGGGCCAAACCATGATCCAGTCTGGAGGTCACCACAGGACAACCTGTCTCCAGACATTCTAGTCCAGGCGCGAGCTTTTTAAACTGCCCCAAAGTTTCATATACCTCCGAATGACAACGAGAGGAATTGGATCAGAATCCTAGCCCGTGGGAGTCTTCTATTTTAAACACCAAACCCAGAGTTTAACACACAGTTGTATGCAAAGTTAGGCACCCCTGGTCAAATTGCAGATTTCAGCGAATCTCTAAGTAAATAGAAGCTGACATTCCTGGTACAGTTAAGCATGACAGCTTTCTGCAAATCTGAATGCCTACTATTTATACGCAGCTGTTTACAGATTTCCAAATAATAAAACACTGAAATATGGCAGGTGCAGAAAGTCGAGCGCTTTTCGAAGATCGGGGCTTTGTGAGACTCCGTCTGGCGGAAGATTCCGTTTCCGCTCATTTCAGTGTCTTTTAAATCATTCTTTGGGATATTTCCCCCCCCCCTCTTCTTTCCTTGCAGGAGTCTTCTCGTTCAAAAAAAAAGAAAAGAAAAGAAAAGAAAAGAAAAGAAAAGATAAGAAAATCTTAAAATGAGCCTGGACTTTTCAGCAAGAGAAAAACTAAAAGGTATCTCCGTGTAGAACTTGAAGGACTGACGAGATAGGAAAGCAAAGTTTTGGAAATGGACTTCAGAGACACACACACACCCCGGACTATTATTAAAAATCTGAGAGCAGATCTCAAACATACAGCCTGTCAGCGTTCCAGAACCCCCCCCCCAAGTAAAAACTCCGAAGCAAGCATCTTTCAAAGTTCTATTTACTAGGATAGGTAAACTGGCTTAGCCATATCAGTGGCCATGCGAGCTCAGCTCCATTTTGGGGCCTTCTGGGCCCACCAGAAGTAGAGAAACAGGCTGTTTCCTGCCTCCAGAGGACCCGGCGGGAGGATGGGGAAGGCCCGTTTTTCTCTCTCACCTGGATCCAGAGCCTCTCTAGGAGTCTCTGGAGGCTGGGGACAACAAAAAATGTCACTTCCTGTCCAACTGGAAGTTGGTAAACGGGTCGTTTCTGGCCTCCGGAGGGCTTCCCAGGGGGTGGGGGTGGGAAAGGCAGTTTTTGCCCTCCCCAGACTCATAGAGAGGCTCTGAAACCAGGTGAGAAAGAAAAATGGGCCTACCGGGCCATCTTGTGCCAGGAGTGGGGGGGTGGGGGAGTTGCACATGCATACGCGGGGCCGGGGCGCCTAGAATTATGGGTGTGGGCACATGCGCACGCGACCCCCCCCGCCCCTCTCTCCTGGCACACGATGGCAAAAACATTAGCCATCACTGTCGTTGGGTATTTTAAGAGCCTACGTGGTTGAGAAAAACTTGAATTAAGCCTGTAGAAGAAAAAAAAAAAGGGGGGGGGCTTAGGTGATACTGCGACTGTGAGTTTATCTTTTACCAGAAAACAATCTGAAATTATCTCGACTATTGGCATCTTTTAAAACCCCAAGGCAGTTTCCAAGGGCCGGTTTAGCTCTGCCTGGTAAGGCCTGTTATTAAGAACACAAAGCCTGCAATTACTGCAGGTTCGAGCCCGGCCCAAGGTTGACTCAGCCTTCCATCCTTTATAAGGTAGGTAAAATGAGGACCCAGATTGTTGGGGGGGCAATAAGTTGACTTTGTAAATATATACAAATAGAATGAGACTATTGCCCTATACATTGTAAGCCGCCCTGAGTCTTCGGAGAAGGGCGGGGTATAAATGTAAACAAAAAAAAAAAAAAATACGGTTCCATCATAGATACTTTCGCGCGCATTTAATACCCACTGTGATTCCTCCCTCCCCCCCACCCAAAAAACCCCCCTCCTTCAATAACAGGCATCTTCCACTCTGTTTTACCTAACATCCTTTTTCCTCTCGATCCACTGAAAAGCTAAAAGGGAATCAAAATATCTCCATTTCGCAAGTAGTTATGTGCACCGATACACTTAGCAACCTGAGATGCGGTTATTACTCTGTGCTTTAATTCCTATGACAATGAAATAGAACCTACTGTATGTGTATGGCTGGTACCAGGGTAAAAACAACTGGAATATCAAAATTATTTTTCCTTTCTTCTTCCTCCCTCCACCCGCTAAGACATTAACTTCAGGGTGTCTTGTCATCTTGCATAATGAAGATTTCTTAAAAGCTCCAAAGCCTAAATACGTTCCGCTGGTGTTATCAAAATAAGGTAAAGGTAAAGATTCCCCTCGCATACACGTGCTAGTCGTTCCCAACACTAGGGGGTAGCGCTGTCCGAAGACGTCCCTTTGGCCATGTGGCCGGCATGGCTAAATGCAAAAGGCGCACGGAACGCTGTTCCCTTCCCACCAAAGGTGGTCCCTATTTTTCTCCATGCATTTTTTACCTGCTTTCGAACTGCTAGCTTGGCAGAAGCTGGGACAAGTCACGGGAGCTCACCCCGTTACGTGGCACTAGGGATTCGAACCGGTGAACTGCCGACCTTTCGATCGGCAAGCTCAGTGTCTTAGCCACTGAGCCGCCGTTATCAAAATACGGCCTTCAAAAGAAAAAAAAATTCTTTCATGGGGTATTCACAGAACTTTTGAAGTCAAGATAAGATACTTGTGTGCATCTGGAACTCTAATCATTCGGCTCTTGGTCAAGATGATTAGCCATTCCAGGTAGACCAAAAAGGAAACACATCCAAATGAATGTGGTTTGAAAAGTCCACATTCTGGATGGAGAGGACCGCTGGTTTGAAAGAGGAGTCAAAGAGGCCATCTATGTCAAAATTGAATAGCCTTCTCTCAACGGAGTTTGGGGGTGGGTGGGATACGACACCAACTATCTCCTGTTTACAACATAGTTTCAAGAAGGTTCTACACCCATTTTCACTATTCAGGTGGCCCTGAGAGCACAAATAAACCTGCTGTCGGGGTTAACTCATGAGCCTCGAGCCATTTATTCGAAGTAACACATCAGCATCTACCCGAATGAACCCGCACGCAATTTACGGCTCAACTCTGACCCTGTTTTCCCCCTCCTCTCAGTCTGTGTCATAAATCACATTCTCCAACGAGGCACTTTTGCGGGCTGTAGAAAACACAACCCTGCTCTGGTAATCTGAGAACCAACCTTGAAGAAGGTATGTGTGGAATGTGCTTTTGAATGTGGCTGCTGAACTGCTCCGTCAGTCCTCCCCACCTTTCCTACCCATGGCAACTCGAAAGCAGACCAGGAATGCTTTGCGAGTTGACACCTCCAAGTGGCCTCAATGACTCTCTAAAAGAATGCAAATGACCAGCTGTCTGCAAGGAATATAAATCCTTCCATCCTCCACCATTCAGTCAGAATGAAAGCTTTTTGGGTGAGAAGTGAAACATCTTCAAGGAAGAATAAAGTCCAGTTTATTGTCTTTTGAAAAAGCACCTTTGGGACAAACCATGACGTGGATGACTGAGAATCTCCACAGACATCCAAGTGAACTAATTCTACTTTCTTGCAAAGTACACTAACAGAACCTTGCAAGTCTGAAAGTAGAAATCTTCTGCCATCTCTTTTTTCAGGCTGATAAGTTAGGCAGTCTCTTTTCTTTGCCCGTTTTACAGCTGTGGACTCCGTGTTCTCTTATCTAATTGTTCCCTAGGCAGCATATCTTCCTCACGTACCGTTACAAGAGATGTAAATTAGAGGCACCAAGAGTTAGTTGGTGAACTCTATTAATGGAAACCACGGATGCTACATTTCTTTGGTGCAATCTTCCATTTCCCATCTCTCACGGTAGCCAGGATGGACCCGATCCGCCATCATTATTTCCCTCCTCTCCCCTGCCGCCACCCGCTTCGTTGAAAAGGTCAGCCTGGCCTTCTCTATTTGCATAATGGCTGAGACTAATGGAGCGGCTTCCATGGTGAATAGCGAGGTGTCACAACTTGCAGATGTGCAGAGGAAAACAAACACCGCTTCCCTGCGTCAGCAGGAGGGAAGGAGCTCTGCAGAAGGCAATGTTCCTTAATCTTGGGGTCAACTCTCCTGAGTAACCCTCGGAGAAACCAGCTGGCCTTCTCCGATCCTGGTTTTTAACTCTTTCGGTTTCCTCGTCGTCATTCCCAAGTTGAGGGCACATGTAATTGTCAACCATTCACGCCTGCCCCCAAAAGTCCGTTTCTTCCTTTGGCCCTTCGGCCGGAACTGAAGAGTTTGTTTTCCATGCTCAACGGCTCCCCTGAGTGTACTTTTGGACAGCCCTCTGACCTCCTCGCTGGAGTCCCAGATCTGGGGGTATCTGCTCCCTCTTTATTGGAACATTTGTCATGTTCTACTTCTCTTCCCGGAGCCCGCTTTATGAAAACCATTTTTTAAAGGCAATAGTGCTTAGGCAGAAGAAAGCCGACAGATCAGCGAGGAGCCAGAACCCATGAAGCCAAGCAACAAGAATAACGGGGGGCGGGGCGGGGGAGGGAGAGTAGGGGGACTTTGGAGAGGACAAAAGTGAAGGAAAAGCCATCCTGCCTTGGCGTGGGACGAGGAAGTGGGAAAGAGAGGGATCTTCTTGTAGCTCAGTTTTCAGCCATGTCTCTCTGTCTTCAGTCTTTCCAAGAGCTGTGGTGGCGCAGTGGTTAGAATGCAGTATTGCAGGGATAGCTCACCGCTCACTCCAGCAGTTCGATCCCAACCGATTCAAACTTGAGTCAGTCTTTCATCCTTCTGAGGTGGGTAAAACGAAGACCCAGATTGTTGGGGGCAAGAGGCCGACTCTGCAAACTGCTTAGAGAGGGCTGGAAAGCCCTGTGAAGTGGTATATAAGCCTAAGAGCTATTGCTATTCCTTCCTTCCTTCCTTCCTTTTTCTTCCACAGTGGTTAGAATGCAGTATTGCTGATTCTGCCCACTTCCAGGAGTTCGATCCCGACCGACTCAAGCTTGACTCAGCCTTCCATCCTTTCAAGGTGGGTAAAAGGAGGACCCAGAATGTTGTGGGCAAGAGGCTGACTCTGTAAACTGCTTAGAGAGGGCTGTAAAAGCCCTTTGAAGCGGTATATAAGTCTAAGTGCTATTGCTGTCTAACCCTTCCGATAGGCAGCATCTCTTCCCTGTCTCCCACAGCCATTCTCACATGCCATGACAGCCTGGGAATGATCCTATCACCACTCTATCCAACTGAGAAGCTGCCGCTGGGCAACCTCACTTAGGCAGCTGGAAAAGACAGGTTGCTGAGCACTTTCCCCCCCCCCCACAAACCCCTCCCCTGCGTAAGCTCATTTGCAGCCCGTAAATTATTCATCGCACGGATGCTTAAAAAAAAAACTATTTCACTTTTAAATTTTTAAATATTTAATAATTGCGCATTAAATATTAATGGGATTTTATTAGAAAACGTTGGCAAAGTTGGGCAGGAAAGATCTAATTGTGAAGTTTATCATTGGAAAAGGACTGGCTGGCCTCAGTTGCTTTGGAGTTTATTAAGAGGAGGCGAAAAAGCAGGTAAGTCTCTACAGACCCAGAGATATTCCGAAATAAGTCCCGGGGCAAGATCAGTTTTGGTGCCCTACCAAGAACTGCACCCTTTGCAGATAAAAGCCAAGCCTTCTCTTTTCTCTGCATAGGGCAATGAAGGTTATTGAGCTAGAATAAAGATATCGCTGGAATAACTGACAGTTTCAACCTTTCTGCCGTTGCATATTGCAAGTGTGCGCGCACGCAACACCCATAATGCAATGTTTGTACAACCCCTCTGTGCCCCAACCCTCCCCTGCATGCACGCACAAACCCCTGCATAACTCCTGCCCCCCCTTGCATGTATGCGCAACCCCCCACCCTGTTTTGGGCCTAGTAGGCCTCTCTGAAGCCTCCTGGGACCAAAAACATCCTGCTGTCCCAGGAGGCTGCAGGGAGGCCTGCTAGGCTCAAAACGGGCCACAGGGGGCGCTGTACTCCCCCTGCTCCCCCCTGCCCCTGCGCGTGCAACCCCTCCGCTCCTGTGCATGCATGTGACCTCCCCCAGCATGTGCGCGTGTCTCCCGCATGCATCCCGCCCCCAGCGCATGCACGGCAGAGACCTGAAAATCAGTTGGCTGGCGGGAGGCGCTTGCAAATGCGGGTGGAGCTGAGCTGGGTGACGGCTCGTGTGCCCACAGAGGGAGCTCTGTGTGCCACCTGTGGCATGTGTGTCATTGGTTCGCCATCACGGTCCTAGACAATGTTTCTCAACTTATGTCCTGGACAATGTTTCTCAACCTTAGCCACTTTTTTAAAAAAAATTATTTGCATTTATATTCCGCCTTTCTCCGAAGACTCAGGGCGGCTTATACTATGTTAGCAATAGTCTTCATTCTATTTGTATATTTATATACAAAGTCAACTTATTGCCCCCCCAACAATCTGGGTCCTCATTTTACCTACCTTATAAAGGATGGAAGGCTGAGTCAACCTTGGGCCTGGTGGGACTAGAACCTGCAGTAATTGCAGGCAGCTGCTGTTAATAACAGACTGTCTTACCAGTCTGAGCCACAGAGGCCCAGATGCATGGATTTCAGATGCATGGATTTCAACCTCATTTCATTTCATAAATTTCTATACCGCCCTTCTCCCGAAGGATTCAGGGCGGTTCACAGCCAACATAAAACAGAATTCATACAATATACATAGATAAATTAAAAGCACTGTAAAAATCTGATTAAATTTTGGCTAACAATTAAAATTAAGTTATTAAAATCAAATAATAAAACCCCAGTTAAAACACAACACATTAGGCTAGCCCTGCACGATGAAACAAGAGAGTCTTGAGCTCGCGTCGGAAGGTCCGGAGGTCGGGGAGTGATCGTAACCCCGGAGGAAGCTCATTCCAGAGGGTGGGTGCCCCCACAGAGAAGGATCTCCCCCTGGGGGTCGCCAGTCGACATTGTTTGGCTGACGGCACCCTGAGGAGACCCTCCCTGTGGAGAGTACAGGTCGATGGGAGGCTACCGGTGGCAGCAGGTGGTCCTGTAAATACCCCGGTCTTAAGCCATGGAATCTGATGCCCACACATCTTCAAGTGGCCAAGATTGAGAATCACAGTCTGGGAATTCTGGGCGTTGAAGTCCGCACTTCTTCATCTTCCCAAGGTTTAAGAAACACAGATTTTGTAGGAAGGGAAGGGATCCATATGGAATTAGTTTTGTTATCTTAAATTTCTGCACTGAAGATCCAATCGAACCATTGCTCAGAGAATCTTACACTGCAGTAAATTTATGATGACCCCCCCCGCCCCCCCGTCTTCTGGGTAACGGCTAAATGAACGAAAAACCGAATCCACTCTGCTTATAGATGTTTGGAATCCAAATTATCACACTGACCAGGATTGTAAGCATCTGAAGCTACGGATTATGTTAATCAACGTGAACTGGACTACACCACGGTTTTCAAAGAGTCGGGTTTACAAGCACATTGTGACTTAACTCCATGTGTCAGCCTCACCCTACTCTCCTTGTTGTTATTTAAATAAGCGAAATAAGTTATTTGGGAACTTCAAAGCCACCAGATTAAACCAAAGTAGGTGGATTTTGAGCTGATGCATGACACAAAGCCAGCTGTAAGGTCCACAAATTGTGAGTAGAAGATTTTTGGTTATAGTCACAGCTCCTCCCAAACATACACACATTTGCATTGCTTTTTTTTTCTTCCTTAGGACCCCCCCCCCCCCGGGCATAGTGACTGAAGTGCATTTAACAGTGTGCATTTAATGCAACTGTATATTTTATTGTCACTGGTGTGCTTTCCAAAGGTTCCGAGGTTTTTCCAATGTTATCGTCGTAAGACATATTGTGTAGAAAGAAAGGAAAAAAGGAAAGAGAAGAGAAGAGAAGAAATTCAGGCAACTGTTCTGTGTAGATGCATTCTATCCCTGGTATACACTCAATAGAAAAAGCAATTGCTAGGAGACAGGGCTAGAAATTCAGGTAAACTCTCAAAAGACAGGGCTTCGGAGAGGTAAGCAAAACAGCCATTCATCTCCGACAATTTCTTTTTAAAAGAAAATTTTCGCTCGTTTTTTTTTTTTTAAAAGAAACAGCAAACAATGTGAGAAAGGCAAATTGGAGTTTTCTGCTGTGACTCACTGTGGATATACAGTTAAAGTGCCTTTTAAATTAACTCTCAAACACTTGCACCAAGACAAGCTGTTTAGAAATTGCATTTGGTAATTGGAGACCTTGAGGGTGTGAGGAAGGGTCTTCATTTAGAAGCACATTCAGAAGCAGGTTAGCGGACTCTAATGGGGTTCCGATTAAATGGGGAATACAGCAGTCACTAAACGAATGATTATAAGTTGGGGACTACCTGTATTGAGTTTGTCAGCCCACAAGAACTAACTCCAACATTCCTCAAGGTGTGAGTTACAAGAGAAAATGCGTGAGGAAGTTGACTTCTAAAGAAACTTGACTTCCTCTCTCTAAAATCTCAATTTTGCTCAAAACTATCTGGAGGCCACAGACTTAACGTTGGAAACTCTTGTCCAAGCATTTGCTCAGAAGGTGCGGAGAGAAAAGCAGGACATCTCCACTGACATTGGCCCCAGATGATCTTCTTCTTCACCGTGAAAGCTTGGTCCAAGGCTGATGAGCCCGAATCGCTAAAGATCGATTAATCCAAGTAGAGCTGGAAGGGACCTTGGAGGTCTTCTAGTCCAACCCCCTGCTGAAGCAGGAGATCCGATATTATTCCAGACAAGTGGCTGTCCAGTCTCTTCTTAAAGACCTCCAGTTGTGGAGCACCTACAACTTCTGCAGGCAGGTTGTTCCATTGGTTAATTGTCCTCACTGTTAGGAAGTTTCTCCTTACTTCCAGGTCGCTTCTCTCCCTGATTAGTTTCCATCCGTTGCTTCTTTGTTTTGCCTTTTGGTGCTTTGGAAAATAAGTTGACCCCCCCCCGCCACTCTTTGATGAACTTGTGCCCAATAACTACATTGGATCCATCCAGTTTCCCAGCTCCAAACACAGAAAGATCCACCTCTTCTACTCGTTGGAGAACACGTGAAGACAAAACTCTTGGACAAGGCTAGAAGCTCCACTGTGGCAGAAGAAATTGCGTGCTTTGCACAAAGATGAGACACACACACACACACACACCCCAGACCTGAAATTATATGCAAATGAGAAGATTCACTCCTTACATCTAACGGCAGAGGCAAGGCTGGCTTTCAAGAGACGCATTAGATAATTTCTGTGCCGACTTTCAAGCTGGAGACATTTCCATGTTATTAACATCTCTTTCCAGCAAACTGTTTGTCACCTTTCATAAACACGATCTGAAAAAGTGCAATTATCTACCAAGGAGATTACCATTTGATGACACCCCAGGATCCGGGCTGGGGTGAAAAGAGATGTAGTATTGATGAGACTTCCTTGCCCACCCACCCCCACCTCACAACTCTTGCTGGGGACGGGGGGAGAATAAGACAAATTAAGCCACAAACCAACCACCACCTACAGATAGCTGTAGAAAAAAAAGAAGAAGAAGAAAATCCCTTGCAACAACTTTCTTGTGGGCAGAATGTGGGATGAAAAGATGAATTGCGTTTCAGGCTGGGAATTTTGAGACGTATCCTTTTAATAGCTACCATGTGGAGTCTGGTTTAATTTACGGCTCTGATCGCAAGCTTTGGCTCCCTTTTAATTGATAGATTAATCAAGGAAGGCATGGGATGATCTAGTGGTTGGACACACACGAGCAGAGCCGTGACACAGCTAGAAGCAACCTTGTTTTACTGGGGAAGCGGTTTTTCAGTTGAGTTTGCACTGAGAAATGGAGGAAATGAAAATGAAGTTACGTTTCCTTCTAGTATAGGCTTTCTTTCTGGTCTAGCAAATTGTGGTCCATCTCTTAACACAGATATTATTCCACTGATAACTGAACTTTGGATAATAGGAATATTTATTTAAGCCGAATCAGTTGCCACAAAGGATTAATCATCTATCTATCTATCTATCTATCTATCTATCTATCTATCTATCTATCTATCTATCTATCTATCTATCTATCTATCTATCATCTCTTTAATCTCTCTTATTTTTCTTTCTGTCCTATCATCTATTACCCATCCATCCATCCATCCATCCATCCATTTCTTTAATCTCTTTAATCTCTCTTATCTATCTCTCTGTCCTATCATCTTTACCCATCCATATCTATCTATCTATCTATCTATCTATCTATCTATCTATCTATCTATCTATCTATCTATCTATCTACCAATCAATCACTCACTCACTCTATCTATGTATCCCTTCATCCATCCATCCATCCATCCATCCATCCATCCATCCATCCATCCATCCATCCATCCATCCATCTATCTATCTATCTATCTATCTATCTATCTATCTATCTACAGAATTTATTACCAAAGGCTGATGTTGCCTTGAAAATAGATGTTGGAGTACCAGTACTCAAGGAAGTTTGAAAAATCCCAACACCACCTCCCAAAACGCTTTTGATGCTGTGTTAGGAAAGAAAATTGTAGGAGATGAGTAGGCTGAGCTGGAAAGTGGCATTAAACATGCCATAAGTTTGGAATCATTGCGCAGCCACAAGAGACCCAAGTCCAGCCCTCCATGACTTCCGGTGACTCTTATCTAGCTCCAGTTTAGTGCTGGCTGTTAGTTGACCCGATTCTCGTGTATAGGTAGCACTCATAAACCCTTTGGTGCTTTGAACTCAGCAAGTCTTCCTGGTTCTTTGCACCTGACGAAAATGCTCCCCACAAACGATTCACCCAGGGGATCTACCAGGAAAAGGAGTCCTGTAAAAATATCAGTAGGTTGAATGAGATCCCCCAAATGACCCGTCTGATCCTTAAGGAAGAAGATAACCAAGGTGCTCATTTCTGGGCACCGCTAGCGGAATTCACAGCCTCTTCAGCCTTTGAGGGTGGACCTTGGGTGTCTTACTTTCCATCCGATGTATCATCCATTCCCAAGACCGGGTTCAGTGTTCCAAGAACACACTGTTCCAAGTCAAATTAAGACAATTTTCGCCTTGCCGGTATTGGAACCCGGATCTCCAAATCCATTCATTCAGCAGCATTGTGTGAAGATATGGAGGAAGGGAAGGAACAAAGAACTTTTTTCCACTCTTCACCTCGAATTTCTCCTGCTCATGAGATCAAATATTAAGAAAGAAAAGGACCCAGGGAATCCTTGCAATTTTTGTAAAATTGTTGTAAAGAAACAACAAGCGTTTGAATTCTGCTTTCGCATCCTCCTTTTCAAAAAGTCCTCTTCCTCCTGTGCCATGAATCGTTATTAATGATATTTGTCAGTCTTCTCAGGAGCCCTTTCGTGGTTGAACTGAAGCAGAACGCTGGTTTACATCAAGCAATGAGCAAATGACCTGGGTGGGCACAAGGAGACCGTGTCAAATACCACGAATGCCGCAAGGCAAGGAAGGAGACCCCTCAGGCCCAGCACTGGAATTGACTAGCCACGTGTGGTCGAGATGGAAGATGACAGTTGCCCAAGAAACTGGAGTGTGGAGAAGGAAGCCAATGCTTTTCACAGATGGAAGAAATGGTCCTTGATTTACCCCATGCCATGTGGGGGAAAATGTAGTCTTCTTTTAAGCACGGAAAGATCAAGGAATAAACTTAAGAGAGGATACTGGGTTGGCAGAAGATATGTATTCGATTGAATCAACAATGAAAAGTTTGATTCTCTTCAAACACCTCTTTCAGCAAAAGCAGCATTAGAAGATTTGTTAACCGTCCAGAATGGTTGGCTTCTGGCTTGCTCAGTTCTTTGAACAACAAAGAGACGGCCAAGACTGTGAACACAGCTTTTCTTCTGAGATGTTACGGATGGATGAATGAGAGGCAGCAGAGAACTCCAAGTTGCCTCTAAACTTTGCGACTGTGGATTGAATAATGTTGATAGCCTTCGTCATCATGGAATGAAAGACCAGAGACTGAAGATTACAAACTGAAGACTGAAGACCAGAGACCAAAGACCATAACTGAAGACCACAAACTGAAGAGTGAAGATCGGAGACCAAAGACCAAAGACCACAAGCTGAAGACTGAAGACCAGAGACAGAAGATCATAACTGAAAACTGAAGACCACAAGCTGAAGACCAGAGACCAGAGACCGAAGACCAGAGACCGAAGACCACAAGCTGAAGACTGAAGATCAGAGACCAAAGATCATAACTGAACACTGAAGACCACAAACTGAAGAATGAAGACCAGAGACCAATGACTGAAGACCACAAACTGAAGACCACAAACTGAAGAATGAAGATTATAACTGAAGACCACAGACTGAAGACCATGTCTGATGAACATTCTGAAAACAGGACACTGTCAGTAGAATGAGTTGCCTCCAGAAGAGCATTTATCCCCCATGTATTTTCCAACTCAACAGAAATTAAAGTTGGAAAGGGAAGACAACAAGATGTCACATTTTTAAGGATACACACCGGGCATCTAGTTGAAACGTGAAGGCTACGAAACAACATTTCAACTCCTTTTAGTATTTTAAAACCATCTTGCTGCAGTTTTCGAGATATTTTACAGCAAGAGGAGATTAAAAAAAACCACATTGTACGTCTTCCCTCGGCTGTGACGCCATTAAAAAACTTGATTAATGGAAAGAATATGGATTGTGAGTTCCTCCGACAGCCTTGGCTAAATCGCGAATTGCTAAATGGGACTAATTGATTGATTACATGCCATCGAATCATCGTTACTGTTAGCGGCCACATAGATAGCTTCTCGCCACGATGATCATCCCCTGGTCCAGCTCTTCCAACAATGTACCACGTCCCTATCGCAACCATCGTGTCTATCCATCTTGTTTCTGCTTGTCCTTCTCATTTGAAGCAGGAGCACACTTTCTAATTATCTAGAGGTTTATGACATACATCGACACATAACATCCCCTCGGGATAAAGGATGGAGAATCCTAGTAGTCATGTCACATTTACAAGTGAAAGATATATTTGTATAAGGCTGTAGGGGGCTAAACCATTTTATATGCTGTATGTATTATTAATTTTTGACAGTGGGCTTAGAAAAACCTAATTCCCTCCCCGAATACTTTCAGCAGAGAAGAGAGTTTTTTCAGAGCTCATCTTTTATTGACCGAGTCATTTTGGAGCCAATCTGTCTGCTTTCGGCAAGACAAGAGTTTTAAATCTTCATTTTTCTTCCAAAAAACCCCCCACCCATTTTTTTTTAAGGGGGAGGGGAAGGAATCGTGGCAAGATGATTAAAACATGCTAATGTATGCAGCAAAGTATGCAGGCTCTCATTTGAAATGTAATGAATTCTTCATTTGGTCCCAGGTGGAGGAACAGAAATGGTGACAACAGCTGTATCTTTCTCCAGCCCTTCCAAGAAAAGGGGGGGGGGAAACCTCTTTCTAAATGATAAGACCGAAGAGAAAGGGAGGGGGGAAAACAGGAATTAAAGCAGATTAAGTATTTTTTTAAATTTGCTCTTGCTCAAAGGATTATTCTTTGCTACAGGTGGCAGAGTGGCTGGCTACCAGAAACCAAATGAAAAGACTCAATCAATTCTTGGTGTCATTCTCTACTCAGTCCTATGCCATATCTAGTCTGCCACATTTAGCTGAATTACGACGAACCAAAATAATAATAATAATACATAAATGCAGGTAGTCCTCAACTTGTGACTATTTAGGACCCCCTAGTGGTGCAGTGGTTAAAGTGCAGCATTGCAGCCAAACTCTGCCCACTGCCTGGAGTTCGATCCTGGTGGAGCTGACTCGCCTTCCATCCTTCCTAGGTCAGTAAAATGAGGGCTCAGGTTTTGGGGTCAATATAGAAGTAATGTTGACGAGTGGTGCGGTGGCCTAGAGGTGGAGCTTTCGCCTCGCAATCAGGAGGCTGTGAGTTCGATCCTAGGTAGAGGCAGATATTTCTCTCTCTGGGCACAATGAGAATTTATCTCCTGAACATAACTCTGCATTGACGACAGGAAAGGCATCCGGCCAGTAAACACTCAGCTCCATTCAACTGCCCAGACTCCACCCCGCAAGGGATTATGGGGTCATTAAAAGAAGATGATAATGATACAAGTTATGCTGACCTTGTAAACCACCCAGAGAGTGCTATGGGATGGTACATAAGTCTAAATGCTATTTCTATTCATTTGGTGACCATTCAAAGTTACAACGGCCTTGACTTGCAACCGGTCCTTATATTTATGATCGTGGCAGCATTCTCACGGTCATGTGATCAAAATCTGGGAACTTGGCTATTGGCCAACAGTTGCTGCAACCAGTTGTAAGTTCGAAACTACCTGTATTACCAGTTACAGCCCCAATTTGGGGCACAGTTTCAGTGCTCCTTCTGAAAACATCCCTTGCGTTTGGGGGTGTCACCGATACTTGGTCACAACAATCAAATCAGGTTGGATAGATAAATTTGTTTTATTGTTAATCTGTCTGATTCGGGAATTAGAGTTCTTGATTGGATAAGATCTACAATTAAACCATGATAGCGAGAAAGAGGGAAGGAAAGTGGAGATTACAGTGAAGTTTTACTGGGATATAATAATATTATACTAATACTGGAAACATTTCAATTAAACAGAGAGGATTAGTTTTTGATTGCAGGAGGAAGATGGGAAATAACCTGTTGCGGGTTTATTCTAAGGAATCTCAGAGAGGCCTTAAAGTTCTAATCCAATCCACATTAATGCAGAAAATCCTTTTGCCCCTCTAACCGCAAATCACTCCATCGTAATTGAGTTCGCCCAGATAGTACAAATTACCGGAGAATTTACATCTCTGAGAGTTGAGCCACACTGTCCACACAACCACACCAAAGCTGCACAACTCTCTCACAATCAACCTCCACAAGCTTTGCTGGCTGAGGAATTCTGGGAGTTGAAGTCCACAAGTCTTAAAAGTTGCCAAGGTTGGAGACCCCTGCTCTAGTTCCTTTTCAAAATATTCTCTCTTAAAAAATAATAATAATGGTTTTACAGTAGGCTTTAAGGTAAAGGTAAAGGTTCCCCTCGCACATACGTGATAGTCGTTCCCGACTCTAGGGGGTGGTGCTCATCTCCGTTTCAAAGCTGAAGAGCCAGCGCTGTCTGAAGACGTCTCCGTGGTCATGTGGCCGGCATGACTCAACACCAAAGGCGCACAGAACACTGTTACCTTCCCACCAAAGGTGGTCCCTATTTTTCTACTTGCATTTTTTACCTGCTTTCGAACTGCTAGGTTGGCAGAAGCTGGGACAAGTAATGGGAGCTCACCCCGTTACACGGCAGCACTAGGGATTCGAACCGCTGAGCTGCCAACCTTTCGATCGACAAGCTCAACGTCCTAGCCCCTGAGCCACCATGTCCCCTACAGAGCTACACCTAGCTCCCATGTAACACCGATCCTGCGCAGGCTGCACTGGCTGCCTGTGGCTTTCCGAGTGCACTTTAAGGTGTTGGTTATGACCTTTAAAGCGCTCCATGGCTTAGGACCTGGGTACTTACGGGACCGCCTGCTGCTACCACATGCCTCCCACCGACCCGTACGCTCCCATAGAGAGGGACTTCTCAGGGTGCCGTCCGCCAAACAATGCCGGCTGGCGGCCCCCAGGGGAAGGGCCTTCTCTGTGGGGCGCCCACTCTGGAATGAGCTTCCCCCGGGTTTACGTCAAATACCTGACCTTCGGACATTTCGTCGCGAACTAAAAACACATCTTTTTATCCGCGCGGGGCTGGCTTAAATTAGTTTTAAGGGGAAATTTTATTAATTTTAAATGGGGTTTTTAGTATGGAAATTTTTAATCTTAGGCTATTTTAAATAAGTTTTTTAAATGGTATTTTAATCTGTATATTGTATTGTTTTATTTTTGCCTGTACACCGCCCTGAGTCCTTCGGGAGAAGGGCGGTATAAAAATTAAATAAAATAAATAAATAAATAAATAATAAATACAGTAGGCTTTAGAAAGGACCAAATCCGATGCCAAGGGATGGCTTTGTAAGCACCAGAGAAACATGGCTGAATTTCCTACTGAAACTTGTAGGTAAGCCATCACCCAAAATGATGACAGGTAGTCCTCGACTTACGACCATAACCGAGCCCAACATTTCTGTTGTTAAGTGAGTTTTGCGCCATTTTATGACCTTTCTTGCTACTTTCTTGCTATTCACTTGTTGAGTGAATCCGGGCAGTTGTTAAGTCAGTAACCTGGCCATTAAGCGAATCTGGCTTCCCCATTGACTTTGCTTGTCAGACGGTCGCAAAAGCAGATCACGTGACACCCCCCCCCCCGCCCCAGGCACGGCAATCGTCATAAATACGAGCTGGTTGCCAAGCGTCTGAATTTTGATCACGTGACCGCGGGTATGCTGCAATGGTCGTTAAGTGTGAAAAACGGGCACGAGTCGCTTTTTTCAGTGCTGTTGTAACTTCGAACCGTCACTAAATGAAACTGTTGTAAGTTGAGGGTTACCTACATTGCAAGTCTACTGCTCTGCTTCCCTTCCCAGGAAAATGAAAATTGAAAAAGCTTTCAGGAAGAGATTGCCGTCTGTCAGAAATGGTGCAGTGTCTCCTCCTTGGGCAGGGGGTTGGACTAGATGACCTATGAGGTCCCTTCCAGTTCTATTAAATGGTTTTAAAAAAGTTTATTTAATGGGAACTGCAAGAATCTTTTTTTCCCCTTTTTTTGTTTTTAAAGGGGCTAATGCTTGAAAACAACTACAGAGAATTCCACTTAATCATAACACTGTAAACAAGGAAGTGAGAGCGGTATTTAAAAATATCTGAGCATGTTTCAAAATCCCCGCTGATTTAAATTAAGCAGCTGTGTAATCACTGGTCCTGCAATTTTAATGAAAATTCCAAAAGGAAATGCAGATTTGATTATCCTTATTATCAAGGAAAGATAAGATCTGAGAGGAGGAACAGACTGAGCGTGGGAAGGGAGACCGCGTCTCGCCTCCCTACCCCGTAGAGCTCTCTTGCCTGCGGCTCATCCCTTGATCCCAGGGAGGGTATAAGGGACCAGATCTAACTTCTCCACCACTTTCTCCATCCAGGTGGAGCTCCAGAGCTTCTTTAGATCAGATGTTAAGATCTCCTGGCCTTGGAGCCCACCATGCTTGGGAGAATAATTAGAGATTCCAGGCAGGGTTTACCCTGGGATCAAGCAATGATTAACTAATGCGTATTTTGATGCCGTTCTCCTTTAACATACTTTGGGGCATGTTATATACACTTAATTAGTTGGTGTTTATACAGTAATTAGGAGATATGCAACCCTATCAAAGGTCTCAACAGAGCCACTGGCATTAGGGGAAAAGCAGCGATTTGTGGACAATGGTTATCCCCCTTCAAGGAGAGTTATGGACACAGAAAAGTCTGATTGAGACATTTACCGGTCCTAGCATTTTTTTCTCTTTCTTAGGGAGAAGTGGACTTAGAACCTCATGGATCTTCTCAACACTTCAAGCTACTTGCAAAGAGTGAAGGACACTGATGAAGGGGGGGGGAGGGAGGGAGGGAGGGAGGGAGGGAGGAAGGAAGGAAGGAAGGAAGGAAGGAAGAGTATTTGACGTTTTCATCAAACATGACTGGCATTGTAATCAGAATAAACCAACAACTGTTGTGCAATACCAGGCACCAGGAACGTTAACTGTAGTTTCTCACCAGAAACTCAAATTATACTGAGGAAGGCAATGTGTCTGGCATTTTTGTGTTGGAATGTGGTCTGGATTCCCAGGAGGGAAGGGCTGCACTCCAGAGGAGCAAGAGACATCAAAGTTTTAGATAGTTTGTGTGAGAGAAAGGGGAGGAAGACAGTTCCTCCTCAATGGTTCCCAGAGTATTTATTTAATGGTGCACGTAATCTGCTTTAGTATGGCAAGATCTCTGTCTCTAGGTGATGGAACAACGAAGAAATCAATAAAAAATGCAGTTCAGATAGTTTGTGTGAGAGAAAGAGGGTGAAGACAGTTCCTCCTTAAGAGTTCCCAGAGTGTATGTGTTATGACAGTGTTAGCATGCTCTGCTTTGGCAAGATTCTGTCTACAGGTGAAGAACAATAAAGAAATCTGCTTGGAAAAATCACCATGTGCCTTTTTTGGTTTCTGGAGCCTGACAATTTTTTTTTTTTTAAGAGTACAAAAATAATTGACAAATTAGTAGGAGGAAAAATTGAAGTGGGTTCAAAGGAAGCCAGCAGGAAGATCAACAATGGCTCCATATGCCAGGAATCTGGGTTTCTGTTCAACCCTAGATTGCCTTCGCTTCCAGATCTTCAGACCCAGCAACAAGAGCAGCCAATGCCTGGATGCACCTTAAAGGAGAAGTCCAGTCATGATCAAGTAAAACTAGCTGCTTCGATATTTGTGCAGCATTTTTCTTTCTTTCTTTCTTTTAATGAACAGTATCTGCTAGAAAGCAGCCAAGGATCACCGACGGAAGGAAATATTCAATAAGGGCGCAAGGCGAACAAAATGTATTCGTGTTAAAGAGATTAACATTATTTCACGGAGGCTAATGACTTTCAAAATGACAAGTTTTACTCACTGTTGCCTTCTCTGCCTTCAGCGCCATTCATCTCTCTCTCTCTCTCTCGCGTGTGCTTCTCCCGGATTTCGCTACAGCCTCCACCACCAATGGTGACTGATTCATAGCTGATGCGCTTCTCCCCCTCCTTAAGCCGCCCTGCTGACTAACGGCACATGCTCCAGAGACGATATCCTAGGAGCCTTGGCGATTGTGCCAAGATAGGAAGGGTTGTTGGTGTGAGGGTGCGACTGGCGATCCTTCAAGAAAGCTATCCTGAGATGTATCGGCCAGGAGATTGTTGAGGACTACCGATGTCCCCCGGCCTGCAAGGTGCCCTTCTGGAGCCCGGATAAGAGAAGATCATTGCTCCACTTTCGATCAAGGCTGCAGCTATGGAATTGGAAGGGACCTTGGAGGTCATCTAGTCCAACCCCCTGCTCACGCAGGAGACCTGTACTAGGGATTCGAACCGCCGACCTTTCTGCTCAACAAGCTCAGTGTCTTAGCCATTGAGCCACCTAACCAGGAGGTGGGTCAGTAGTATGAAGTATCCGGGGGTGCAGATAACTAACAATCTGACTTTGGTCCCTTCATACGTTATCTTTGGGGAAGAGTTCAAACCAGAGTTTGCGTTTCCTGCGTGGGATGAGGAGAGCACATCTTTCTCCTTCTGTCCTGGCCACTTTTTACAGAGGCATCGTTGAGAGCGTTTTAACAAGCTGCATCCCTGTTTGGTTTGGTGGCAGCAGTGCCTCAGATAGAAAGTCCCTACAGAGAGTGGTGAGAACAGTGGAGAAGATTATAGGAAGCTTGCTTCCTGTTATTCAGGATATTGCTTTTAAGTGCTATGTGCTTAGAGCTCAAAGCATTGCGAGAGACCCTCCACCCCACGGCCTGTTTCTGTCACTCCTGTCCGGGATGACATTTTGAAGTATCTATAGAAGGACTATTAGATTTTGGGACAGCTTTGTTCCTTATCTCTCATCTGTCTTATAAACTCGCAGGATTCTTCTTCCCCCCCACCATGTATATGTATACATTCAAATTAGACTGTGATGTTTCTCTGTGTCATATATGTGTGTGTATGTGGGTATATGCATAATGGTTACCTTTTGAGAACTGAATGTAACGAAAATTCATTTTAATATATGCTGATTAGTGTACATTTAAAGTGACAATAACTATATTCTAATTCTAATTCTATTTGATTCTATACTTCTCTTCTCTTCTCTCCTATCTTCTCTTCTCTTCTCTTCTATTCCATTCCATTCCATTCCATTAATTTTATGTCTAATCTAGTCTAGTCTGGTCTGGTCTAGTCTATTCCCATTTCCATTTCCATTTCCATTCCCATTCCCATTCCCATTCCCATTCATTCTATTCTATTCTATTCTATTCTATTCTATTCTATTCTATTCTATTCTATTCTATTCTATTCTATCCCATCCCATCCCATCCCACTCCATTCCATTCCACTCCACTCCACTCTAATTCTATTCTATTCCTATTCCTATGTCTATGTCTGTCTATTCCTATTCCATTCCATTCTTATTCTTCTCCCCTGTACACAGAATTCAACAGCTCTCCAGCCCACGTTTAGCCGATATTTACACGTCCTCTTTTTAATTTCTGGGTGTATTAGCAATAAAACAGAAGAGAGCCAAGGACCAACTCGCTGTGTGCTTGGAAGCAAGAAAGGTATCTCCACTCACGTTTGGAGATTTAAGCAAATGGAGCAAAGAAAACTGTGAAAGGGACCCACAAATGTGCCGTAAAGACTAATGACGGACATGGGGAGCAACGAACAGAACGGCGGAGAACAGCACCCTGGAGGGTTTTCATGGAGTTCCTTGCGTGCCGATAAACAGGATGGTTAAAATGCATGAAGATGTCCTTTATGGCTCGACATTTTTAAGATTAAATAAACGAAGTCCCCCTTTATGCCCGCAACAATTAGCAAGGTTATTTATCTCCCATTTAAGATGGTCTTCTTTGTACCACATTTGGAAAACCTGGGGGGAAGGGGGACTTTCAGGAGGGATTCCTGCTTGGTCCTTCATCTACCATATTTTTTGGAATATAAGACACACTTTTTTTCTCTCCTAAAAGAGACTGAAAATGTGGGTGTGTCTTATACTCCGAATGTAACCCTGCCCACCTGCCGGCCCCCACCCTTCGGCATCCACACGTCCTCTTCCTGGCCGCAGAGATTGCCACTGGCAATAAATTGTGTTTTTGGGCTCCGCGCGTCGCGTTTTCAGCCTCCAAACGCTCCGTTTGAGAGCCCTTCAAGGCTGCGGGGATCGCCAAAGCTCATTGCCACTGATCGCTGCCCGAAAACGCAACCCGTTTGGAGGCTGAAAGCATGACGCACGGTGCCCACAATGGCTACCCGGAACAGCTACTGCCTTCTCTTAGCCCTTCCGCGCTCTGCCTGCTTTAGCCACTGGAGCTCCCGCCGACGATCAGCTGTGGTTTTAAAGCTGTTTTTCAGCACCAATGTGGTGCTTACGAGCGAAGCGATATTCTGCGCTTCGCCTGCTTTTCTAATTGCTGCTCCCTCCGACGATCAGCTGTGCTTTAGCAGCTGTTTTTTTAGCCCCAACCAGCCCCAACCTCAATACCAGCGAGCAAAGTAATGTGCTAAAGCTGACCAGGCTAAGGACGCTAGCTAGATGAATACCTGGTAGGCAGAATTCCCCCCCCCCACTCCCATTTTCCTCCCAAATAACCTAAGGTGCATCTTATATTCCGGTGTGTCTTATACTCCGAAAAACACGGTACATTTTTTGCTCAATCTTGGACCAAGAAATAACTTTTCATTTGCCCAGACCTTCCATCACCTCTCTGGAGTGGTCTTCTTCTGCCAGACCTTCTTCTGCTAGTTCTATGGTTTTAAAGCTCGATGTATTCCCTCTGTTCGTGTTTGACAAGATTGCTTTTGTAGTGTGATTTGTATCCATGTGGACATCTCATAATGGTTTCGCAACTGAAGAACCAAAGACCACATTTTTTTTCTTCCCCTCCAGGCTCGTTACTTTTCTTATCTCTTTGACAGTTCAACCTCAGCTATTCTTCTTTGCTTACCGTTGTCAGGGAGAAGCAAAGGAGAAAGGAGCCATCCTCCCTAAGTCATCATCCCTCTCCATGCATCTGCAAAAAGATGGCCGTGTCTTCTTCTGTCCTCAATTGTACTTGTGGCCATAGTATTTCCTCCCCCTCCACTCTTCCCCACCGCCATCTTCTCCTGGCAGAGAAGGTACCGTGATCTCCTTCTCCACAAGGTCAATTGAAGTGTTGTGTCTCGCTCGCTTTCCTCGCAGCCGGGCCCCTCTTATCTCCTTCCGGACGCTGAGGAATGTCCTGGCATGCCTCCAGGCCCCAGCCCTGGCACCATGCCCAGACAGGCCGAGCAAGACGAAGGGCCTGACGTGCCTTTAGCCCCCAGCCCTGGCTCCATGCCCAGGCAAATGGAGCAACTAGACCCCTCCCCCTCCCCCACAGCCTGTGAGCCTGAGGAAGGTCAATTACCAACAGCTGGAGCCTGGAGCGATCCTCGCTTCAGGAGAATTGATAGGCGGCGGCAGCAGAAGGAAGGGAGGGGCAGGCCTGGATAAGTGCTGAGTCATGGAGCCACACCCCATGGCCTATATAAAGGATCTGCTTTCTGGCATTCTCTGAGTCAGGCAAAGTCTAACTTGAATTGCTGAAGTCACTTCCTGGTCTCCTGCCTGCCTTGAGAACTTTGCTAGGACTTTGGCAGAGCTGCAGAGGCACGCCTGATACGGACTCCCCCGACCCGGCCGTCAGCGGAGGAGTGGGACACAACATGAAGGCTTCAGAGAAAGAGAAGTTGGCCGCTGTAAAGACTTAACACGCAGAGCATTGTTTTTGTTTTTGTTTTAATCAGGGCAACCTGGTCTACCCAATTATGGGACAGAACTTCTGCTTTCGCCTTTCAGCCCCAATCCAGGAACCTTCGCAGGCAGTTAATTTCGTGACAAACTCTTTTTGTGTTGAATTTATATTTACCAACAAAAGAAATAAAGGGAGACTAGCATAGAACTATTTCAAGCTATTTAGCTCTCGTTAGCTAGCCATACCCTTCTGGGATTTGAACACGGAATACTTCAAAATTAGGTATATGTATTAACCTCTAAGCCATGGTGAGGCTTAGCGAGGAGACCCTGTGGCTTGGAGGTTAATAATACATCTATCTAATTTTGAAGTATCCCGGGTTCGAATCCCAGAAGGGTATGGCTAGCTGACAAGAGCTAAATAGCTTGAAATAGATCTATACTAAGGTAAAGGTAAAGATTCCCCTCGCACACATGTGCTAGTCGTTCCTGACTCTAGGGGGCGGTTCTCATCTCCATTTCAAAGCCGAAGAGCCAGCGCTGTCCGAAGAGGTCTCTGTGGTATGTGGCCAGCATGACTCAATGCCAAAGGCGCAGGGAACACTGTTCCCTTCCCACCAAAGGTGGTCCCTATTTTTCTACTTGCATTTTTTATCTGCTTTTGAACTGCTAGGTTGGCAGAAGCTGGGACAAGTCACGGGAGCTCACCCCGTTACGCGGCATGAGGGATTCGAACTGCTGAACTGCCGACCTTTTGATCAACAAGCTCAGCGTCTTAGCCACTGAGCCACTGTGTCATATATATATGTATGTATGTATGTATGTATGCATGTATGTATGTATGTATGTATGTATAGTATAGCTCTATACTAATCTCCCTTTATTTCTTTGTCGGTAAAATATAAGTTCAACACTAACAGGCAAACTGCCACTCATGGGACAGCTGTGCCCCCATGGGCCCATCTGCCCTGGGAAAGCATTTTGACATATGTGTACACAGTATTTGACTTTGGAAGAATTTACATCTTCAAGATTGGGAAATAAACATTTTGCAGGCTATATAGACAAATTCCTACACTGTCTCATTAACATCTTGATCATATTAATAGATCATTTTGGATCAGCATTTGGCTCTATTTAAACCTTCTTGTAGACTTCCTTTGCTATTTTTGCTTTCTTAGAAGGAAAAGAAAAAAAGTTGGATTGCTTAGTTAGGCAATTTAGTATAAAAAAGGATTCCAGGAAAGCATTATTTTAATTTATGTTGCTCTGAGTTTGTTTGACTTACATGAAAAACAACGAAAAGGCTCCAAAATTTCTTTCCAAATCGTTTTGATTTCGACATTCCTTTGTCATTTATTTTTGTTACCAAATAATATCTGTTTGGATTAGTTTATGCATCTATATATTCATTAAATCATGGGCTGAACACAGAAAGCAGCTGCTGAGATCTAAAGTAGAAAGGAAAAATGCTTTTTATTGATGGGTTTGTTAATTTTGTAGCTTTAGCCCCGTGGTCAGCATTGCATCACTAGACACAGGAAGTAGACCCAAAAGAGCATCTTCAAATCAGGTTTTTCTTCAGACAGGCCAGACTTTAAAAATACTTCAAAGAGCTCAACAAGAGACAGGCTCCAAGGAATTTATTTATCCCGAAGCTGAAGGTCATAGTTAAGAGCGTGCCATTCATTGCAACTTGAGGCTGGGCGGTTTCAGTGTTGCTTTGACAAGCCAAATAGTCTATAAAGACCTGAGAAGCGATAAAATGAGTTTATTAATAGAATGAATACGTGTAGCTCAAGGTTGCACTCTTGGGTCTTTGATGTTCTCTGAGCTTGGCTGTTTTCTTGCAGATGCTTCATGACCCAAGTAGGTGACATCATCAGCCCTGCTGCATGAGCTCTGATGTTGTTACCTACTTGGGTAATGAAATGTCCTCAAGAAAGCTCTGAGAGCACCAAGGATCCCGCAATCCTCCTCCGATTCTTCCTCCTCCACTCCACAAAACCCACTTCCAGCCCTGATGATGTTACCTAGTTGGGTCATGAAACATCTGCAAGAAAATGTCAAGCTATTTAAGCTCTCACCAGCTAGCCATACCCTTCTGGGATTTGAACCTGGGATACTTCAAAATTAGGTGGATGAATTAAACTCCAAACCACAGGTGAGGCTTAGCGAGGAGAGCCCATGGCTTAGAGGTTAATAAGGTAAAGGTAAAGGTTCCCCTCACACATACGTGCTAGTTGTTCCCGACTCTAGGGGGCGGTGCTCATCTCCGTTTCAAAGCTGAAGAGCCAGCGCTGTCCGAAGACGTCTCCGTGGTCATATGGCCGGCATGACTCAGCATCAAAGGCACTCAGAGCGCTGCTACCTTCCCACTCTGATGATGTTACCTAGTTGGGTAATGAAATGTCTCCAAGAAAGCTCAGAGAGCACCAAGGATCTCACAGTCCTCCTCCAATACTCCACAAAACCCACTCCCTTCCAGCACTGATGGTGTTACCTAGTTGGGTCATGAAACGTCTGCAAGAAAATAACCAAGTTCAGAGAGCACCAAGAACCACGCAACCCTCCTCCTCTTCCCTTCTAGCACTGACGATGTTACCTAGTTGGGTCATGAAACATCTACAAGAAAAAGACCAAGCTCAGAGAGCACCAAGGAACACATAGCTCCTCCTCCTCCCTTCTAGCACTGATGATGTTACCTAGCTGGGTCACGAAACATCTGCAAGAGAACAACCACGGACTCCACAGTCCTCCTCCTCCTCTCCCATTCACAAACCACACTCCCTTCTAGCACTGATGATGTTACCCAGTTGGGTCAGGAAAGGTCTGCAAGAAAACAACCAGGCTCAGAGACCACCATGGACCCCACCGTCAGTCTATTCTTCTCATGGTAAAATGGGGAGCAGGCCTGCAGCCTTCATTCCCCGGCTGAGCTCTTCTCACCTTCCGCTCCCTATTCAGCACCTCCAGTGTGCAGAAATATTGAATTCTCCCTCCGCCTTCAAACCTCCCAGCTGACGTCACTTCTCAAAGCACCTGCCAGTTGACTGTCTTCCTGCATAGATGTTGTGTACCCCAAGTCACACACACACAAAAACAGCCTGGAAGGCTGAGCTTATGGGGGCAAGTCGCTCATTCCCCGGGGGCCGCCCGCCAATGTATCTCTTGACTTTCTCTGATTAAAATATCAATCTAATTGTAGGATTTATGTAGCCTCTCCTCGTTTAATATGGAAATTAGCCTCCAGTATCCCACTGCTTGGAAGATGTGTTACTCTGTTTACTTGATTAGAGAGGGAATTGCTGCTCCTGCTGTCAGCACGTTCGGATTTAAGTGACAACTCGGCGTATCAGGAGTCGCGTAATGCATTGCTTGACAACTTCAGAGCTTTGAATGCAGTCCTTTCGTCAACCTGCAGGGCCATCACTTTGCGGTTAGCTTTGCTGGAATGGGATTACATTCCCCTTTTAATGAAAGGGGCCCGCTGCCTTCAGAAGCCAGCTCTTTCCTAGATAAGCAGCCAAGAACAGGCAAAAAAGTTACCCTTCCCTAAGTTGCTGCAGAATTACTATTTGCAGCCATTTTGGTGGTCTGGGAGCTGTGGTGGTATGCCGGCGGCCTGCAGAGCTGGTAGCAGAGTCGGACAGTGAGGAGGCTGGGGAGGAACATGGGCCAGTCCTGCAGTCTGTGGAAGGCTCGGATGAGGGCTCTGCATCTGAGGCAGAGATGGGGCCAGGGCCATCTGGGAGTTATGTGCTGCCTCCGGAGCCTCCAGAATTGGATGTCAGCGAGGCAGAGAAACAAGGGGAGCCTGTTCCCAGTGTGCGCATGCGCAGAGCTGCCAGAAGGCAAGAACAGTTAAGACAAAAGGGACGACCCAGGAGTAGGGCTTGGAAATTATTGGCCCCTTCCATAAGGCTTAAAAAAAAAGAGCCAAGGCACATGGGCCTTTGCAGGAAGTATGTATGTTTGTTCATTCTGGTCAGTTTAAATTCTGAAGCTCTGTTTGATTCTGGATTCCATGTGGCTTTGCCAATTTGGCAGCGTGTCAAGGGAGAGAAAGGTGGGTGATTATCAGCCTTATCCCGAAGGTCTCTTTACAACTATTGGGGACTCACCTGTGAATGAACAGAATTGCAGTAAAAGAGGTTTTTGGGACTACTTGTGTGTTTTACTGACTCAGGAAGCCTAGATCAGAACAGGAGCAAAGAGGCAGAGGGGCCGGTCAAAGCCTCCTTGCCTCCCGAAGGAAGTTTACCCAAGAGACAACTTAAGACTTTCTGGTTTTTCTTCAAAGACATTTTCGCTTCTCATCCAAGGAGCTTCTTCAGTTCTGACTGGACGGTGGGGAATGGAAGGATTTATACTCCTTGCAGACAGAACTCGTCATTTGTGTTCTTTTTAATTAGAGCCGTTGAGGCCACTTGGAGGTTTGCCCGTGTCCTTAGGGTCCCCTGAGTAGTGCAAATGGGTGGGGGAGGCTTCTTGGAACTGCAGCCGATAAACTTCCAAGTGGCCTCAACGACTCTCTAAAAAGAATGGAAATGACCAGTTCTATCTGCAAGGAATATAAATCCTTCTGTTTCCCACCTTCCTGTCAGAGCTGAAGAACATTCTTGGATGGGAAGCGAAACGTCTTCGAAGAAAAGAACCAGAAAGTCCAGTTGCCTCTTGGAAAAGCGCCTTTGGGACAACAGAGAGTCTCTATAGATATTGGACTTCCTTGGGTTTTTTGCCTTGAAAACATTTCGCTTCTCATCCAAGAAGCTTCTTTGGTTCTGAAGAACCACCTCATCGTGAAGAAGCAGCTTGGATGAGAAGCGAACCGCTTTTGGGGGGAGGGAACCCCAATATCCAGGTGCATTTTGGAAAAGCCCCTTTGGAACAACCGTGACCTGGATGACTGAGAATCTCCTTCAACTCCCTTAGGAACTTCTTTCATCCCAACTCTAGAACTTCAATGAATCTCCTGCCTTCCTCTCCGTTTCAACCATCAAGGCATCTTATCAGAAAATAAAGACCTGAAACTTGAACGGCTGCCATCTGATTAAAAATCCCTGCGGATCATTGCTAATTGAAAAGGTCCGGCGGAAAAGGAAGGTCTCGACTCTTCTCTTCAACGTGGGAAGTTGAGAAAGTGCTCCTTGCAGCTTCCAAGCAAGCCCAGATGAGAATTTGCCTTTCTGGTCATGTTTAAATTTTGAAAAACCAGCACTTTCCACCCCAGCCCGTCTCTTTTCCATTTTCAGATGCCTTCGCAAACCCATCTTTTAATCCTGCTGTCCTGCAACGACAATCATCCCTAACAGTAAGTGGTGAATCAAAGCTATCCTGCATCATTTTCTCAATTCTGCCTCCTTCTCAACGTCCAGCTGACAGACTGCCAGTCACAAGGCATCCGCAGATAACCAGTTTACTTATTTCGCAGTTTTTACCACCACCGTGCTAGTCCCCCAAACAGAATGTATGATAATCAATCCATTATCACCTCACAGGAGCCTCTGCGTGCTAGTCATTCCCGACTCTAGGGGGCGGTGCTCATCTCCCTTTCAAAGCCGAAGAGCCAGCGCTGTCCGAAGACGTCTCCATGGTCATGTGGCCGGCATGACTCAATGACAAAGGCGCACAAAATGCTTTTACCTTCCCACCAAAGGTGGTCCCTATTTTTTCTACTTGCATTTTTTATGTGCTTTCGAACTGCTAGGTTGGCAGAAGCTGGGACAAGTAACGGGAGCTCACCCCGTTATGCAGCACTAGGGGATTCAAACCACTGAACTGCCGACCTTTCGATTAACAAGCTCAGTGTTTTAGCCACCGCGTCCCTTAATAGCCGTGTCATACCACAGGGCAAATAAGGGCAACGCTTCATCCGAAATTGGAGGCACGTCCTCCGAACCAAAGGGGTATTTATTATGATGCATAATGCTTCGTTTGTACCTCTGTGCAGCGTAAGAACATATTCTTTGAATGACATTGACGTCTTACAATAGACCCAACTTGACCTACTGTAGGGATGTCCAATCTCGGTAACTTTTAAGACTTGTGAACTTCAACTCCCAGAGTTTCTTTGGCTGGTTGGAGAATTCTGGGAGTTGAAGTCCACAAGTTGAAGTTGCCAAGATTGAACACCTCTGGTCTATAATTTGGTAGAAATACTTTCCTATGACTATCCTTAAGATACTTCTATTTTGCCACTGAAACCAGTGGATGTACAAGGCCCACTTGAGCACTGTAGGTCTATAATCTGAATGATATTATCTAGATAGGAGGACCCACCATACATTTCTGGTAAGTGAAAAGAAATGGGTGGAACAACTCACAATTTCTGGTTGGAAGGTCTCATTGAGAATCCGAGAGTGGGTAGACAAAACTGAACCATTCAAAGCCCTGAGATTCTTCATTTGCATCCGGGAGGTTGAGGAACATCTACCAAAGAGTCTGTAGGACCTAAAAGTTGAGAGAACCTGGTACCCTTGCATCCTAACAGGCTCACAGGTCAGCGAGAGTCAGGTTTTTAGAAAGGACAAAACGTATGACTTAGAGTGGCAGCCTGCTTCTGTCCAAATAAATCACTCTTAGTTAAGAGTCTGCGTTGGCAACGGGGAAGACTAGAAGGCGGACACAAACAAAAGAGGGTTTTAGGTCCCTTAACTGCTCGTTATTCTTTCTCCTCCTGAAGGTAAAACTGCCTCGGGCTAAGAAACAATCTTCAGCCAGCCCAGGAGGATTGGCATGACAGCTCTGAAGAACATTTCTCTCTTTTCCCCTCGCCTTTTTCTAACCCACCGTGATCCCCAAACACAAACATTCTTTCGGTTCCTGTCACCGTTGGGAGCCAGGAATGAAAGCTGCCCTCCAATCCTGGAGGAGTCAAGAAAGTGCTCAGAAACATTTTGCGGCCTTGCTGCTGGTACCAACTCTGCTCTCTTTCTCCCCCTCACGAGTCCACAGACCTAGGGACCTTGCCTTTCTACATCTGAAACTAACCTTTCCTGAGTTCCCTCTACACAACGGTTGAACAAGCGACAAGTCCGCGAACAGGAACCTTCATCCCTCCAAGAGTCAGGACGCTAAGCTGGTGTTTCTCAAGCTTTGTAACTTGAAGGTTTGGGCGGACTTCAACTCCCAGCATTCCCCAGCCAGGCATTCCACTCATGGGAATGCTGGGAATTGAAGACCACCCATCTTCAAGTTACAAAGCTTGAGAAACACTGCATTAAGCAGCGAATTTGGAGTTAAGCCTTACTGTGAGGGAGGGTCCCTATGGAAGGGGAGGTGCTGTGATGAGTTACAGTGATGTGGCCATTTCTCAGGAAGGAGGAAGCACATCTCAAGCTAAAGTGGGGAGGGGCATTACAAGAGGCAGCACAGTCCAGAAATGGACAGGAGACAGAAGAAGAGAATTAGGATAGCCATTTGCTAGAATACCCCAGGTATATCGGTTGGGGAGAGAGTGGTATAGATTAAATCTGGCAAGATTCTGTCCATAGGATGCAAGTAAGTATAAAACTGAACTTTGGCTGGATTGTCTTAGGACATTCCAATATTTAAAGGTCTGCCCCAAAGAAGAGGGGGTCGACCTATCCTCCAAAGCACCTGATGGAAACTTACCAAGGAGAATCTAACCTAGAACTAAGGAGAAATTTCCTTATAGTTAAAACAATTAGTCAGTGAAACCGCTTTGCCTCCAAAAGTTGTGGGGGCTCCAACATCGGAGGTTTTTAAGAAGAGACTAGACAGCCATTTCTCTGAAATGGTCTAGGGCAGGGACCTGCAAACTTGGCTCTTTTAAGACTTGTGGACTTCAGCTCTGGGAGTTGAAGTCCACAAGTCTTAAAAGAGCCAAGCTTGCAGACCCCTGGTCTAGGGTCTCCCGCTTGAGCAGGGGGTTGGACTAGAAGACCTCCGAGGTCCCTTCCAACTCGGTTATTCTGCTAATCTGTTAAGAAATGTCAGTGAATTGCTTGAATGTTCTCAGGAGTGTTGACGTGAACATGATCAGTTAGAGATGGGAACAGTTCCTCCCTCTAACTGCTGAACGTTTTTGCCTCTCCAAATCCTGAAGCTGTTTTAGGAACCCACCTGAGCCGTCTTTGCACCTGACGCGGTATTTATATCCTCCTGACTCTCTTCTCTGTCCCTTCAGCCCTCTTTAAGTTTTGAACTTCTTTTCATTACCTGCTCTGCTCTCCCTTTTCTCGCTCTCTTAGCCTTTTCCCGAGGAGCCGCAAAAGTTCAGACTGGATTTCAAAATCCCTTTCATCTTTTGATGCCCGGAGGGATGGCAACGTATGTTCGAGAAGAAATATATCCCAGGGTTTTATAAATGCATTGTGACCTTCTTTCAGGCCAAAGAGATACGGCAATGTTTGGGGGGGGGGGGGGCGGAAAAAAAACCAAAGAGAAAGATCTGAAATAGCAATAACTAGCTTTTTTTATTATAACTAGGCTGTTTTTTTTTAATACGGTCCATTTGCTAATTCCACACCTGAGAACCAGTCGATTCTTTGTTCTGGATGAAAAGATAAGTGGCCCCACTGATGAATGCCAACAGGAACCAATTCTCTGGATAATCATTGCTTAGGCTACTCATTGGTTGTCCAGCCAACAGGCAGATTCCATCTCCCTTCAAAGATTTAGTAGAAGCCATTCCGTTATTTTTTAAAAATCCAATGGATCTTTCAGCAGGCATAGGGTTCGTTCAACTTTCTTAGGGAGCGATCAAAATGCTTCCCACTTCTAAAAAAATGAAGAAGAATTCTATGAGGAATGGATCTCCTAGAACGGACCTTAGAGAAGACTTCTTCTGCAAAGGAGTGGGCTTCAAAAATTTTAACGAGGGGTTCTCTGCCCGGTTGCTGTGGCCATGATGGGCGTAGCCTAGTTGGCTTCCTGCACTACAGTGGGGGTGGGGGGGGGCTTTTTGCCCTCCCTGGGCTCCGCAGGCTTTCCTCGAGCCTCTGGGAGGGCAAAAACAGGCTCCCCAGGCTCTGGAGGCCCTCTGGAGGCCGGAAATGGGCCCGTTTCTGGCCATCCCAAACTTCCGGTAGGTCCGTTTTTCGCCCTGCCTGAGCCTTCATATGTGCCCTGCACTTACCTGCACCCAAAACGGGCTAAGTGGGAACTCCTGGGAAGGGCGGGGTGGGGTGGGTGGGGCCAGCTAGGAGTGGGATTTGGGGGTTCTCCGAACTGCACAGAATCTTAGCTACAGGTCCTCCCGAACCCCTGCGAACCCCTAGCAGCCCACCCCTGCTTCTGCATCCATGTAGGTCAGCATAAGGAGACGTTGACTGTGAGTAGGATCTATTCATTTATTTTTTTCCTTCAGGATATTTTCTTCCCCCATCTGAACTTCCTTCCAGTGTGATTACTATCTCTAATAATCATCTCTTTTCCCAGAACAGAATGCCAGAATGGAGAACAAAAAGGCTCCGTTATAAAATTAAAAGACAAAAACCCAAACATTTTATGATACAACTCCCGGTAATTATATAGTCATATCAAAGTTGTCTACAGCGGAGAAGATGACACAAGGAAGACGGGGGAGGGAGGCAACCCAACTCTGTTCCCGTGGTGGGTTGCTCCTGGTTCGGGCAAATTGGTAGTGGTGGCGGTAGGAGACTCCGCCCACCCACCCAGACATCATTAGAAACGCTCTGCGCATGCCCGGTAGCACTGGGATTTGAATCCCACTACTACTCTGTTGCAACATGGGCCTATATTGTCAATCTTATCGGATGTCTAGTATATTATTTTTCAAGGGAGAGTGGAATAAGAACAACTGCTCAAAAAGGTTGGCGCTGCCTTAGCTCTTTAGTTTGCAGCCAAATCTAGTGTGGTTTTCTGGATTTGACTTGGGATGTTGTATGAACCCAGCCTTGTCGATTTATGGCTTAGACTAACACTAGACCACAAGAACCCCCACAGCTGTGTCTTAGAACTAGACTAAACATGACATTCTTGGTTTGGGAACAAGCATGTAGACCCACAACTATCAATAGCAATAGCAGTAGCACTTAAGATTTATATACCGCTTCACAGTGCTTTACAGCCCTCTCTAAACAGTTTACAGAGTCATCCTCTTGCCCTCAACAATCTGGATCCTCATTTTATCCACCTCAGAAGGATGGAAGGCTGGGTCAACCTTGAGCTGGTCAGAACTGAACTGCTGGCAGTGTGCTGAGTCAGCAATACTGCATTGTAACCACTGCACCACCAGGGCCCTTCTCTCTCTCCCTCCATCCTTCCTTCCTTCCCTTCCCACTTAGCCTGATATAGCGCTTCCCAACGCTTTACAGCCCTCTCTGAGCGGTTTACAGAGTCAGCCTCTTGCCCCCAACAATCTGGGTTCTCATTTTACCCACCACGGAAGGATGGAAGGCTGAGACAACTTTGAGCTGGTGAGATCTGAACTGCCGAACTGCATCTAGCAGTCAGCTGAAGTAGCCTGCAATGCTGCACTCTACCCACTGCGCCACCACGGCTCAACCAAAGATCTCCCATGGTCTTAGGTAGATATGGCCGGCTAAAGGGATCGGCAATGCAACAAAGCCAATGTTGAGAAGCATGCTGGCTGGGGAACTCCAGGAGTTGAAGCCTACCCATCTTCAAGTTGCCAAGTTTGAAAAAAGTTTGCCCTACGTGGATAAGACACCATCACTGAATCCAAGTCTTGAGGGCCGTGGCCCACCTAGAGAATGAAGCCGTTGAAAGGTCTACCTTATTCACAAGCCCCCTTCTCCAAATTGCCATTTTCATACCAAGGAAGACCAGAGGGAAGGGGGCCGGCTGGCCTCTAAACTGCCCCTCAAATAACCACCCCCCTGTCTTCCGTTTTAAGGGGGACAATCAGAAAGCGAATGAGAAGAAGCCATGACCAAGAAGCTCAGTGGCATGCGGCCAAAACTGCAAGACAATCTCCAGTGGCTGCTCTGAAGGTTATTTAGCGCTTAGGATCACTTTGATGTGTGGAGTCACATTTAATGGACTCTGGCATCCCCATTAAAAGCATCCAGATTACGAAACCCAGAAGTCGGAACCCCTTTTAGCCGGAATGCGGCACAATCGTATCCAAGGAGGAGATTTAAATAGTGGCCAAGAAATTATTGCGCCAACCCATCACTGCCACTGTCCTTAATGTTTTCTTGATTATTATTTTTTTCATTGCCATAAACCTTAAATTTTGAACTGCTCTGGATTATAACAAATATCCTGGGCACACAAAATCCTGGACCTCTATGGCTGCAGCCTCTGCAGAGGAGCTGAAAAATGTTATTCTCCACTCAGAAAATCCGAGGAGCAACTTACACATCAATTAAAACTAACCGCAACGTTCTTCATACCGTTTCGTTGGTCAAGTAGCCCTTGACTTGCCTGGTACACACACCGTTTGCCACTCAATTGCCGGCGTGTGCTTTAGCCATCGACTTTATGAATTGCATTGTTGTACCGTCCAATAGCCAGAAGCTCTCGGGGGTGGGGGGAGGGCGGTTGGTGTCACGCAGAAAAGGTTAAAAATGCATAATAAAACTGAAAAGCTGTGCTCACCCAACACAGTGGCTCAAATCAATTAGACTGGGGCAGTGCATTGGAAAAACACAACCTTGGATAGATAAATGTGAGAGCTAGGGATAGTGAGAGAGAGAGAGCAAGAAAGGAAAGAAAGGAAGAAAGGAAGGAAGGAAAGAAAGGAAGAATGAAAGAAAGAGGGAGGGAGGAAGGAAGGTAGGAAGGAAGGAGGGAGGGAGGGAGAGAGGAAGGAAAAAAGGAAGGTGGGTGGAGGGAAAGAGGCAGGGAGGGGAAAGGGAGGGAGGGAGGGAGGGAGGAAGGAAGGAACAAAGGAAGGAATGAAGGAAAGTAGTGGCTGGGGAATTTTGGATGTTGAAGTCAACCCTTCTTGAAGTTGCCACGGTTGTGAAAGACGCAACTAGATGGCTACCAAAACCATTCAAGGGCTAAACTAGGCTGATAGCACACTGGTTAGTCTTGCATTTGGCGTTGGCATCCAACAGCTCTCCCAAAAACTGTGAAGCTGCTCTGATGGCAGAATTAGGTACCTACCAGCAATTTCAGGGTGAGCCTGGAGATTTATGCTGCCCTCCAGTTTCCCCGAGAGAATGCTGCTGCTGCTGCTGCTGGTTCCTGCCCCATCTCCACCTTCTAACACTTTGATCCTTTCTCGGAGGCGTTCGCATTCCTCCCACAGGTTCCCCATCTGCTCTTGACGTTGCTGCTTGGCCAGGCTGGCTGGGTTCATGGAGAAATGGAGTATTTTGGTTCGGCTGGGATCGTGATAACCCTGCAAGGACAGAAGCGGGGAGACAGCGCCGTGAGGATGGACAAGAAGCTAAGAACTGGAAGCCGAGCCAGCTTGCTTGGACGTGCCGGTGGGAAGACCCAGCTGCAAATGAAAAAGAACGGTAAATGCACCAGCCCGTCCTGGAGATAGTTACTCGATGCCTAGTTTACTCCATGCGTGTCGTCTCCAGGTTCAGAGGATGGCAGCGAGGAGAAGACTGAGAGCTAAGTAAGTCTCACCAGGAGAAACAGGGAAGACAAGTTTGGCCTTGAGAGAGGAAACAAACGTCAATAAGGATCTGGTAGCATTTAGTCAAGTAGTATGGGGAAGGGTTACCCAAACGTCAAGAGCTCGTCTCTATCATTCATTCCTAAGCGCAGGACCCGATGTTACATTCTCACGTTTCAGGAGGCCGAATCCCTGCTGGATGTTGAGTCCTAAAACCAACTTCAACCAATTATCCGGGGAAATGGTGAAATCCCTTCAACTGAACATACTCGGGATGAATCCCATACCAGCCATTTCCACCCTTGAACTTGAAGATGTGAGGGCTTCAACTGCCAAGAATTTTGAAATTCTAGGCGCAGAAGTCCATACAACTTCAAGTTGCCAAGGTTGAGCAACTCTAGACTAGATAGACCTTCTGTTGGGAGCAGGGGGTGAAATCCAGCAGGTTCTGGAGAACTGGTAGTGGAAATTTTGAGTAGTTTGGAGAACTGGCAAATACCACCTCTGGCTGGCCCCAGAGTGGGGAGGGAATAGAGATTTTGCAGTATCCTTCCCCTGGAGTGGGGTGGGAATGGAAATTTTGCAATAACCTTCCCCCATGAGTAGGGTGGGAATGGAGATTTTGCAATATCCTTCCCCTGGAGTGGGGTGGGAATGGGGATTTTGCAGTATACTTCTCTTGCCACGCCCACCAAGCCACACCATGCTCACCAAGCCACGCCCACAGAACCGGTAGTAAAAAAATTGAATTCCACCACTGGTTGGGGGATACCTTGATCTGCATTTCTCCATCAAACAGGTGCTTGGACCTCCTGACCTCAATGGGTTTTTCAGCCCCAGGATTAAAAACACACAGACATTCAAGTAATTTAAAACATGTTCTTCAGTCCAAAGCCTCCCAGAGTTCCGGACATCCAATATCACATGGAAAAAGGCACATCCAATAAACCATCAACTCTAGGACCGACCTGAGAGCTGGCAGCTGATCATGCAGGGTTCCGTATGTGTAAATCAAGGTTGTTCAACCTCATTTCCTTTGAGATGTGTGGACTTCAACTCCCAGAATTCTGGGAATTGAAGTCCAGACGTCTCAAAGGAGCTGAAGTTGAGAAAAACCTGGTCTAATCAATTCTGACTCTCAACTAAACACTCAAGAAGTATAATATGGGGATAATCCTACAGCTGGAAGGGACTTTGGAGGTCTTCTAGTCCAACCACCAGCTCAATCGTCGAATCGTAGTGCTGAAAGCGACCTCAGAGGTCTTCTAGTCTGGCCCCCTGCAACCTGTGTGTTGCTCAGCAGGTTTTCCAATGAATCGGAATAACCATCTCGCAGCAAACAACACGAGCCTTCAAAGGAGAAAAACAGAGCGAAAGAAAAGATCCAAAGAACGGGTATTAAGAAACACAACAGCCAGCGGGGGATTTTCACCCTCCTTTGACGAAGGACGCCCCCCTGAGCGTCTGGAACTTCAAACCAAGTAACAAGAGAGAAAATAGGATCCGTCTCAAATTTACACCTCTGTTGGGCTCTACTCACCAGCCACCTTAAACCAGCTGCAAAAAACAAACAAACAAACATAAACACACTGATTGCTGTTTGTAGTTTTTGGGTCCTTTCAGTGGTGGGTTTCAATTTTTTTTTACTACCAGTTCTGTGGGTGTGGCTTGGTGGGCGTGGCAGGGGAAGGATACTGTAAAATCTCCATTCCTACCCCACTCCAGGGGAAGGATACTGTAAAATCTCCATTCCCTCCCCACTCCAGTGGAAGGATACTGCAAAATGCCCATTCCCTCCCCACTCCAGGGGAAGGACACTGCAAAATCCCCATTCCCACTTCACTCCAGGGGAAGGATACTACAAAATCCCCATTCCCACTTCACTCCAGGGGAAGGATACTACAAAATCCCCATTCCCACTTCACTCCAGGCGAAGGACACTGCAAAATCCCCATTCCCACTTCACTCTAGGGGAAGGATACTACAAAATCCCCATTTCTTCCCGATCAGCTGGGACTCGGGAGGCAGAGAATAGATGGGGGTGGGGCCATTCAGAATTTTTACTACCGGTTCTCCCAACTACTCAAGATTTCCGCTACCGGTTCTCCAGAACTGGTCAGAACCTGCTGAAACCCACCTCTGGGTCCTTTCTTCGGGGAACCAACCCCAGGTAAACACCGACACCCCATCGCCTTTCAAGCCAGCAATGCAAGCTTAGCATCCGGCTTCTGATAACAAGCAAATGCCAGGCCACGAAAGGGTCTTCTTTTCGCTCTACTTTTCCCCCAAGCTGGCACAGCGCAGCCCCAGAAGCATGGACATGAAAGCTCTCCCAGCTGCGTTCAGTGCCCTCTAGTGTCACTTCTTGAGCCCATCATCCTGGTTCGACAAAAGGACGTGACAAAAGAAGACGGTTTAGTAGCAATGAGTAGCCTGCCACTCTTTGTGGATAGCTTCAAGAATTCTTTGAAGCTATCCACAAGAGGCAAGGGTTAAAGTCTTGCGGTGGTAGCCGCTGTCCTAAAACGATGAAAAAAGTGGGTGAGAGAAGGCGGAGGTCCTTGGTTACAAAAAGACCACCAAGAGGGCTGGGGTTGTTTGGTTCTGGCTCTGCGGTGAAAGAGAGACTGGTTGCATTTAAGGATGTGTTACGCAGCGATGGGGGTGTGTGTGAGGGGGAACCGAGGGGTTCAGGAGAGCAGCTCCAGCCTATCTCAAGATGCAGATCAAAAGCGAGGGGAAAATATCTATCTATCTATCTATCTATCTATCTATCTATCTATCTATCTATCTATCTATCTATCTATCTATCAGGCAGAAGATTCTCAACCACTTTTCTTTTTTTTCCCCCTCTCCTCTCTCTCCTTCTCTTCTCAATGTTGTGCCTAACAAGCAGCAAACCGAAGTGTTGTTTTTTTTCCCCGAGAGCTACAAGCCAGCTCTCTGATTTTCATTAAATCTGTCTTATTAGGTGCATTAGGATTTCTTGCTGTCTTCATCCCCAGGATGAAGACCCCTAGTGGCAAAGTCTTCCTGCTTCGTTGGTTGTTGTTTTTTTGTTTTGTTTTTTAAGGACGGCAATTAAAAACAACAACCTGAAACTACAGATTTGGATTTAGAAAACTGACTTTGAATCGACAGATTTGGATTTAGGGAACGTAGAGCGATTTTGGAAATCGAGTTAGATTTACGGTAGATTAAGAGAGGACTGCCTCTTCCCCCACCCATCGTGTCCACCCCGGATGGTTCTCTGGTGAGACCACGGAAAAAGTTCTTCTCGGTGGTGTCGTCCAACTTCTCTATGGAAGACCGTTCCCCTTGAGATACAATTGGCCTTCGCCTTGAACTTTTCTGAAAGGCCCTGAAGACATGGTGTCTTGCAGACCTGGGACCACGAAGGGAGGTGGAGACGATCAAGTGGTTGATTTCATTGCGTTGATGCAGCTGTGGAGATCTTGGGGTTGGGTGGGTTGTAGGCTTAGCTGTTGTGGATTTTAGTGTTCTAAGCAGTTGCATTCTCTCAGGGCATCCAGCCTGCCTTGCATTAATTCGACTCCAGGGAGAATGGAGAAGGAGGAGGATCTCCCAAATATGAAGAAGGCTCTCTAAAATCTTGTGTATGAGTGTGGGTGGGTGAGGGAGAGAGAGATAGAGGCAGACAAGATGTTGAGACTCTAGGAAGGGGGCAGAGAACTGCAACAAAGATGAGTAGGGGCTGAAACATAGAATGAACGCTTTTATGAACCAGGTATGTCTAGTCTAAGGAAAAGAAGGACCAGGGGTGACATGATAGCAGTCGTCCAATATTTGTGGGGCTGCCAAAAAGAAGAGGGGGACCAACCTATCCTCCAAAGCACCTGAAGGCAAGGCAAGAAGCAACGGATGGAAACTAATCAAGGAGAGAAGCAACTTGGTACTAAAAAGAAATTCCCTAACAGTGAGAACAATCAACAGTGGAACAGAAGTTGCCTCCAGAAGTTGTGGGCGCTCCATCACTGGAGGCTTTTAAGGTGGCCTGAGCACCTGCTCGTCCGGAATATTCTTCTGCTTCAGCAGAAGGTTGGACTAGAAGACCTCCAAAGTCCCTTCCAATACTTGTTATCCTGTTGTTCTGATCTGGAACTGCCATGAGATTATCTGGGGGAGCCGGCCTTTGGTCCTCAAGAGGCCAGGCACTGGAAGGACTGGTGTGTTGTTGTTTTTTTCCTTACCCATCATGCATTTGTTTACAAGGGAAAAAATAAACCTCTCCCCGAAACACAGTTGAAAGGAATGGCTGTGCCTTCCTTCGGCTTGCTTGCTTGAGGCTTGTTGAAGTGATTAGAGGAAAAACCTTACATGAAACGCTTCCAAACAGTTCCCCAGGGCCCCGGTGTACGACAGGCAAGCTGCGCTGACCAAACCCCCAATTCCCATCATTAGGGCGGACAACCCGGCCCAGGGGACCCGTAAAAGCCCTCTGAACGATGACGTGCTGTCGTGCCGAAATGGCTTCCCATGACAACCCGGAGAAACCCCGGAGAGCCACCCACACCCGGCCTGACAAAGCGGCCCATTTTGATCCGTTTTTCTTGCAAATTTCCTCTCTGCCATCTTTTAGGAAAGGCATCTTTACAAAACATGCGTCAAGATACGTCAAGCCGTAAGAGAGGCTGACGTGGTTTTCCTAAGGAGGCACTTGTGGGGAAGGGTCTGTGGAAGGGAGGAGGAGAGCGATGTGGAGAAAACAGGCAGGACCCTTGGGACAATTTTATGCCCCCCCCCATCCCCAAAAATGTCAACTTTCTTGATCAAGGCGAGGGGGGGGGGTGAGACCTCTGGTCTTCTTCTCTGGGTTTGCTGGCTGAGGAATTCTGGGACTTGATGTCCACAAGTCTTAAAGTTGCCAAGGTTGGAGACCCCCTGCACTGGGCCTTCTGAGAATTCAACAATGACTTATGGGTCACCAGTTCAACTGCCTACTAAGGCGTGTCACTGCCCCACACTTGGGGACAAAGATAGCCCTTGGAAACTACTCGGAAATGGTTTCCTGCCTTGAGCAGGGGGTTGGAGTAGAAGACCTTCGAGGTCCCTTCCAGCCCTGATTCGATGATTGAGTAGGGCGATGATAGCAAACCTTTTCAGCACCGAGTGCCCAAACTGGAATGCGTGCTGGAGCAGTAGAAACCCAAAGTCCAGGTGGTTGTTGCGTTTTCCAGTTTCCGGCGCTCTAAGACCAGCTGGCCAGAAACCAGGAGAGCAGTTGGCGACAGTTCACATGCCCAGGGAGTGGGCTCTGCATGCCACCTCTGGCACGCATGCCATAGGTTCGCCATCACGGGAGTAGGGAGTTGGACTAGAAGACCTCCAAGGTCCCTTCCAGCCTTATGATTCAATGATTGAGCAGAGGGTTGGACTAGAAGAAGTCCAAGTTTTCTTCCAGCACTATAATTCTATGATTGAGCAGAGGGTTGGACTAGACCAGGGGTCTCCAACCTTGGCAACTTTAAGACTTGTGGACTTCAACTCCCAGAATTCCTCAGCCATCAAATTCTGGGAGTTGAAGTCTACAAGTCTTAAAGTTGCCAAGATTGGAGACTTCTGGACTAGAAGACCTCCGAGGTCCCTCCCGGCCCTAGGATTCTAGGATTCTAAGCCTAATGTGTGGGAACGGTGAACCACAAAGACACTTGCCAAAATCCCCTTGACCTCACCTGATCCCTTTTCTCCTTCCAAACGGGAGACTTTTAACCACCCCAACTCCCAGCGGCCTGCCTTCCCTTTCATGTCAGATTTAACTCTGCATCTTTCATGAAGCTCATTTCTGGAATTCATTCGGAGAAGATTTTCGAGAGGAGATCTCGAGAGAAATCTCCGTCCAGCAAATCCACCAAGCTTGCCCGAGACCCCTTGTTAGTGAAAAGCGAAAAGGGGGAAAAAGCATTAACAATGCAAGGCAGAGGGACGCGGGGCCTTCGGAGAATTCAACAATGACTTATGGGTCACCAGTTCAACTGCCTACTAAGGCGTGTCACTGCCCCACACTTGGGGACAAAGATAGCCCTTGGAAACTACTCGGAAATGGTTTCCTGCCTTGAGCAGGGGGTTGGAGTAGAAGACCTCCGAGGTCCCTTCCAACCCTATGATTCTATGATTGAGTAGGGCGATGATGGCAAACCTTTTCGGCACCGAGTGCCCAAACTGGAATGCGTGCTGGAGCAGTAGAAACCCAAAGTCCAGGTGGTTGTTGCGTCTTCCAGTTTCCGGCGCTCTAAGACCAGCTGGCCAGAAACCAGGAGAGCAGTTGGCGACAGTTCACATGCCCAGGGAGTGGGCTCTGCATGCCACCTCTGGCACGCATACCATAGGTTCGCCATCACGGGAGTAGGGAGTTGGACTAGAAGACCTCCAAGGTCCCTTCCAGCCTTATGATTCAATGATTGAGCAGAGGGTTGGACTAGAAGAACTCCAAGTTTTCTTCCAGCACTATAATTCTATGATTGAGCAGAGGGTTGGACTAGAAGAAGTCCAAGTTTTCTTCCAGCACTATAATTCTATGATTGAGCAGAGGTTGGACTAGAAGAAGTCCAAGTTTTCTTCCAGCACTATAATTCTATGATTGAGCAGAGGTTGGACTTCAACCCCAGAATCCCCCAGCCAGCAAATTCTGGGAGTTGAAGTCTACAAGTCTTAAAGTTGCCAAGATTGGAGACTTCTGGACTAGAAGACCTCCGAGGTCCCTCCCGCCCTAGGATTCTAGGATTCTAAGCCTAATGTGGGAACAGTGAACCACAAAGACACTTGCCAAAATCCCCTTGACCTCACCTGATCCCTTTGCTCCTTCCAAACGGGAGACTTTTAACCACCCCAACTCCCAGCGGCCTGCCTTCCCTTTCATGTCAGATTTAACTCTGCATCTTTCATGAAGCTCATTTCTGGAATTCATTCGGAGAAGATTTTCGAGAGGAGATCTCGAGAGAAATCTCCGTCCAGCAAATCCACCAAGCTTGCCCGAGACCCCTTGTTAGTGAAAAGCGAAAAGGGGGAAAAAGCATTAACAATGCAAGGCAGAGGGACGCGGGGCCTTCTCGGCTTAAATAAAACATAGATTTAAAACAAAACCAATCTCCAAATTAATGAGCGAGGCTGTTTAATATGCGAAACTGCCCGAGTGGCTTTTTTTT